>NC_062578.1:39905000-40530178 GCF_022837055.1 Prionailurus viverrinus
GTGCTTTTCTTTGTCTTCAAAATGACATAAAATTCATTGAAAGGTTTTATAGTCAAGCTGTACAAAGTTTAGCTTTTTATTCAAAATACATAGCTCAAAAGACTCTGCCCAATGCATTTGCCTTTGTTTAAAACTCTACTTACTATTGTATCAGTTGCTCTGAATTATGTGCTTAGGACTTTTGTTCAATGCTGACAACACTCTAGTATGACACCCTGTAGCCTGCGCAATTCAAGGCTTTTATAGTTATGGGTGGGAGTTGGTATTGACTAAAGCAAATGCCCTCCTTTAGTTTGAAATGAAATACCGCAAGCAACCCCCAGGCAGATATTTTGCTCTGCTCTTTGTTTACAAGTAATACAAATTTCAGGATTTCCTAATATAACCGATATCTCTGCTCACATATCTAAATCGTGTAACATTTAAGAGACTCGTTAATGGGTTAGTTCACCAATTAGCAGGAATGACAAGTGCCTGTGATTTATAGGCAATGCTCCACGTGTGATTATGTTGCTGAACCACAAAGAAACCTTATTTCTTAACTGTATGCCGCTAGAATTAATTGTACATCAACACATTTGTAGCTCTGGGCCTCTAGCTTTTATTTTAAGGATTCCCATCCCTGAAAGGTTGGGCTTCTTGTAGCTGAAGAAGTTCTTTTCCTAGCAGACAGCATTGGTATTCAGAAGCCCTGCATGTCACGTGGACTAAAGCATGGCGTGTCTGTATCCTCTGTGCAGAATAAAGACATATTCTCTTGTTGAGTGATGCTTCTTGTTGGTATTCCAGAGCAGTTGCCTGAATTGTGACCTGAATTCAATGACATGTATGTGCAATGTGGATTATTACAACAGGATACTCTGAAGGGTGCTGGGGAGATAGAGAAACAAGAATCGTGACCTAATGATTGCGTTTAGCTCTGGAGTGGGCTTACATCAGTGTTCTTTGCTGAACTCTCAAAAGCACAAAGGCTAAGCATGCCTGTGTGGCAGTGGACTGGATATAATAAACTAAGGGGCCATTATACATCTTGTGGGTCAATAATTCTTGAGCTAAGAGGGATTTGCATCCTAAGAAGAACTACTCCTTTACTAGTAGTACCGTCTGCCAGGTTCAAAGTCTACTTTCTGAAAGATACTAAAACATAGTCTGCCGTGAGATCTTGTATCTTCTTCACAGTTATTCAAGTATTCATTAAGTACATAAGCCTAATAAAAGGTCAAAATATGTCTGGGGACCTTTAGGAGTTTGGTGGGGGAACAAACAAATAAGGCACAAGATAAAACTAACAAATAAAACATGAAAAAGTAAGCGTGGTGCTTTTTAGCTGCACAAAGTCCTCACATGTTATGTTACGAGCGAGGTGTACGTGGATATGCTTACGCTATGTAGCTCACACGATCTTTGCAGTAAAAGTTTTAATGGATTATGTGGGACTTTTTAAAAATAAAGTGGAGTGAAAACCATGCGTTCAGAGTTACTTGTGTATGAGTACAAAGTATGTTAAACTGCACAGCTAGGCATTTATATCTGGCTCTCCACATTCTGAATTAACTACTTGTGACCTATTTTACTATCATATCCTGCTTTTTCTTCAGTCAGAGTGGCTTGAAATTTTTCAATTATACTATTATTACGCAGCCATATGATTTGGCATAATAAAGTCACACATCGGAGTAAGATGACGAGTAAATTGGGCCAATAAGGACTTCACATGTGTTTCTTCCGAGTCTTATCTGCATCTGAAATAAATTTCAAAAAAGAATTCTATTTTCTCTGGTTGAGGGATACAAATACACCTGAGAGAGGCTGGCTTCAAACTCAGCCATTCTTTACCATTTGGAGAATTCCAGAGTACTGCTCTGCTTCCACCAGAGCCATTAGGCAGTGATGTCCTTTCCTATCAGTTGTGACATACTTCGCTTAGGATGAGATGGCGCTTCTGACACATTCCTTCCTCACATGACAGTCACTTAAGGGAACTATCCAGACAAGTTCCACTGTACATCCTTGGCATCTGTATTTTTAGTCACCCCAAAGATACTGTCTTGCCCTACCTCCTCCACAGTCTCGTGATAGTGGCTGCTAAACACATCAAACTTCCAGCATGGATAGGTCAGCACGTCTTTCCGAGAGGAACACACTCATCACCTCATTATCATTCAGCAAGGCAGAGGAGAAAAATTGCTTCTCATTCAGAGTAGCCTAGGCAAATGGCTGTTAAGTTTTCTCACTAAAGACCAGTAAGCGAAAATGGGAGGGTAGAACCCTGTAATCACTCCAGTGCCCCAAGCCAAGATAACCACAACATTTTAGACAAAATAATACACAAGAGCCACCATATGTTGAGATATGCTTAGGAGGACTGATTTACCTGCCATTATGGCCAAATTCAGTATTTGTGAGGATTCTTAGAAAAGGCACTTTACCATTCTGTGCCACTGTGCCCCCTTGCGCCCCCCTTGGTTTCCTTACAACACCATTACAAATCTAATATTTAATAAAGAAGAGTTTTTGGGGGCGCCTGGGTGGCGCAGTCGGTTAAGCGTCCGACTTCAGCCAGGTCACGATCTCACGGTCCGTGAGTTCGAGCCCCGCGTCAGGCTCTGTGCTGATGGCTCAGAGCCTGGAGCCTGTTTCCGATTCTGTGTCTCCCTCTCTCTCTGCCCCTCCCCCGTTCATGCTCTGTCTCTCTCTGTCCCAAAAATAAATTAAAAAAACGTTGAAAAAAAAATTTAAAAAAAAAAAGAAGAGTTTTTGAAACCTGATTTTACTATGGGTTTTTCATGATCAGTAATCCCTCTGCTGCACACACACACACACACACACACACACACACACACAGCACACAGGCACACGCACATGCACACACACACACAATCATCAAACAATAGTGCCGAAGAAAGAACTACATATTAACTAGAACACTAGATTCCGTGCATTGACCATGGGATTTCTACTCTATCCAGGGCAGTACCTAGCTTCACTTTAACTTTGCAGCCTTCGAAAAACAACTCATTAAGCCACAAAAATCTGCCTCTGTTTATCATGTACAGACAGACCCATGCTGATGCACGGTATATTAGAAAGCAAGAATATGGCACCACAAATAGCGATCTGTTATGAAAATGGCTCCCTAGGTTGCTATCTTAGAAGCCTGCACTTTCCCATCATCTTGCCTGGAATTTCAGTTTTCCATCGCAATGGGTGTCCATGTAATGCAAACCTCTCTTAAAGGTACACTCTAGTCTTCCAAGAAATAGTTGTCATTATGGCCATTGAGAAATTGCCTTACAATGAGAAGTTGTCTTCAAGTATGCCTATTCAAAACAGTGTTGCTGGTATACATTTCTATAGTGAAATCTATGAAATCATGATAGAATATGACAATCAGTATTTGGCAAAGTCTCCCAAATAGAAAACAACCCAGAAAAGGGTAACAGACACAAATACAAGTCAATAATTCTAGAAAGCAGTTGAACATAGGTGTATTTAGAACTCACTGGTCTGGAAGTACAAGCGCAATGTACGTGATTTGCTAAATGAAAACAAAGCTTGCAGACACTACCGAGGGGTTGGAAAAATATATGCATTTGCAAAATCATCCAATCAAGGATTGACATTCTCATAATTCAGCCCCCCTCGTACTCCTACATAATTCTCTTTACAACATCCCTATCCATTGATTGGGTGTATACAGTGGTCACTAATATTGCTATCATCTGCATACAGTGTGGGATTGTATTTCCTGATCTCTTTATGTTTGGAGTCAAATGTCTAGTTCTTGCCAGTCAGTTGTAAAATAGAAATAATGTGTCACTCACAGGCTGCAGCATTTAGTCGCCCATTCACAAATTTCTATAGTGCATTCTTTTTCTCTCAGCCATGATGACTGGGCAGCATTCAAGATGATGGTTGTTCAATCAGTCTGGGTCCAGGGGACTCAAATGGTCAAAGCATCTCTGCCAACCCGTGATGGATACAGAGCATGAAAGACATTGTTTGGAGTCCCTGAATTTTGTCATTTCTTGTTATTTTCTAGTTTTTCCTCATGGTTCCAATAACCTCCACTAAGAAAAACTGTGATCAAAAGACATTATTTTAAAAAGTACCCTGTTGCATTTTTGGATTTCTCTGAGGTTTAATTTTCATCTTTCTTACACTGAATCACTATTTGTCATCCTATAACATCCTAGTGCTAGTATAGTTTTATTCCGGAGAGTATAGAATGCAAAACTATTTGCCCTTCACATGATTACCTATCATATTCACTTAGGTGGTCATTCAGCAAACATTACTGATCACCTGTTAAATGCCTGGCAATGAGTTGTATGCATGGCATCAGGAGTAAGGAAAACATAGACCCTGCCTTAGAAGAGTTTACACTCAAGCAGGCGTATTTCTAGCCTTATGTGTGAACACCACAAAATGGTGGGCAATGTTGCTGGGGTAATGGGCTAGACAATCATGCCTGTGCTGGCTGGTGCTTTAGGGTTGATAAATTACCTTGGTAAACATCATGCTACTTATTATTATCATCATCACTATTACTGATAGACTTCAAAATCTTGTAAATACGGAGATTGGAGAGATAACTTTAGGATTAGTATTATTATCCATCTTTTAGACAGATAAGAAACAGAGTCAGAGTGGTTAAGGGATGTGTTCGTACCCCCACATGGAATAATATTTGAAGCCCAGGCTTACCACCCAAGATTTCGAGCTCCGAAGAGTGTACTCTCTCCAGGACCCGATCGTGGCTATCACACTCTCAGGGAATCTCACCAGACTGGAATGCCAACCAGCAGAAGGTGAAGCAGACAAACTTTCTGGATCATAGAATGACCTATGGAAACTGCTGGAAGAACCAAAATAGACAGTTTGTTTAATCCACTAGAGGCTGTAAAGAACTTTAAGGGTACTACAGGAAAATCAGTACTCTTGTCATCTTAATGTTTTCTATCTTCCTACATTTGTTGTCTAGTTTAAGTGCCTTGCTGGCATATCTTAATAATAGGTCTTTGAAACAAGGATCA
Organism: Prionailurus viverrinus; assembly: GCF_022837055.1. Classification (NCBI taxonomy): domain Eukaryota; kingdom Metazoa; phylum Chordata; class Mammalia; order Carnivora; family Felidae; genus Prionailurus; species Prionailurus viverrinus. The sequence goes on from NC_062578.1 coordinate 39,910,037, forward strand.
TTGTAAGTTAGGTGAACAGCCTAAATGGCTTAATGTTGAGAACAAGGTTTCAAGCCAAGAGATTGGATTTTTGAGAAGATTATTGTAACCCCTGTCCACTGGCATCTTTAATAAAAAGCGTACATGACACTATGATTGCCTGAGCTTTTCCTTGTAACGTCACAGTCTGGTGGAATATATCTGCTGGCTTGTTTTTGTTCCACCCGACTCCTCCTTCTTCACCACCCCTTCCCTCCCATTGTAGCTGACACGCTTCCACGCATAAAAATTAATGTTCCCATTTCAACTCACTCATTTGGCAGGAACAAGTTTGTAAGCCAAAGCAAACACGGAAGGAGGGAAAGAAATAAAGCATGGAAAAGAGGCACGAAGAGGGCATTTGGAGATTTTACAAAATGAGCATCAGAATTACATTACGACAACAGCAAAAAAACATTTTTTGTAATTTGCTTATTATTTTCTGAACTTGCATCAAACTGATGCTAAGCAGTGTGCAATGACAAAGAAACCAAAATTAAACAGAAAACATTAAAATCGGAGATAAGACATAAAGTTTATATTAGAATTACAGAGATATAAAAAAATATATAACATGATTTTAGATTTTCTTGTTGAGTATGTATTTTTTCCATTAGAGATTTTATCTAAAGATTAATTATTCTCACTTTTTTTTTTCACCCTTGCCCATTATGAGCTTTACAAAACATCTGTGCTAAAACTGTCTTATGCACAGGCCTCAACCAAAACAGGAGTTTAATTTAAAGTGCTAATTTTTCTTATTGTTATTTCCTTCACCTTGAGAACACTGATATTTTCAACCTTCAACCTTTTCTGCCTTCAGACAGAAAGAGTATTCTCTAGCCCTTCAATTACACAGAAAACTCACACGGTTTGCTTACAGAATAACAGGAGACTAGTGCACAGAAGTTCAGGTCATTAAATAGTAGATATGGAAGATATAATTTTAACATTTTATGTAAGATGCTTTTAAAATACAAGGGTAATCAATAATCTAAATTAAATGATTATTCACATTGGGACTCTGCATAGGTCCTGCTAGATTTAACATTTAGCTGAATGTCTGGTAACAACAGTTCATTATTCGAATCACAACTACAGGAAAATTATATTTAAAATAGTCTATGTATATGTTTAATGAAGAAAAATAGATTAAGTAGTTACCTGGCTATACCTATTTTCATTTCAAAAAATGAAAGATAAAACCTCATAGAGAAACACTTAACGACGTGGGTAGAAGGAACATTAGCTGCCCAGGCCATGCCCATCCAGAGTTATGCCCAAAAACTGCACAGAGTTAACCTCAGCATCGGTACATTGTCCCATTCAAGCACAGTGCTCTCCTAGGTCATAGAAATAAGGTGGGTTTTTCTCCAAAGAAAAAACAAATTGAAAATTTATATTTCTCCCCTGTCACATCCTATTCTCTTAAGGAGCCAAAGCAAAATATATGGGGGAACTAATGCAAGGCCCAGTATTTTTATCCCTATGTATGCCGATCTGTAACCGCAGCCATAAAACTTTCAAAATCAAATGACCCTTTTTATGTCTACTTTTATTTGTCTTGTATTCCAATTGCAAAGAAAGTCTATAAAACAGTTGCACTCTGTAACTTGTGATATTCAATTCAAGTTGTCAAAATAATGAAGGAATGGCTATAGTTTAAAAATAGATTTGTCTGTGGCCATTAGAGTAGGTAAAAGAACTTCATTATTGAAAGAAACTACACTAATAAATAAAATTTATCTGACTTAACTTCTAGGCAAGGAAAAACAGGATTCGGGACATTCTATTTTGTACAATTTGATTTCTAATTGACTGCTAAGATTTTGCTTAGTGTCAATGATTAATTTATTTAACCAATTTAAAAAATCTTTCTAATACTCTATATCTTAGTTTAAAGTTTCGAGTTTTAATATGTCTCTAGTTTTTATGAGATAAGTGAACAGATAATGTTTCATTTAATTTTAATTTCTCAGCAAATGACTGCATTGTATGATCAGCAAATAGCACAATTAGGAACATGTCAAAAGAACATAATGTTGCAAGCAAATAAAGCCCACATAAATTAGTGTGTGGCACATTTTACCGACAAGCAAAGTCACAACCATGCTGCATGGCAGTCATAAAAATTATGCAATTTATAATGTTGACTCAAACTCAGATTATGTTTAAACATCAAAAGAACACGTTTGCACTTTTCCTTCTCAGATATTCCTAGAGAGTTTGGTTGCTTTCCTGCTGTCTTCATTTGATCCTTTATTGGCTTGGGATACAAAAGTTCTGACCACTTGTCTCAGCTCTGACACAAACGTCCTTGCTGAGCCTCTCTTTCCTTATCTGTGACTTAAATGGCCGAATTAGCTAATTCTTAAAACCACTTCTAGATCTATGACTCAAGAATACTTGATTAGACCATAAGGTCTCCATCTTTTCCAGCTATAAAACATTATGCTTTTCAATACTTCCTGCTCTCTAACTCTTACGACAGCAGCTAACCCACAATTCATCTTGCAGAAAAGAGTGGCCAGCCTCCCTAATGACCCCCAGTGATCCACACCTCCAATATCTTATGACCTTGTGTAATCCTGCCTCAAAATGAACCAAGACTGGCCCTGCATGACTGAATGAATGGGGCAGAAGTGACAATGTGTGACTTCTGACGATAGGTCATAAAAGGCATTGCAGCTTCTGCTTTGGCTTCTTGATTACACAATCTAGAGGAATCCAGATGCCGTGTGGCGAGGGTACCCAAGCTACCCTGTGCATAGGCATTCAGTGAACATCCCAGGAAAGTGGGTCTTCAGCCCCAGTAGAGCCTTCAGACAGTAGCCCTCTGACTTCCATAACATAACCCCAGTGAGAATTGCCCTGTCAAGTGCTTCCTGAATACCTCTCCTGAAGAATTTGCAAACGTAGAAACCATTGCTTATATCATTAAGGTTGGAGTAAGTTGTGACATAGCTATAGGAATTGGTATACAAGGGCAAAGGAAACCTTTTCTTTTGAGGGTAGTGAGAAGAGAAAATTTTAACAGGGAGGAGACAAAATACCTTCCGATCTTATCAGTTCTGTATTATTATAAAGAAAATAAGTTAGATTTTCCTTAGTGCAATTTTGAGAAGTGGACACAATACATATTCAAAACACACTAGTCACCTATTATTTTACTGTGTTTTGAGATATGTGTTTGCACAGAGAAATCGCAATCACTAAGATGTCATTGTTAAGGTACACAAGGTGAAATGGGAGAGGCAGGATTCTGTACAATTGTTGCCAAATCTCCCCTCTCCATAACCACCAGGCACAATGCTCATACACTAAAGACAACCACAGTTGAGGTTCTCTGACCTTCTCAGCCTTCTAAGGGAAGTGCTATTGCTCTCTAAAACTTTCAAGTTGCAAAATCATAAGGAAAAAAGAGGGCTGAGGATGATAAAAGTCAAATGGAGCAGGTTATGTCGAAGACTCTCCAGGAAGTTTGGAAAAGAAAGGTGTTATGGCAGGTGGTTGTAAGAAAACTGGAAAAGAGAAAAACTTGGGAGGAGGGTGCTTTGTACTGTAACTATCTTTAGTGTTCTCCAATAGACTGAAGCAGAAAATGGGATTTATTGCACTGAATTACTTTTGCCCAATTGAACTGTACATCTCTTAACTCCATTATTCCAGCACTCCTTGTGTTACCAATTCTTCTAATGATAAAAGTAAGAAAATATTAAATGCAAGGGAGGCAGAGTGTTTGAGAATACTGCAGAAGAAGCTACCCACTGTTCCAGAGCCATCACCAGTAGTCACCAAGGGGAGTTCAATACCAAACCAGGAGTGAAGCACCTGTGAGGTATGGAGGTAAAGACTCCAACTAGATGGGAGTAGGTATGTGGGAGTGGAGGGAGAAAGGACAAGGACAAGTCTGGAGAGGGTTTGTGTACTTTGCCTTTTTCTTCTGGCTGGTGGCTCTCAAACATTGGTCCATGGAGAGGCTTCATCAAAATTCCCAGGGTGAGAGTCTGAGCTCACCAAATTCATATTGAATCAACATCTTCAGAGGCAGAGTTTGCCCAGGTGAGTGTCATGGGCAACAGGGTTGGGATTTCTGCTGAGGCAATGCGATGCTATTGGATTTTTGAGCATGAGAGTAGGGCGATCAGGGATGTTATTTGGAAAGCTCATTCTAAATGCAGTGCAGATAATGAGATATAGGGAAAGGAACAAGCAAGCTAGGAAGCAAGGAAGGAAACTTCTCAGAATTTCTAGTAGTAAATGATGAGGCCAGGAACTAAAGCAGTCGTGTTGGGAATGGAGACAGAAATGGAAAAACATTGCTGATTCAGAATCAACAGACGTTTGGGACTAACAGGATGTGGAGCACAGAATTTATATATTAAGTATTCAGGGACACTTTCACTGCACCCCCAAATCATCTATCTGGCACTAACTAAAAGTGTCTTAAAGGAAAGGAATGGTTTGAGTTTATCATTATTGAAAAGGGCTTAAAAGCTAACTATGCCTGGCGGAGGAGACGCAGTGAAAATCATTCACAGACCTACAAATCTGATAACTAGAATATCAGCTAAAAAGTGTGATAACCTGACATTAGATTAGTTCTCCTTTCAATGAAGAGTGATTATAAAGTAAGAAGATACTGGGGCACCTGGGTGGCTCTATCGGTTAAGCGACTCTTGACTTTGGCTCAGGTCATTATCTCACAGTCAAGAGTTCAAGCTCTGTGCTGGGCTTTATGCTCACAACATGGAACCTGCTTTGGATCCTCTGTCTCCCTCTTTCTGCCCCTACACCGCTCGCCTTCTCTCTCCCTCTCTCAAAAATAAATAAGCGTTAAAAAACTTTTTAAAAATAAAATAAGAATATACTACGAATAATAAACATATATTGCAATGATTTCATAATTTTGCCCACAAGAATAAAGAGAAGCTATGTTGATTTGAAGGGATAATGCTTGTTAATATGGTAAATATCATCTTCTTGAGCTCAAAACCTAAACTTCCATCCATTTAAAAGGGGATTTTATGCATGTTAGGCATTTCCAGGCTAGAATAATATCTGAATATTTTGAATATATTATGAACAAAGACCTTGTCTTGCTCTATTCTCTGTGCTGGGAATTTTATCACCTACTTATCCTTATTATCTACTTATTGATCAAATACTCATAAGACACAATGTACCCAGATTTGCTCTAAATTCTTTTTTTCTTAATTTTTTAATGTTTATTTATTTTTGAGAGAGAGAGAGAAAGAGAGAGAGTGTGTGAGTAGGGGAGGGGCAGAGAGAGACAGAGAGACACAGAATCTGAAGCAGGCTCCAGGCTCCAAGCTGTCAGCACAGAGCCTGATGCGGGACTCGAACCCACGAACCGTGAGATCATGACCTGAGTCAAAGTTAGATGCTTAACCGACTGAGTCACCCAGGTGCCCCAACTAAATTCTTAATAAATATGTTATTCCTTATAAAGCTTCAAAAGTTTGGTATTAGCAGTAGTTACAGTTTCTCCATTTTACAGAGGGAAAAACTGGGACACTGAGAGGTTAAGTAATTTGCCCTGACTCACACAGCTGGCAAGAGGCAGAGCTGGTTCGAACCCAGGCAATCTCACTCCAGAATCTGTGTTCTCAGCCACTTCCATAATATATGCTCCATTTTTGTTAACAAAAGAAGGAAAGAAAGAGAGGGAGAGAGATGGAAAGGCGGGAGGGAGGGAGGGAGGGAGGGAGAGAGAGAGAGAGAAGAAAGAAAGAAAGAAAGAAAGAAAGAAAGAAAGAAAGAAAGAAAGAAAAAGAAAGAAAGAAAAGAAAGAGAAAGAAAGAAAGAGAAAGAAAGAAAAAGAAAGAAAGAAAGGAAGAAGAAAGAAAGAAAAGAAAGGAAGGAAGGAAGAAAGAACGGATTTACTGCATGGTCCATACAGCCATTAAACAAATGTTTTGAATCTCTATTTTGTACCCGGTACTGTATTTTACCTTACTCTGCAGTATGGCCATATCTTAGACAATGCAAAAATATACATTAAAGATGATAGCAGCTGTAGAGCAGAATTTGGCTGAGCTAAATTCGTGAGACCATTATTCTCAATGCAGAGTCCATGTAAATTGAGTCTTTCAGAACCTTTTCTTTTATTTCATTAACTTGAGGGTAAGTTATTGATTTTCTGGGTTTATTTTTTAAAGCACCTATAGTGAACCCTTGGTCATAAATATTCAAAATCAATACTGACTATTAATAACAAAATGGATTACCTTTTCTCTTTAAAGAATTCCAAATAGACAAATGGGTGGTGTTTTAGAGATGAGAAATTTAAGAGACACCATTTCCACAAAGGGCTGCATTCAAAACAGTGACTTTTTCAAGGAAAGAAAAATCTAAAGAGGTAGATTTATTTACTCATCTGAATAACATCCCCAAAGCGTTATGGATGTTAAAGAAGTTGTAGGCAATACAAAAGATACTATACTGAGATATCAGAAAATAAATAGGAAATCTCAGAAATGCCCATTACCACGAGTAGGAAAATAAAACTTCAGTTCTGAAACCCTGAGACACGAGCATTTACTTGGACTTCAAGTTGGTTATTTTATACATAGATGGTGAAGATATCTTTAAAAATATAAATATAAAATCCACAATCTGGTTTGCTGAGAGAATTCTTAAGATCTTGCCTCCTAGCTAATCCATAGAGCTCTCTACCCAGACCCATTTTTACCAGCTCTTGTGTCTGTTAACAATGAGTATTAGATTGTAAATATATAGAGAAGAGAGTATTCAGCAATATATTATATTATAGAGAGCCCAGAAGGCAATGTTATCAGATACATGGTAAATAAAATTATGCTTGGATATCATCTTGTTGTGGTTATAACTTTACAAGTTTCAGTGCCATCGTTCATTGGGGATTTTTTTTTAACCATTGCCTCATTAAAACTGCTCAGTTGGAGAAATACAAAAATGTATTTCTTTTATTTCCCTTGGAATATTCTGGGTTACCTATATATCTGCAGAACTTTGAAACAGATTCTCTCGCTTCAATGAATATGAGGTAGCAATTTAGTACCTGGTCTCTACCAAGAATTATTTATAACAACACTGAATAATGTATAAATTTTGACTGTGACAACAGTGAGATGTCTTTGGAAAACTATAATGAAGGCGCATTATTATAGAAGAACACCTTAGAAGCTTGTGAAAGAAATTCCAGTCTAATAGAGTTATGAAGAAGTATCAAATATAAATGAGTTAGTTAACGTGAACAGGAGGAAGTGCTAAGTACCTTGTGTGTTAGGAAGGCTCTGCAATGGGGGCGATTTTATTCTTTCCTGCCTTGATTCTATTGTGAAATGCTGACTGATGCACCCTTTAAATTAGATCAAATCAATTTGAGATTTAAACTTAAAGTGAACCTAGGGATTCTGATAACAAGTGGGTTGATAAAAGTCCGGCATCATTTCCAATCTTGTTGCTTAGAAGATTTTTTTTTAACTGTCTTTCTTTCCATAGTGATTCCTTCTCTTTGAGAAACAGGCTTTCACCTGGAATTACCATTAGCAAAAGGTATAGTTCCAATTTATGTAATTTAGAATTGGAACTTTATTTTTTAATATTAATAATTAGTGTATTAATATTTTAAAATTATTTTAAAATGTTTTAATACTTTAACTTTAATAATTAATACTTTTAATATTAAGAAGTCATTACAATATTCAAAGACTGTAAAACAGACAGCACATTTCCAGATTACATCCAGAACTAACAGAATGAATTTCTCAATCAGACACCTACCAGTTCTCTTACATATTCTGAGGACTACACAGATATTACATCTTCAAGGTCTGTCTGTAGGATGTTTGGACAGTTTAAAATGAGAACAAGTTATTGGCTTTCCAATTTCTTTTCTCCTGTCCTGGTTTCTCTTCTTTCTCCCTCTAACTTCACTGAGCAAAACTGAGGAGGAATTTCTATCTCTTTTTTTTTTTTAACCAATGTTTCTCCTCCATATTTTTTTCTGAAAGGAAAAGACGACACTACCACAAAGTTTCGTGGCTGTTATAACCTCTAAAAGCGAGAGAAAAAATCAAGCCAATTCCAGTGGAAGAAAAAATCAGTAGTATGATGATACATGTCAGATTTGTGGGGTGAAAAGTTGATTTCATTTTAGACATTTAATACATTTACTTAATGATTTCTTTTACCTCTAGAACGTTGATACAGAGCTTGATGCAACATCATTAGAAGTCAATTTAAAATCAATAAATTGTGGGTCCTCTAAGCCAGGCCTAATGTACACTTTGAGTCAAAAGGCTCAGTTAAAAGCTAATCACCTCGGAGTGCAACTCCATTGCATGCTTTCATTTCACACCCAGGGAGCAGGCATGCAAACCCCAAATGGAGGAGACATACAAACAGGTTTCAGTATGCACACACTGCTACCCTGGGGCTGGGGATGTTGCATATTTGTGTACACAGTATACAAATGTGTGCCGAGCGAGTGGGGATTGCAGCTGAAATACAGCATAACTAAATACACTGCTACAGAAAAAAAACTTTACAGGAACAAACTAAAGGTGGAAAGCACCTCTTAGAGTGTGCTTCCAGGTGAAATGCCACAATGTTTTCTCCTTATTATGGTGCGAAAAGCAGTAGAATAAATAGAAAACAAGTTTCCCTTTTCCTCCCGGATTCCCAACTGCAACATACAGGCTACAGATAATGGCCCTTTTCGTGGTCACTATTTAGCAACTTTGAGCCAGTGTTGTTAGCAGTCCACCCTCTCCATTATATTATGCTATAAAATGCAGCACAATTCAGCACCTCGGAGTATCATTTCCCCAAGGTTTTATAAAAAACCATTAATACGGAACATTAACGCGAAGGACCCGTAGGCCTTTTTTTGGTTAAAAGTTTAAATCCATTGACTTGTAACCGGCTTTTAAAATGACATTTTTCCTTGCTGCCTTCAATTCGGTCCAAATTTAAAAAAAAATAATAAAATAAAAAGATGCCAGATGTCATGAGGCCAATAAGCAGGTGGGCTGAAGCTTCTGTACCAATTCAAACTGGCACCGCATCAAACCTGGTGGGTATAACCTTTAATTCACTGCTTCCCTGGCACCAGATCCACTTCCATCTGCTCAGCCTTGCTAAGCTGTGCTTGTTTCTGTGCAGGGACGATGCCAACAATGCAAACTGTCTCCTACATGTGCAGGGAATCATCAGTGCAACTAGTTTTCCGAGACCCATATGGTGGCATCTGCGAATGCACACTGTCAGCATCGCCGCCTGGTACCACCCTTCGAGTTTTAAGAATGGGAGGAGAGAACGCCAGTTTGTAATTCACTACTGAGAGCCAGGAGGAAAACTTTTTCCTTGCTTCTGAGCGCTTTTACTGGGGTCTGTTGAAGTGAACACCCAAGGCATTGGAAGAGGCTTGCGTTGGTTTTAGCTCAGGAGCTAAGAACTCCAGGAAGACCCTCCATGAAAGTCAGACCCAGAAACGGTCCCCTGGCCTACTTGCTAAAGAAGCCCAGATCCACGGACACCAAAGTCCTCCGCCATCTATGCACCTACACTCCAGAAGCTACCTTTTAAGAGTTCCGTTTTAGTTCCATTAAGACCTTGAATTCTAAGATTTAAATAGAGAAGGGGGGTGGGGAGGCATATCTTGTTTTACCAGGAAATAAATGAAGGTGGGAAAACACATTTGTTTTGATCACTGTCTACATTCAGCATACTCCAGAAATACCGAGCATTCTTGAACAATGGTTTTTCGTGAAGAATGACCCTTAACCTACTTATTCATGTTATATCACTTGCTGAGCACTGATGAGGTGATCTGAAGGAAAGGTACAGGCACACATCAATCGCGCTTTGTGAAATGGTGGCAAAGGCATAAACTGCAGCGCACGGCCGACTGCCTTAGAGCCCAGAGCTCCCAAATGAAACAGTGGATTTTCTAGATGCATGGCTACTGACAATTCCCCACTCTGTTCCAGATCTCAGTACAAATGCTCAGTCTGACTTCCAGTGGCCTTAAGGCAGGAATCCCTGATCAGCACTCTACTGCTAAACAGACAAACAAACAGGAGTGGTGAGTTTGCTGCTTTATCATCTATTTCTCCGACTGACCACAATTCCTGTGAAAAGAAAGACTTTACTTAGCTTGCCATTCTTGGCTTAGCTTCTAGGAAGGGCTTCTAGGAAGGTATACAGCACATAGTAGTTACTCAATAAATACGTAATAAATAAACTTATAAACACAGAGGAAATTCTGATTTTAGATAGTGTAAAAGAAACAATACATATATTCCAGGATATATGAGATATACCAAATGTGAGCTAATCTAACTGAAGTCATTGCTATTCATAAATAATAATATACCTATAATACTATGTACTGAACACCAACTGTATGCTAAACGTTTTGCTAAGCAATTCACATTCTTTATCTTATTTTATAATTTTAGCAACCTTATTGGATACTAATCTGATACCCACTGTACAGATGAGAAGACCAGTCCTGCAAAGCTTAGCTGGGAAGCAACAGAAATCAGAGCCAAACCCAGCTCTGACTTCAGAGTCTAAGCTTTTAGTCACAACATTAAAAGGCCTCCCCTCTATCAAAATATTTGGTAAATTCAGCCTAAATCAAATGGGAAAAAGTGTCAGACAAATAGGTTTATGTTTCTACCATATGGTAGGTATTGTTTTGAAATTTTCCTGTTAAACTATTGTTATCATTATTGGGGTAACGTTTTGCGGCAGGTATGTGTTGAACCTTTTATTTGTTTAAAAAGACATTCATATTACACCATATATGAAACATGTGTGTCTCACTAAGAATCCTAAAATTCACAAGTATGAAAAATATAATTCTCACTCTGTTAACACCCGTCTCTGATGGTTACATTTCTGCATATATGGGAACTCTTGATTGCTGTATTAGTGATCTCAATACCATCTGGCAAAATAAAGATCTTGAAATACAAGGCAGAATCATTTAGGGAAAGGATCATGATGATTGTAGGGCAATATTTATCACACGCACATTTGAGAATGTTGATTTACCTGATAAATGTTAGCAACTGAAACTGGGAAGACAATATCGTTCCGAAACATAAAATTATTGAAAAAAAAATGATTAATTATCACTGATTTTAGTTGTCGCTGTATTCAATATAATAGTTGAAGCAGCACAACCAGAACCTGATGAGATGACATCATCTCACCAAAAGAAATATGTACCACAAAGTCATAGTTACTATAGATTCACACCTATGTACATCCTACCTTTAACCTGTAAGGATCTTTTGGGGAACTTGACAATTTTTTTCACTTTGATTAATTTAATCCATCCTTTTCCTTACACTTCATCAAACTTTCTTCAGTCCACATGCATGTGCACGTACACACACACACACACACACACACATTTTTCCCTAGAAACATAAAGAAGGAAGGAAGAAAGGAAAGAAGGAAGGAGATAAAGAAGGAAGGAGGGAAGGAAGGGAGGGAGGGAGGGAGAAAAATAACTTAATTATGTTAACACCTACTATAGGGAGCATTTCCAGCAGAAATTCAGCCAAGAGTCCAGTCTCCAAGTGCATTTCTTCTCAATAATTAGTTTTACTAATGCTAGAAAGATATTAGAGTGAGATGGAAAGAGTCAGAGGATGGGGAGATTTTATAAAGGCAAACGGATTATGGAAAAAGTAAAATTTAAACAGCAGAGAATAGATACTGCAAACAGAAAGGCGGTCACTGTACACACAGCACAGGAGCACACACTCGAAATGAATGCTAGTGACCATAGGTTCTGGAAGAAAATGGCTAATCTCAGGCTGCAGTAATTTTTCTAGTTCACTGAATTGCTTCAAGGATCAAATACGATAATGGATATGACACTGCGTTGTTCAATGTGGCATGCGACACAAATGTAAGGTGACTTTTTATAAGCGTTATTACCATTCCTTATTGCCAGCCATGGCCCAAACACTTTTGTCAACACAAAAGGGACGGGCAAGACTCTCATCATCAGGAAAGTCTGACTCCAAATGGCAGATGCCTTGAAAATGACCACTTTGCACATTTAAGTTCCACTTCATCTCACACCCAAGCTGCCAGGTCAACTGACTTGAGCTTCATAAACCTAAATCAGCACATTTTGGTCTCAGTGACCACTGTCCTCATTTGCATTCAGGTAGGTCTTGCAACTTGGAATCTGTTCGAATTTAAGCCTCAACGGAAAATCCCCTTGACTGTGAGTCATTGGAGAAGGTTAAATATCACCCCAGGGCAGCTTTCTAAGATAGTAGAACGGAAGGCATAATCCAGTTTAGGATCAGGCCTCCCTTCCAACTCCAGCCCCAGCCTCTACTACAAAGACCATCCAGGCTATACACAAGAGTCAGGAGAAGGAAATCAATAAGCTTCTGCTCTGCTCTAGCCTTGGTCACTCTACCTTTGCCTTCCTTGACCTTCTAGTGCCCACTCCTCCCAACTTCTTCATAAAACTGGGCATGAAATGGCACCACCTCCATACAGTTCCAACACTGAATACAAACATGCTCATTAATCAACACATTGTAACAGGAACAGAGCTGAAAACTTATTTACCATACCCATTATCTAAGCACTTCATGTATTTCATCCTCCTAACAATCCTGTCTGATACATGAGAAAACTGAAGCTGGAGAAGGTGAAGAGGCTTGCTTAGGATGCAGAGCAATAGAAGTGGCAGAGATGGGTTTCAAACCTGGGTATGTCTGATGTCTACATTTGAGCTCCGCAACCCAGTGCCAGTGCTGTGGAAACTCGGGGAGACGTGCTACCCTGGGAGGTCATGAAGCTTGCTTGGAATCATCCTGGCATGCCCTGCAAGACTCTTTTCCGTGAAGGCTGTTTGATGAAAAAAAAAAAAACAAACCACATATATACATATACATATATATATATATATATATATTTACCTCAAATATATATATATATATATACATATATGTATATATATGTATATATATATATACATCAAAAAAACCCAGAATGTATAATGGAGTAGAAACCCATGAAGACATGAATTTTTAATTAAAAAAATGCACAAATTCAAGTAATTGCCTGCATGTCATGGCTATCTTGTCACAGGAGAAGCTCCTAGCCTTCACTCTGCCATTTGGGTAGCCCAGTGAGGAGAAAACAGACTGTGAATACCACAGGGGCCCCTGATATAACCCTAGTAAATTCCTCTGTGACTCCACAAACAAAAAGCATGTATGATACTATCAACTGAATAAACATGATCTAAAATGCTTCCATTCATTTAATATATGCTCATCGTTTGCCTACCTGAGTGGGGCACTGTGCTAGGCATAGTGGTACTTGTAACCAGTATAGCAGTTGAGGTCTGGAAAGATTATAATTAATTGAGCTGTCTTATTACTTTTCATTGTCTTGCTTTTGCCCTCAGGTAGATGGTCTTCAATAGCAGTAGGAATAGACTCTTTTTATAGTCCTTATTTCTACCTGGTGTCAAATAAAATTGTAGAAGGAAGAAAGACATAATTCCATCCTAATTCATCAGAAAACTAAGTTATTATAGGACCAGTCTACGTGAAGCAGAGTAGAGACAGAGGTAACAGGGAAAAGGGAAAAGAAATGAAAATATGACAGAAAGGGATATGGGACACCTGCTGAGAATGTACCCCCACTGAATTCTGAATTCCTCTAGGTTGAATGATCACTAAGCCATACTGAAATGAAAGGTACTTATTTTAAATAGATAAGACATTTGTCCCAAGCCAATCATTCTAGTAGCGACACTCAGAGTGAGAACAAGAATAAGCATGGGGGTAAGGGGAAGGACAGAGAGAGAGAGAGAGAGAGAAAGGGACAGAGAACACATAAAAAGACACCAACAAAGGAATTACAAAAGTGTTTTTGTCATTTTAGGAATTTGTGCTTTGAGATCATACTGAAGGAGGTAATGAATGGCTATTGAGATTGGGAAGTTTCTAGTTCCAGTTTCCAGCATTCATAATCAGGTATTATGCAAGATTTTGACTCAGGAGTTTAAGACTCCCTCCACCTTCCAGGTGTCTGCTTGCAGCTGGGGATTTGAAGCTGCCCAGTTAAGGTGAATAACACATGTAATCCAAGCATTTAAATGCACCCTTGTGTTTCCTAATAGGTGATAATAACTACTATACTCTTTTGTGTACCTTTATGTGTGGAGCACTGTTCTAAATGCATTTTATGGATTAAACCATTTGCTTGGCTGGCTATTCCTAGCTCAGGGTGTCATGCAGGTGTGGTCAGATGGTGGCTAGAACTAGAACAGCTGGGAGCTGGCAGGGCTTCTCTCTCTTCATTTAGCCACAAGGATTCTCCATGTGGTCTCTCCACATGGACCAGGTTGGACTTTCACAGCATGGCAGCCTCAGGGCAGTGGCACTGCTTACGTGGAGACTTGTGCACCAGCACGGGGGTTCTGTGCCACATTTCCTGTCATTAGCAAGCATCAGAAGTTATGCAGCATCACTTCCACCACATTCTCTTGGTTATGAGCAAGTCCAAACCCCACTCAGAATTAAAGAAAGGGCAATTAAGCTCTACCTCTTTCTAAGAAATTGGCGATGTTCTGGAATAGCATACAGCATTGTTATGACCTCTTTGGAAAATATAATCAGTCACGGATAGATACTGATATGGATATGGAGATACAGATGTTTGACTCCATTGAATGTATTGAATGTATATGTATATTATGCACACACACACACACGCACACACACACACACACGCACAAACACAATTTCTCAAAGTATGGTCTGTAGATACCTTCCAGGAACAGAATCATCTTGAGTGCTGGCAAACTGTTTGAAGGACATGCTACTTCCCCACCCCCACAGTGGTTTCCATTTCATTTCCCTTAAGTTGCAGTAGATTCTAGTCCCACCCTATCTGTAGCAAGGTATGTGTGGTACAATAAGAGTTATTCCCAAGCGATCCTAGAAGCTAGGGCTGAGCCTCTTGGATAATGGTGTCAACCAACCCCTCCCCCTTCTAGGAGAATCTAGATGGGATTCATTCCCACCTCCTTTCTCCATGGTAGAGGTTGCACCTAAATTCAACATTGTACAGAACCAGTGCCTTCTTTCCTCTCTATAAGTTGACATATAATTTCCCCAAAGCCTCAAGGTTCCCAGGTTGACCACCCTTTATTACCAGACAACTCCTATAAATAAGTGGCACCCAATAACTTGGACTCCTTGCTACCCAAACAGTTTGCATGATCCTGTCACACTTACTCTCAACCTTAGAGATCACTGGGAAAAAAGATTCCTGTCCTGGAACACAGATTCACACAGCCTCATGTCTAATAATCCTAAATCAGTCCATCCTTTGCCCTTGTCACTGTGATGTTTTCTCCCCTACGGTCCTTTAGAATGCCCAGTTATTTTTAGAAGTAGAAAATTATATACATTAAGATTTGCAAATTCTGACATTGCTCCTGTTCAAAGGACATATGTAAGAAAATGCAAGTGCTTCACTTAAATATCGTGGGTGCAAAACTGAAAAATCCTGGCTTACTTGTTTGTTATCTCATTCACTTTGACAACTGGCAGTCACATTATGCCTAGATGTTTACTTATTAAGTGGATTGAGGGGCACCTGGCTGGCTCAGTCAGTAAAGCATGCAACTCTTGATTTCAGGGTTGTGAATTCAAACCCCATGTTTGGCATAGAGCTTACTTTAAAAAAAAACAACTTTAAAAAAGAAGTGGATTGATTATTTCCTCCAAAATTATTGGTCTTTGTATTAGAATTCTTTACTTGTAGATGCCTCAAATTTGACATCCTGATCTGTCTGAATATGAGAAATTTCAAAATGACTGTTTACCCGGCAAATGCAATTTATAGTCATGTTTCTGTGGCCTGTAAACTTTTTAAATATTTGATTTAATAGCCAGAATATAAACACGGAGAGACAGCTTTAAAATTGGATTTCTAACTTCTTTTGAAAAATCATTGGAGCTGGCACCACAAGGTCCATGTTGCTTTTAGCCAATTACCAGTTAGTTGACGGTGAGTAGCTGTTCTCTTTGCACCCAACTGGTGGCTAATCTGCTTTGCTTATTTTGCACAACCTCCTTGGCCCCCGAGGGCATTAAGTTTGAGACACTTAATAAATTTTATATCTAAAATATTCAGCTTATCAAATGATGGATAGTAATAAAGCTTGTATTATAATTGGCATATCTATTCAAATACAGAAGAGCAATAGAAAATGTCAAGAGAGCGACTCGATGTACAATCACCCAAGAGTAATAGTAGAGCTATTTGGTGGTAATTTATCTGTCAACCTTAATACATACCTAGGATCAGGAAGGGAGATAAAGCAGCATCTGAGCAGACTGAAAATATGGCATGAAATTCATGCAATATAATTCATGCACTTTCCTCATAGGTGAGTACCCTAAACCCTCATTCAACACCCAGTTACTTTTATTTTAGATCATGAGAGTAGAAAGCTTGGAGTGACAAAGATTCTACAAATAACCCATAATCCTGTTACATAGAATATACTATTTATAGTATACTCTACCATCTAGGCAACTTCACACAGATTTGTTATTTACTTATTTTTTAAGTTTATTTATTTATTTTGACACACACAGAGAGAGAGCAAGCATGCATGAGTGGGGGAAGGGTAGAGAGAGAGGGAGAGAAAGAGAAGCTCAGGTAGGCTCCATGCATAGCACAGAGCCCAAGGCAGGGCTCGATCTCACCACTGCAAGATTGAGACCTGAGCTAATCTCAAGAGTCAGACACTTAACTAAATAAGCCACACAGGTGCCCCAGCATATCAAGTTTTTAAAATATCTGTACCATGTTGTACATTTACACGTACATATACTACAAATCATCTTTTATAGCACTTCATTTCAATTAACACATCCTGAATTTCCCCTTGTTATATTGTCTTTTACATGCTTTTTAATAACTGTAGTATTACACAATATATATGCACCAGGATTTAATTGGCATAGCTTTTTTTCTAACTTTTTTACTGTTGACATTATTTAATAAACATCCTTGAAAATGAATTTTTCTATCTTTATGATTTGCTTAGTAATGCATGAATAGTATAAACACAAAAATTGGAGACTGTGGTTCAAATGATTTTCTAACACTCTAGATGCTTATTTTAGAAAGACCTCTGTCTTAGTCTGTTTTCACTACTTTAACAAACTACCATAGACTGGGTGGCTTATGAACAACTTATTTTTCATAGTTTTGGAGTCTGAGATGTCCAAAATATTACTGCCACTCCTGACAGTCTTTTATAAGGCCACTAATCGCATTCATGAGGGCTCACCCTCATGACCTGGTCAACTCTCAATGGTCCCACCTCAATATACCATTACCTTTAAGATTAGGTTTCAACATATGAATTTTGGATCCTAACTGTTGTACAATAGGTTTGTTTCTAAATAGTTAAGCTAATAAATATGTTTTTCTGTTCGAAGTGTTAAGTTTCAATTGTCTGGAAATATCTTCACCAAAGTTCAATATCTTATTCACCAGTGATAATAGATAAATTAGATATTACTACTTATGAGATATCTCCAACTGATACTGGCATTACTAGGTAGACCAGAAGGTATTCTGTGATAGCATTAAGTACGACATCATTTGTGGAGAATCCCTATGCATATCAATTATCCATTGCCACAATAATGCTACATTAGAAATGACCACAACATTTAATAGCAAACAACAATACATATTCATGAAATCCATGAATCTGTGGGTCAGAAATTTAGTCTGGGCTTGGCTGGGAACTTCTTACATTGAATGAGCATGTTTACATATCTGGTGGTGAGCCACCACATGCAGGCATGACAGGGTCGATTGTGGCTACCTGGCTTTTCCCCATGTCTGTCATCCTCCATCAGACTGGTCATGCAGTCATGTTCCCATGGTGATGCAGAAGGAAGAGTATCACCACAAGTGCTAAGTGCTTTTTCTAGATTCTTTGATCACATCTCATTGACCAAAGCAAGTCAAATGGCCAAGCCCCAAGCCAGAGTGAAGAGACACAACATTTACACAGCAAAGGGTATGGCTTCAGGAGGTGTGATAGATTTGGCCATTAATGAAATCAGTCTTCCATTCTATAGAAAACATTTGTAGTTTTTTCTATTTTTTTTAAGTTTATTTTTGAGAGAGAGAGAGACAGAGCATATGAGCAGGGGAATGGCAGAGAGGGAGGACAGAGATTGAGAGAGAGAGAGAGAGAGAGAGAGAGAGAGAGAGAGAGAATCCCATGAAGGGCTCTATGCGGAGCTCAAACTCAGGAACTGCAAGATCATGACCTGAGCCAAAACCAAGAGTTCAAAGCTTAACTGACTGAACCACCCAGGTGCCCCTGGTTTTTCTATTTTTAGATTGTTATCCCAAGTTTCCTGAGCTTGTGTTGCTAACACTGCTCCAGTACACTTGAGAGCCCATTAAACCTGGAAAAGATGGCAACATCTGATTCCTCTGCATAACCCCACAATGTAGGGACAAACCAAAAAACTGTTGCGTCCAAGTGGAAAAAAGAAAAAAAGAAAACATTATGGAAGAAACATCTATTGGGATGCAGCTGGACAAATCTGATATAGCTGGAGAAAATTTCCCTTGGCCTTGACTGACATATATTCATTTCAGAACCAAAATTGAAAAGAGCATCTGGTATTTTATAACGAGTCTTTGTTACAGTTTATTTTTAAGCTTGCATTTTATCATCCAACACAAAGTTAATTTCATACAAAACTAATTCCATGAGAGCATCAAGATGGATAAATGCTCATTGAGTAACTGAATGCTGGGTTTAATCAATTGATATTTGAATTATGTCCTATAAATAATTAATAGTAGAACTCTTTCTGCCTTATAATTCATCCAGACAGAAAAGGACTACATATGCTTTTCCATGTCTCCCTACCACAAAACTAATTTTTGTTATGGACAGAAAGAATGGAGGGGAAAAAGGATACCAGCTACTCTACTCAAAAATATGTCTTATCATGTGGGAAGTCTTACTAACGTAAGTTTGAGGAGAGGATTAGAGGAGGAGACTCAGTAGATGAAAAGCAGAAGGCTGTTAGTGGCAGAAAAGGACACATCTATTCTCCACATTGCCCACGGAGATAGTAAGATGATTAATGTTCTAGAATTAGGAAACACACGACACAACTTGTTTCATTGTTAAAAGTAAAGATATAACTTAAATCCTTTCAAACCTCAGGATGCGAATTGCTCTGTAACAACACTGTAAGAAAGAGAAAAGCCATTTGTGCCTTTTTCAAATGTAAAATTACCATTATTATAAAAAGGTATTATGTATAACATTGATATGCGATACAACATGAGTGAAACTTGAAACATCATATTAGGTGAAAGAAGCCAGTCACAAACAAAACACCACAGGCTGCATGATTCCACCCATAAGAAATACCCAAAATAGGCAAGTTGCAGACAGAAAGATTAGAAGTTGCCTGGGGCTGGGACAGGGGGCAAGAATGAGGAATGGCTGCTAGTGGGTACTGTTTCTTTGGGGGTTTGAAGTGTTCTAATATCAAATAATAGTGATGCTTGCACAACTAAAATACTAAAAATACTAAAAAAGCTATTTCCCTGTATACTTTAAGTAGGTGAATTTTATGTTCTGTGAAATATATCTTGATAAAGTTTAAAAAAAAATGTAAAGTTGAAAATCAGGCAGATGCTCAGAAAAGGGGCAAACATTACGAAGACTATTGGATGTAAAGAGAATATTAATCATTAATGGTTTTTAATCAGTTGGAATTATTTTACTAAAGTTATATGAATGGTTTAAAATGAATTATGATATCACTTAGATTTAAGTAAACTGAAGTAGGAATCATTTTTATCATTAGTGTAATGAAAATTGGTTACGTGGAAGCCTTTGAGAGTTCCCTATTGAGTTTTAAAAAGTGCGAAAAACGAGAAAACAGAAGATTATAGAAATATAATGAAGAGAGAGGTAAATTCCACAGAAGGAAATGGAGGGATTTGGAAAGAAGAAAAGGAGCAAATAAGGAGGAAAGAGGTCTGAGAGGAAAATAATGAGTTCTATCTTAGGATTCAAGTTTCCGTGAAAGTTATCAGTATGAGGGCCAGAGTAAGACAACATTCACCTCCAAGGCATAACTTCTCAGTTTTAAAAATGGTTTCTGAAAAAAACAAGCATGTACATACACAAATAATTTGCGAGACAAATATAAATAATATACCTAATCTCCTAATCCTATTATGTGCCTATAAATTCACAGCACCCACCTAGCTCAGGAAGACTTGCAAAAGGATAGCTAATTTATGGGTATTCTCCAAGTGTAGAGTCAATTATCCATATTTTATTTTTTCACTCTTCTTCAAGTTTCCCTGTTTGTCTTTGTGATTCGTTAAAACAAATGAGATGCTTCAAGAGTCAATACAGGTGCTCACAGTATATACCCTATTACAGCAAGCCACACCACAGGCATGCACATTGATCTCTGAAACCAAAAAGCTGCACTACAGACAGGTCTGCTCTCACAACTTGCTTCAGTTAGCCTTACAACACCCAAAGATTCTGGAATAAGAATTGATCTATATCACATATCCCCAGTCACTTTTGTTGAAATCACATGCCCATGTCACACACAACATTCATATCGAATTACTTATTTCTTCTCTGTCAAGCAACAGCTTAACCTTGGATTGACTTCTTAGCTTACAAGCTACGCAAAGTTATTATGTGACCAAAAAAAACTGAAGTGCATTCAAAGAGAGCAGAAAGGGAAGGCCACCCAGTTCAATCAGAGCCAAGGAAACCAAATGACAGTTCATAGCTTATATTGTCCAAGGTGAAACCTCACAACTGTAGTCACTCTTCAGTGTTCTGAGCTTCAGAATGCATTTCAGGAAAGAAAATAAAGTAGGTTAAGTTTAAATATTTAAAGTAAGCTAAATGAGCATTTGGTAACAGTGACAAATCAACCATGTAAGTGTCTGTCCTTGTTTGAAACATTCTGAGTATGCCACACTCTGAAAAACTGCTGAGATTGATGTGAATAGTGGTTATACAACATAAGAACTCATTCTGGAAAGTTCTCTGAGCCCATTCTGCACTGTTAACTCCTGTTAACTCCTCCTGTTTCTTCTACTGTTAGGATCCACCATAACCAGAGATATGGCTTGATCGATTTTGGGAATATTCTCATCTTACTTCTTTATTTAATGCCAGAAGACACCTTTTTTTGTTCACTACCTTACTTCATATCTCAAATAATATGTGTTTATGTATAATGGTAAGAATAAGTGGTAAACATTTCAGTGAGGATGTACAATAAACAGGGCAGCAGAGAGGCGCAAAGTTAGTAGTGAAGTTAGTTCTTTCTTATTTATAGAGTATAAGATTTCAATCTGTTGCAATCAAACAGCAATCTTTATTGCGTCTAGCAGATATGTTTATGCTATTGGTGCCCACTTGAATTAGGCTCTCTGAAATACAAAACTACAGAAATATGCTAGGAATACACCACTTAGACTCTGGGAAGCATCTATGAAATTTACATCTGCATAGCTTGATTCATATAAAGCACAGACCCAAACACTCATTAGAAAATTAAGCATGGCTTTAGAGGGTGGTACTACTGAACTCTAGCAGGAACAGAGAAATAGAAAAATACAGTTCACAGGAAATGAAAGAAGAAAAAATAAAATCAAATTTTAGATACACATGAAATATAAAGGAAACATTGCCAGAGTTATTATAAAAAGAGTCACTAAAAATGTCAAGGCATTTTAGGGATAAATGGAGTTATTAATAGAAAGCCTTTCAAACAGCATTGGTGCAGAATTTTAGAAATGGATAGGGAAGCCTAGAGATCACGGAAAAGATAAAAACTGTTCTCACAATGAAAGAGACAGATACACACACAAAGGGAATGTGTAAGTTGTATTCATTTCATGTCAAATCATTTGTGACGAGATAGGATATAAGCAATAGATAACTCATTAGGAGGCGACCACTAAGATGCTTTGTTGATTGGACCTGTTTTTAAGCAAGAAAGGGAAGGTCCCAGAGAAAAATGGATATTTTAGATGATTCTAGAAGGAAAAAGATTTATTGGAGATATAATCCTGGAACTACTTTTTTATAGTTAGATACAAGTCACTTACAGAAATAAAGTTATATTAAAAATCAAATAACATTTTTATATTATACATGATCATTTATACTATATATTTATGAAATAATATAACATATCCTTTTACATATAACATAACTTTTACTTGGATAAAATTTCACTACAATTCCAGTTTTTTTAAAATGACAATATGACAAGAATCTAGATTTTTTAAATTTAGAAGTAAATCTTGGATGGAAAGCCAACTTTACAAAATTCAGATGGAAAAGCAGCTACCAGCTCAGCCACCTGAGATATTTGCCAAGAAGCCAGGTGCTTTGTGGGAACCTCTTCCATAGCTTAGCATCTGGGTTTTCTAAGTTGTTACCAAGGGAGGAAAAGGGAAAAAAAATCTACCACAGTGTGTAGTGCTGAGGTTACTGGCCTCTTCAGAACAATAATATGAAAATGTTTTCTTTTCAACAATGAGACTTACAAAATGGGAATAGAAATCCAAAGGTAACAAAATATTGTATGCTCTAAAATGTCTTTTCTGCATTATTTTTAATTTATGTTAAGACTGTATTAGCTTCAGAGTGTTTATCTATGTCCCCAAGAGAGGATTAGCTGGGAACATTCTTTGAGATAAACTAAAAGAACTATTTGGTGCTGGCACTGTTAAATTTTTCCAATGTGCAGGTGTTTGTAGTATTTGTACAGTTGCCTGATTGGTTTCCATCCAGGTAAATCCACAGAGAATAAGGTTTATCATTTCAGGATGAAGAGGTGCAGAGGCTATTTTAGGGTATAGTGAAAACCTGCCACCAGCCACTTCCATGCTGTTTTCTAAGAGTTTCATGTTCTGACTCGGAGAATATAGCCAAGCCTTCAATTCCTCATTAAATGTTTCTTGCTGATCTTTGCTGAATCCCATTCATCTTAGTTTTTTCCAACATCTTTCACAATCAACTCTGCATTCATAACTCTGCATCAGTATTACAAAGTAAGAATATATATTGTTACTGACAAATAATAAAATATATCAGAAAGCTTGTTATTTTTACATGTGCTTTGGAACAGTACTGGAAAAAGAGTTCTTTATTCCACTAAAATCAACTTCAGCCTTTTAAAACACCATAAACAAAAATTAACTTGCAGTGGACCACAGACCTAAATGCAAAAGCTGAAATTGTAAAACTCCTAGAAGAAAACATAAGAGAACAATTTAGTGTTCTTGGACTTGGCAAAGTTTTCTTACCGAAGACACACGAAGTATTAACACAAATAAAAAAATGGATAAATTAGACCTCAACAAAATTAAAAATTCAGTTAAAAATAATCTATAAAGAAAATAAATGATAAGCCATGAACTAGGAGACAATATTCTTAAAACAAATATCTATAATCTATATATATAAGTAAAGATCTCTTATAAAGCCATAACAAAAATGCAAAGGACCAATAAAAAACAGACACAAGACCTGATATGAAAAAAGATGCACCAGTGGTTAACAGACACATGAAAAGGTGCTCAGCACAGTTAGTAGTGTTAAAAATGCAAACCCAGGGGCGCCTGGGTGGCGCAGTCGGTTGAGCGTCCGACTTCAGCCAGGTCACGATCTCGCGGTCCGTGAGTTCGAGCCCCGAGTCGGGCTCTGGGCTGATGGCTCGGAGCCTGGAGCCTGTTTCCGATTCTGTGTCTCCCTCTCTCTCTGCCCCTCCCCCGTTCATGCTCTGTCTCTCTCTGTCCCAAAAATAAATAAACGTTGAAAAAAAAAAATTTAAAAAAATGCAAACCCAAACTAAAATGAGGTTTCATCTCGTGTCTACCAGGATGACTAAAATGAAAAATACCGACACCACCAAATGCTGATCTGGATGCATTGGACCTACAATTCTCCTACATTACAGACCAGGTGCAAATAAAAGAGCTAACTTCAGAAAAAAGTTTGGCAGTTTCTTGTTAAGTTAAATACACACCTACTCCATGGCCCAGCAGTTACACTCCTATATACTTAAGCCACAAGAAACAAAAACATACTTCCACACAAAGAATTGTACATGAATATTCATAATATGCAAAGAGTGAAAACAATCCAAATGCCCATCAAGCAGTGAAAGGATAAATAAGATGTATTATATCCGCACACTGCAATAATACTCAGAAATTAAAAGAATACACATTACACACACACATACACAATTAAGCCTTACCTGTTGTGTTTTTTTAGTTTTATTGAATCCGATTCTAGGAAAAACTTAAAAATATCTAACCCTGGGGTAGTCTTTTTTTTTTTTTTTTTAATAGAGGGGGTAGGTAGAGGGAGAGGGAGAAAGAGTGAGAGAGAGAGAAAGAGAGAGAGAGAGAGAAAGAGAGAGAAAGAGCGAGAATCTTAAGCAGACTCCACGCCCAGTGGGGGCTCAATCTCACGACCATAAGCTCATGACCTGAGCCGAAATCCAGTTGGAAGCTCAACCACAAGCTACCCAGGTGTCCCAGTGGTCGTCTTAATGGTAAGAACATAAAGCCAGTGTAATAAACTGAATTCTACGTTTTCTCTCCTTATGTGCTGAAAACAGTAGTTTGAACGTAAGTTTCATTTATTTTAATGTGAGATTAAAGTGAGGAAGAAAGTTATTAAAGCATAATTATAATATAATAAACCCTTCTATTTTTGTTATACTAAGAGAACTATAATACAATGAATTACTTTAATTTTATAATAGATGAAAGAAACATTCATTTGCAACTTTTGTTTAAAGAATTTAAATTAGAGGGAAACGTATGCTTACTTCTGTGACTAAAAAAAAATAATGAAAGCAGGCTTAATAGAAATTAAAATAATAGGGAATCAAAGAAAAATGATTTACCAAAACTTATTATTTATTTACAATAGGTTTAAGCCTTTATATTATATAAATTATATATATCAGTAAAGGGCCTTTCGGCTTCTCTCCAGGACCCTTGGCACACCTATAAATTTAAGAAATCTTTCAATGCTCTTTTTTCCTGATGAATTCTTTTACTACAAATTAAATACTTATTGTGAGCAAGTAACATTTTATATAGTTATTATATTTCTTCATTTCATTAGGGTGTGCATGCCTGGATTCATTCTAGACAATCTCCATATGTGGTGTGTTACAGCTTTTGTTAATGTGTAATTAGGTACCATTAAAATAATAACAGCTGTCACTTATTCAGTATCTCCTACACCTGATGCTGTGCTAAACACATTACCTACATTATCTCAATTAATCCTCACAACAGGCCTATGAAGTAGGGATGGATAATAATTAATCCCCATTTTACAGATGAGGATTCAGTAGCTCTGAGAAATTAAGAAACATAACCAAAGTTAAGAAATACTGGAGCAGATTCAAACTAAGTTCTTCATGACTTTAAAACCTGTACTTTCATTTTTTAAAATTCTTTTAATGTTTACCCATTTGTGTGTGTGTGTGTGTGTGAAAGAGAGAGAGAGAGAGAGAGAGAGAGAGAGTGAGTGCACAAGTGGGGGAGGGGCAGAGAGAGAGAAGGAGACACAGCATTCGAAGCAGGCTCCAGGCTCTGAGCTGTCAGCACAGAGCCTGACGCTGGGGCTCGAACTTGCAAACTATAAAATCATGACCTGAACCAAAGTCAGATGCTTAACCAACTGAGCCACCCAGGGGCCCCAAAGCCTGTGTTTTTAAATGCCAGAGTACACCAACCAACATTTGCTTATATTTGTATGTAACTAATGTTGCCTAAAAGGGTGTGAGACCAGATGTCCTAGATAACACAGAGAATTTGTCCGCTGTGTTAGTGCCGTTCTTCCCATAGCCCTGGAGCTATAAGGCTGAATGGCACTAAGCAATATAAATACTGAAATTACCTAGATGTAAACATAACCTGTCACTAGGCTTTAGCTTCAAGTGATTTCTAGTTGTATTTTACCTTAAACTTTGCTCATAAAGACCCTATTACCCAAATGTCAGACTGATTATGCACTTACTTCTTCTCTCTATAAAAACTCTGCTTGAAGAACAGTAAATGTGTTTCAAATGGTTTTAACCCATAAGGACAGTAGGACAAGCGGAGAAGCAACAGAAAAGGATGCTTTGAAGATGGAGTAGGGAAAGGTAATGACTTCCTTAAAATTATAGAACATGGAAGTTGGTATACAAAATTATATTTGGAATAAAAATCAAAGGAATCACACAGAACATAGAACAAAAAGACAACAATATGAAAAATGTAAAAGTAATGGTAATAAAAAATTTTCTAAAATCTATACATACTTCTAGAAAGAGAACAGAGAAAATAAAGGGGTGTATATTTGTCACATGTAAAATACAAAAGACTATTTGAAAAGTGAAACACACAAACCCCTGGATTTAAAGTGCTCAGTGAATGCCCAATGAAGTCAGTGGAAAAAAGCACACTATCCCAAAGCACATGATCTTGAAAGTCCAGAATGCTGGAGACCGAAAGGAAAGCTCCCAGAGAAAAGAAAGTCCTTTAAGAGGAACGGGAACTAAAATGGCATCGGATCCTCAACAGCAACAAACACGGATTGTAGAAGACAATGCAGTCATGTCTTCAGCATTCTAAGGGAAAAATTACCTGTAACACCAAATTTTATATACAGATCACTCAAGGGTGAAGGTAAAATAAAGATATTTGCAAGTGTACAAAGTATATTCTATTAGTTGAGACAACAACACTTGCTAAAGTAAGAGAATATTAATATGTATGTTTTGTATTTACATATGCATATACCTATGCATTACATATTCAAATATAATTGCATATTATTTCTTGTTTTCCTAACAGGTAATAGTAGGTATCAGCACTACTAAACAGGACTTTTGTCTCTGTGGTCATTCAGGAAATTCAGACTAAGGAAGCCCAAACACCTTCCTACGTCACCACGATTTCTCCCTCCCATTACACACAGCCGGGGAAGGACTTAGAGGGCCATCCATGTGAAGTCTTTATAAGCCTGAAAGTGGCACATATTATTTCTTATAGTCTACTGGTCATCATTTAATGTTTCACGGAAACTATAGTCTCATCAGGTGCCTAGAAAGAGGAAGAAATGGAATTTGGTGAACAGCTAGCAGTCTTTACCATCCAAGTCTCCAAAACATAGTTTCAATGCTCACTTTTATTTATTTATTTATTTTTTAGAAAACTAAAAATTGCCATCGCTGTGAACCCTGTCTACAAATGGTAGCTTTGTGGTGACCAATTCTCAGGGAATATTTGTTCTCCACTCAGAGAGATTCCGAAACAGGCAACTTTCCTTCTTCCTCCTCAGGTGCCGAGAAGAGGCAGCTGTATTCTAGTTCACCCTTGCCTAGAGAGTGTAACCCCTGTGGGCGCTGCTGTCTGCTGAGCTGTCCTATTACACTGCATGCTCTAGTGAGGCTGGACTCTGTCCTGCCCAACCTCACACTGCCCCCATGAAGCTGTGAAAACTGGATTTTTCTGGCAGCACTTTCAGGATTTGGGCTCTGCTTTCCACCTCATGTTCCCACTTTTATTGACCTTTTAGTTGGTTTCTGAGAATTCTTTAATTTCTAGCCTGATCATTGCTGTGCATTCAGTACTGGGAGAGTCATTTTCAGCAGAAGGCATTCAGGGTCTCTAATCTGCCATTCTTATGAAAATGTAGTGGGTATGGTTCGGCTCTTTATTTCACTGTTTCAATACTCTTTGGTTATCTAACTATGTGTACAGGTATTAATAACCGAACACTTCAGAACTGGTTATTTGTTTACTACATCCAGTTTCATAAACCTAACTGGAAATAGAGTTTCCAACACTTGCCAAAAGTCATTGCCAAAAGAGAAAATATGAACATGATTACGCCAGTCTATAATTCGTATTTCCAAGCCAACCAGGTGAGATTCCTTTAAAATGCAACTCATTATAAAGCAAAAATTAACTTTTTCAAAAATAATTTCTTTCCAACCCCAAACACCCTTCTCACATAGCCTGCCTCAAGGTTCCACTTGGAGTGGGCAATCGGCCACATGAACTGGATCTCTGGCTGCAATTCATTAGACATATCCCATAGCTAAGCCACTGACATCATATTTCCTGGAAATTTGAAACTGGGAAAGAGGGACCCTAATAAGGTCAAAGTTAAGCACTGAGACTGTGAACTTACATAGGGCAAGGAGCGACTTTCATAAATTTATTTTCTTTATGTCCACAGAAGACACAAGAAAGCACCATTGATAAGAGACCATTTGGTCACAGAAAGAGGTGCAGCTTCTGCTGACATGTAAGGTTCCTTCCGAGGCCCGGGTGTACTTGCTTCACTTTTGTGGTTAAGATGGTTAGCTCTCAAGCCAGACTTAAAATACTGTTGCATCCAGCAACACGATATTGGCAAACTACTTGGGCTAACTTTACTCCAGTTTTTTTCATGTGTAAAACGAGGGTGATAATAATACCCACCTCATAGGATTACTGTGAGTGTGGCAGATTGGTGTTTGTTTGCTTATTTACAGGTAGTTGTTGCCTTCCCTGTAAGAAGACTGTACATCCCCCTTTCCCAAGCACAAGTGACTGACAGTCCATCCCTGCATCATGACAGTCAGATTGTGTGACCTGCTTCAAGAAGGGGAATATGAGCAACAACAACAAATAGCACAACTGAGCAGAAGCTTTAAGGATCACTGCATAGTTCAATTATTGCTTCTTATACCTCTGCCCCAAAACCCAGATCCTCAGATCAAGAAAACATTTCGGACAGTGCCATAAACAGTGCTGACCCTTAACTGAGATGTAACATAAGAAAGAAAAAAAAAATCTTTGTTGTGGTAAGAATTTAGGAATTGATACCATAGAATTCTCTAGCAAAAGCTAACCATACGTCAATTGGTACATAATTGCTATCGTGGCTAATAGCACAGGGAGGTGATTACAGTCAAATAGCTAAAAAGCAGAGAGTCTTTTTGAGATACTTGCACTGCCAAAGAACTGCTTGCCTGAACACTTTTTTGAGTGGGAATGTCCATGCCTCACTGCTCTACCTTGGCTTTGTGCATGGAAGACAACTTTTCTTTTTGGTTCATATGATTCTGAAGGAAGAGGAGTAGCATTGGGTCTAAAGACAGGAGGAAAACATCAAAAGCAGAGAAGCAACTATTCTGTTGAAGAGAAAGAACTGAGAATGATTATATTATTGTTTTCAAATAATTTCTGCTCTTCTTCTAGGAGAATGATACATCCCTATTTGTTGACATTTGATTTCCAGGGCCACCTATGGGAATAATTCATTTACCCATTCTACTGACTTTTAGGTTTGGCCAAGGAACTTGCTTTGTTCAATGTACCATGGCCAAGTGGAAGCTTTAGGAGACACTTCATTGTTTGGCTATTTCTATTTTCCTCTGCCTTCAAACAAAAATAAGGGCTACTACTTCTGTTGGATCCCTACATGAAAAACCTACAGCCAACATATGATGGAGTGAGAAGTCAATCTTTGACATCTAAGCTACTGAGACTTGGAATTGTTTGTTATCACAGCATAACCTAGCAAAGACTGGCTAATACAGAAATTAATTAGAGGAGTGTTTCAAATAGTTCCTGGCAAATAGCAAGCACTAAGTAAGTGTTTGCTATAATAATACCTCTTTATAACCCCAATACTATTCCAATAAAAGTCTCTTTTTTCTTAAGCTACTTGTGTTCTTTGAAAATCAACACTCTCTATATATGATCAAAACATTCTATTAAAAAATACAACCAATTAGCTGGTAACTGTTTAGAAGTTACTCTGTGATCCAAATGTCATAAATCATTGACAATGTAATTACAATCACGTCATCATACTAGACAACACAATGTGTGGCCTTTCAAACCAGGGCTATTATTTCTATGGGATGATTTCCCATAGGAAGATAGTTATCTGAAATGAAATTTCCTAATAAGTAATAACATAAAATCCTCATAAATTGTGGAATCATATCTTTGCTCTTCGGTTCTTTCTAATTTTAAAGGGAATGGAATGAATGAAACATCAATGGAGAACATTATAATTTGTGGGCAAGCTGACAGAAAGCTCAATGTGAAGTCATAGAAACTTCATTAAAACCACCTATTTGACCATCATTGTAGATAAAAGTAATCTCATTATAGTTACAAAGATTGGTCAAATTTTCCCAACAAAACAATACTTACAAATAAAATGTTCCAATCTTTGAATTTCAAGATTGTTGAGACATAGAAGTTGGATTCTTTTTACCCCTATAATTTCTCAAGTCACACTTACACCATGTTACACTGACCCAAATTTGCCATTGTTAAATTCTCAAAATATAAAATCTTACATGAGTTAAATTCACTTTCCTTAAGAAATATGGGAATTACATATTGTGTTTTATTGGATATGCCAACTAACTGAACTGCACACTATCTACAAATTATCATTTAAAAAATGCAGTGTAAGTCTTAATCCCAATACTACCTGTAATAAATTTGATTATGAAGTCTCTGTTTCTTTTCTTGATGCAAGGATATCATCACTATTAATTACAATAATACAATTATGTGCACATAAGGTGTGCAGAAAATTCGTATGAAACTGTAGCACAAAAACTCTATCACATACGATAGATATTGCTCTTTAAGGAAACAAACCACTGCCATCACCAATCCATCTTTGAGTTTCTTAAGCATCTAACACATGCAAGCTATTGCCTGGGTGTTGTGGGAGAAAAAAAACAAAAGACATCATCTTTGCTTTTAGTAAGTTTATTATCTGGTACAGGTGACAGAGTGAAGAACTCGCAGGACCACACAATTTCATACTCTTCTATTCAATCCACAGGAGTCGCCAATCCTCTTGACAGAGTTGTCTCTACTCCTCCTTACCCACT
Source organism: Prionailurus viverrinus (assembly GCF_022837055.1). Taxonomy (NCBI): domain Eukaryota; kingdom Metazoa; phylum Chordata; class Mammalia; order Carnivora; family Felidae; genus Prionailurus; species Prionailurus viverrinus. Next base: position 39,941,116 of record NC_062578.1, read on the forward strand.
CACTTCCAACCCACCGTTGAGTGGCTTCCACCTCCATTACTCCTTTGAAGCTGTTCTCATCAGACCACTCCGTTGCTGAATCCAGTAGATACTTCCCAATTCTTACTCTTAACGGGTTGCTTGCTCTCCTCGGAATGCTCTGGGAACCCTAGGTCTCATGTTCTTCATCGTCTCTTCCTTTCTGTCAATGGTGACTCTGTGTCCTCAGCTTCTGAACTTCTCATCCCCTGACATTCTATAATTTTTTGGTGCTACCTAGCCTAATTTATGTCTTATCTCATCCACCCTGGGTTTACATTTCCACTTCTATACTTATGAATCCCAAATAAGCATTTCCAGTCCAAATGTCTTTCTGAATTACAGACACAGACCTCTACTTGGATGTCCCACAGACATCTCAAACTAAACATGTCAGAGTCAAGGCCAAACCCTTTAACTGGCTTATTCTTGCTTCTAACTCTAATTCCCTCATACATCATGCTTTCTCTCATCCCCAGCCTTTTGCTAATGCCAGTATTCCACCCTTTCCTGACCCATTTTGTCTGACCTTAACTGCCTGTCAAACTTTAATTCCTCCTCAAGCCTTAACTTGTACTCCAAAGTATGAATTTGGGATCCTCATAGGTACTTCTATTACATGTATCATAATGCCCTGTACCCCTCATTAGACTGCGGGTCTTGGGATGACACGTCCATGTTGTTCTGCATTGTCTCCAGGGCCTGGCACGGTGGTTGCTCTAAAGGAGCTGTTCTACCATGTGTAGTATACTAGAGCGGCTAAGGGCTAAGACTCCAAAGCAGACAGCCTGGCTTTAAGTCCTGTTTCTGCCGTATAATACCTATGTAACTTTATACAAGCTATTAAATATCTTGTTACCCAGGCCATGGGTATAATAGTTTGTTTCACGGAATTATTGTGAGAATTAAGTTAGTTTACAAAGTGTGCAAAAATAAGTGCCTAACATATAAGTGCTAAATAAATATTAGTTACTATTTTCAGTTGAAAACGTATTGTGTTCTTGTTGTCCCTATCCATCAACAAGTTTACCACAAGAAGCTTCAATGTAATGCTGAGCATTGGCCTACGAAGACAGTGCAGTCTAACTGGAATGTACCATTAACTACAGCTGCCACTTTACAACGCACACAGTGTAGGGAGGAGTCAGTTTTACAGCCTCTGTCTATGCCTTCTCTGCTTAGACCTTCTATTTCCTCCAAGAAAAGACTTGATTGGTTAGAGCCCACAACTGACTGGACCACATTTGCTCTAATGGGGCTCTCAACAATTGCGTAAGACTAGATGGGAAAAATGGGACATTCTTTTTAGATTTGCAGCATCTACTCTCTTAAACTGCCTTCTTCCAGCTGTCAGAAGGGAAGAAGGAGATCTCGCTTAGACTTTGAATATAAACCATACATTCCAATGTAGCCTTGGACCAGAATTCTCCTTTTGGGAATCAGGTGCTTGCACAGCAATTAAAGCCCTCTGATTCACATTCTGCACCTGTTTCTGCATTCATTACACAGAATGACTTGGGAAACTGACAGGGCAAGATTCTAGCATTCCCATGGCCTTGACTGAGCACCATCATAAAATAGAAAAGTGGCCATTTATATTCCTTACACATGCCAACGTCCACCAGGGGCACCAGACTAGGGATGGTAGATTACCTGAGGCTGGGTCCTGTCCTAGATATAGAGAATACAAAGGGGGGGTAGGACAGCCCTGCTCTCCAACAGTGTGGGCAATCTACTAAGGGGGGCAGATATGTGTAATACACTACAGCAAGTGTTTTAATAGAGATATATGCATACATAGGTAGGTATGAGGGAGTTGTCAGCTCCCTTCAGTTGGAAAAAGCTTCAAAGGAGAAAGCATTCAGGAGTTTTTGAGATTTACAAAAGGGGGCAAATGCTCTCAAAGGAAGCAAGTGCAAAGCCACAGAAAAGTTAAAGAGCAGGATAGATGTGAAGAAATAGAAGTAATTCCATCTGTCTTTAGGGTAGAAGCAGTGAGGGCACTGGCTATCAGTGACACCAGGCAAGAGCCACATAGATCATGGAGGACTGCATCTGGTTGGGCTTTATCCTATCATGGACGAAGATGCCAGCAGAGAATTAGAAGTAGCTCTGTCTTGGTTTTAGTATAATCCTACAGAGGGAAGGTGGTCTGAGGACGGAAGTGCACTCTTCCCAGCATGAAATTTGTTTCCAGGGTATGAACTGAACATTGAAAGTATACGGCTGCAATTCCTTTAGAGGGAAGATAAAGATATTAATTCATGTTGCCATAACCACGAGCAATAACTTAAAGACAGAGTACTCTAAACACAATTCTAATTTGATTGCCCCCTAAAAATGAAACGAACTCAAGTAGCAAAACAGAGACAATTTCAAACCATTAAAATTAGAAATGAGCTCATGTTTAAGTTCAATTTTATAGTCTTTTTTATGTGGGTTTCAGAAAATCTAGTAGATTCAATAAAATAAAATATCCCAGACACCTGGTACAATTAAAGCAAGTGAACCAAGTGGTAAAAATATCTCTGATTGAGGCTATGTTTGATGTCTAGCCAGAAAGACTACAGATTCTGTGACTCTACAGTCTGAAATAAATATATCGGCTGGGGTGTGGATAGAACAGAAATATATTAATTATTTCTTATGGGTCAGAAAGTCACTACCTTGTTTTATAAGGACTAAGAAGGCCAGGAGGCTTTTCACTGGCTCCTTAAATAGTTCAAACCCATGTATCTTCCTACATTTATCCCATGAAATATCCAGAGGCAAACTAATCTGTTTGAGGAAAGCCCCCAGATGCTTTCCCATTTCCTTTTTATTCACTAGGAGAAACTGATCTTTACTTGTTGGCCACATCTAAAAAGATCATATAAATGATCTTTTACTTGTTGGCCACATCTAAAAGAGGTTGCTTGCAGTTTTCCACACCAGTTCCTTGTAAATGATTCTTAATTGCAAAATCTTCATTCCCCATCACTTAAAATGTCACCTTTCACTTACGTACCACAAGAGTGTTAATTCTAGTAAGGGATGCCGTTAGCAGATAAGACTGTTTTGAAAAAGTATTTTTAAAAAGATTTTGAAGTTCATTAAGAAACGATTTTTTCCTTCCCAAGGAGGACGGGTGACAGGAACAGCAGAACAGCAGTTACTGTAAGGTGTTTATAACTTACAACTTTTACACACTGCGATTCGGCCTCCGATGCGCAGTTTCCATAGCAACTACCATATCATCTGATCCTACAGATATTTTTAAGATGAAGATAAATTTTTTTAAGAATATGGATCAGGATCTCAAGGTAAATTTATTCCCTAAATCCACTGTTCCCAGTGACACCAGCAAGAGGCTATTTTTGACAGAAAATGTGCTAAAGCAAGTATGTCTATGTATATTCTATTCACTGATTTTACAGGTTATTGAACTTAATGTTCAAATTTATTTTGAGTAGTCTTACTTTTTCTTATTTAATAGCTTAATTGAAATATAATTAAAATACAGAAAACTGCAAAATTTAAAGTATAAAATCTGTTACATTTTACATATAGATACATTGTGAAACCATCACATCTAGGTAGTGAACATATCCATCACCCTATAAGGTTCCTAATAGCCTTTGTAATCCCACACTCCTTCCTCTCCCCACTCATCCCCCACCATTCCCAGAGAACCATTGGTCTGCTGTTACCATCAATTAGTTTACATTTTCTAGAAATTTCAGTAAATGAAATCATACAATATGTGCTACTTGTTGTCTGGCTTCTGTTGCTCAGCATAATTATTTTTAGACTCATCCATGTTTTAGTTTTTATCAACAGTTCATTCACTCATTTTTCTTGCTGGGTAGTATTCCACTGCACATACAGACCACGATTTCTTTATCCATTCACTAGTTGATGGACATTTGTACTATTTCTAGTTTGGAATTATTACATAAAAAGTGGTCATAAACATTCATGTGTAGCCTTTGTATGAGCATATGATTTCATTTCTCTTGAGTAATTACTTAGGAATGAAATGTGTGAATCATAAAGTAGGCAATGTTAAGTTTTAAGAAATTGTTGATATTTTTTCCTAAAGAATTTGTTTCATTTTCCATTCCCACTAGTAGTGATGAGTATGCAACTGCTATCCTTGCTAACACCCAGTAGAATCAACATTTTTTTTTTTATTTTAGCCATTCTAATACCAGGTGCTGGCCATTATTTCCATCTTAATTTGCACTTCCCCAGTAACTAATGAAATTGAACTTATTTCTGTGTGCTTATTTGCCATAAATATATCTTCTTCGATAAATTGTCTGTTCAAACATTTTGCTCATTTAAAAGAAGTGGAGTATCTTCCTATCACTGAATTTTGAAAATTCTTGATATAGTATAGACACAAGTCCTTTGTCATATATAAGATTGGTATTTTGTTCCAGTCTGTTTCTTGTCCTTTCATTCTTTTAGTAGTCACTTTCAAAGAGCAGAAATTTTTAATTTTGAGGAAATTCAAACCATCACTTTTTGTTTTATGGATCATCCTTTTGGTGTTGTGTCTGAGAAATCTTTGCTAAACTTGAGGTCAAAAATCTGTATTTCCTCCAGTTTTGGGGTGCCTGAGTGGCTCAATTGGTTAAGTATCTGACTCTTGATTTCGGTTCAAGTCATGATCTCACAGTTCGCGCTTGCTCTCTTTCAAAACAAATGAATAAACTTTAAAATAAATCTCCTATATTTCTTCCAGTTTTATAGTGTTAGGACTTATATTTAGATCTGTGATAAATCTTGAGTTAATTTTTGTGTTTAGTGCTAGAAATCATTCTCCAAATTCCGCGTTAGTAGAATTTCACAAATCTATTTTCATTCAGTTCAAAACACTTCCAGATTTCCCTTTTGAATTCTTCTTTGTATTTTGGAGCCCTGACATTAGGTACATAAATGTTTAGAATTGTTGTTTTCTGGATGAATGTCTTCTTTTTCATGACAAAATAACCTTCTTTACCCCTGATAATATTCTTTGCTCTGAAATCTTTATTTGATATTAATACAGCCACTACAGCTTTCTTTTGATTAGTGTTAGTATGGTATATCTTTTTTCAAGCCTTACTTTTAATATGTTTTTGTTTTTAAATTTAAAGTAAGCTTCTTGTAGTAAAGTTAGCATCACACAGGTCGTTCTTGCTTTTGCATCCACTCTAACGGTCTCTGTCTTTTAATTGGACTGAGTTTTGTTTTGTCTGTTTCTGTGTATGTGTTTTACCATTACATTTATCTTACCTTTTTTATTGCTGCATAATCAATTACCAGAAATTTAGCAGGTTGAAACAACACCAATTCATCATCTCCCAGATCTGTATGTAGGTCAGAAGTCCAGGTGGGCTCTAATAGGTTCTCTTCTTAGGCTCACAAGGGCAAAGTCTAGGTGTTGGCCATGTTGGCCTTTTATCTAGAGGCTCTATCAAATAATTTGCTTCCCACTCACTTAAGTTGTTAGAATTCAATTGATTGTGATTGTAGAACTAAGGTCCTATTTCCTTGCTGGCTGTCAGCCAAGGACTCCTTTCAGCTACCAGAGGCCATCCAGGATCCTTATCATATGACCCTCTCAATCTTCAAGTATCCAATGGTACACTGAATTTTTCTCTCACTTTGAATCTCTGAATTCTCTTGCTCCCAACAGAGAAATCTGCTTTTTTAAAAAGAGTTCAGTGATTAGGTTATATCTACCTAGATAATCTCCCGTCGTCCTATAATTTAATACAACCACCCCCCTCATACCTCATCATATTCAGTCGTGTGGTTTAGGGAAGGAAATCTTTTGAGGCTGTTTTAGGATTTTGTTTACCACAACCATTAATGTGATCATTGATATAATCAGGTTTAAGTCTATGATTCTGTAATTTATTGTCTTCTTGTTCTATTTTTTCTTTCTTTTTTTTTTTGCTTTCTTCTGGATTTAGTATATTTTTATTTTCCCCTTTTATCTCTTTCATTAAATCTTTAGCTCTAATTCTTGTTTTATTATTTTAATGTTTGTTTTGGGGTTTATAATATACATTTTTGATTTATCAGAGTCTGTCTTCAAGTGACATTATACTAGTTCGTGAATAATATAATAATGTTATGATAATATACTTTCATTTCTTCTCTTCTGGCCATGTTTTGTTGTTGTCCTACATTTTATTTGTACATTTAATAGAAACTCGTACTACCTACTATTTTTTTAAATATTAACTGTCTTTTAATGGTTTTTAAATAATAAAAAAATAACTTGCATATTGACCCACACGGTTCACATTTCCAGGACTTTTCATATTCCATTGTATAGATCCATATTTTCACATGGTATTATTTTCCTTCTGGCTAAGAGATTACCTTTAACATTTCTTACAGTGTGGGTCTGTTGGCAATGAACTCTCCTGGGTTTTACAGGTCTGAAAAACTTCATATTTTGCTTTCATTTTTTGAAGTACATTTTCAGTGGGCATAGAATTCTAATTTGTTTTCCTCCTTTCAATACTCTAAAGATGCTGCCCCACTCTCTTTTGTTTACATTGTTCTCAAAATAATCAGTTGTCATGCTTATCTCCTTCCCCTTTGCATGTAACGTGTCTTTTTCTCTGGCCACTTTTAAGATTTTCTCTCCATCCATGGTTTTGGGCAAATTGATTATAACGTGCTTTTCTGTAGTTTTCTTCATGTTTCTTATGCTTGGGATTCACTGAGATCTTTAAAACTCTGTGTTTAGTAACACTATATGTTTGCTATATTTCAATAAAAAATAAAAACAAAACCCCCTGTGTGTTTATAATTTTTATCAAATTTGAAAAAATTGTGGCCATTATTTCTTTGCATGTATTTCCTGCCTACATTCCTTCATGGAATCTAATCACATGTGTTTTAGACTGAGGCTGCTTCAGAGCTTTCATTCTTTTCCCTCAATGTGTTTTATTTGGATAGCTTCAATTGCTATGTCTTCAAGTTTACTAATATTTTCTTCTACAATGCTTAATCTGTCATTAATCCCATGCAGTTAATTTTTCTCAGACATTGTAGTTTGATTTTGTGATTTTTTATGATTCATATATTTATTCATTTTATATGTATATGAATATATTTATTCACATATATATATTTCCATGTCTTTACTTAACCTGTTAAATCTTTCCCATGGTTTTCTGAATATGTAGAATACAGTTATTATAACTATTTCAGGATTCTTATTTGCCAATTCTAACATCTGTGTTAGTTCTGGGTTGGTTTCAATTGATTGATTTTTGTCCTCATTCTGGGTTGCTTTTTTTTTTTTTTTTTTTTGCTTCTTTGCATTCTATAATTTTTTATTGGATGCCAGACATCGTGAATTTTGCCTTGTTGAAAGCTGAGTATTTTTGTATTTCTATAAATACCTTGAGTTTTATTTCTGGTATGAAGTTAAGTTACTTGGAAACATTTTCATCCTTGCCTTGAAGATTTGCTAGGTGGGATCAGAGCAGTATTTAGTCTAGGGCTCATTATTTCCCACTACTGAAGCATAACCCCTCTGAGTACTCTACACAATGTCCTGTAAATTATTCATTTCTCCAGTCTGGCTAGTGGAAATAGGCATTATTCCCAGCCCTGTGTGGGCTTCCTCTACTTTTCCTTCTAACCATTTCATTTGGTTACTCTCCTAGTCCTGGTTAGTTTCTTCACATACCTGTGCTGATTAGTACTCTGCTGAATACTAAGGGGAACCCTACGTAGACTTCAATAGTGCCCTTGCTGTGTAGTTCTCTCCTCACTATTTTCTGTATTATAGCCACTTTGGTCCAACGAAAGTCTGTTTCATCTCCTCAACTAAGGGAGTCTATCAGGTTCCATCCAGACTCCCTCTCCCTGTGCCAGAGCTGGGAAACACTCTCAAGACCACAAGCCAGACAATCATAGGGTCACCTTTGTTTGTTTCCTGTCTCTCAGGGTTCACTATCCTTAGAAACCTAATATCCAATATGTTGTAAAAAAAATTTTTTTTTCAAAAAAAAAATTGTTTCAGGCAGGAGGGGAATCCAAGTCCCTTATTCCAGCTTGTTTCAAAGTGGTCATATAAATTTACGTTTTAAAAGTCTAGTAACATTGGGGCATCTGGGTGGCTCATCAGTTAAGCGTCAGACTTTGGCTCAGGTCATGATCTCACAGTTAGTGAATTTGAGCCCTGCGTTGGGCTCTGTGCTGACAGTTCAGAGCCTGGAGCCTGGTTCAGATTCTGCCCCTCCTCTGCTCTCACTCTGTCTCTCTCTCAAAAATAAATAAACAATAAAAAATTTTTTAAATGTAGTAACATTGACTCTTCAAAGTATGAAAAGCATATGTGATTCTAGAGAGATAGTTCAACTGAAATAACTAAAGAATACTGATATTATAGAAACTGTCTTAGCTATGATGATAGGAATTTGTAACTGAAGTATAACAACATTTATATGTTGTCTTATGTAGAGAGATTAATATCACTCAGAGTTAAGGTTGTCCTGAAGTTGATATTTACCACAGATGTAAAAATAGTGAATTATAAAATTCTACTCTTCACATTTTCAAGCAAAGCCAGATTGTGCCAAATTACCTGAAAACTGAACCCATCCAGATAGAAAAGGATTTCTATAGTTACCATATAGACCCGAGCACATAAGCCCATTACACTCAGCCACTGATGTTAACCATAACAGTGATAAAATTCTAGGTTTACCCAGTAGATAAAGAAATTACTTTTAAAAAACCTATCATTTTCCAAATCCTTAGGGAAATAGCATAATTTGTGCACCCTTTCTATGGTTTATGGACATTTGGATTTTTTCCAGGGGTTGGCTATTATAAAAAAATGGTGCAATGAACACTTGTGTATATGTTTCCTGGTGTACATGGACACGTAACCCTTTAGGGTACATATTTAGGAGTATAATTCCCGAGTCGTGTGGCAAGTATATTTTAGATATACTAGATTATGCCAAACATGTTTACCAATTTATAATCCATCACCGGTAGTGAATGAAGATCACTTTTGGTTCACATCTATACCTACACTTAATGGTTTTTTTTTCCTCTTAAAAAGATTTTTTTTTCTTTTTAAGAAGCCAGAGAAAATTATAAAGGTTATATTCATTATTTATTCTTTCTTCCATACATTTTCTCATTACATCTAGTTTTTTCTTACTTTTGGGGTGCTTTAGATTCAAATATAAAGACAATATAACCGTGATTTTCACTAGAGGACTCACAGACTAAGGGATACAGAATTAGTATAAAAGATAAAAGACTCAGGTTTGTGATAAATAGAAGGTCAAAATAGGATCAATCTGTTTGTAATCATACCATAGAACTATAAACAATTACCAAAAAGATTCAGTTGACTGATGAGGAATCTTTAGTTAGCCCAAGGTTTATAGTCTATAATTAGGTAAAACAGATGTGTCTGGTGTGTGTGTGTGTGTGTGTGTGTGTGTGTGTGTGTGTGTTTAAGTATAAGGAGAGAAAGAGACATTTTTTAAGGACAAATCAGGAATCAAATAAGTCCAAATCCTGAAAGTCCCCTTCATAGGATCAAGTCCAGAATTTATGATAAAGATCACAAAACTTTTATGGTAAAGGCCAGATAGTAAATAGTCTAGGGTTTGTGGGCCATAAGTTTTCTGTCTCAAATACTCAACTCTGCCCTTGTAGTGTGGAAGCAGCACAGACAATACATAAACAAATGAGTTCAACTGTGCTTCAATCAAACTTTTTGCACAAGAACAAGCTGTAGACCTGATTTGGTCCAAGGGCTATCATTTGTGAATCCCTGATCTAAGGCATGAAAACTTGAGTCAGATGATCCACAGACACCCTGTTAGTGTAAGTTAGTATCAGTTTTCCTATACTTTAGTGTAAATGAAGACTTCAAAAGTAGGTTATGATAGAGAGGATAGAAAGGAAGGAGAAAACACAATGAAGATGCCTGAGGGCACAGTAAAATACCACCTCCACCATAACTTTACCTCAGGCCAGTACTAGGATATATGATTCAGTGGAATTTTGCATTTCCAAAGACAATTATTATGCATGTGACAGACAATATATGTGACAGCAATATGCATTTCAGTGAATGAAAGGACTTTCTGGAAGCAAGAGTAATTTTACCTTTAAAAGACCAACACATTTCATTTTACTAATGATAAGTTTAAATTTTTTTTTCATGTTCTTATTTATTTTTGAAGGAGAGAGAGACAGAGCATGAGCGGGGGAGGAACAGAGAGAGAGGGAGACATAGAATTTGAAGCAGGTTCCAGGCTCTAAGCTGTCAGCACAGAGCCCGATGTGGGGCTCGAACTCACGAACTGTGAGATCATGGTCTGGGCCGAAGTTAGACGCTTAACCGACTGAGCCACTCAGGCGCCCCGATAAGTTTAAAATTTTTAAAACTTTTTTTAGGTTCATTTTCAAGAGATGGGGACAGAGTGCAAATGGGGGAGGGGCAGAGAAAGAGGGAGACACAGAATCCGAAGCAGCTCCAGGCTCTGAGCTGTCAGCACAGAGTCCAATGCGGGTCTCAAACCCACAAACCACCAGACCATGACCTGAGCGGAAGTCGGACACTTAACCGACTGAGCCACCCAGTTGCCCAGGTGGTGATAAGTTTAACGCGTCCCACAAGTCAAAGTGTTCATGGAAATTTTATCCCTAAAGAAGTAAGTATGTAGGGTTGTTTTTTGTTTTGCTTTGCTTTACATTTACTAGCTGAGAATTTCTTAGCCCTTACACCTTAGGAAATATAAAATATTGTGCCAGATTATTAAATACGAATGTTGCTTGAAGTCAGTACTTCAGAAAAGCAAATTATCTTTTAGTTCACTGAAACTCTACCCAATCAAAAATACCATTAGTATCCCAGCGAAAGAGGCTATAGAATCTTTTCTCATCTATAATATTCTTAGTGAATAATTAGCATGATAGAAAATCTATTTCATAATATTTAAAATAATAAGAGCTACTGCGAGTTAAAAACCTATTATGTATCTGTAAAGAATTAGTCATAACAACTCTATCAGGTACAAAATATAATTACCACCCTATTTTATAGATTAAAAAAAACAACAACAGAGACGCAAAGAGGTTAAGTAACTTCCCCAGGGGTACACAGCTAGTAAGTATTGGGGCTGGGATTCAAACCGAGGCAGTCTTCTCTCAGGGTCTCTCTCCTTAAACAGTATGCTGTTCTGCCTCCAAAGAGACGATACCATTTATACTTCTTTTCTCAAATAGTATGTATTTAGGACCAGACTGTATGTAGTATTTAAAATTAGTCATTGACTAACTTTACCTTTTTTATTTAGGTTTGAAATTTCACATGAATTTTTTTTTTAGTACAGTTGACACACAAAGTTACATTAGTTTCAGGTGTACAACACAGCCATTCAACACGCTTCCACATTATGCTGTGCTCACCACGAGTGTAGCTACCATCTGTCACCATACAATCCTATTACAATACCACTGACTATGCTCCTTATGCTGTACCTTTTATTCTCATGACTTACTTGTTGCCTAACTGGAAACTTTACCTTTTAAGAGTCCAACACATAATAGAGATTTGATGCTTTAAAGAAATACAGAAGAAAACTTCCTGCTCTGTTTGTTTGTTCCTATGCAGTATGTTACCAAAGAAAAAGACACTTTCCTCTTGTCTAGAACAACGTTGCTATGGACTGTTTGTGCACCCCCCAAATTCACATGTTGAAATCCTAACGTTCAATGTAATGGAATTAAGAAGTGGGGTTTTGGGGAGTGATTAGGCCATGAAAATGGAGCCCTTGTGAATGGGATTATAAAAGAGAGCACTTTTAAAAGAGAGCGCTCTTACCTCCCCTGCAGTGTGAGGTCACAAGGAGAAGACAGCTGTCTCTAAACCAGGAAGTGAGTTCTCACCGGACGCTGAATCTGCAGGCACTATGATTTTAGACTTCCTAGCCTTCAGAATAGTCATAAATAAATGTTTAAGTCCCACGGTCTATGGTATTTCTGTTACAGCAGCCTGAAAGACTAAGACTAACTTACTTACAGATTTTTCCAAACTCTGTTCCTAACTTTTTGCTCATCCTCCTGGCAAATTGGTCATACCATCCTCAGTGCTTCCAAAGGACCTTATTCCTACTGTTAATATGGCACTGATCCCATCGGATGGCAATAATTTGCTTTTATATTTGTCTTTTTCTCTGGACTATGGACTCCTCAGGGACAGAAAGTTTGTCACACTTCTCTTCATGTCTCCAGAATCTTCACAGGGTCTACTATGGAAGGCACTCAAATGTTTGATGAATGGTTGAATGCACACACGAATCGATGCATTCCAACCAACGGTTCCAAGATTGTTACTCCCCCAAAGAAGAGATATGCCAATATCCAGCAGTGCTATAAAACAAAACAAAAAAATCCAAAATCTTTTGAAAAGATTCTCTCTTAATCGAACACATCTGTTTCACTTATTGCAGGAGTGTGTAAGCGTGACTGGGGAAGGTTGCTGCCCCATAAAGAGCAGGCTCTGTAACTTAGAAGTTATGCTAATACATGCTAGCTGTCCCTTAGCGGCATATACTACTGCTTTGTCTTTTCAGAGACTCTTCCACAGGGGCACAGCTATGGTCCATTTACCCCCTCTCAAGTTTTAATAATATTGTTGAAGAATCTGTTATAAGAAATTGCTGAGAATGCTGAGGGGAATTGCTAAATAATTCCGCAGCAGTTCCGCTTAAACATCTTAAGTGCTAGGCTACCAAAGACCAGTGCTTTTTCATCTGGCTTTGCTTTTTGTTTTCGTTTTGCATGAAACAATGTATCACTACTGTTGTTCTTCCAAATACAGTGTCGAAAGAAATTGGATTTTCAAAGCTTTCCTCTTGCTGGATTAAACTGTAATAAGTTTAAAATTTAAAAAGTGGTGTTTCAACTTAACACGGCTTTTTAAAACACTACAGTAGAAGGGGGAAATTGCAAAGTAATTTTTATTCTTTTGCTTTGTCCTTCATGACATGAAATCCTTTGCTAAATTATTCTACTTGGAAGGTTCAGGGTTGCCTTTTTGTGATGGCATGTATATTTTTTTTTGTTTGTTTTTGTTACAATGTAGGATTATTGCTTTTCAAAGGGTGGTGTCACAAGAGGATGCTGTAAAAATCCAGAGATGCTGCCAGTAATTAGGCAGCTGGGTGGCCTAGAAATCCTCTCCATTACACTGTTGCTTCTCTGCCAGCTCTCCCTGTTCTCTCTTCTGGGGAAGAGAAAAAAACAAAAACAAACAAAAAAAACCCACCCAAAACAAAACACTTTTTTTTCTTTACATAGTTCTTATAGGCAGAATGAATAAACCTTTTCGTTTTCACTTGCCAGAGTCTTCTGACACAACATCATCAACTTCCATATTTATGATTCATGGTCCTTGATTTGATTTATAATTAGTTGTCAAAAACACGTTTAATGAATGATCAGGGCTATAATATTTAATGTGTTAAGGGAGTTCTACTCACAAATCCATGGGCTGCCCACCTGTACATATGCTGTCCACATGGATTAATACTGTGTCCATTTTTTAAACCAAAACAGTTCTCAAGTATGTATCACTGATAACCAAGCTAATACATGCCCAGAGCTTGTAATAGATGAGTGTCAGCCTAAGGACACAGAACAGGTTTTGCTCTTCTCCATCTGTCTCTACCTCTCTTTCTGTCTCTGTCTCTCTCAATCTCTGATGTCTCTCCTTTCATTCCAACATGTGGTTTTGAGAAATGAACCCAAATGCATGTGTGTGTGTATGTTTTGAATTGTCTTATTAGCATATGTGCGGGAATTTGTAGGCTATGTGTGGTGGTGCTTAGTAGGCATTCCATAACTATTTATCGAACTGAATTATGGGTATTTGGATTTCTTTTTCAAAACTTTTTGAGGCTGGGTGTAGAGGGCTGAATAGAGCTTCCCGGCCCCCCCAAAAAGGTATATCAATGTAATAATCCTCACAACTTGTTAATATTACCATGTATAGCAAAAGAAAATATTACCTTACATAGTAAAATATTACCTTAAATGGTAAAAGATGTGATTGAGTTAAAGATCATGGAGGAAGAGCTTATCTTGGATCATCCCATAGTCCCTAAATGCAATCACAGATGTATCCTCGCAGAAGGAAGCAGAGGGGGTCTTGAGGCAAACACACAAAGGAGAAGGAGGCAAAGTGAACACAGAGGCAGAGTTTCAGTAATGCAGCCACAAACTAAGGAATGCCAAGGAACACGAGGCAACCACCAGAAACTCAAAGAGGCAAGGGACCAATTCTCCCCAGAGTGCAACTGTGCTGACACCCTGACTTCAGACTTCTGACCTCCAGACCCATGAGAGAATACATTCCGTTGTGTTAAAGTGCCCAGATCGTGCTAATTTGTTGACAGCAGCCCCAGGAAACTATATGCAGCTAACCTCAGGAACCAGGCAGGTAAGGGCCTGCGGATGCAGGAGAAGATGCCCAGACCCGTGGGGGAGGCAAGGAAGGTTCCAAAAGTAAGGCAGAAAGTGAGGAAAATCATATTGGCCCAGATGTTGTTCCCTACGTAGGAACACAGCAAACCAAGGGTGATCCAGGCAAACACTGATATTTGAGGAGACCCAAAATAGCACAGAGGGAACTGCAGCAGTAATTCAGACAGTGGGGGGGGGGGGGGGGGGGGAGGGGAGGACGTCAAGTGGGCATCAGGATGAGCTGTGATTAATTATTAATATTCATAGGAGAAAACATTACCTTAGAACTCAGTTTCCCAGGCTTTGAACTATCACTCACCTATCAGGTAGGTTTCATTTTTCCCATTTTATACATGAGAAAAATAAAACACAATGGAGCTTAAATTAAAAATAAATATTCAAGATCACAGAGATAGTAAGTGGCAAAAACAGGATTCAAACTCAAGTCTGTCTGACTCCTAGCTTATGCTTTCCACTCCTGTGCTGTAAGCCCCTCTCTGCTTTCCTGCCCTAGTCAGCAGAGTTGTAACAGCAACAGGATCCAGGCCCGGTGGGCGGTTGATAGGAGCTGGACTGTGCCAAGGCTCTGCCCCGTCCTGGGCAAACCTCCAGACCAATCAAGGAGGGAGGGTAATGAACAGAAGAGAAATGAGTGTGGGGTTCAAGGTAAGTTACATTCAGGTTCAGGACTGACCAGTGGCTGGCTGTCTGATCTCTGTCCAACTTCTTCATCTTTATAATGTGTTATCTATCCCACAGAATCAGTCCATGATGTTATATATGTAAGTAAAATGACTACTTCAGTATCTGTTGAGAAAAATGGCTTCCTGTTACATGACAGGATTTTGAGAAGGTTGGACAAATACTGACAGGCATAGTTATCGCTACTGTAAATTACCACACAGTCTTATGCTTTGTTTTTTTGAAGTAAACACTGACTTAAATTAAAACTATAGAAAAATATATGTAATACATAAATATAAAATTATATATATAATACCATATTAAAACTATAGAAAAACATATAATTTTATTTATATATAATATATATACATATAATATATAAAATTATATATACATGTATATATACTATAGAAAATATATAATTTTATTTATATGTAATACATTTATATGCATACAATATATAAAACTATATATACATATATACATCTCTCTCTATATATATGTAATACCATAAGCTTGGTGTCTTATAAACAACAGAAATTTACTTCTCACAGTTCTAGAGGCTGGGAAGTCCAAAATCATGGTGCTGGTAGATTCCAGGCCTGGTGAGAGCTTCCTGGTTCATAGCCATCTTTTCACTGTGTCTTCACATGGCAGATGGGGAAGGGAGTTTTCTTGTGCCCCTTTTATAAAGGCATTAATCCCATTCTCAATCCTCATGACCTAATCACTCCCAAATATCCCACCTTGTAATACTATCACCTTAGGGGTTAGGTTTCAACATACGAACTTTGTGGGGACACAAATGTTCAAACCATAGCAGTTTGGTTTGATGAAATGGTCATGTTATTAGAAATCCAATCCCCTACAATCCCTTGGTTTCCTGTCTCCACAATTAGCTAGATTTGAAAAGTACCTGGGTTTCACCCCCAAAAAAGGCATGTTATTTATTACAAATATAGATAACTATTTAAAAATTTTTTAATGTTTATTTATTTTTGAGAAAGAGAGAGACAGAGCATGAGCAGGGGAGGTGCAGACAGACAGGGAGACATAGAATGTGAAGCAGGCTCCAGGCTCTGAGCTGTCAGCACAGAGTCCGAGGCGGGGCTCAAACTCACAAGCCGTGAGATCATGACCTGAGCCGGAGTCAGATGCTTAACCGACTGAGGCACCCAGGCACCATGATAACTATTTTAAAGGGCTGATCTGTATTCTGACATTCAACATATATTAGGCTACATGTGATGTAATTTTGATTGGCTTTCCTCATCAAAGTTTTGGGATGTGAATTTGGAATCATCCTCTTGGGGTGTACCAATCTTCCAGGCACAGGTTCTTACTTACAAGCACACAGTGTTCACATTTCAATGGAATTATTTAATAATTAAAAAAAACCATATTAAATATAAAGCATTTTGTGTTTCTTGAATTTTTCTCAACTGAACATTGCAAACAGAGTTGATTTGAAATACAAGTTGAGACTGAAGAAGAGATAGGAACATTTTTTTCTTATTTTCTAAAATAAGAGAGTAAATGGAGGCAATAATAAAATATATACATACATATAGATACATATATAGATACATGTATACAAAATATATGTACATACATATATATACAAATGTGAGTGTGTGTGTACATATGTATGTATATAGTATACACACACACGTGTGTGTGTGTGTGTGTGTGTGTGTGTATATATATATATTTGCTGTAGTAAAATAAAATAGATACTTCAAATAGAATTATTTGATGGATCACTCAAAAACTTAAACAAAAACTTTCAAAATCCTCCATTTGGCTTTAAATAATCACTTAACTTTAAAAAAAAAAAAGACACTCTGAAAGTTTATGAGCTGTTCATGCTTCAGAAGTAAAGATAATACCATCGACCCACCACCGGTAAGACATGTTCTTTGAGTGATTTTTGTTTTAATATTGACAGTGTTTTCTGATAAATGTGAATTCTCTCTCATGCTTCCTTTACAACCAGCAGCACACATTTACAAATGGCTGACTTTGGTTATTGAGGCATCAGAAGCATAGAGCTAGAACAAAGCATACTTGCACTCATTCATGTGAGATCAAATCAATGACCTTCACCTCATTAGCACGTTTTCCAACCAATGGATAAAGCTACAGTGAACTCCTTCCTCTGGGAGGAGTTGTCAAAGCTGACTCTTACATGAAGGCCTCAAAATCCTTTCCAAAGAACAAAATGAGAACAAATAATAATCCAGTCCTTACAATCTGACTTTTAGATCTACACTTAGTCACTGGTTGATCCAAGTGAGTGAAGGATGGCGATAACCTCATTTTTATATTTGGATGTATCAGAGATATCAGATTCTTAGGAGCATGAAAGGTTCAACTTGGTAGTGCTTTCTTGAGAGGAGGTAAAATATCATGTGTCCAGGAAAGAAAGTGTAATAATAGGGACCAGAATTACTTAGTTGTATACCAGAAGACATATCGGTAATTATTTTAAGTGATTACAGGCTGTATCTTACAGTGTTTAAATGGTGAAAAGTCATGGTCAGCCTATGTAAAAATTTGAAAATAACCCATAAATAAAACCACACCTTGACATCAAGCAGACTCCATCCAAAGGTACATGATAGGCTTGACTGAATTAATATTACTTAGTAGGACCAGCACTGAGAGCCTGAAAATATCCCCACTTGTTCTGAAAACATGAGAGCCTCCAATGTAACAACAGCTTTTCCAAATTTATTGTCTATCCTTTTGTCTTTGTACCAGAAGCAAATAATTTTTTTTAAATGCTAATTGGCGGTTCTGCAAAGATTCCACAGTGCCCCCACACTAATTGCATCACCTGCAGAATTCTCAGTTGGACTCCACTTCCAACCTGTACAGTCAGGAAGTCTGACAGGAAAATGTATGCTCAAAGTTCTCAACAAAGGGGAAATTACTTTACAGTCTGCTATAAACATGTGGAGATAGCTGAAAGTTATTTCATTTCATTCATTAGGGATGGTCTAACTTGGCTAATCTACACTGTGTTTAAATTATATAGCTGCTTTTCCTAATTTTTGGGTAAGTGCTATATTTATGGCCCACATGCTGAATATTTGAAATAGTTTGAACCGATATATATGGCACGATGGCTTGTTTACACTTGAGTTGATTAAATTGCCCACTCCACATTTTGCATGGTTCTCACATAAATTATTTTGATCAATGTAAAAGTTGCTTAGGCTGAAGGAATTATGTGTTTGACAGCTGGTTGTTAGTTGTTGGCTCCAAGCAGTTGATCAAAAACGAAATTTCAAATTGGGGTGGGGGGAGCCCTTTGCAAGACTGAGAAGCTGATTTGCTACAAAACCCACGGAGCACATGGGAAAGAAAAGTTTAAAGCCATTATACACTTCTTTTTGTGGTTCTAATTGTTACAACTGTGACTTACAAAAAGTTGATTTCCTCATGCCTGAGATTTGTCATCTGTCAAACGGAGCTAACATTTGCATCAACCATATGAGACTGCCAATTTTGTAGATCATAAATGGTCAAACTTCAGCAATTTCATATAGTTCATTCTAATAAGATCCGTATCGTAGGATTATTAGAAGGATGAAATAAATTAATGTAGATAGAGCACTCAACACAATGACTGAAATGTATTAAGTACATGCACAATAAATGTTAATAATTTCTAAAATGTTATTCCCATATTTAAGGCTGGGTTAATGTAAAGAGAAGTGCACAGTACATACCAGTAATTTCTGCTTCAAATGTTGTTTCTGTACCATCTCACTTTTCACTGGTAGGGCCAGGTGAGATATTACTAAGCAGTAATCCAGATTGAGGCAGAGCCACCTGTTCCATAAGGTGGGGGTGGGTGCCTGATTCAAGACAGGACAGTCCATAAGCAAAGCCAAGTACAAGGAGGTAATAAGCACAGGTGCTGAGGATTGAGTCTGGGAACCATTATTTCATTCCAGAATCTGGTCACTGAAGCTGAGTTTGGAAAATTCAAATAATATAGCCAAGAGTGGCTAAAGAGTCAAGTTGTAGTCATGGGTCATGAGTTAGAGAGTAAGTCAGAAAGACTCCAAAGCTTCAGGTATAGGATGAAATATATAGCTTCCAACTGGCAATGTCAGTGATAAAGTCCCAACCCAGGACTAGAGGGTTTGAGTCATCGTACAGCATCCCAAGTCATAAGGTGCTGGCTATCTGGGGAATGTGTTTTTGCCTTTGGATGCCCTGGGTCCTGGGAGCTTCCTGGATGGTTCTTAGCTCTAACAGTGTAATTATGTTTACTCTGTGGATACGAAAGCACTCTCTTTGTTACAGTTCCTATAAGATGTTCTCTCTCCCCAGAGAAAGACAGATGAGGTCAGGATATGAATTTGATATATTTTCGTGCTGTTCAATCAAAAGATCACAGCACCTTCTAAGAAAATTGCCACGACCCTCAAAGCTTCAGTTTCTCCACAAATTATCTACCCAGCATGTTTCAAATCAAATAAGAATATTTGGTCTTCATATATATTACCCATCTTCATCATGAGGTCACTTCAAGATTTAAGAGAAAACCAAAAGAAATGTTAAATATCTCTTGTCTTAATTTTAATAGAATTCAATTGTAATAAGATATATTAATAGTAATACCTATAGGGGCGCCTGGGTGGCGCAGTCGGTTAAGCGTCCGACTTCAGCCAGGTCACGATCTTGCAGTCCGTGAGTTCGAGCCCCGCGTCAGGCTCTGGGCTGATGGCTCAGAGCCTGGAGCCTGTTTCCGATTCTGTGTCTCCCTCTCTCTCTGCCCCTCACCCGTTCATGCTCTCTCTCTGTCCCAAAAATAAATAAACGTTGAAAAAAAAAAAGAAATTAAAAAAAAATAGTAATACCTATAAATGTTAATATCTACAAGTAGCATGTATAAAATAGTAAATACTTTTTCATACTATACTAGATACACTGAATATTTTAGTTATAAATGTGTGTGTATTCACATAATTGAGGAAAAATATTCTATTTAATACTATAAATTAGCTTACATATAAGTGAACCAATAATACATCATACTATATTTTAGAAGAACATTTTGTAATGTAAGACTAACAACTCTTCACTAGTGATTTGTCAGTGATCTGGTGTATCTTTTGATGGGTATGCTATTATTGACAATGAAGACTACCCATGCGCCTGTTCTACGTAGACCCACTTTAGTCCATGCTACTTTATACCAGCTATTTGAATGGCTATTATCTAGAATGGTAAAATGAAGACAGCTTGAGACAGACACAAACCTGACTCTCCCAATTACTGTGTCAATGACCAGCAAAGTAATTATATCTCCAGGTCTTGGTTTCGTCCTCTATCAATAAAAGGGGGAATTTTTACCTCACAGGGCTGTTGTGAAAAATACATGGGAACTAAAGATACCACCACAGTTCTGTAGAACAGGGATATACTTCTTAAGCCTTAATCTCTACTTCTTGTCCCTAGAATCACAAGTCCCAACAAGGGGTATGGGTTTGAAGTAAGCTGTACCAATGTAATTAGAATTATTTCCTACAATAACCTTGGTAGGAATAATAAAAAAGTACCGGCTGCGTAACTCTATATAAATTGCTTAGTAATAGCATTTAATCCTCATAAAAATACTGCTGTCTTCATCTTACCATTGAAAAAGTATTGAGACTCAGGAAGCCTAGGATCACAGAGTTGACAGCATGGTTTGGAACCAAACCCAAGTCTTCTGACTTGAAGTATACTAATCTTGCAATCTAGTCTCTTAAGTGGGGATTATCCTGATAAAATGCCTTAAAATTTCTTATCCAGAGAAATGGGTTTTCTCATGAATGATCATCCTACAAGGTAGAAATGATATGATATTCATCATAAAATATTAATGCATTATAATAACACAGAAAGTGAGAAATAGCTGGGAGATTGCCAGGAGCTCTAGGGCTGACCCCTGACTTCCTAGTCGGGCTGGTTCTACTTCCAGCATCTATGTGGCTAGATGTCTTTCCTTTAGGGACAAGCCAGGTTCACCTAACAGTAAATTTAGGACATTTTCCTTCAGTTAATTAGCCTTTTAGCCAGACATAGATTCAGTAAAAAGGGGCCTTGGGAGAATCCAGTCAATTTGCCAACTAGTAACTTCCTCCTTCTTGTGTGCAAAAAGGAGAATAGAACCTGCTTTATAGCATAAATAGTCAAAGGGCCGATTCAATTGGAAATTTTAGATCCAAGATGTTGATGTTGAGTTGGTAACCATTATGTTGTAAAGATGCAGCTAAAAACACATTGTTATGAAGCTGTAAAATCACTGATTCCTTTTTGTTTGTTTGTTTGTTTTGTTTTGTTTTGTTTTATCTGATACACTGGTTTCATCTGTGCTGGTCCTTGACTCCACATTTTTCAATGTTGATGATAGTTTATGTATCAAATGGAACAGTGTGATATTACTGGAAAAAGGTGAGACAGAAAAGGAGCTTCTCTTTTTTCTGATACCAAGATTATCAGATCCAATGGAGAGGAGAGGAATACAATACAAGTTGTAAATGTCAGGACTTGCTAAGTTTCTTGGAAGTTCTTAGTTGAGGAAGAATGGATATTAATTTCAAGGAAATATCTGTCGTCTAGCCATTACCATAGGAAAAAATACGTACACATTACTTACATATTGGGCCTTGAAAGGCAAAGCATACACATAAATTGTGAGATATCTGTCCCTGCTTAATTTAATAAGGTTAATATCCTTTTATGTTTCAAAGCATCATTATTCATCAATGCTTGCTCTTGTGTAGAGGATACAGTCCTTGCCGAAGTCATTACATCTTTTGGCAACTAGAAAGCTTTTTCCAAGGATGCCTCCATCTTCTCCTCCACATGTCAAACTACACCAACTGCTACACCTACTGGCAGTGGTGAAATTGCAGGGGTGCCTCCTGCCTTTCTTGTCAAGAAATACATCAGTGCTTTGAGGAAATAAACTGGGCTGGAAAAGGTCTGGCAATGCTCTTGCTAGTTTGAACAGAAAAGTAATCTACATATCACTGTCATCCCGTACCTCTGAAGATGTCAGGAGGCAGGTCATTTCTCTTTGCTGAAGTGCTTTTTCTTTTATTACCAGCCCTATAACAAGATTATTGAAATGATTCAACAATAGTCATGCCACAGCTATGGATACTTGTTGAAAGTAAATAATAAAAGCATTTTATCTGAATGGCTGTCATTTTCCTGTTGAGGGATACATCTGGTACATAAAGTACATTTGTATGCATGTCTGCCTTATGTGAACTGCTCTAATTTGGTTATCCTGATAGGTGCCATTGTAGCTTCATTCTAACAATATTAGCAGAGAGGAAGAGGTCACCCGTTTTCAAACTGTAATTTGCAGTCACTCCAGTCAAAGGGATTGCAGCAAGATTGAAACCTAGTAAGAAAGGATTTTAAAAAGACTCCTGGAAAGGATTCAAGCACCATACCATAATTCGACATTTAAGTTCACCTGAAGAAAACTCCATTAGAAAAAGGAAACCAGGCGGGGGTGACTGAGTGGCTCAGTCAGTTAAACATCCAACTCTTGATCTCAGCACAGGTCTTGTTCTCAGGTCTCAGGGTCATGAGTTCAAACCCCACACTGGGCTCTGTGCTGGGCATGAAGCCTACTTAAAAAAAAAAAAAAAAAAAAAAAAGGAAACTAGTGCACCGTGTTGAGACTAAAAAGTAGTAACAAAGTATAAGTTACTCAAAATTAGAGGGTCACATGCTTTTTTAAATTATGTAAGAGCTGGGTCACTTTTAAACAATTAAAGTGTAATTGTAACTCTATGTTTAATTTTCTTAAGTTCCATTTTCCCTGAAAATTTTAAGCAACAGGGACTCAAGAATTGTTAATTATTTCATATTTTTCTATTTTATTCCCAGCAAGAAACCAAGAATTTTGCAGAGATTTAATTAAATAAAATTTTCATTTTCCTTATACTTCAAATAAATAAAGTAATCAGAAACAATTGCTTAGATCAACTTACTCAGTGCAGAGAAAAAATGTCATGTATATCTAGAATCAATTCACTGTATTCTAAAAACGTTTCTTGAGTACATCTTGTGTGTCAGGCATTTTGCAAGGCACTAAGCAAAGAGTATTGTCTTTATGGACCTTATTGCCCACTTGGTAGGAAGCAGATACCAAACAAACGAAAACAATGAAGTGTGCTAAATGTTAAAAATAAGATGTTCTCTGGCTAAAAGTCAAGCAACCGGGAAGGCCTTATGGAAGAAATAAAGTTTAAACTTTTAAGTAAATGATGAGTGGAAGTTAGCCCAAGAAGAGATAGGGAAGAGGGCATTAGGACAAAGAAACAACATCCACCCAAGTCCATTCTCCAGACAGAGCAGAAATTTTAAGCAAGTTTTGTATAGTAAGAGTATAGAGTACAAGGTGAGGAGATGTCAGAGATGAGGCTTAGGCCGTAAAATCTGGGTTTGAAATTGGAAGCCACTGACCCCATTTTATAGTTTAAAGTAGGGGAGTAACATGGTAAGATGTGAGCACTGGAAAACCATTCTGACTACAGTTTCAAGAATATTTTAGAAAAGAGCATGACTGGGAGAATGGGAGACAGAAGTTTATTTCAACTGTCTAGCTGAGAACTAATGGTGGCCCAGGCTAGTTGCTTTTGGGGCAACTTAATGGATGGCAGTGCTCTTTACTGAGACAGGAAATATTGGAGACAATCAAGGCTGATTGAAATTCTGAAATATTAAATGCGTGGCAGAAAACAGAAAATATTACATAGCTATTTAGTTCTCTTTAAGTATATATTGTATATAAAAATATATAAAGATATAGGATGCTTTATTTCATTTTTCAGAAAACTAGACTGCATAATTTGTTAATCACACTATTTTAAGGAAATGGAGATCTGAAACTATTAGTATGCTTTCCCAAGAAGGAAAACATTAAGCACTGAACAATTAAGTGGCCTTCTCAGAACAACCTAATAAATCAAAGATTAGATACAGGACAAGTTGACAACTTTTTTTTTTCTTATATGGAATTCAAACGTTCAAGCTGAAAACGCCAGGTTGACCTAACTTGTGTCTCCAAAATACACTTTCTATTCATGGCACTGAATACTGAACACCTATATGCTCAGTACTGCCTTTCAGTCCCACGAAGAAAACAAAAAGTATACACACATTGCCTCTCACTTAAAGTTTCTTATAATTATTAATTCACTCATTCATTAATTAGTGCATTGCATACATATTTTGAACACTCACTATTAGCTCAGTCAGGTTTGACCCTTGCATGGGTTTACAAAACACAAAAGATACACTCCTTACTTTCAAAGGGCTCGTTACCTGGAAAATACTTAGACTCTTTATCTGTACTCAATGCAGTATCAGTGGTTAAGATAGAGAAATACAGAGGAAGGACTCTCAGGGAAGGTGATGCTTGAATGGTGGAGCCGAACCCTAAAGATGAACAGGAATTGACTAGGAGAAGACTGGAGAAAGAGTTATCAAGAGGTAGCTGCACATGGAAAAGGACAGAGGTATGAAATCACTTGATGTATTTGGAGAAGTGCAAGCAGTTGGAGAAGCAAGGAGGTAGGTAGAGACTCTGAGGGGTATTTTTGTTGTTGTTGTTGTCAGGGAAAAGAGATTGATTTTGTCCTGACAGTTCTGGGAAGCCACTGCAGTTATGTGACCTGTCTATATTTCCTATACTGGAATATCTCTAACATGGTAGTTAACCTTGAGCCAGTCTGGAAGTAGAAAGCCTCGTTCAAAGGCCATTTATGTGGTGGTTGTAAAGGTGGAAAGTTAGGGACAGATTTGAGAAAGACTAGTTTGGTGACTGACTAAACATGGAGGGTGGGGCAGGGAGAAATCACAGTCTGAGGCACCTAATAAGCATGTGATGAATGTTCCCTCCTATACTCATCAGTATTTCCCATGCACCAATGCTGTAAGTATTGCTATTAAACTGACTCTTTAGCTTCTCAAATCTAATACATCACAAAGTTTACTGATTTCTTTATTTCAAGATATTTTTTTTAGATAGGCCCTCTTTGATTTTCCAATTGCCACCGTCTCATGGCAAATTTACTACAATTTTCTTGACTTTCCTGCATAGCTCTTGATTTGATGTGTCAATTTCCTTAACTGTGTTCCTTTTGGTGGAAAAGATACTTTGTTCTAAGTATGTAACTAATTTATCCTAGAGAAATTCTCAGAAGGAAAAAAATAATATTTTCTTGGTGACTGTTTTTTAAAATCTTGAAGTTAGGAAAAACATGGCCCTTGACTTTGTTATTTAAGTGTATTGAAATGATTTAATGCTCAAGGTTCTATCAAAGGATTAAGCACATTGCCAAGAAATCATATGATTTTTATGTTCCTTAATTTTCAAATGTATATTTCCTGATATTTCCAACCTGCCCATGGAAAACCATTATAAAACACCGTAAGGTGAATTGTGAGTGCCAAAACCTATCAAGCATAGTCAGAGATTGTATTTAAGATTTTTCTTGTTAAAAGGAAAAGTATAATACTTGACTAATAAATGAAATACATTTTTTCTTGTAGTTTTTTTAATGTTTATTTTAGTTTTGAGAGAGACAGACAGACAGAGTGTGAGCCGGGGAGGGGCAGAGACAGACAGACAGAATCTGAAGCAGGCTCCAGGCTCTAAGCTGTCAGCACAGAGCCTGATGCAGGGCTGCAACTCACAAACCATGAGATCATGACCTGAGCCGAAATCGGACACTTAACCAACTGAGCCACCCAGGCGCCCCTCTTGTAGTTTTAATTGTAGTAAAATTTTATTCTTGGAAGCCATGTTCTAAACTTGATCATTAGTACTGAGTGTAATAGAAACTGCAAGTCCATTGCCATCATTCCAAAAGTAAATTCATTGTAAAGAAAGTGACTTTAAATAATTTTTTTTCAATATTTCATTCTAGGTAACACACAATCACAGGCTGGAAAATATTTTGAAGTTATACCAGTGAATGAATTGTGTTAAATTATGGACTTATTTCTTTAGTTTTTTTAAACTTGGGTTTATAAGTCTATGAAATGTATACAGTCTTATAAACTAAACACTTCACACAAGGTAAACTTGAATAAAGTATAAATAGGTTGAAAGATTAGAAAGGTTAAAATGCTATTGTAGGTATATATATAGCATCAAAAGTTATGATTAAGAAATGTGATACTTCACAATTCATATGTAAAACAGTGTAGCCTAGAAATGCTGTCATATTTTGTTTTCCATACAAAGATTTAAAAAAACACATAGAAGTATTTTCCTATCTTGCACCATTCTATACATAAGCATCCATCAGCTGGCCACTTCCGATGAGGAAAGAAGCTGAGTTGACAATAGTTAATGGAAAACATGAAGGGTAAATCTTAATGGAAAGAGAATTTCATCTGACCAGGAGTCTTTTATCCATTTCATCCCAGTGGTGCTGTTGTTACTTTGACATTGACATCCACATGAGTTATAAAATGAAAAAGAATTTCCGTAGAAACAGCTAGCCAGCTTTGTTAAGTAAAACAAGTCCTTTTACCTTCATAGTCTAATATAGGAGTAAAGAACAGTGAATGAGAAGAAGGAACATACTTTCCCCTCTGGATCCTCTTAAATGTTTGTATTTCATGTAATTAGGAGGCTGTTCTTATCATTTTATAGATACATTCAGTGGTGCTATAGCATTTAATTTGCTTTACATTTGAAAATTTTCGTTTGAAGGTCTGAAATTTTACAAATCACAAATAGAAACAGGTAAATAGAAACAGGTGACTTGACTCAGGCATTTTGGGTTGTGTCTTTCCTACTCAGCAAAATTGTGCCAGTGCTCTCTGGGAAATCCTAAATCTAAGTTTCAAGAACAAGAGGCAGTAAAGCAACGAACAGTTATTGAACACCTAGGCTTGGATGCAATATTTTACTAGGTACTAAGAGAGTGCCTGTAAAAGCAATGGCAAAGGTAACCCTTGCTTTCAAGGAAGCTTTCAAGACTTTTCGTGGAAAGCAATATATCACGGGAATGCACACATCATTTTGTTCATCAAGAAATTAACTCCAAATACATAGGTAGTGAAATTAGAGGTGCTTTATTATTTGCGTTCTTCTATTAATCTACTTTCTATAAAGATCACTGTCAAACAATCTGCATTCATTGTTAACGTAGATGGACATTAATGTTTATCATATATACATTTCATTATACCCTGAAATACAACATTAGTAAACTGAAAGAGAATTAGCTTGAGCCAAGGCTTGTTCATCCCATTTGGAGATAAAATTTAGGGAACAGAATTATGTTTGCTGAATGTTAGCTTACTATGAGGTAGCTACTGTCCTAGTTCACAAAATACATCATTTTATTATATCCTCATAATTCCGTGGGACAGGCATTATCCCCATCTTTTTAATGAAAAAGTTAAGATTCAGAGAGACATCAATTAAACTGACGTTCTCACGTATTCTCTGGATTGACTCGACTCTTTAGTTTTTTCCTGTTACATTGCTGAAAGTTAAGTTCCACTTACATAGGAGGAGGAAAAACACATTTCTAATTTATAATGCCATTAAAACACTTAGGAAAAAGATTGGTCAGAATAATGTCAGTTTTAGAATTAATACTAAAGGTAGCGAATACATCAATGCTATAGTGAAGTACATTTTTTACCCCCAAAAAATAGCAACTGGTAAATTCAGGTGAAGAGAAAATGAAAAAGTGTGCTAAAATCTATAAATACTCCAAAGTTTAGTGAACTTCTATTCATCCTTCAAAGACCAGCTCAAAGGTGACCTCCTCAGGCAGAGTTAATCACTGCTACTGCTGTACATTGACCTGTATTTCAGTACATGGCAATTGCATTAGCATTATTTGTGCACCTGTTTCTCTCTTGGTATGTTGAGCCTCACAGAATTTGTATCTTCCTTTTGTCCCAAGATTTGGGGCTTTAATAAAAGTATGTGTGCTCTACAAGTGGACAGATTAGTAAATGCTAATCATTTGGAGCATGAGCGTTGTTCAGTCATCAGAAACACATTCCCGATAATTTTTTTAGCTCCTTTTTCTCTTTTATTGGTAGTGTATTTCTTCCTAATACACCTTGGGATTTAAAAAAAAATTTTAATATACTTCCATTCTTTATTAATGTCATGACATCTCAACAGTTAGTGTCCATTGTATTCAACTTTATAACACAGTTTTGAAATAATTTCACCAAAATTTATGTAATTTTACTTTGATATCATTGTGTCTATGTTTAACACCGATAGACCTTTTCTTTTGGAATTCTAAGATAAAATTGATGGCCAAAAGAAAAAAAAAACCAATGCATTAAAATCTATGTAGTTTTCCCCTCACCCCTTTCTATAAAATAAAGATGAAAACAAGGTCTGTTATGAATTCTCCATATTATCTAGTTTTTTTTTATTATCCAAGTGGTTCAAATATGGGGAAATTGCTTTAAAGAGCAAACATATAGGGGAAAAAAGCGAATGTGTGGAAAAATAAAAGCCTCAGTGTATAGTACTATTCTTCAACAAACCCTGTTTTCTTTATTTCCATATTAAACAAAAGGGCTAGTCATATGTAAGTTAATAAAGTGAGCACAAGGGAGATGTACCTCCAAATTAGAGCCAGACGGTGAATAACATAGCAGGAATGTACTTAAAGCCCGGTACCAGCTCGTGACAAGGTCTGTTCTCTGTCTTAGCCCTTGATTTTTGGAAAGGCTTCAGGAGCTCTGAGAAAAACTTTCAACCTGACAAGCACTGCAGGGCTGGGAAAGGCTCCTGTTTTAATTCAGCCCAGATGTGATCTCTAATGAAAGCATTATGACTCTGCAGCTGCAGTGGATGGTAGAAGCATTTTTAGAAGAATAAATTATTTTAAAAGATTTTCTTTTTCTCTCTTAACAATTATGCTTGACCTGCGCTACAGTAAAATATTAAGATACACTATAAAACAATTTATAGTTCCATGCCTCGTACAGTTGGAATATTGTACTAAACTTCATGCAAAGGAAAGAGATACGAGAACTCAGGATGTATGTACTATATAAATAGGTTTATCATCCTGAGATAGATTGCCTAGTCCAGTAATTCTCCAAACGCTAAGTTTCAGGCACATGTAGCATGAAAATATTAAGCCAAGCAGAAAACTGATTCTCACGATAGAAGCTAAATTATGCACCCGGACATTACTTGCTTATTCATATGTGCATTATATCACAATCCCTGGTAGGTATACATGCACGTATATAAATATTATGTTTGTTAATTTACATTTTTAAAAGTAAATGTAAAATGAGTATCACTTCAATACAGGCAATGATAAAACAAGATCTTAGATGGAGAAAATGCACTTGAATAATCTGACTTGCTCCTTCCATATTTCAGAAACATAAGATGCCATAGTTCCTAAATGTCAACCTGCCTTCATGTCTATGTGAGGGGAAATCCTCCACTCAATATGATTTCTGTTTTCAGCAATAAAATAGAAAAATAAATGAACAATGTTTGGGGGGAAATGTGAAATTATGATTATTTTGAAGCATTCTTTGTTTGCCTTGTTTATTGTTTTGGAAATGCCTCTTTTGAGAGGCATCCAGTGGGGACTCAGGGAAGAGCATTTTACATATTTATAGAAACATTTGCTAACCATATAACATTCCAGCTAAAGAAAAACCTCCATTAAGCCCATAAAATAGTTTCTAAGCTGTTATAGGAAGTTATTTTCTAAGAGTAACAAGAAAAAAGAAAAAAGAGGGAAGAACCGAATGATTGAAAGGTATTAAATGATTCTGTTTGAGAGCAGGAAATGCAGGTTATTATTTGCTGACGGATTATTCAGAATGAATTTCATCATTCTTGTTACAAATGTGTTTTTTGACACTTTAATTATGAAGGAACTATTCTGCAACACAATATGAGCAGAAGATGCTATAAGTTTAAGTAAAATGCTATTACATCCTCATTTTACAAAATTCACAATCACACTGAAATTAAACAGCATTTCTCTTTTGTAGAAAGAAATGCTTATTGCAAAAATGGAATGCATGTGGATCCACTGACATTTTAATCATTTTATTTTAGACAGTATTTAGAAATAGTGAAAATGGAATGGGGAAAGCTTTGCAATTTAATGCATATATATAGCACTATGTATATGCTATATGTATATGGCACACTCTTACAGGCCATAAAAATGGAGCCTTTTCTATTGCTATTTAGTGAAAAAAGATACTAAAATGAAGACTGGCGAGTACCGAACTGATGTTGGTACCTGAGTACATCCATACTCAGCTAAGCTCTGTGCATCTAGCTGGTTTTACTTTTTTACCCTCATGCCCCCAATTTACTAATGAACATCTCGGTTTGTAATTTATTTGGGTACATTTACTCTAGAACAGCCAGCCAATCAGCCCAATGACCATAATTTAAACAAATAATCTACAAATCATTTTTACAAGCTATGCCTATTAAATTGTGATGTGTTGATGAATTTAACAGAAAATATGTCATGAGAGGGGTTCTAACAAACACACATTCCGAATAATACAAAATCAACTGTTAATCTGTAATGTTGATTCTCAGAGCATTCTCAATCTGAGCTAATGTAGGAAATAGCCTCTCTAGAGTTGAAAATCCCATTCTTACTCTCAGCCAGTAGATATAGATTGCAATAAAAAATTGATCCATAAATACTGATTTCTCTTATAAGTTTCCACCTAAATTAGAGGATGGCCATTTCAAATGTTCACTTCTATACGGTTATCTAGGCACATGACCCACATCTGGCAGGATCTCTGATGTCATGATTTTAAACCAAAGTAAAAGATTACATGTATGACTTTGGGGTACCTGCATCTGTAGTGTTTTCTTCGATACATTTCCAAGCAGTTCAGGAAATGGACAAGTTGCAAGAGTACTGCCACTGTTATCACAAGGTGTCCTTTTACGCAAATAAACATGTCTGCTGCAATGCGTGGTAACTCTCAAGACTGGAGCAGAACACTACAAGGTCTGCGTGTCAAAAAAAAAAAAAACCCAGCTGAGTGAGTTAATTACACTTCTATGCAAGTTGAGAAAATGTTTGGCCAGGACTCTAATTTGCTCAAGAGTGAAAAGGCCATTTTTTGCTTCCATTCTAGGAAAGGACTCTAGCTTATAGAAGAAGGAAAAGCAAAAACTGAAAAGACTATTCCATTGAGTGAGCTAGGGAACATGAACTTCTGTAATGTTTATTTTAGTTAGGCCTACTTCTCTAAGTACTAAACCCCACAAATGGTAATGCTTGAAAATTCCATCTCCTTGAGGGAGAGTAATACTGAGGTAATCAACTTCCTGCCACTGCCCGCCCCCCCAAGAAGCAATTCCATAATGGTAATAATAAATTATATAATATTATTGAATATTGTGAAACACATATAGAAATAATTATCCATTTTACTTAGCCTGCATCTATAGAGACTTTATGTTTAAGCAACGTATATTACCCTGATTTATAACATCAATCAGTAAGTGCTTAACAACAGGTACTGCGTCAATCTCATTTTACAGGTGATCCATTCATGAATTCTCTGTTTTTACCAGTTTTCAAAAGCCGGCTTTTAATATTTAACACATGTATGATCAAATGTATACCCTCATAAAAATAGGTCATATGATCAAGCAACTATTGAGATATCAAATCATATATATATAGATGTATATATACATGTATGTATACTTATGATTTTAAAAAGAAAAAGAAAAGTTTTTATCTTTGGAAATTACAAAAAAAAATCCCCAGTATTCTTCTTTTGTTGTTTGTTTTTTAACAAAAGAAAGTATAATTTCAAGCTGCTTTGCCTCTTTAATCCCTTTTGTATGACTGGAAATTAGTGACGCATATGGTTCTGAAATTCAAATATAATGCAAAAGACTTTCTACATTTCAATCATTTGAATTCATATTTAATGTATTGAAAAATTAACATAAATGGAATATTTCCAAAAATGTACATATCATACGTGAAAATAGCATGAAAATTCAATCTTCTTGGCTTTGTCTTACATTACTAAAGCTGGTTCCAGAGAGTTTTGACTATGGCAAGACAACAGTATTTTTATCCACTTCAAAGAAGCATGAAGGCCATCCCGCTTGTTTCTACATCTTTCCTGTGCCATTTTCATAGAAGATGCCCTCATTTAGCAACTACACCTCCACTGTGCAATATGCAGAGAAACATAATTAAATTTAATAGAAGCAGCCCCTGTTTTGAAGACACACTTGATTTAGAGCCACTCACAATTTAAAGCTGCAGGGAGATGTAATTAAATTTTATAGAAGCCACGGCTTTTAAATGAAGACACATGATCTATGTGCATGTGTGAACATACACACACATGCAGTAAAAATGAGACATTTAAAAAGTTATTCTTCTGTAATTATTTATATTATGATTCACAATACAAGACATTATTGCTCAAATGATTTTTATTCATATCATGGGTATGACTATAAGAATTTACCAAGATAACCATTATTGTACCATTACAATAGCACTTTATGACTATATTGATAAATAGTAATCAATATGCCTTTTACTATTAATGTTATCTATTCTTTATCTGGCTCTCTCTATTTATGCCAATGACATCAATGGTGAAAATGCTTTAATCATGTGCTTGTTGTTTTTTGCTGGCTGTACCCCGAAAGACTTACTACAAAGATGTAACGTTATTTTAAATAACCTAAGAATGAAATATACATGTTTGCATGTGGATGTGATACATAGGTCATTTGAGCTGGAAAGAATTACACATGCTCTTACTATACATGCATATATAGTGTTTATTAATGCATCTAAAAATTCTAATATGTAGGGGGAATCAAGATACAAATCTATCATAAACCGCTTCCTACCCCCAAACTTTTGATTTAGTCTTTAGAGTTATCTGTACACTGTTAATATTAATGTATGTGCTTAAATTTGATCAGTTTTAAATTTTACTGAAAGGGCAAAAGATATAAATTAAGACTCCTAAAGTCATTAAATGTCTTATGTGGAGGAAAAAAACTCCTTTGTAGATTAAATCTTTGAAGAAGACCCTGTGAAAACTCTTCAGACTGGCTTTGTTCCTTTAATGTCTGTTTAATGCCTTGGAGAAGATATCTTCTGCTTTGACCCCCTTGAACCTTAGAGACTAGCTCAATAAACCACAGAAAGACCAAAAGTTTCAGAAAGAATGGTCTTTAAAACAAAAAACCTTCCTCAGGGCTATAAGCTCACTTGTGAGAAGAAGCCCAAGGAGGGAGGGGAGATCTGCTATCTTCACCACCATTAATTATCCACTTAGTAATCCACTTCTGCCATAAATGTACTGCTTTCCTAACTGGACTCTCCTTTCCCATGCCTCAAGCCATGGATCGTCAACCAAACTCCAGCCCCCACCCACCCCGAAAAATCCCTCCTTTGTTGTTCAAGATTATTAAACTAGGTAAACTGTGTAACCAGTTTTTAAAGTACACAATTAGATCTTTGTTTTTACGCCGAAGCTCCTTCGGGGCCCATATAATGAATTGTGTGAAGGAAGAAGTGTGGGAATTTCTGGATTAAATGCGTAACATACTCTTTTTTATTTACTGTTATTCTGCAGTTAAAAAATGATACAAATTCTTTACATTACAACTGTTTTATGGCATCTTTTTGGCCTTCCGTCTTAAATTTCTGTCCTTGACTGTCTATACTTTATAGAATCATTGTAAGTTATATTCCATAATACTATTTATTGTATTTCAAGCCACAGAGAATATTCAGAAAAGAACCGATTAAAAACAAATCATATAAATTAAACTGCAAATCTTTTTTTTTTCCTTTGTGGAAACTAGTCAGTGTAATAATCAAACTGTCCAGTCACGTTACTGATGCCCTCATACCAGCATCCCCTCACAGTATGCTAGGTGTTTCATGAATGAAGATATCATAAAAATTTCAACAGCTGTTACCTGTGGGTATTGGGATCATGAGTGACATTTTAGTTGTTCTTGCATTTTCTACTTTGAAATTTTCCCCAATAAGTATTTATTATATTATTAGCATAAAAATAGCATATGTTTTATATATTTATTATATAATTATATTTATATTATTGAAGTATAAATATAAATGCACTTAATTAATACTTAAAAACAAATATAATTATTTTACATAAACTATTTCATAAAAGCCCCCTCATTTTTTTTTTTTAATGTAACCTGTCACCTATCGCCGTGTTTGGTTCATTATGGGTGGTGACTATTTAGACAATTTATTTCCTGCTATTATTTTTTTCCATGTATTAATTAAAAGAAATCACTACCAGTTTAAATACAGGATAATTTTGTGTAATAGTTTTTTTAAAATCATAAATTCCTTTTCCATTTAAATGTAAATTTACATACCTAATTTTGATTTAAAACTCCCATCTAGCCTCTATTAATTCTCTATTGGTTATTGGGTATCAAAATCTTACAGTTCATATTTGGGACTTTGATATCTGAGTCAAGATTTATTAACTTCCATATGCTAAAATGTCTAATTAAAGTTAAAGTTCTACTTAAAAGGAAGAAAAGAAAGCAGACAATTGATCTTGAATACAGAATTAGAGTTCATGACTGGTTTAATTCTAGTCTTCCTATCTTTGAACCTTAGCCAGAACTGATTTGTTTTTTTTTTCTTTTTTTTTTTTTTTTTTTTTTTAATTTTTTTTTTTTTCAACGTTTATTTATTTTTGGGACAGAGAGAGACAGAGCATGAACGGGGGAGGGGCAGAGAGAGAGGGAGTCACAGAATCGGAAACAGGCTCCAGGCTCTGAGCCATCAACCCAGAGCCCGACGCGGGGCTCGAACTCACGGACCGCGAGATCGTGACCTGGCTGAAGTCGGACGCTTAACCGACTGCGCCACCCAGGCGCCCCAGAACTGATTTGTTTTTATTTGTGCTGTTATTTTTGTTTGTTTCCCCTTGATGAGCTGTTTAGTATAGTGGTTAAGACAAAGATTTTGTATTCACACTGCCCTGGATTTAAGTCCTAGTTTCTTCTCCTATTCAGTAAATTTTGATTTGAGTGTCTAATTTGTGCTAAGCATTGTCTGACCTTGGACAACTCAGTTTCATTTCCTCATCTGTAAAAGACAGATAAAATATAACTCATGAGGTTATTGTGAAGATTAAGTCAGATGATCTAAAAAAGGGTTTAGCACAGCATGTGCCACACAATAAACATAGAAACTATTATTGAATAGCATCTGTTTATGTGGATATATTTATAAACTGCTGCACATAGATTTATGTATATATTTTGTTATTGTTAAGCATACAACAGGACTGTTGATGAGATTTTTACTCAGGCAGCATGTGAAAGTCAATTGAACTAAGTCTCTCTTCTTCAAAGACATTCAAGCTCTTTTCTACATTCTAGAACTAGCCTCTGTGATTATCAAGAGCCACAACATAAAAATATTTATAAATTTACTGAGGGCAGGGAACATATTTTATTCTTCCCTTATTTCCTTCACCAGCACACTGCCTGTTACCAAATTGGTGCTAAATAAGTTTTATTGAAGTAAAAACTAAAGTAGCAGAAAATATTGACATTAATTTGAGTCTCCCTTGTTCTGATGACAGACAAAATGATATATCAAATGCACTAATTTTCTTGAGAAAGAAATAATCCATAGAGTTACACATATGCTAACTGAGTCTTATAAGTAAAAGATTTTAAATAAGACTTCAAAAAATGAGGTTAACATGTATAAAGGTGATCAATGTGAAAAGGTAAACAACAAATATAGCTTCCTGAAAAATAACTCTTAAGATTGAAGACTTCCATAAGCATCTAGGAAGAAAAAAGAAGAAGTTCACAGGTAAGAGAAGAAAAATCATGCAGATTTTCAACTTCTCCAAAATATTTAATGTCAGAAGATAATAAAATAACTTCTTTAGAGTACTTAAGTGCAAAAGGATGTAACTAAATTTTATACCCACCTAAGTTGTCATGGTAGACAATCTCAAATAATTAATGATTCACAAAATGTACCACTAAAAAACTTTTCCTGAAAAAAATCTCTTATGTATGTTATTTACCTAACCAAGAGATGCACTATAATGAGCATGATTTAGCTTTAGAGGAAAAATAAGAACTTTTAAATATACTATAATATCTACATAATTCAATAAATGTGGTTATAAAACATAAGGTGAAGTCTTTAACTAAAACTCTTGCTAGAAAATATTTAATTTCTAATAAAATTCACCAATGATAAGATGAAATTAAAAATTATATAAGCAAGAGTTGTACATAAGAAATTATGTTCAGGGCTCCATAAGTGTCATATTTTTCCTCTGTTTCCCATTATTTTTCTTTATTAAATTCTCTACAAGTGAAACATTTTATCTATATAAACAAAATACATATAATATAATAATAAATGAACAAGTTTATCAACTTATCCCATATATTTTTATATGAAATGTTAGTAACTATTACTGGAAGGATTTGTATAATGTGCTAGTTGAATGAACATTATGTAAACCATAGCAAAGGACACATTCCTGATTCATCCCTGAAAGTAGCATTTCTTCCTAGCTATATCCCAGACTCATCTAAGAAAAGAGATGCTTTCAAGTTATGATGTTTTTTTTCCTCTCCTGTATTTTCTCATTTGTTCTCCCTTCTTTAGTGGGACTATTTCCTAGGCTCTAGTTCCATCCAGACACAGGACTGACTAGCTTCTGCCATGCAACAGTCTCCCACTTCCACTAAAGGACATCATTCTTTTCCCTTTTATCATATGATGAATAGACAGTTCAGTTCTGCCCGACTGCTTATAATTACCCGGTTTTGGAGTCTTTCGGTCTCATCCCTAAATATCAAGGGGTGGAACCCATCCCTCCTCTATTCTGTCTACCTTCTCCGTCAATTATGATCCTTCTTTAAGCTTGGCAAAGCTTTAGTGCATTTCACATGGCAGTACCTTGCTGTGGTCAAATTCATAGCCCTAATCATTATTCCTGTTGACCTTGGTTGTGGCTTACAAGATTTGCACGTAAGTCTTTTATGGTAATTGTTTAGTATAACTTTTTTTTTATCCTTTACATATTCTTACTATCTCCATAATCACTGTAAGCTTTAATAATATTGGCAATTTACTGAACAACAATGAAAATTTATCATTATTTTTCTTTGGTAAAGAATAGAGAATATTTTATAGAAATTTTTATAAGGATTTATCTTCATGTTGATTGATTTGTGAATGAAAAAGGCAGGAGGTCAAATATAAAAAAAAAGTCAATGAAAAAACAAAGAATGTTATCAAATTCCAGTTTAGAATAGTGTCCGCTGGGCACCTGGGGGGCTCAGTCAGTTAAGCTTCACTTCAGCTCAGTTCATGATCTCACAGCTTCTGAGTTTGAGCCCTGCATCGGGGTGTCTGCTGTTAGCACAGAACCTGCTTCAGATCCTCTGTCCCCTCTCTCTCTGCTTCCTCCCACTCTGTCTCTCTCAAAAATAAATAAACATCTAAAATAAAAAGAATATGTCTGCCTGATAGCTTCTGATATATTCTCCCTATAATTCCCTTGAAAATATTATGAAGATACAAGTTTTTTTTATATATATAATTAGCACTATTACCCAAAATTAAGACATGTAGACATTTGGCCAGAATCAAGAAAATATTTCATCAAAAATAAACATGAGGAAGTAGGAATAAGGAAAATCTCTTAATAGCCACTTCATGCTTTACCTCATAAAAAAACAGGTGGAAAACAACAGAAGGCCCTCTTAGATTCTCCTATTTTGAGAGTACAGGAAGGAACTGTCATGCCTTCTAACTGTCTGTTTTCCTTGGTTCAACGTTCAAAGAATTAGCAGCCCCAGATCTGGTCGCTGGTCCCTTTTATTCATTATTGCTATTTTCTGTAAATTATGCATTGCATTTTTCCCTTTTTACTTGATTTTTAATATCCCTTCAGACATGATGTCTTCCAGAATAAAACAGGACAGTAATAGGAGTGGATCAGTAGGAACACCTCACAATCACGGAAAAACTGAAGATGGGGTAGAGAGCATGTTTCCATCAGAATGATCAAAGGCTCTGAGATGGAAATGGGCATGGCATTGTTTAGAAAGGCTAGTCTGGCTGGAGCATAGGGAAAAACAGAGGAATGGAGGGATGTGAGGTCAACAATAGCAGCTGTGTAATAAGTTTTACTTACTCCAATTACCAAACATTGCCACAAGAGGATATAACCATGGGAATGACAGAAACTGGTTTATGCTTTTGAAAGGTCAATCCTACTATAAGTTGGAAGATAGTAAAAAAAAAAAAAAAAAGCACCAAAAGTAGAGGCAAGGAGACAAGACAGAAGGCACAGTCACAACAAATACCTTGATAGAATGATGCTTTGTGTGTGTGTGTGTGTGTGTGTGTGTGTGTGTGTGTGTGTGATAGGACATCCCTAGCAGGACAGGGAGCTAAGGCTGTCAGAACCAAGAGTGGAACTGGAGAAGCAGGCAGTAAGTGTAGAGTTTAGAGGCTGGTGAAACTGCCTGGCTTTGAGGGGGGTGGGGAGCAACCAGGGTCTTGATATGGCAACTCACTAATCCACAGTGTGAGCTGGGTAAGGGAGGCGTGACACAGGAAAAGCTGAGGTGAGGATCAATGACGCAACACTTCTGTCTGCTAGAGCCTCTTAGATGAACTGTTTTCATTTCCTTGATTAGTTGGCTTTTAATGTGTGACAGACCACTCCCAAACCCAACAGATCAGGTTACCGATCATTTATTCTCATTCACGTGTCTGAAGGTTGGCTGGGGCTGACTGGTATAGGCCAGGCTCAGCCGGGCTTAACTTTATGCTACAGTTAAATCTCCCATGGCCAGGAGTTAGTTGAGACATGTCCTTCATACATGACATGTATGTCCTTCTGCCATGACAGAAAAACAGACGGACAAACACAGACATCTAATGCCTTTTTATGATCTAGACAAACCTGGAACATGTCATTTGTGTTCACAATCCCCATTAGCCAGAGAAAATCACATGGTCAAACCCAATGCCTTCATCCATTTGGGCTGCTATAACATAAATACCATAAACTGGATGCTCATAAACAACAAACATTTATTCCTCATAGTTCTGGAGACTAGTTCTGCTAAGAGCCTGCTTCCTCACTGATGGTTGTCTTCTCACTATAACCTCCTATTGCACAAGGGGAACTGATATTTCTTGGGCTCTTTTATAAGGGTACCATTCCCATTCATGAGGACTCTACCCTCATAACCTACCCACCTCCCAAAGACTCCACTTCCTAATACCATCACCTTGGTGATTAGGATTTCAGCATATGAATTCTGGGGGTGAGGGGGACTCAAACATTCAGACCTTAGCACCTACCATCAGTAGGATGGGGGAGACACTTGCTTCTAGAGAAAGAACTGCAAAGTCATATGGCAAAGGCTGTGGACGTGGCTCCTTTAGTGGGGTGAGTTCCTTGTATGTCACACAAGTCTCCATGCTTAGATCCTGTGATTGGTTTAACGCTCTGCTGTTGCTATCTTGAAATTCTTAATTTTGAATTTTCAATTTGTAGTAAGTCCTGCAAATAATGTAGCTGGTCCTGGGAGTGGACGCAGGGATAAGTGAAGAATCTGGACCAATAATGAAATCTACCACAGAGACACACACACATTTTACAGCATGTTTTTTAAGGCTCAAGCTTGCTTATGATTATAGCTAAAAAGCAGTAAAAATAGAAGAATAATGAGAGTGTGATATTGACTAATGGAAGGAGCAATAGGCTATTAGAGGAAAGACAAATAAAATAAAACTGTAAGAATATAAGAGTGAAAGTCTCTTGGAAAGAAGTTTAAAAAGCCAGAGATGTGGATTGACAGATGAGAGAGGCAAAACAAGAAAGTAAGAAAATTCTAGGCAAACTAAGTTGGCCATAAGTTAACCATGACATTCACTTTCCAATTAACTGTGAAGCAAAAAAAATACATTTGTGTGTGTGTGTGTGTGTAGGTATTAAAATATAGCTCTCCTGAATTTTGTCTAAAAAATATAAGATAATATTTTTACACAAATGATTAAATCTGTTAACAACTCTTTAAAGGCAATTATTATAAGGTGTTTATGAAATAAAGTTAGCTTTTAATTGGGATAAAATTATTTCTTATTGATAATTTTGGCTGGCAAGATTTCAAATACTGTATTAGGTGATGATCATATGTTTCGTGACAGGATTATGGCCCACATCATAAACCATTCTGAAACGTATTACAATATTAAAGTTATCGGCTACTTAAAACATCGTATTTCAATTGCATTCAAATTTCACATCTGTCCACGAACTACCACATCAAGTATAAATACTACTAAATCACACACTCAACCCCTCAATCACCCTCACAGTCGTTATGTTCATTCTAAGGAAGTTTGTTGTGTGCCTACTATGTGTCCAGATACTTTGCTTCATTGTTTCAATGAAGGCTGTTACCATAAGCAAAGTATCTTTGAAGACACCTCAACAAATTACTGTGATTTCTTTTTAGTATCGCAAATAAATTCCACTAGGTTAAGGATATCAAGAAAAGTTCCTCAAGTCTTAATTTGGAAGGATGTGTGAGAAAGTTGGGGTCTACTGGTTAGGAGTCCACACAGAGGAGGTGGTCCTTTGCCACAATATGCTGAAGTAACTGGGACTCTCAGTACAAATACTTGCAGGAGAAAATAGGTGGAAAAATAAGGTGTTTGAAGAGGCAAATGTTATTAGAAGAGATTAGGGGAAATAAATAAAGGAAGAGATTGCAGGACACATATAAAGGGACAAGCTTTCATAAAAAAGTATGTTGATAGCCATTGAGAAGTATAAAATAGGAGGATTCAGCAAATAGGGAAGGAGGCTGAATTGATAAGGTCAGTGAAATAAATTTACTTTTCAATCAACCTTGGTGCATGTTACTTTGGGCCCATTTTGTGGGGCTTTCTTGATAGCAAAAATGTAAGCCATTCAGCAATTTATTCCTTTGCCAAGCTCACAAAATATTGTTCACTGTTCTAACATACCCCAATGAATATTCAATAAACACAAGATTGGGCTAAGAGGAAGCTATATATACAGAAAACCCCCTATTTATGCTATCACAATTTTGCATTTTCTCATTTCCTGAGCCATGAAGTTGTCTATGTTGCTAATGTACAGATTTCTTGCCATTTGCTATCATTTCTCAGAAACTGTTAAAACATAATCTCATGTTTGCTGTGAAATTAGCCTTGAAAAGAAAGCTGCTGAAGAGTACATAGCACCTTCTTGAGTAGTACACACCTCTCCAATTCCTACCGCCTTCCCATTTGGGTAGAAAAAATATTATATTTCCCTAGTCAGTGAACAAACAGGCATTGTGAGACACCGCTCTGGTGGTAGGCACTGTGCTAGCTCCTGAGAGGATGCTTGAGAGCGAGCCAACCACACCTCCTCTAGAAAGTTACTGAAGAGTAATGAGCAAAAGAGGATTGCTCTGACATAGGTTGTAGAAGGCTCACTCTAATTGCCATGTGGACAACAGACTGAGAGGCACAGGGGAGGAGGACCAGGAGAGGGGGCAGCCGTGAGGACAGAGAATGCTATCCGGGGCTACTGTGACAGTCCAGAGTTAGGACAGTGGCTTTAACTAGAGCATTATTAATGAAGATTACAGGAAGTAGTTGATTTGAAATCCCTATTAGAAAGGAGTCAAAGATGGTAATGTGTTTTTTTGTTTGTTTTTTGGTTTTTTTCGGTTGGTGTGAGGACGAACGATGTCATTTACTGAGATGGGGAACTTTAAGAAGGAGAAATATTGGAGGCTGTTAGTAAATCAAGAAGTTTGATAGGCCTATGAGACATATCAAGTAATGATGCTAGGCAGGTGGGAAAGAGGTTGGAGCTTGACGATAGCTCTAAGTATCAGCACATAGATGGTATTTAAAGCCAGGAGGCAGGATGAGACCACCAAACAAGTAATCTACTCAGGGAAGAGATGTAGTGGCAAGATATCTCACTCCCCTGTGATAACTTGGCCCTCACCTCCACTCTGGAGCTCGGTGATCTTGACTGCTGGTGGCTTCCGGGAACTCACCAAGGAATCCACCTGCTGGCAGCATGCCAATTAGTCTGAGTGTGGGTTGTGCGCCTCCCCTCACTGGCCTTGAAACTTCTTCCTCTAGTCTCTGAGGTCATGGCTCCAGTAACACAGTGTAGTTATGTGTTAAAAGGATTGACAAAACCCGACACCCATTACAAGGAAATTCTGTTACAGAAATTTCTGTACTGTCATTGCTTCCAACGTCCATGAACTCAAATGAATCTCCTGGACCCTTCTTCCCTCACGAGCTCACGTAACAGGTGTTGCTCCCTGCTGGCTTCTCCCAAAGCCCAGTGCTCTCTCCTTCCATTCCAGGCCCCACTACCTGTGCCTTCCTCATCCCCAAGGAGACCACATTTTTTTTTAAATCACACAATTTCATTCTACTTTTTCTTAACTTCCCTGATCCATACAGATTTTTGATCCGATGTCAGTATATTCAAAAGTTTTAATAAAGTGTTTAAATAAATGCCCTAAAAAAGGGCAGGGGTTTTTTTCCTATAATAAAGTCTGTAATTCCGTAGAATGTGAAAAATACTGTTTTTTTTTAAAGTGACATCTTCCATCTTTCCTTTTTCTAATTGTATTCATAGTACATATGATTTACATATCACACATCTAAGGAGACTCTTAAACTTACTTCTGTTTGTGTTTAGGTCTGGTACTTGAAAAAGTTCTGTCAGTTATCTAAGTCAAATTTAGGAAGTATGTTCCATTTAAATTTATAATAAGCCAAATATTGTACACAGCACAATTACACACACAATATTCTTTCTACTGATTGATTTTAATTTATAGTTTTTCCTATTATTATAGTCCTCTCCTTTCACTACACAAGTGAAATAGAAATTATTGAAAAGTAGAAACAGGAAATTACTGGAAACGTAGCAACAAAATTTGGGAAACAACCCAGCTTGGGAGCTGGATAGAGCTGTGTCTTATTTCAGCCTTCCTGATTCCTAGCTGTGTAGCCCTGAGATGCTCATTCAACTGGCTCTCATGTTCTCATATGCAAAACAGTGACCACCACAT
The DNA here is from genome assembly GCF_022837055.1 of Prionailurus viverrinus. NCBI lineage: Eukaryota > Metazoa > Chordata > Mammalia > Carnivora > Felidae > Prionailurus > Prionailurus viverrinus. The sequence goes on from NC_062578.1 coordinate 39,984,524, forward strand.
CGCAGCGTTGTTCTGAAGATAGAGAAAATATTTATAAATATCTGTCACATAATAGGCACTAAATCCCAATTACCTGGGATGTTCGGTCTCTGACTTTTTGTTAGGACTCCAGAAGCTGGTCTAGCCACTGGGCTAGTTGGGCACAGCCACCAACCTTTTATATAAACCCTGACCCTGGAAAATGCAAGAGAACATTCCCCGGGTTGCCCATCTCACTTGTCAGCTATTATACTTGACTCCCATCTGCCATGTCAAAGTCACAGGGCTCCTGCTCTTGGCAGTGAGCCCTGTGCTGTCAGCAACTGCTGACAGGTGAGACCCACTGGCCCAAGATCAGAAAGCTTGCTTGCATTGCAAAAGGACCCACCTCACCTGTCAGCTGTCACAGTCACTCTTTTTACACTGCTCCACTCCGGGAAAGGTGATATCTCGTTCAGGAGAAAAACAGTCTAGAGTAATGAAATACAAATGAAGCGATGGCTGTGTGTTTATGAGACTGTGTGTGGTGTTTCTTAGAACTGGTTTGCTTTCGATGGGCACCATTAGAAACGGCTTCTTCCATGGCACTCTAGAGTCACACCTGAAGGTTGCAAAGCTGACTGCCGGCTGAAAAAATAGAATTTGTTGCTGAAAAGAGCCCAAATTCATCAGTGGATTCCACCTGTCAGGTGACAGGCCAGGCTCAGGGTATGGCTGCCGTGGCTACATGGTGGGTTCCACCTGTCAGCTGGGCTCCTGGCCAGTCTTTCTGAGTTTAGAGACCCGGTTCTAAACATGAAACACTGAGATGCATAGTATCACTGGTCTGCCCTAAGCATCCATCTGAAAGAGAGCAGCTTTAACACATAGTAAATAACGTTAAAGAACCACAACCTGCCCCTTCGTTACCCCATAAGCATAAACACCATCTTAATTCTACTGACACTACAGACTGTAAGAAATATGATAATTGCATCTTTTCTGTTACTACAAACACACACACACACACACACACACACACACACACACACACACACTTTCTTATTTGGGGTCCAGAAATTGTAGCTTCACAGAAAAGATCTACGGTTATTATTATTATTAATTTTAATTTTAGAAAGAGAGAGTGCACACAAGAGGGAGAGTGGGAGAGGGGTGGAGAGAGAGAGAGAGAGACAATCTTAAGCAGACTCCACACTGAACACAGAGCCCGATGTGGGGCCCAGCGCCGGGCCCCACTCAGGGCTCAACATAGGGCTCGATCTCAAGATCTTGGGATCATGACCTGAACCAAAATCAAGAGTCCAATGCTTAACCAACTGAGCCAGCCAGGTGCCCTGAAAAGATTTTTTAAATACCCAAGTACTTAAACTTAGAAATAAAATAACGATCACATAATATTGGAGTAACAAAAACAAAAACATGAAATAAAGAAATTATAGCATTAATTTAAAAATATACAATTTTGGGGGTGCCTGGTGACTCAGTTGGTTAAGTGTCCAACTTCAGCTCAGGACATGATCTTGCGTTTGTGAGTTCAATCCCCGCATCGGGTTCTGTGTTGACAACTCAGAACCTGGAGCCTGCCTTGGATTCTGTGTCTCCCTCTCTCTCTGCCTCTCCTCCACTTTCACTCTGTCTCTGTCTCTCAAAAATGAATAAACATTAAAGAACAATTTAAATACACAATTTTTGTTATAACAGTAATTCGTGGCCCTAACATTAAAAAAAAATAAAATACTTATAAAGCGTAGCAAAATAGAATGGTATAGAGGGGAGCACTTAAGTGTCCTCTTTTTCCGATTATTTCCACAGATCCTAATGCCATAGCTTTCTAACATTCACACTTTCACTCATTGCTATCTTTCCCTGCTGGGATTTCACCTCAGCTAGAGTTTGCTGCCCTCTAAGCTCACCATAATTTCACCACTGTTGAAGTTCAGTGCCTGGCACAAGTAGGCATTCAATATATTTGTGGAATGACTGGATATTTACACTCTTTCATTGAAAGCCAGTCCTCCTTTGGCACTGGATTGAGAACCTGAAGTGTAGAATTTTTTTTTCAATCAAGAACACTAAGTGCCTGTACTTAGTCTCATTAGTAAACTCCATCTTGTGTTGGCTGCCATCCAGCTCCCATCAAAAAGACAGTTAAGAAAAATCATATTTGAAAAACAGTGTCTAAGGCAGTGTTTCCTAACTTGAATTATGCTATAGACTGCCAAACTCAAAGTTTTTTAAACAGACAAAACAATTTAGGGAATAAAGAGGGAAGCAACCAAGTTACTAAGGATGAGGTTAAGACAAGAAATGGCCATTAAGTGACAAGTTTTCTTTCTGGAGTTGGGTTTGGGCTTGGGAAATAGATTCATGTCATCTGTTCTTAACCCGAGACAGGCAGAGATTCTAGGTAAGTCATGAGACAGATCACTGGAAATTCATTACTAGTAAGAAATGAGTGGATAATGTGAATGCATTCCTTTTAATGTAAATTAAAAATGACTGAAGGCCAATATTGTCACTCTCACTCACACGTATTTGTAAATTCTTTCTTGTATGGCAGAGAATGGCAAGGCATTTTAGCAATATACCTACATATGCATTTCTACCACACTGAAAATGTGTCACACTTACTGAAGGCACCCTTCATGTGCATTGTGGAAAAAGCAGCAAAGCATTATTGGTCTATAAAAGTATTTAACATTTTGTTCTCTGAACTATATATCTTTATCAGACTAAGACATCAGAGGAAAACAATATGAATGACATTACTTTCCTTAGGTAAAAATATTTGTACAGGGCATGTAAATCCTTTTTCTTTCATACGGGATAATGAAAGTGTTGTTGTCTTCTAATACACGTTAATTTTAGGTTAAACATTGTTCTATGATTCCATTCCATTCCTTTGTTGGCTCATTAGCTATAACTCTTTGTTTTGTTATTTCAATGGTTTATAGCATGTATCTTTATCGTATCACTCCACCTTCATGTGATACTATAATGCTTCACCTATAGCATAAGAACCTGACAATAGTATGCTTCCATTTCTTTCTTCCTGATCTTTGTATTTCTGTTGTCATATATTTCATTTCTATGTGTATTATAACCCCCATACTACACTTTTTATTTTTGCTTAGTCAATTTTCTTTGAAAGAGATTTAAGTAGTAAGAAAATAATCTTGGGAGCACCTGAGTGGCTGAGTCAGTTGAGTGTCCCGCTTCGGCTCAGGTCATGATCTCATGGCTCCTGGGGTTCGAGCCCCGCGTTGGGCTCTGTGCTGACAGCTCAGAGCCTGGAACCTGCTTCAGATTCTGTGTCTCCCCCTCTCTCTCCCCTCCCCTGTTTGCGCTTCTCTCTCTCTCTCAAAAACTAAATAAATGTTAAAAAAAAAAAGAAAGAAAGAAAAGAATCTTGTACATTAACCCAATGTAGCCACCATTTCCCATGCTCTTTATTCCTTTATGTGGATCCATATTTACTTCTGGTATCATTTTCCTTCTGCCTGAATGGCTTCCTTCAACATTTCTCACAATACAGGTTTGCTAATAACAAATTCTTTCAGCATTTGTATGTCTGAAAGTCTTGATTTTGCCTTCATTTTTGAAAGATATTTTCCCTGGGTTGAGAATTCTAGGTTGACATGTTTTTTCTCTTTTAGTATCTTAAAGAGGGTGCTCCACACTCTTCTCATTTGTGCTGTTTCCAGCGAGAAATTTTCTGTCCTTATCTTTTTTTCCCTTGACTCCTCTTAACATTTTTCTCTTCACTGGTGGTATTAAGCAATTGGATTATGATAGTTTTCTTCAATTCTGGTACTTAGAGTTTATCGAAATTCTTAGACCTGTGTGTTTGTAATTTTCACCAAATTTGGACATTTGGGGCCATTATTTCTTGAACTTTTTTTTCTGCTCCTCCCTGTAAGTACTTCATAATAAATAATAATATGCTAATTGTGAGACCATTTGAAGTTTCCCAATGCTCTCTGATACTGTATTTATTTATTTTAGACTTTTTCTCTCAGTGTGTTTTATTTTGGGTACTTTCTTTTTTTTTTTAATTTTTTTTCAACATTTATTTATTTTTGGGACAGAGAGAGACAGAGCATGAACGGGGGAGGGGCAGAGAGGGAGGGAGACACAGAATCGGAAACAGGCTCCAGGCTCCGAGCCATCGGCCCAGAGCCCGACGCGGGGCTCGAACTCACGGACCGCGAGATCGTGACCTGGCTGAAGTCGGACGCTTAACCGACTGCGCCACCCAGGCACCCCTATTTTGGGTACTTTCTATTGCTGTCTTCAAGTTCACTAACTTTTCCTTATCAACATCTAATCTGATATTATTCTCATCCAGTAAAATTTTTCATCTCACAAATTATAATTTTAATCTGTAGAATAAGGATTTATGTTCTTTTTATATCTTCCTTGTTTCTACTTAACATGTTCTATCTTACCTCTAGTTTTTTGAAAATAGGAAATACTGTTGCAAGTTTTAATATGTTTGTGAATTCTAACATCTGTGTCAGTTCTGGGTCAATTTTTGATTTATTTTTCTCATTATGGGTTTTATCTTCCTATTTCTTTGAATGCCTGTATTTTTTATTGGATGCTTTGATCGATAATTACGTATTGTCATATTCTTGAGCTTTATTCTGGGACAAGTGAAGTTTCTTGGAAACAGTATGAGGATTCAAGGTCTTGTTTGTAAGATTTGTTAGATGCGACCAAAGCAGTTTTTGGTTAATTATTTGGTTAATTATTCCCTAGGGTTGCTACCAGACTTTCAGTACTCTCCTCAATGACTGGGAGACATTGAGTTTTTCTAGTCTGACTGCTGGAAACAAGCACTATTCCCTGGCCTGAAGAGGCTCCCTGTTCTGTTCCCTCTAATACTTTTGAGTGGTTCCTTCCCCAGCTATGGGTCGATCAGCACTCAGCTGAATATTTAGGGTCGAGTCTCTGCAATACTCTGGAGTTCTCTCTCTGTGCGGTTCTCTCCTTTCTGGCAATCTTTTCTGAAAATCTAGCTGCTTCAGTCTCTTGGGAATCTCTGTTTGCCTCCTCAACTCTGAGAGTATGCAGAGTATTTTCTGCACTGTGGCTTTCCTTTCCCTTTACTGTGGCCTGGAAGCTTTCTCAAGGCAATAAGCTGGGATGATTACAGGGCTTACCTGATTTGTTTCCCATTAGGGAATACTGCCCTTTGTTGCCTGACATCCAATGTCTTACAACCATGGTTTCCTATAGTTTGTCTGGTTTTCTGCTTGTATGAATCAGCATGGTAAATTTAGTCTCTGTTAACCACCATGGTCAGAAGAAGTCTTTTTTATCTCAATACATTTATTATTTAAATATAATGTTAATAATAAGAATAACAATTTAAACTTTCTCTTCTCCAATGAAGGAATTAAATTATCTAAATACATTAATTTGAAGTGTCCATTGTTCGATTTGTGCCTCAAGATATTTAGTGTTTCCTTCTGAGAGGAAAATGCATTTTTCTAATTATCTGAAAAATTAAAGTGATGTCTGGTTCTATGGGAAATGACACTAATTCCTTCTGGAAAGCTCTCAGTAACTTAGGAAAGAGCTTGGGAATCTGTTTACAAGTTTGTGTAGCTAAGATGTAAAGATCTCAGAAGTTGTCTAAGTCACTGGGTATCATATATTGAAAATAACTGGTTTCTCCCTAAAATGCTTTTACATAACAGGAATTTCCTCTAGAAACAAGAGTAGACTGGGTCTCAATATATATGGCAAGTTGGACTTAATAAATGATTGTGGAAAGCTTTTTTTTTCACAATTATTGATTGTATTAATGACTTTTATACCTTTGCTCCTACTTCTGAAAGTCCTTCTGGAAAGCAGTTACTTAATTCTTAAAGACTCCAGTTAGATGAAGCTTTTCTTAAAGCTTCCCCAGACAAATGTCAATCCCACCTTCTGTTGCTCTCATAGCATTTTGTGAGTAGTTATCATTTTAGCTCACACAGGGCTGTATGGTAATTATTCATTATCCAGTCTCTTTCCACCAATAAAACTATGTACTTTTACATGAGAAGGCCCTGTCATTCATATTCTTCTTGGTACCTTTCATTCACTCTTGTGAAACCAAATAACATACATAAGACACTCATAAACGGGGATAAGAAAATAATGTGATAGGAGCCACAAATTGAGAATAGTGAGAAGTAAAGGTGGATTAGTAGAGTGTGGTTAGATTAAAAAGGATGGGAAAAGTTAGTAAGAGCATCTATACTTATATCAGGAAAAATACCAAGTTACTGAATACTATTGAGTAAGGAAGACAAAAAAAATTATAAAATAATGTTATACATTTTTCCTTCCAAAAAAAAAAAGTAGAAATTTAATCATCTTAAAAGTTTCTCACACAGTGGGCAGAAGACAAGAGAAGTGTCCTTCTCTAAAGAAGACATCCAATCCACATGGCCAACAGGCACATGAAAAGATGCTCAACGTCACTCCTCATCAGGGAAATACAAATCAAAACCACACTCAGGTATCACCTCACACCAGTCAGAGTGGCTAAAATGAACAAAACAGGAGACTATAGATGCTGGAGAGGATGTGAAGAAACGGGAACCCTCTTGCACTGTTGGTGGGAATGCAAACTGGGGCAGCCACTCTGGAAAACAGTGTGGAGGTTCCTCAAAAAATTAAAAATACATCTACCCTATGACCCAGCAATAGCACTGCTAGGAATTTACCCAAGGGATACAGGAGTGCTGATGCATAGGGGCACCTGTACCCCAATGTTTATAGCAGCACTTTCAACAATAGCCAAATTAAGGAAAGAGCCTAAATGTCCATCAACTGATGAATGGATAAAGAAATTGTGGTTTATATACAATGGAATACTACTTGGCAATGAGAAAGAATGAAATATGGCCTTTTGTAGCAATGTAGATGGAACTGGAGAGTGTTATGCTAAGTGAAATAAGTCAGGAAGAGAAAGACAGATACCATATGTTTTCACTCTTATGTGGATCCTGAGAAACTCAACAGAAGACCATGGGGGATGGGAAGGGAAAAAAAAGAGAGGAAGGGAGCCAAAGCATAAGAGTCTCTTAAAAACTGAGAATAAACTGAGGGTTCATGGGGGTGGGAGGGAGGGGAAAGTGGGTGATGAGTATTGAAGAGGGCACCTGTTGGGATGAGCACTGGGTGTTTTATGGAAACCAATTTGACAATAAATTTCATATTAAAAAAAAGTTTCTCACAATTTCAATATTTCAAAAATACCTGAAGCAAAGCACAAAATAAACAAATACCTTAGAATACCCCCCCCTTCTCAATCCTCCCCCTTCCTCTCTGTACTCCGTTCCCCCTCATATTTTAAGGATATTTTCTAAGCACTGTAAAGCTATTTTTAGAACCACCTTTATAAATTTTCAGTATTTGCACTGAATACTGCATTTCTTTCAGAAATACTTAATATTTTACCACCACAATATGGACATTTCATCTTTAGGTGTCTGGTAAAAAATCCAAAATATTTTAAAATAGTATCTGGTTACAGCAGAGTGGGAGAATTTGATAACAAACAGAGAATGGATGAGCTTTACAATACTCAAAATGTCAAAATCCGGATATTGAGATAATAAGATCAGTACACAAAGTATCAGGTAACCTGAGTTCAAAGAAAGTAAATCTGGCATGATAAGTTGGATAAAAATGTCAGTACGAAGGTTATTCTCCACTTGTTTCCCCTTTCTCCTGCATCCATTCTTCTCTCTATGCCACAGAAGGCAGACAGACTCCAAATTTCACCTCTCTGACTCCTTTAACAAATTAGTACAAAAGTTAATATAAATACCTTATAATTTGCAATGTAACTTGTAGTATTTTCTTTGCACACCCAAGAAATCATCTTGCACCACTTCTCTAAATCATATCCTATTTATAGGTCAGTTGTGACAATTTATTTGCCTTTCTCCAACTCCATCATCTCTCAGTTAAAATATAGTCACTCCTTTGTAGTTTGGGGTCCCAACCACATATTGCTCGTCTTCCTCAAGGCCTAATGGTAAGGAATGGAACAGGGAGAACAGGAAGCTAACTGGAAACCAAAGTCGCAGCCTATTTAGGGATGTCTGTTACTCCCAGTGTATAATGATCAAAGGAAAAATGGATGGGGGATGTGACTGCTAACAGGCCTGCATGGCTGTCTCTTACCCTCCCCACCTCTCCTGAGTCTAGACCTTAGCAGCCGGCCAAGGGAGCGAGCAGGGTCTGAAAGCAGCCTGAGAGTGCATGTTCCATGTCTGCTGCTTGGAGAATGTCTGCTTTACAGTGATTAGAAGTGATGCTTGCCAACGGCTCTCCAAGGGAGAAGGCACCAAGTGGGTCCTGGAATTTGCCCTGGGTCTGTTACTTCAAGGACAGAGGGAGCTGGGGAAGAGATCCATCTTTCTCATTCACTTAAACAAGCAGCTCAAGAGAGCCAAGAAAGAGTCTCTCTCACTACTGAGGGGCGACCGTGGGTGGGGTGTGCAACACCCCTGCTCAGTGTGTGCTGCTCACACACTGGCTGCTCAACAGTGTTATTACCTATTCTTCCTTGCCCCCCCCCCACCCCTTGGGAGGAGCAAGTATGGAGTAGAGAGAATAAAGCCAGAAATGTTCCCTTCAAAATACCCCAAACCTTGAGAAAACTTGAAAAGCCCTCTATCAAAATATAGAGATAGTGGATTCTTCCCTAAAAAATTCTTCCCTAAAAAACCTCCTTGGCAGGGCTAGTAAAATTATTAAATGAGGTACACATAGAGAGCTCCTAAACATAACCATACACATAGTAGGTATTCCATAAAATTAGTTTAAAAAGTAAGAATAGTCCTTGAACTATATTGTCTGAACTCCAATGGGAAGAAGTTGCCAGTAATTACTAATAATGACTAATTTTCAACACGCACTTTAGTCACTCCTTATATATATTATTGCTGTTATTAAGTACCTAACAAGGTTTGTTGGCCTAGAACAATGCATTGCTCAAATTGAAAATAGGCAGTAATTCAATAGAAAAATTTACAGGCAGTGTAGAACCCCCTTAAATTGAATTAGACTCTTAAATATAGTACTTACAGTACCCTTGATGTAAGCTTTTTTAAAGCATTAGGGGAATCAAACAAACAAGGTCTATATTTTTGCATAGGGTGTTTTATGTTCAATGCTGCAATATTTATGTTTGGCACCATTCACTCCATGAGAAAATATAGGCTGTGTGTCTTTTATTTGCTTGATAGTTCAGACTCACTGATACCCAAGGGCTTACTACACCCACAGATTTTGTCACAATACTTATATTCTGAAAAGGGATTTTCACCATTCAAAAGCAAGCCAAGTCTAATTCTGTAATTTTTTTATACTGTAAGATGTTATTATTTAGTATGTGTGAAGTACCTAAAAGATCTATCATCAGTGAATATGACATAATATAATCTATTTTGCACAGTAAAACTGCTTGCCAATTTCTGTTTCATTTCCAACTGATGGCCAATTTAAAGAGTCTTGGTTTCTTTTTTTCTGTTTTCTTAGTCTGTTATTAAATTTACTATCAAAGCAATTAAGAGAAAATAATTCAGTTCTTCTACACCTATTTTGAACAAATGGATTCTGACTTCATCATTTAATGAATGTTCTGTGAACAATTTAAATATTCTTTTCTTTGAGGAATTCTGAGAGTGCAGGTTTTGAAATAACAATAGTAAAGATCAACTCAGCAATATTATTTCCCAGGGCTATGTCATATACCTTTTTTTTTTTTTTTTTTTTTCAGAAAAGACAAGAACTTCATTTTGCTTTTGGTTGGAAGGAGCTACTGATGTTTATCAATTGGGAAGTCAGAGATGATAAAAAGAGACTATTGCATGGAGGAGACTGGAGCAAAGATCTACTGACCAAAGGTCAGAGGCTGAGGAAAGAAGCAAGATGGTAACTACATATAAGGTTCGAGACTTTCCAAAAGGAAGAAACTGCATTAGAGTCTCTCCACCAGACTGTGCTAGCATTTGCTGACTTGAGGACTATGCCACTTAAAATTAGTAGAAAGTAAACTAAGATAAAGATATAATCAACAACAACAATAATAATACCCATTATTCACTGAATATCTACAATGTGCCACATACTTCAGAGATCTACACAAATACTATCACACATGAAGAAAGCAAAGCTCAGAGACATTAAGAATGTGGGTTAAGATCATGAAGTTCATAGATCATGCAACAAGGACTCAAGCCAATTCAAAACCTATACTTTTTCCACTAAGCCGTTTTCATGTAAGAAAAAAAAAAAACAATACTCCTCAAACTGATCATTTGTATTTCATTTATACAGAAATTTTAAGCTATTTAGCCATTTGCCAGCTCTATTTCTGTATGGAAGAACTACACTAACTTCAGTTCAATCATGCTGACTCAATGGCACGGAAGGGTTTATGATTATAAATACCTCTGTGATTCAAAAAGGCAACTGTTGTTCCATTTTTCCAATCCATCAAGTTGACTGCTTCAGAATAAAACATCGCTACATGAGTTGTTGCATGTTGATATAAGCCATTTTTAAAAAGGAATGGAATTAACATTAATTGTGCCAGGCCTTGTGCAAGACTTTGCTTTCTTTATCCAAGGTGAACTTTATGAAAGTTTAGGTCCATTTTATAGATGAGGAATTAAAAGCTCACACAGAACAAGTCAGTTTCCAGAGACGACGGAATGCCAGTAGTCTAACACTCTTGACCAGAGTGGTGGTAACACAGGTGCAGAAGGAATGAGATAGACCTAGTGTTCAAGTCCTAGAGGTGCTCCAAGCCATAACCATGCCAGGCTCTGGATCAGGCATAGAGATACCAAGAAAGACTAAGTTTCTTGCCTTAACTTGCGCATGGGTAGCAGTTTCTTTGATGACTCACTTCTGTAGTTGCCTTTTGAGAGGCATTCTTGAGAGCTTTACCAAAAATCAATTTCTTTGGCCCTCTAGTGTTTTAGACTTTAGGTGTCACACTTCAGGAAAATGTGCACCCCTATTGTTCCTTTACTAGAGAGTCACAGAGTTTGACTTTCTTTAAATTCAGAAAACCTGGACAAAGGATTAAAGAAAAAAAATGCAACAGATGTCACAGCCCAGGATAGGATGGCAGCTAATGGATTATCTGTAACACTCTTTCTTCTTCCTTTGCCTCATCTCTTTATCATGTGCATAGTGAAAAGAGAAGACCAAGAAAGAGAATAGAACAACCACTGTCAATATTTTCTTTAAGTAGAATAAAAATTAAAAACAGGGGGGAAAAAAAGAACACACAGAAAGATTAAAAATGTTTAAAAATATTTTTGATATTATTTCAAGACCTACAAATGGATTATGAACTGAAGTTTGAAACACATTGGTCTAAAGAGATCATTTCCTAAGGAGTTCTAATTTCTCCATCTTTTAAAAACATTTTTTTAACGTTTACTCATTTTTGAGAGACACAGTGCGAGTGAGGAGGGGCAGACAGAGAGGGAGACACAGAATCTGAAGCAGACTTCACACTCTGAGCTGTCAGCACAGAGTCTGACACAGGGCTTGAACCCACGAACCGCGAGATCATTACCTGAACCGAAGTCAGATGCTTAACCAACTGAGCCACCCAGGCGCCCCTCTCTTTCATCTTTGGTTGGCAACACAGTTTAACCACAATGAGAAGATATTTCTCTCCCCAACTCCTGCTTTTTTATCCTTTTACTTTTTTTCTAGAGGAAGTCTTAAGTGTGTCCTACTAGTTGGAGACTTACCATTAAAATCTACCCTGTCCCCAATCACTCAAACCATTTAAACTTGTTGACTTTGTTTTACCCCCAAGACGTCAAGAGACCAAATTATTAAAGTAAATCATGTCCAAACCCAACAAGGTAGCAATTCTTTTTATAATATCCCTAAAGTATGGCCATTTAACCTCTGCCTGAATCGTTATGTTAATGCCTTCATTGCCTAATTAATTAAGAGAAGGAATTCAGGTCAGATATGAAGAATGGTCAGGTATTCTTCTCTAAAAGCAATTAGCCACTTGGTTTTAACATTTATGTTCCTTGAAACATTATGTTTATTTAAACTGTGCTTCCCCCTCTCCCTCCCCAATTCAGGTGTAAACAAAATAATAAAGTGTTAGCCTTTTCTGGTGCATCTGTGAACACAATATTAGCTTCTGACAGCCAAGGACGGCTGGACTTTCACCTTTACTTTATTTCCTCAAAATAACAGTTGTCAGATGCATAAATATAAACATGTCTATAAAAATAAAACCTCAGAAATTCACATATGCAGAGAATCATATGCTCATACTGGAATATCATAACACAACTCAATCAATTGATGTTGTAGACTTTTGAAGTTCAAGAGATAGTCAAAGATTTATTCTGATGCAAGTTAATGTGGTCAACCATATGATGTGGGAGCCCTGGAGTGCTGGGTAGGCTAGAAAGAAAGAAAATTGGTTTTTTTACTTTGGGAGGAGGAGTCACAAACTCAAAAGCCCACAGGGACCAGAAAGATCATAGAAATGAGGGAAGTGGTAAAGAACTGGAGTCTCCTGGGAAGACTGTCCCCAGTGGAAAGGAAGTTCCCACTATTCAGCACTAGCCCCGGTTTTCCAGCAGAAGATGTAGTTCAGTTTTCTAGATTTTTCTATTTTTTTTTTTTTTTAAATTTTTTTTTTTTTTCAACGTTTATTTATTTTTGGGACAGAGAGAGACAGAGCATGAACGGGGGAGGGGCAGAGAGAGAGGGAGACACAGAATCGGAAACAGGCTCCAGGCTCCGGGCCATCGGCCCAGAGCCCGACGCGGGGCTCGAACTCACGGACCGCGAGATCGTGACCTGGCTGAAGTCGGACGCTTAACCGACTGCGCCACCCAGGCGCCCCTAGATTTTTCTATTTTTTAAAAGAAGCCAGATAACTTTTTTGTTTTAGGGAAATCTTTTTATTTTTAAATGTTGGACCCTAGCTCAATTAAAAAACAAAAACAAAAACAAAAACAAACTACTGGCCAAACAAAATATATTTGCAGGCTCACGTGTCTCTAGTTTAGTAAACTTGGGTTAGGCAGATGGGCCACTTTCAGCTTCTTTTAAAATTCAATATTTATATTCATTTATTTATATACTCAGGCAAGAGTAAGTTATTTTCTAATGTTTTTAATGTGCTTAAGCTAAATTACATAGGAAATGCCTTTGAGATGAATTATCTTAAAGCAATGGATGCTAGTTAAGGTGGAGACAGTTCTACTAGGTTGTAGCGGAGTGGGGGCCAGGAAGCCAGAATGAGGAGAAATATTTCTTTGTACGAATTATTGATGAAGACAGCCTTGCATCACCATCCAACAGAAGTTTCTATAATGAAGTGTTCTACATCTGCTCTGCCAAATACGATAGCCACTAGTCACGTGTGTGGCTGGCAATTAGCATTTGAAATGTGGCTCGTATAAGAACAGAATTTTCAATGTTATTTAAGTTAAATTAATCAAATTAAATAGCCATATGTGGTTAATGACAACTGTATTTGACAGTACAGCTCTAGATGTATGTGTCAGAAGACATCATCAGGTTCAAAGGTATCACTACTTGGTGTAAGCTAATTAGATATTGTCAAATTGATTTCCAAATTGGTTCTACTAACTTATATATGCAAAAATTTTTGTTTTTTTATAGTTCAACTTCTTCAACACTTGTATTATCAAAATTTTTAATTGTGGGTAGTCATATGAGCAATAATGTCAGCTCTTGATTAGCTTACTCGCGATTTTCCTGATTATTAGTGAAGTTCACCATCTTACAATATTAAACATCTGAGTTTAAACTTTGAATTTTTTGTTCACATACTTTGATAATTTTTCTAAAAGTTATTTCTTTTTTTCTTTGTTTTCTATCTCTATCTCTTCTTTCCTTCCTTCTTTACTAATTTGTAGACATAATTGATAAATTCTCCATTTTAATTTTTTGTCAGTTATATGAATCAAAAATATCTTCTCTCCGTCTGTATACTGTATCTTCACTGTTTATAGTGTCTTATTTGATCAGAAGTTTTAAAATTTTAATGCAGTATGGTGTGTCTATCACTTACTTTATGACTTATGCAATCTGTGCCTTATTAAAGAAATTCTTGCTGAACCAATGTCTACTTTATCTAATATTAATATATAACTAGACCAACATTGTTTTCATTGAGGTTTGCCAGGTTTAGTAAATAACTATAGGATACACAGTCAAATTTGATTTCCCGATAAACGATGAACTCTTTTCAGTATGTTTGCCTCATGCAATATTTGGAACATACTTATTATAATAAAAGATATTCCTTGTCTCTCTGAAATTCACATTTTTAACTGGTCATCTTGTATTTCCTCTGGCAACAATATGTTGTTTAGAAAATATCTACTATATATTTTCTCTCATTTTTCTTCCAAACTTTCAAGATCCTTATGCATTCAGTGTGTCTTTCATAACTAGCATTTAAATGAGATTTAGTTCCTTACCAAACATAAGGATCTGTCTTTTAAAAGGCAAAGTCCATTTACAATTTTAAATATAATTTATTGCCATTTATTGTGACTATTTTCCTTTAATATTTACCATGTTTTTTGATGCTTATTTTTTCTCTTTCTCTGCCTTTTCCTGTATTAACTGGGATTTCCTCTTAATAGTCTCTGGCCCTATTATCTCAAGTTTTGAAGAAATCTCCTACATACTTTTTGCGCACTTTTATTTCATGGTTCCAGGTATACATGTTTCCATGTTTCAGAGCATTTAATTATCTTTGCCTTTTCAGACAGAAATATTAATGTTCCTTAATATTTCTATTTGCAATGGTATGTTTATTGATGTTACAAATATGTGTTAAAGTGTTCTCTGCTTAAGTAAGACCTATGCTTGTAACAAGATATATAAGGCAGAATCCCTATGCTCGAGATATTTATAGATGCTATTGCCTCATAAAATAATAAACATAAAATACGTCTTCTTATGTAACTGCATATATATATGAGTATGTGTGTGAAGGTAGCTCGGTACCTAACATCTATATGTATCTACTGCTTATAAACACACACACACACACACACACACACACACACACACTTATTCTACTGACCACTGCTATGATGGTGCATTGGTGTGAGACTGACCATATGCCAGGTACCAGTTGGGGGACACGTGGAGCCACTGACCCATAGTTTTCATAATAAAAAAGTCTGCAGTGCTTAGAAATATAAAACAGTCTCACATATCATGATAGCAGTATTTGCAATTTCATGTTCTTTTTCTCACTTAACTTTTCCAAAATTCTTATGGGAGTAGGAAAGATATTCTAAACCTCCGTAAAGTAGTAAAGTAGTAATTGAGACCCTAAAATATTTTTAAGAGATTAGTTCAGAAGGTGTTCAGAAGGTGTTCAGAATGGATCCTAGAAATCCATTTTCTAGGATTCTGTAAACCTCAACTTAAATTGCAGGCATTATTTGATTTGTTACTATAGAATATGGCCCCTTTATTTTACTTTATTCACATTTTAAATATAACCTAATGAAATAAACATATTTTAACCAGAGTTCTATGCTTTTTTCTTCACAAAGCCTTGTCTGAAAGATTAGAATCATGAAGAAAGGCACATCAAAAATTGTCTACTTTCAGAACAGAAACTCAACATGACCACATATACTGTGTTTAAATTAAACATCAAAGTATATGTTTATGTTTTTAAAATTATAGTAAAAGAGCTAACATTTTCTCAGTACATCTTATAGTAAATCGTTCAATAATTAATGTTGCTATTTTAATTAAAATTAACCTTACAGAAAATGACTTAATCGTGTGTTTTATACAAGATTTTTCCTGGTTAAGTTTCATAGTAGAATCCTAACCTCATGAGCTATGCAACCAAAACCTTTAAAAGCCACTGGATTGTGGACATGAGGTAGAAACAAAGAACAAACTTCTGTCACTCTTTATACAACAAGACCCATGAAGAGAAAATTTTTTTTTCTTAATCAGGAAAATGATGCAGATGACCTTTAAAAGGATATGGATAAAAAGAAGAAAACTTGTGGAAGACAGGCATAGCCACAGAAGGTATTGTGATTAATGTAATTCATAAGCAAATAAAAGCCATTATCATTTATCCAATTAAATATGTGTTTTGTCGGGGCACCTGGGTGGCTCAGTCGGTTACGTGTCTGATTTTGGCTCAGTTCACGGTCTCACAGTTCGTGAGATCAAGCCCCGTGTCGGGCTCTGTGCCAACAGCTCAGAGCCTGGATCCCACTTCAGATTCTGTGCCTCCCTCTCTCTGCACCTCCCCCACTCACGCTCTGTCTCTCTCTTTCTCAAAAATAAACATGAAAAAAAGTTTTTAAAAAAATAAAGTGGCTTCTCAGGGATTAGTTTGAAAATGTGTCTCTCACCCTTATGCCACAGACTGAAATCCAGTTGTTGGTCATGCTTCTATAAAGATTCAACAGGTCTGACACTGTTAGAAGTCAGTCTGCTGTTGAAAAGGATATCTGTGTAGGAAAGGAGGGATGCTACAGCAATCTCCTACGTACTCAGCATCGCACTGGAGGAGCAGAAGTTGGAGAAAGACATGGGAGGAGCTGTCCTCTAAGCATCCGTGGGTAGTAGAAGCATCTGCCCCATTCACTGCAGTGTGCTCACTACCCTACACATAGCTTAACACGTATAAAGCACCTAATAAGAATTTCCTGAAGAAATGAATGAATGAAGGTTGAGCCCCAAAAATTACACATGAAAAATTACATTTTCTTTTCTCAGTCTTTCTCCTAAGTTCAGACCAATCCAGGTGGATATCAAATAGACTATAAGATTGTGCCAGTTTGCTACCTAAGGGGCTTGGCATCAGGTCAGCCTCCTAGGCCCACGTATACATGCCACAGCATAAGGATCACACTTCTGTTCAATCATCTAAGTTTCCTTCATCATCATCCATAGGGATTCCAGTGTCCTGGTGACCAGGCACAAGCTCTCAGGCCCTGGGAATCAAAACTATCCCGTCTGCCCCAGTTAAATGAATTTAGCATCAGCTGTATTTGCTTCTTCCTTCTCTTCCTCTTGGTAGACTAACATCCCTGGAATTAGGAAACCTAACGCTCCTTCTTACAAAACAAGCACTCTCTTCTGGGGGACTGCTTCTCCCTCAACTGTAACTACATGCTTTAGTACAAGTTGCCAATCACGTTATTCTTCCCTCCTCTCCCCCAACAGTTTAATTTCCAATTGGATTGTGAGGTCGGAGCAATGAGAATCTGTCTGCAGAACGTTTTGAAATAAAGCAGAAAAAGAAATATAAGCCCTTCCCGTGTAAATCTGTGAAATATGGAGAATGGATCGGCTGATGGTCAAATTGTTTTCTATATGTGAATGGAAATGGTCTGTAAAAACTAAGATGGTGGGAAAAGCAGACAAGGGAAAGATGATGAGAGAGAGAGAAGGAGGGAAGAGGAGAAGGACAAGAGAGAAAAAGAAAAAAAGAGAAAGACGATAGGATATGAGTTCAAGGTTCTAGTTTTCCTTGAAGACTTAACTCCATCCCTAATCATCCCTCTGTTTTGTGAAGAAAGAAATGGTTCTTTTTGCCCATGTTAATATGATTTTTTGGTCACTTTCAACTAAATTATTGGGGATGATGAAGGATAGCAGTTGGAGGCTTGCCACCCCCACTTTCTCAAACCACCTGAGGGTCGAGTGCTCTATGGCCAAGTCCCAGTTGCCCACAATGGTAATCTGTTCATGAACAGCCTGTGTGGGCATCCTCCCACCTCTTGTCTCAGCTCTCCACTCCCTACCTGTGCTTCCTGTGGTTACCTCCCAAATAAATCCGTGGTGCTCAAATCCTTATTTCAGAATTTACTGCTGGGAAAGCCAACTATGGAGAAATAAGAATATTTTTATGCTGCTCCCTTTTTCTGATCATAAAAATAACACTTGTCCGCTGAAGGTAATTTGAAAAATAAAGAGGTACAAAGAAAACAAAAACTGTTAGAACATAATTGTAGCAGATATAATTACTAAAATTTTGATGTATTTCAATCCATATAAATAAATAGAAAGTATGTGCATTGTGTTAACCAAGTTTGAATCTCTATACCACCACCGAGATGTATAACTTAGCAACAGATATTTTACTTTTGCCTGTTTCAGTTTTTTTTTATTAGTAAGGTGTGTATACACAGACATACACACACACAGACACACACAGACCCCAACAAGATTGCTGCAAAGGTTAAATGCAATAAAATATGTGAAAGTATGTGTTGCAAAGCAGGTGTCTAATATCCATCATTATTGTTGTTCTTTGTTTCAGGGATTTTCAGTGAAATATAAGATCTATAGGGCACCTCAGTGGCTTACTCAGTTAACTGTCTGGCTTCGACTTAAGCCATGATCTCGCGGTTCGTGGGTTCGAGCCCCGCGTTGGGCTCTGTGCTGACAGCTCGAAGCCTGTCAGCTTCAGATTCTGTGTCTCCCTCTCTCTCTGCCCCTCCCCTATTCGTGCTCTGTTTCTGTCTCTCTCCCTCAAAAATAAATAAACATTAAAAAATTTTAAAAAAGAAACAGAAGATCTACCCATGCCTCATGCAGCCTACTTGGTAATTTTACTCAGACCCATATTTTCTAACACTTAGAAATATAGAGATCATTGTTTTTCTAAGTGCAGTTGAGAAACCACGAATACCAGAATCACCTAGGGAGCTTATTAAAAAGGGAACTTCCTACACCCTACTAAATCAGTCTTTGAGATAGGGCCTGAGAATATGCATTTCAATAAAGCATCTCCCGTGACTCTTGTTTCTGCTAAAGCAGGAGAAGCAATCATTTAGGTGAAGCTAGTAAACGTGGCCTCGGAGGGCTGACACCAGGCCAGTTTCCTGCATCGGCGGGAGTCAAGCCCCCTGGTGAACAGACGCGCACCGAGACTTTGCCTACTCTGAAACGTCACAGCTGTGAATAGTCTGAGCTTTGAAGCCAGGGAGACTT
The DNA here is from genome assembly GCF_022837055.1 of Prionailurus viverrinus. Classification (NCBI taxonomy): domain Eukaryota; kingdom Metazoa; phylum Chordata; class Mammalia; order Carnivora; family Felidae; genus Prionailurus; species Prionailurus viverrinus. Next base: position 40,003,538 of record NC_062578.1, read on the forward strand.
GAACTCAAACCCCAGCTTCGCCATATACTTGCTGTCAGATCTTAAGCAGGGTAACTCAATCACCACGAGCCTCAGTTTCCTCCTACGTGAAATATGGGTGATAGCGATAAACGCCTCCAAGGGTTTGGGACGATTAAAAAGGATAATAATTCAGGCAGAGTACAATGCGCATCACCTGCACTGGAGCAAGTGCCCAGTAAATAGTCGGCATCTTCATTACCACCTTCATCTGCTCTCAGGGAGCACCAGAAGTATACGACCAAGAAAGCATCTCTTGAAAACATCCAACTGTTAAGCTGTGGTAGGGTTGGTTGCTCAGTGAGACAATGTACTAAAAGATACAGCTTTGACTTAAAATTCGGATGTCAGAAAACTTACTATCTAACTGAGCCATCTTTGTGCGGGACAAATTCTAGAACCAACGGACTGCCTAGACAACACCTGAAGAGCGGTATCTGCCCAGGTGCATCAGGAGACTGCGTGGTCACCGTGCTATTGATCCAACCTCCACACTGCAAAGAGCCTGGGATATGGAAAATCCCAGTGTTGCACAGGCTGTCATTTTCTGTTGGTATCTAAAAACTGTGATCCCTCTCTTGCCCAAACCGTCGGCTCAGGGCTAACACTATGCTTTCCAATTTTGCATTAAATAAACGATTTCATTGTTGAGCAGATTGTATTTACCAGAAGGAGTTACTTTTTAGGTTTGTCTCCTCTGTGTAACAAATAATGTTAACAGATAAAATTACAATACAGTTTGTAGTAGGTCATAATTTAATTTCTGTGGCTGGGGGTGAGGGATGATGCAGTGGAGAACTGGAAGTACGGATTTAGGATCGTCAGATTATTTGGGCGCTCATTCCGGTGCCATCACGAGCTGGCTGTGTGACCACAGGGAAATTACTCAACTCTGCTGTTTCTCAGTTCCATCAGCTGCAAAATGAGAAAAATGCCACCTGCCCTAAGTCCCTCAGAGACTGGTAATGAGATCAAATGAGACGCCGCGTAAGTGCTTTGAAAAAGTATGACAAAAGAACACTTACTTTTCATAAAGGATGGAGCCTCACTTCTTAAACAGAAAGCACCCATGTCTCCTTTTAAGCCACCAAATAGAATTGAAAGAGGCAGTGTATAATTATAATAAAGCTCAAAAGATCTGGTCTCCTGGGCCTCATCTTCCTTGCCCTCCCATTGTTGTGGCAGATGATTAATCATCAGGTTCTTGACTTCCCTCTTTGCTGATTGGCCACCCTAGGGTCGTAGCCACTTTTCAAATCCATCTTTGGGCTTTGCAGCTATGCAGGGCAAAAAGCCTTCCCTAGCGTTAGGGCCTGCCAAAGCTGAACCCGGAACCCCCATTAGCCTAATTGACAGCATGACTTTCCCCTGGAGAGAAGAGTGATAATCTAGCTATTTATCTTGTCTGCAGGTTTATCACCACTGTGCTCAGGCAGAGATGTTTAAATATAAAAATGAGGTAAGGCACATTCTTGCCAGACTACGTGCCATTAAAGCCAGGTTGGGGGTCAGAAGCATGAAAGGGGAGCATCTGGGATTGTGGTCTTCTCCGTTGCCACTTAATGTCTCAAGTGGCCTTGGAGTAAGGGGCTGCCCACGAGGGCACTAAAGGACACCTCTTGGTAATTGGGAGCAGGCTGGAGCCGTGTGGCCACCGCTACCCACGGAGCCGCTGCCTGCAAGCCGCTAGACTGCCGCTTTTCCGCAAGGCAGGAGAGGCCCATTAGAAACACGGAGGGGCGGTTTAATTCTGCAACAAGATGTGTACAAATGGATGCCTCCTATTGAAACCCATGCAACAGCTTCCAAAGTTAATTAAAAGCTAATTTTCTAATGAGGTGGCAACACTGGCAACAACACGCTAGCAGTATGAGAGCTGCAGCCAGCAGCCGGTGAGGGAACAGGCAACCTCCTTCTTACAGGATGGAACATCCTACCTGCATCCATTCATTAGCCTCCAGCTGTATTGCTTTCATACCAGACACCAGCATACGCTGTCATAAAACTCAGAAACTGTTTTGGCATTGCCAAGATATCGTGGATACTTATTTTACAGCAGGACCCTCTCCGGGCATAACACCATAGGCAATGAGATCCGTTCCTGGAAATATTAAATCCAGGGGGCAGTGCCGTGGACGTTCTGTTATGTCAAGTGACATGGCATTTTAATCCTTTGGGCAACTGTTAATTGTAAGCCAGACTTGCAATTAGCCTTAATAAATAGACAGAAAGTGCCTTAAATTAACTGCACTTATGTTGGTTTTGCCTCTTGTTTTGATTTCAAACACATAGCCAAGCAGGATGACTCACGGCCATTATCCTAATGATATGGGTCTCCTGGCCATAGGCAGAGTGTGCCAGGCACCTGTGGCTGTTCCTTGGCATTCTTCGCAGGGAGTGGATAATGATGTCATGCAAATGATGCTGAGAATTGTGAAAAAAAAAATATTTCTACAGAAACTCCAGGATTCTGGATACTTAAGATGTAACCTGTTTGTTCAATTCTATCCATAAATAATTAGAAGACATATTTAGGCTCTCCAACATAGTCTAGGAAATAGAATAAAAAATTATTACATAGTCATCTAACGGTAAGCAGCAGATAGAAAAATCCACTTTGAATTTTCTGCTTCTACGGGAAGCTTCTGGCCGCCAGGTCAATAGAAGAGTCATTTTTTTTACTTGCTCATCCTTTTAGAAAACAGTATAGAGTTAAGGCTTTTCAGTTAACTGGTCTTTAGGTATACCCTTTCTCTCTCATTCTTGGGCGCATTTTCTCTCCCTCACGATCTCACTTGTAGCTTCTGTCTCTCCTTCTTGTATTCATTTCTTATTCTCTCAGCCTCTTGTCTCTGCTCATTGTGTCTCTTTCTCTCACTCTTGCTCTCTTATAGTCTTATATCCTAGCACTCTCTAGAGTGCTCTAAAGCATATAATATGGAGGTTATGTCTGTGTTGTTACCAGTTCAGGGAAACTTTAAGAAATGCCCCTCACATCTCACTGGCCAACACCGAGTCACATGTCCATACTTAAATCGATCACTGGAAAAGGGAACAAAACCATATGATTGGATTAGATTAACCCGGACTTATTCCCTGGGGTTGGGGCTGGCCTGACCTCCCCAGAAGCAATGGTTGTGCAAGTAAGTGTGGCTACCTCAACAGAACGTGGGTTCTGAAGGAAGGGTAAAGGGAAAATGGCTGCTGGACCAGCAACCACTAGTGTCTGCTAGGAGGATTACAAGAAATATATAAAGCATCCCAAACAGAGAGAGAAGAATGGGATCTGAATAACAGCTCTGAGGACTGTTCCCAGAAGAGTCAGATGACCGAAGCTGCACCCTCTGGAGAGGAAGTAGAGTTCCATGTTCTGCGAGACTAGAACCTACACATGCTGGCCGCTGTAGGAAAACCTTAGCCAGTCCTAGGACAAATAGGAGTTAGGTATCACTCTCGTGTTCTTTTAACAAATGTTGGTTGAGTGCTAACGATGTGGCCGGCACCTCAGAGGACCTATGGTCATGAAAAGTGAACAAGATGAAGTTCTGACTCTCATAAAATGGACTTGCTAGCAAGAGAAAGAGATGATGAGTGGGTTAAATACATAAATAAGTAATAAACTGTGAAGAACCTGAGACTGAAATATAGTAGACGGTTCCTGGTTTAGGACAGGAGCAGGGAATCTTAACCAGGCTCGCTAGGAGGGCATCTCTGAGGAAGCAAGGACAAACATAAAATAGGAATGGGAACTTACAAAGAGCTGAGCACCTGCTACAAGTGGCATACAAGCTAAAAGGAATGTTCCAACGACTTCTTGACTTGTCTGATGATTATTTCATTTCTGAAACATTATCGTAATCATTGTGGTTAAAAAGTCATTACTAAGGACATACCATCTGCTAAGAATTTTGTGTGCCTTATTGATTCATTTAATAAATATTCATGACTCACCTACTATGTGCCAGGCACAGTTCGGGACAAGTGCTAAGGAACAGCAATTAACGAAACCAATGACATTTCTTGGGTTGGGGAGCTGACATTCCCATTTAATTCTCACCCGTTAAAAAACAAACACACAAACAAGCCATGAAGTAGATCCTAATCACACTTAGCAGATGGGAATACTGTTGCTTAGAGATATTAAATACCTTGATTAACATTATTTTTCAAAGCCTTGACTTTTGCTATTATACACTGCCTTAAAGGAACCAGTGACACAAAACAGCTGTGGTAGAAAATGCAGGTGGTAATCAAATCTTATGAAGGCAGTCTTCAAAATATCTCGAGTAAAGGTAGGGATAAATCTGTGATGTGAGACCCTACTATAAATATTATTAAAATTCAATTATTTATGTTAAAATTTTAATTGCCTTGATACAATTGTGATAATCCTAATGAAAATGAAAATGAGAAAGTCAATAATGGTGGCCTCAATCAGGATTTTGTCCACAAGTGTCCATGGATGAAAGTCATTGGTTTATCAGTTCCGTGAAATTATATGCTATTTGAATGTCTAGGGGCCTTATTTGGGGAAGGGATGTCCAGGGCTTTAGATTCCTAAAAGTTTGATCCTTCAAAATGGTCTAGAACCATCACTTCAGAAGTTACATATATCCCCAAAGGGAGCTTTCCAATGGATTTCACTGTAAAAGGGTATATTAAAGAAGAACACATAACCAAAAGTACCAGACACTTCTAGAGAATACCATCAGGAAATCTTAGGCCCTAAATGAGCTAAAGTGACTGGAAATTGTTAAGGAAAAATATATAAAAAAGTTTCACTTACTGATATCCCACATAAGAGCAGGGAAGGTCCAGGTTTGCCTGTGGCTCAGGTCCGATTGTACAATGCTGACAGATGACAAGCAGAGAACAGATCTGATAAGGTCTGATGATTTTTCTACCTTGGTTGTCAAGGACAGTGATCTACAGATAGGAAAAGTAGGACGAAGGCTGGTAAGAGGAAATCGAAGCCTGAAATCCATAAGAAGACTGTAAGAATTTCTATGTCTCAATTGCTCCGGTCTCTTAGCTTTCAAATATTCCTTATTTAGAACTTCAAGAAAACTTAGTGTCAGCTCATCAATCTAACTTCAATGTCCTTATGGAATCATTAAAATTTGAAATTTTGGAAGGCTGGAGGTGGGCAAACTTCACTCTGATGATCCAAAACAGGCCAGACAACTTGACTGCAGTCAAGAGTAGAGAAGGGATTGTTTAAAATGTATTTTGTGAGCGCTTAAAATGAACCCAGGCTCATTTTCAGGCTTATTTCCTTTTAAGCTAGTGCTTCTCAAATAAAAGCTTATGGAAACACAAATGCAGTAAAATATTGCTTTCTATAGAATGTTTAATAAACTCCCTATTTGGGAACATTTTTTTTCTAGAGCAAAGTATAACATGATCCTACCAATGTTAACTATGAACATGGGCAAACCAAACAGAAGGGGTATCACCCACTCAAATACCGGTCTTACTGAAAGCAAAGAGATTTGGAAGCTAAACAGACATGGTTAAAAGACTGTCTCTGGAATCAGACATTTTTATTTTGGAAACCTAGAACCATTATTTCTAAATTATGACCTTGAAAAGGTCACTTCATTTTTTGAAGCTTCGGTTTCGGTGTAAAATAGGGAAAACAATGTTATCTATCTCCCAGGGTTCTGTGAGGATCAAAGAAGATGATCACATGGGCTTACCAGCGCACCTAGACTGGCACAATGCTCAATAAATGATACCTTCTGTTGCGATTTTTATTCCTAGGTAATTAAATGTAGTGGTTTTGGTAGTTGTAAGCGCACGCAATGCTCAAGGAAAGGGGTCAATATAATAGCATAATAAATTTTAGAACTGTTAAAGAAATTATCATATGAAGAATATTAGTAACAAGCGTAATAAGCCCTAATCTCCTCACATGTTAATATAATGCTCCATTAAAACGTTATTAATAATCATTACTGCTAATTGTATTTCAGAGTGAACTCTGCCAAGGTACCCAAAGAACTGTGAAGTCATACATAATAAATGTCTAAAACATTATAAAAACTTGTGAAATAACAGTATTGATGTACATATAAGTGGTTCATTGAAAGTAACTGAAGAAAAGATAACCACTCTAATTTGCATATTTGTAAATGTGTTTCTGTATTTTAGTGTCTATTTATTCAGGACTGTAAAAAAAGATATCTACTTCTCAGTGAATCATTACCATAGCCATCACTCACTGAGATGCTCCTGCAACCACAGTATTTCAACAGGACAGGAATCCAACAGGGCTGAGTCTGTTCAGTCCTTAATTTGGAGTGTGGTAGGCAATTCTGGAAGTTGCTAACCAAATGACCTTTTTCTACGACTCTACTGTGTCATTCTAACATTTGGACATTCCTATTTATTTATTCTGTATTCAGTCCATTTATTGAGTTTCAGCAATCCAAGGCCAATGTAGGAAAGGATGTATTCGACACGGGGCCAGCCTGCAGGGGGATATAAGGTTACATAAATAATTCGAATCCTTGATGAGCTGTGGTAAGTGCCTTATGAAAAGTACAGTTGTGCTCTGGGGAGGAAGAGAAAGTGCCGTTTCAGTTGAGTCCTGAGGCACCAGTCCTATAGATTTGTGAGTGAGCAGGCGGCAGTGACAGTGGAAAAAGAACCTGGACAGGTGATAAAGCACCATCAAAAAGCAGGGAGGGGAAACAGGTGAGCACTGGGGAACGAATGGTTCTTTTTAGATTTAATTAGATTGGAACAAGGGGTTCATGTGAATTAAGGACTGAGGAATGCTAAGGACCATAGATCAAACCCCAAGGGATACTGAAATTTAAGGCCTAAGAGAGAAAAGGGAAGCCACACAGGGAGCTACACGGAATCAGGTGGAAAAGGGAAAATAAAAATAATGTGGAGTCAGGAGAAGAAAGTGTGTCAAGTAGATTGTTTCCAACAGTGTCAAATCCCCAGGCAGGCAAAGTGAGAGCTGAAAAGTGTCCATTGAGTTGGATAGTTAGGCCATTATCAGTAATCTCAGCTGGAACAGATGTAGAGATATGAGGAGGAGAATGTAAGTCAAAGTGCAATAGGTGGGGAAGGAAGGGGGGAGTTAGTGAACGTAGGTGAGCCTTGAAAGATTGCTTTTCCAACAGTTGGTTATGAAGAGAAAACTGAAAGCACAGTATTAAGGGCCTGGAAGAAGATGCTCACAGTAGGGAAAGAGGGGGCACGAGGCAGAAATGAGCACAGGGGTGAAGGTGGCAGGATGTGAAGTAAACACAGCTAGCCCCTTGGCTGGAGAAGGGAAGAAGAATCGGGTGGGCCAGCCAGGCTTCTACAGGAGGATGTGCCAATGTAGAAAATAGATGAGGAAGAGAATGCAGAAAGCAGATGATGAATTCTTCTTGGGATGATCTCAATCTGAGGTCCCTTTGAGTCTTACTTTGTCGATCAACGATCTCTAACGTAGAATCGGTGCATCTTAAGACACTAAAGATGTTTGCTATTCATTTCCTGGGCCACACTGCAGTTTACACATGTGTATTACATGTGGTTAATTTTATAAAAATTAGAATCTCTGTAACACTTTCTGATGAGATTGGAGTGACAATAAAAATTTGTTTTTACTACTCAGAAATATGGAGCTTATCTTGTAGTATAGTACTTGTAAGAGCAGTAACACTGAAGAGATGTTGCATTTTCTTTTGCAAAAATACAGATACTGCAGATTTGCTGGTCTTTTCCTTAATGAAACATGTTGTCTGCTTAGATCATAGGAGACCATGCTCAACTAGTGTTCCTACTTCAGTACCCACTTTTCTCAGCCTTTCTCCCTGGATCTTCCTCATCTTGCTGATTTCTTGATATTGACATGCCTAACGATTTTTCCAACAACCTCTCTTCTTCTCCATTTTAACTCATTCCCTAGGAGATCTCTTCCAACTTCATGACTTAAAATGTCAGCCTATATGACTTCCAAGTTTGTATTTTTGGCCTGGACCTCTCCTTCAAAACTTGAGTCTTGTGATATTCAACTGCATATTCAACATCTCCGCTTTAACTATCTCACATATATTTTTTTGAACACCTACGTGTGCCAGGCACTAGTTTCAGCACTTGGAATACACAATTGACTAGGAAAAAACCTCTGCCTTTATAGACCTTACATGCCAGTGGATGAAGACTGAAAGACAGACAATATCCAGAACAGCCAAGGAAAATATGCAGAATGTTCAAAAGGGAGTGTTCAATATGAAGGAAAAGGACTATGCTAAATGGCTGGGGGATACTGGAGGCAGGAGAGGTGGCATCAGATTGCAATTTTAAATAGGGTAGTTAGGCCTCAAGGAGCAGGTGACATTTGAACAAAGATGAGAAAGAGGGGAAAGAATGAGTCATAAAGATAGAACAGTGAATGCAAAGGCCCTCAGGTCGAAGCACGTCTGGTGCAATCAAACCTAGTGTGAATTGTGGCCGTGCCAGAGCAAGTAGGAGAATGGGGACACTCATCCCACCCCCTCTAACTTCTGTTTCACCCAAGCACTTCTCATCTCCTGGCATACTGTGTTTATGTATTTTTATATATTTTTTCATTTGTCTATTTCATAACTCTGCTTACCTACTCTTCCAGAATGTGAGCTCTGTGTGGACAGGGATTTTATTCATTTTAGTTCACTACTGCATTTCCAGTTCCTAAAAAGTGCCTTGCATGTCGTGGACATGCAGTAAACATTTACAGAGTGAATGAATAAATTAGAAAGAATATGGCAGTATGGTAGACCTGTATCTGCTCACATTTATGCATCTTTTGATTAAAGACAGAAAAAATTGGGGTCTTTTGATTAAAGACAAAAAAAATTTGCTGTAGCCACAGGCTATTGAAGTCTGGGAAAAAATATATTACATATTTTTTTAAGAATATGTATCATAAGCTCTATAAGGCTAAAAGGAAAATAACAAATATATAAATATTACTAGGGAATATTTCTGGATACTATGATTTGGGTTGAGTTTTTTTTTATTAGTTTTGTATTTTTTTTCTTTAATGAACATATATATTAAAGAATGATAAAACATAAATACACATCCATCTCCTAAGCCTGTGATATTTGGTATATTGATTTGAACTTGTGAAATAGAGAGAGGAGGTTAGTGTATATTAAAGCCTTGCTTTGGGATCTTATTATAATTTTTGGTTCAGTAGACTATAATTGTGGTATCCCTCCACAAGCCACAATTTAATGAACCTGATGCCTCATTTCTAGGACCAAAGAGGATTGGGAAACCTGGAGCTCGATAATGCTGTTTTGTTTCATTAAATGTTCTCACTGTCTGTGTGGAAATAAATGTGACTTGTCCCTGACAGATGATAAAAGGCAGCAGACATCATTAGTGTCCATCACATGACTCCTGACACCTACTGGAGAGAGGGCCTCTGTTTGCTCATGATCAGAGGTAAAACCTTTCTACAGATTGATTTGAAATTGCTTCTTAACTTCAATGTTCAGATCTAGCCATGAAACCAAGAGTGCCTTCCTATTCCAACCTTAAAAACCTTCTGAGGTTTTAAATCATTTCAGCTCTGTATTTCAGTATGTTTCAAGGGGCAGCAATGTTCACAAAGAAAGAGGGCTCCATGGAATGCTTTATTAGAATTTCAAAAAAGTGCCATCTCTCGAACTGCTCATTACTAGGAACAACCTGATGCCAAGCAATTTATGATTATTAAAACATATAATTTGCATATAAATTAAATGAATTAATAAATAGCAGAGATTACAGTAATGTGTTATATTTCCTTATTGTCTGCTATTTTAATTTTTACACATGCTAAAATAAAGAACAAAATGTATAAGTTTTCTTTTGTGTTTTTATAGAGAAAGAATTAAGAAAAATATGAATTGGAGAAATTAGTCTCTATTATTTCATGAGAATGTGTTCTCGGATGGGTGTTTCCCTTGAAACATGGCTTCCTTTTAGAAAACTGAACTATATTTTAATTGTTTTAGCAGATATTTCGCAATATTTGTTCATGTAAGAAAAATTTTAAAGATCTATAAATAACCCAAATGTTTGCTTTAAATATCACATATAAAAACATTTTCTTTTATCAGTAAATGATAGCTTTAATAACCAAATAACAAATATTTATTGAGAAACTATTATGTGTAAGTAAATGTACCAGATACTATGGTAAAAATCAAAACTACTAGACCCCTCCCCTTAAATTATGGAGTCCAAATAGGGATATGCAACTTATAGACACACAAAAAATTTACAATCAAAAGATAATAAAACCTGTAGAAAACAAATTCAAGGTGATCTTACACATTTAACCTAGAAAAGACTCAATCTCAAACTATTTCCAAAGAAATTCTGGGACTAGAAATAATAGTGTCCTCCTGAAACTGAATCTCTCCTCAAGTCTTCCCCCCAAAATGATAATATCAAAAAGAGTACAAATAAAATCCCAAATGAATCAAGCCTTTATAGCTTTATTTACGGAAAATATCATGATCAAATTACCCATAAACAGAGATATAAACGCCACATTCCAAAAGATCTCCTGAGCCTGCAGATGCCAAACAAAGGAAAAAGGAAGCTTAAGAGATACCATTAGAAAGTGGAACACTTTTTATAAAAAGAAAGTACAATACAAAGTGTCAGAATTTGGGGTCTAGTATTTGGTGGTTCACACTATCAGCTACAGGAAAGAGGTTTGAGAAAGAGTGGTCCTGAAGAAGTCAGAAGTTTCAAAAAGCATTACTTCCTGGAGACAATCCTAAAGGTAGAGAAAATATTATCCCCATGAGGATGTAGTAGAAGTGAGAAAGAAGAAAGAAGTAAGAGGGGGAAACTGAGGATCTTTCAGAAATAAAAGACACAGGCATACGAATTCTGTCTTTCCTACCACCAAGACTATTCATATAAGAAACCAGCCTTACCATGCTGACAGAAGGGGGCACTCCTGGATTACAGACTCTACCTCCAAAATAAGTAGGAATAGGAAAAAAATATCAACCCAAATCCATACAAAGCTAATGGAAGAAGAAAACAGAAAATTCAAATCAATATACTTCAGCTGATGAAATGCTCCCTACCAAAGAAGAGAAAACAAAAACAAAAACAAAAACAAAAGGAAAAAGAAAAATCCGCAAAACAGAAGGACACTCTAACATAATTTTTAACTTAATTGAAAATCGTCAAATAAGCAGCTGTAGATTGGATATAGATATGCAGATATACATATGGATGTATTATTGATATACATAAGAATCAAAAATTTATAAATGAATCCCATTACTTGAAAAAAAAGAAAGTAAATCATCAAGAGTTAATTAATCTCAATGAACAACCAAAGAAAAATAAACAAGTCCATCTCAGAAATAAATAAATTAAAATGTATCCAAGGTATCATAGGTTCTAGTGAAACTGAGTAAGAGACTTTGAAGAAAAGCAAGAAAACAATCAAGAGGATAAAAATGAGATAAGGTAAAATGGTCAAGAGAAAATGGTTGAAATGGAAGATATGCAAAGAAAGTTCAACATACATATAATTGAAGTCTTTGAAGAAGGAAAACAAAATGTGCTATAACTGATATGTAAAACTATAATCAAAAGAAATTTTTCAGGACTAAGATAATAATTGTTTTTACATATTCAAAAGGCCCACTGTGTGTCTTTGAAAACTCAGAAACAAACTCTGAGACATGCCCTAGAGAAACAATTAAGAATTTAAAGGCCAAGAAAAACATTCAGCTTATACAGACAGTAAGATCAAATTACTTCCAATTGCTATTAAAAAAAAAAAATAGGCTGGCATCAAACTTCTCAAGGGCAACATACAAAATAAAGCATCAGTGGAAAACGTGTTTTTAAAAATTTTATTGAAATCTAAGTTAGTTAACATATAGTGTAATAATGATTTCAGGAGTAGAATTTAGTGATTCATCACTTACATACAACACCCAGTGCTCATCCCAACAAGTGCCCTTCTCAATGCCCATCACCTTTAGCCCATCTCTCCACCCACCTCTCCTCCAGCAACCCTCAGTTTGTTCTCTGTATTTAAGAGTCTCTTATGGTTTGCCTCCCTCTGTTTTTCTTATTTTTCCTTTCCTTCCCTATGTTTGTCTGTTTTGTTTCTTAAATTAGTGGAAAACATTTTAAAGAAATTCAAGGAAAGAACTTGCAAGCCAAGTATTTTAGAAACAGCCAACTGCCCCTCAAGTGTAAAGGCAAAAGAAAAACACTTTTTTTTTTTTTTAGGCTATTTTGAGAAAGAAAGAAAGCACAAAGTGGGGGAGGGGCAAACGGAGAGAGAATCCCAAGCAGGCTCTACGCTGTCAGAGCAGAGCCCTATGTGGGGCTCAAACTCACAGACCTTGAGATCATGACCTGAGCCAAGGTTGGGTCCTCAACCCCACTGAGCCACCCAGATGCCCCCAACAGAAAACCACTTTTAAACGTTCATGAATTCACAGAATACTTTACATATGGGTCCTTGCTTGTGTGGATGGGCTTCATTCAACACGCACATAACCTGAAGATCTAGGGCGAAAGGATTGATGAGTATTTCATATATTTAATTTTAGAGTTAAATTTAAGAATTAAATACCTAAAAGGAGGGGAGGGGCAGGGGTGGAAGGAAGAGAAGTGTGTATGCACTATGTGTTCCGTAGGATATGCTCTGGCAAATTAGAAAGAAAACCTTTTGAAACAGAAGGAAAAGACAAAAGAGAAAGTAAAACAAGATTATTGACTGTTTTATAGGCAATGGATGAGAATTAAGGACATTATGTAAGACTGACAGTCCCCAGAGTAAAAGGTATTTATGAAAAAGCTGAAGAGCAAAAAAAAAAAAAAAAAAAAATGGTATAAGGGAAACCTCTAAATAAAAATACTAATGTTAAAAAATACCAAAATAATCTTTCTTTAAAAAATTTTTTTAGTGTTTACTCATTTTTGAGCGACAGAGACAGGGCATGAGTGGGGGAGGGGCAGAGAGGGAGGCAGAACCTGAAGCAGGCTCCAGGTTCTGAGCTGTTAGCACAGCTGTTAGCACAGGCTGCGGCCTGAACTCAAGAACTTCGAGATCATGACCTAAGCTGAAGTCAGATGCGCAAGCAACTGAGCCACCCAGGCGCCCTCCAAAATAATCTTTCTGAACAGCAGACACCTTTCAGATAAACACAGTATAATACCAAAATGCATGTGGTAACTGTAACATAAAATTATACACAGAATTGATACCAATAGTGGTTCTCAGTGGTACAGATGGCAGTCATTTTGACTTCTGGGGCCATGTGGCGATGTCTGGAGACATTTTGGGGTTTAACTTTCGGTTCGAAATCTCGGGAGCTTCCCAGGTGAAATCTCTAACAGGCCCCCAGACGCAGCCGGCAAAGAGAGACCCAAGAAAGAGGCAGAGCACGCCAGGCTGGGAGGTGGCAGGTTTAACAAGCAAGACTTGTTTGGACAGAGGCACTACCCAATCTTAAAAGTTAACACAGAGGGTTTACCCAGGTTCAGACAGTATGAAGGCCACTGTGCTCCGTCGAGGTTGCCAGCAGCCTTGACAATCGGCGTTTCGTTTTCGGCTGTGAAGATCGCCTGGGAGCGGAAGTGCACTCCCAAGACAGGGGCGGGCCGAGGGACCTCCATCCCCATTGGTCAACCTCTGGATGACCTCCTCCCACAATAACTGGGGCCAGGAAGGTGCTGCTGGCATCTAGTTGCATACTAGCATCCAAGTATGCTGCTGAGCACCCTGCAATGCACAGGACACATCTCCACAGCGAAGGATTATCTGGCTCATAATGTCAGTAAATGTGAACGTGGGGAAATCCTGTTCTAGGGAATGAGGTGTAGTACTTATTCATTCAGAAGTATTTACTGTGGTATAAACCATGGGTCTAGGGCAGCACTTGGCTTTTGAGATTCAGGATGAATCCCACAGTTCCTTCCTTAAAGACCTAGAGTCCAGTTGAAGAATCAGACACATAAATGGATAATCATGTAATAAATTCTATGTAAGAGAAGAATCGCCTTGGGTGGATGGGGGACGGGAGCGGGGGGGGGGGGGGGGGGGGCTTATGAGGATAAAGTCCAGGGATTTATCTGGCAACAGATAAATCTTGGAAGGATAGATATGTAGGCACTTTATGGATTAAATAAGAGAAAATGGTTTTAGGCAGAGAAAGGAAAGAAGGTTAACGATGAGCACAAGAGGACATTTATAACCAAACTTCCTGCCCCACTATACCACATACATTCTGTATTCTAGACACCAGCTGGAACTGGCCAAGCACTAATACTGGTTTTTCTCTTACTCGGAATACCTTTTTCACCCTCTTTTTCTGTTTGATGAAACCATTACCATCTCTCAAGATCATATGTCATGACAGCAAGAATATTGTTTTTGCTTTCTAGTTCTTAATAGTCACAGATCTATTGCAAGCACAAAGCAAGTTCTGCCATGTGGCAAGTGCTCAATAAATATTTTTTGAATGAAAATGAATAAACTTAAATATCAGATCCTTTCTGAAGCATTCTTAAATTTCTCACTAAAAAATAAAAATAAGAAAAGCAGAACTTTTTCCATACTAACAGTGGATAGATGGGTAACTGTGAAAGATGACTTATTGGTACCTGATACGTGCTTTATGGTTATTAAATGAAGGAAAAATAGAAGAACATAATGGGAAGAGAAGTGGACAGACTTAGCAAGTGTCTGGATTCATGATACAGCTCAGTTAAACACTGCCTTTCTAGTCCTCCCTGTAGAGTGGAGGATTGGATTATAATCCAATATCCAAAAATACCCTTTACCTTCTTGCTAAATAGTCTTCAAACATACTCATACAGACACACATGTATACAGACACACAGACATGTATATTCAAGCAAAATAGAATCATATCACATGTATCCTATTTTTAAGTGCTTCACCTCTCTCTCCATATCTCTCAGTAGGTATAAATATATATTATTTTAATGAATCCATCACACTTTATTTAATAGATGTAACACAATGCATTTAAAAAGACTCTTATGCTGGACATTTACATTGCTTTCAGTTTTTTTGAGGTTACGAACAGTGCTGTGGTTAATATACTTTGTGCATTTTTGCACGCTACAGGCATTATTATCTTGAAAAGAATTTCTAGAGATATGAAGGCAACTAAAATATATATGAAATTTTAGATTTTTAAAGTACACTGCAAAAGTGTCTTCCAGAAAGTGTGTTCTCGAGATTACCATTCCCCCAAGCAGTATATGAAAGAAACTGTTTCTTCACATCTTTAATTAACACTGAGTGCTGGGCTGTGTGTTAGATTTTAATTTAATGTGTTGTAATCCATGAGTACTTCCTTTATGATTTCTGACTCATGAATCAATGCCTAGAAATAATTTCTCTACTAAAAGATTCTAAAAATGCTACAATTTCTTCTAATACTTTTTTCCCCATTTAGAAATCATAAATTTCATCAGAAATTAATCTTGTTTTAAGTCATGGTATAGGCATCTTTTAATTTTCCAATGGGTACTCAATTGTTTTAATATATTTAATAAATAATCTATCTTTCCATCTTCATGACTTATATAACACATTAAATATTTATATTTGGATCTATTTCCCGACTGCGCATTTTATTGCTTGTCTACTTTCCTTGACTATGAGATTATTTTAATTATTATAACTTTATAATACACTTTAATATCTGGTGGATTAAGGTTCTCTTTTCTGTTTCCAATTTAGAAGAAAGTTTATATTTGTACGATATTGAATCATCTCATCCAGGGAGACAGTTGGTCTCGTTTTTATTAAAATTTGATTATGTTACCCTGTAAGGTCTTTTTTCCGATGAAGACTCTTCATATTTCTTGCTGATTTTTTTCAGGACAATTCATAATTTTGATTGTGATTGTAAAATATATTTTATATTATGATATTTAGCTACTATAATTATTAAAGCAATTGGTTTTCACATCAATTTTGTGATTTTCTAAAGGACCATGTTACATAAATCTTACTCAATATTTTAGTAGTTTTCCAGTTAATCATATAACCTGTAAATGTTAGGTTTTTTTCCCACATTTACCACTTATTCCTATCGTTTTAAGAATCTGCCCTGGCTATCACTTTTGGAAAAATGTAAAATCATATAAAAGCACAAAACTTTCATGAGTTTAATGATAATACCTCTAACATAAAGCATGATAATGGAATTTGTATTTCACTGCTGAAAGGAATGATGATTGCAATGGGTTGAAACACATTTCCCCTATGTAAAAATCTATGACTTGACAAGGACAATAAAAGCAACAACAGGAACAAGAAAGTCAAATCTCCATTGGTCACTAATAGAGAGTGCTAACCTACTGACATTTGATAAAGGCAAAGGTTCAAGTATTTATCCTTCCTTTCTTGTTATGAACCATACCTTAAGGTAAACAAATAGTTTAGTGTTTTTTTTTAAAATAATTTCCCTTAAATACTGAAGGAAAGACGGAAAAATGTCATTTTGTAATACCTAATGAGATAACAGACCTAGGAAATAAATAAAATAAATAAAAACAAAAAAAATACAATAAATAAAACAACAGAGATTATATGTCTCATTAAATATGATGACATACCCTTGTCTTAAAAACAAATAATAGTAATAAAACTATCTGGACCTAATCCAGACTAAGATTTAACTTAGGTTACAGAAAATATAAAAAAATAGAAGGCTAAAATAAATAACAAAATGAAAAAGACCAAATCTAGACTATTGGACATTCAAGAGGACAAATAACTTGGTTTCTTCAACAAATCAATGGCATTAAAGAAACAGAGGTTTGCTATAGAATAAAAGAAATTTAAGAGGCATACTATCAAATACAGTAGAGATCTTGAATCAAAACCTATTATTAATAGATATCATGAAGACAATTAGGGACATTTTAATATGGACCTGGTAATAAATGATAAGAAGAAATAACTATTTAATCCTATTAGCTGTGATAATAGCTTCTTAGTAATGCAAGAAAAAAAAACCCAAACAAATAACAAACAAACAAACAAATGCAAGTTCTTGTGAAAGATCTATACTGAGATATTTATAGGTAAAATGTCCTCTTATTTAGGATTTGCTTTAAAACACCTCAGGTTACAAAAAAAAAAAAATGGGGGAAACACAAACGAATGGCAAAATATTGATAATTGTTCAGTTTAGGTGATGGGTACACTGGGGTTCATTATCCTCTTCTCTCTAGTTTTGTGTAATGCATGTGGTTAGTGATAAAAAAGAAGCCAGAAGTAAGAAGTGAGAGATAGTGGGAAAAGCAGATGAGGATCAATCTTCATTTTAAGCAACAGAGTAGAGGCAGTTAACACAGTAAGTACATACTGAAGTATGACCTAACGTACATGTGAGGTTCATACAAACTGAGAAAGGGAATGTTGTTAAAGACTGTCTAGAGTTTAGAACTGGAACAGACAGAGGAGAAGGCGAAGGGTCGGAGTAGGTGACGACGGGTAGGTAAAGGGAGCGATGGCACTCCAAATGCCCATAAGCGCACTCGCTACCTGGACTATTGTTTGGGAACTAGCGTACTAAAGAACTGTTTCTGTCTGAATGATTTCTCTTTGATCTTCCAACCGGTATGTGAGCATACCAGCGTTCCACGCAAAGCATCCCATTGCGGCTAACACTGTGACCTCCTTCTCATGGACATTACACCCAAAGTTATATCTGGACATGGTTTATTTATAAAACCTTCTCTTAAAAAAGACTAATTGCTGCAATTTAAGAGACCTAAAATGTCTTTAACCCCACTTTGTAAATATGAAAACAGAAAAAAAAAATCTCTGGTTTCTTTGTGTTATCCCTAGGAAGTACAGAGAAGGCAATCCGATGAAGACCTGCCTTGTCACATTCAATAGAGCAACTGCAGAAGCAATTTGTTACAAGCAGATGGATAGCTGAACACTAAAAAGGATAATAAACTAGAACGAAATTAGATATTGAAATCAATTTCTTTTAGGCTTACCATGAAACTTCAGATTTACACAATTGTATTTGAAGAAGTCAGAAAAAAAAATGCCATACTAAGATGGGTGCCCGTGAAAACAGAACTTTACACATGCTATAGCCTTTATAGTCACCATTTACTTGGTTGGTTCAAATATTTATAGTTCATTGTTATGACTGCCAAAACTGGCAACCACAAGGATTGTTGTCTCAATTAGGACAGTAAACAGATTGTCTCTTTTTTTAATGAAAAAATCTAAAATGTAATACTTCACAGTTTAACATGTTTATTCATCTAAACGAGCTAAAAAATAATGGTGCGACATCTGTTCGAGAGGCACTGGTACCTCAAATTTTGGCTGCCTCCCCACCAATTTGGTTGTTGTTTTAAAAAATGAAGAATAGGAGGGGGTACTGTCATCAAAAAATCTTCTGGCATGTAAAGTATCTTATTTTTCTTGAAATAAGGATCTCATGTCTGTTGCTAGGGATAAAAAAAAAATTATTTAAGAATGAGGCACTATGTTGAATAGGGCAGCAGTTCAATTGTTTTAGATGAATTTACTGGCCCGCTATGGGTATTTCCACACTGGTATAGTTCTTTGAGTGACTCTCCCAGCTCCCTCCATACTCACCTGCATACCTAAAATACAAAATAAAATAGTAAAAATGTTTCTGTTGGCACTGAATTCATCTGCTAGGTTTTTTTTGTTTTTTTTTTTTTTTTTACTGTGGGTTGTACTGATTGTAGGTCTGATGTCAGTGGAACAAAATCTAGCAAACATCATTCTATCTAGGCTGCATTGGAGCAGTTCTAATAAAAGAAGGCAGTGCTGTTAAGGGAGAAGTGGTAGGAACCTCCCCAGAGAAGTCCAAGGTAAGTGTGCTTATCTCTGGCTCAACAACCTTACATTACGGATGAAATACGTGAAAAGGCTGGAAGTTTAATTTCTAGAAGTTTTATTTCTGAAGCCCACCTAAATAAAGCATAATTTACTCTACTGAATTATCACTGACTATATCATTCTAGAATCTGGAAAATCTAGTGCTTTAGTGTTCACATAAATTTAAGCATTATAATGAAAATTTAGTTTTATTTTTGTTGGGAGTGAGGATGTATACTAAGTTAAATTAAAAACACTGCGTGTGTTTCTCAACAATAGTGATAAAAATAACATATTCGGTTTCCTAGAAAAGAGCAATGTTTCCGTTCTAGAGCAAATTTAACGCTAGTTGTCTTGATCTTAAAATGAACAGGTTGAAACATGTACTTGTCCTAGTACATCCAATGACCATAAATGCTAAATGCGGAGTTAACCAATATAGTGATTTCTAAGTTTTATTTATTGTGCAAATAATTTTTGATCATCTATTACATGCAGCACTGTACCAGACTCTGAGAGGACTAAAAGAAATTAGCTTAAATTTTAACATGCATTTATTAAATATGTGCAGATCACTATGGTACTGGAATTACAGAAATGGAAAAGAACATATTTTCAGGATCTTGCAATCACTGGTTGGGGTGAAGTATTCCTGAAAAATGAAAAAGACTGAAAATCTTCAAGTATTTGCCAACTTAAAACAAACTCCGTATCGGTCCTATGATATGCTTTTTGTTCATTTGTTTTAAAAGAAATCCTAGATGAGGTTATCTTTTCACAGTATCTCCTCTCAGGTGAATTTATATGTGCTTTATTTTGCAAAATAAGAACCAGCACCTCTTTGAACTTCAGTCACAGTATCCCTGAGGCTGGATGTGAAGTCTACGGCATTAGCTGAAATTTATCCTGCACACCCTGTTAACAAATAGATTCTAACTTCAATTTTTCTGTTCTTGTCTTTTGAATTCCTCTGAGCAGTGCATTACTGGAGGAGAAAAACCCATGCCTGAAATTTGTGTCTGGTGCCAGTCTCAGATTTTTGCCAAACACCGCTCACTGTTCAGAAGTGTGGTCCCCTGAAAATGCAGGCCGAATATCACCTCCCTGTCTTCAAAGATTCAAACCAGATTTCAACCTGGGATTTCTCTGCAGGCTGCTTCCCAGACAATACGAATATGAAAAATGTGCATTTCATGAAAACGGTGTTGTATTGTTGTCTCTGTTTACCTGCTATTTATTAAAGTCAGTGTGGAGCCTTTGGGACTTGTGGTTCTCTGGAGCCATCGTAAGGTCAGTTATACAAATGGACTAGCCAGAGACTCAGGGTATCGATGAAACGAGGTAATGAAACCTGCCTGTAATTATACTATGTATAAACTAATAGTTATTACTATCAGAAACAACTTTTTCCCCTCAAAAGAACACCTCAAGAACAGAAGGGGACAGTAACATTTTTTTTTCCACAGTAGTGAATTTTCAGACATTTCCAAGAGTATATTCACCTATTTTAAATACTGTGAATTCTGTTATATCTCACTTGGATAGGTATCTAATAAACAAATTATTATATATCTTCTCATTTAAACTACTACTGAAATTAGAAATAATCTTTATTTGATATGACTGTTTTTAACACCATATGGGAGGTAAAAGAACTAAGTGAAAATTGTTCACGTAAATGTGATAGGAGTGAGGGAAAAGCAGTATTTCTTGACATGTGGCGTGTCACTCAGGAAAGGAAAAGGCCCATCATATCCAAAATGCCAGCTTGGATATTCCCTTGCCACCCACTTCACGAACAGACATACCACATGGCATTAAATGCTGCAACCTTTCCTAAAAATGCCACTTGGATTGGTCTGCTGTGGCGAGTGTATAAGAACTCTTGGTCTGTCTCATGAGTTTGTGATTTCAAGGAGAAGAATCCAGTAAATAACACTGGCTAAATTTTGCCCTCAGATGTTTGGCATAAATGATCTGTGAGGATCCTGGAACTTTTGGCTGTTTTCACGTTGATGAAATAAATTATGCTACTTGAAAAAATTCTACAGAACATAATGCTATACAGTCATCGTCAACTATCTGCAAAAGTCTCAAAGAAGATCTAGGGAATTTATCAACGGCTTTCTTCTCTTGGCAAATATGAAAACAACCTTAACATTTTATTTGCTCTTCATAAATACAATGGATATGATATAAAACCCTTTGTGCACATGTTTCAAACTATTAATTTTCTATGCTTCTTTCTGTAAGGTAGTAGTAGCTAACAAATGTGCTGTGGACACATATTTTCCCATTTTCAAAGCTTTATGTATTCGTGTGTTCTAAAGTTATTTTAAAAACTCCATTACCAGTAAAAATATTGAATACATTGATTATTATACTCCAACAAATGCAAAATATCTTGAAAATTTATATAAACAAAAAATTACCTATGTGAGTAGTGAGGCATACATTTTCTTTCATTATTTATTTTTCACAAAACAGTTGTGATTGACTAACTCTCAAGAGACAAAATGTAATTTTGTAAACCCACTTCGTATAGTTCAGATTTAAGAGGCAACCCAACAAGATTATTCTGAGTAGGTAGGACTTCGTTACTGTTATGTGGAAAAAAAAAAACTGCACAATTAAATGACAGATTGTTACATATCTCCCTAACAAGAGGGGCAAACTGATACTGCAAGCAGTCAGAACAACATAATTAAAATAGAATTCCAAGTTTATATTAATAGAATAATAAGTTAATTAAAATCAAGATCAACTGAACTTTGTATTTACACCAGTTCAGACAGCCCAGGAGGAAAGGAACTCTATTTTAGAGACATATGTGACTCTTTGAGCTTCTGTCATCCAGGTGCCATTTCTGATGGAGCACATGTGCACTGAACAGTTGGCAAAGAAGGAAAAAGATTACTGTAGATGTATGTGCAGATAGTTCCTCTAATGATATAAAATATGTCTGGAAAGAAAGCAGGGCTTCTTTGTAAAATGAAAAATTCCCCATGACTTTTTATTCCTTCTTAGGCTCTGAATCTGATTTGAGAATGTTTCTGTAAATGAGGATATATACTTTTACTTATGATGTATATGGAACAAAAATAGATTTAGTAATCTGTAAGCGATGAAGTTATACACATAAATTGGCTAAGACATCCGAAGAATTTGGGATCTGTTTTCCATTTTATCTAAACGCACCATGAATAGGTTGCCTGTCAAAGTACAAAGATTTTTATAAAAGTATCCGGGAGCATACATTATACTACATTGCTAGGTAAGGTTCTTTTCTTGATATCCTATGCAACTATTTAAAAAGATATTTCTGAAAACTAAAAATACCAGCAGAAAGAATCCAAGATGTTCCAGTTTCAGTACTTTAGAAAGTATTGGTCCCAAGGGGTGCTTTTATGAAATTATTTCCCTTTAATGCATTGATTGCTGTTCAGCTAATCTTCATCTGGTTTCAGATCAGGGTCAACATCTGTGGACAGTCTGAGATAAAAGAAAGCATAGAAAGCCAGTAGGAGGGCCAATATAGCTGCAAGTACGAGGCCAACTTCCTGAGGAGGAAAAAAGAAAAAAAAAAAAAGTAGGGTTGAAATTGATGAAGAGATTGGTTAATGTTATGAGTTTCATCAGATAAAATCACCATATAATTCCATCATCTAGAATAATAGTTTGAACCTAATAATCACATTCTTTGTGATTATCACTTCTTGTCATGAAGTAAAGTAACTTATTTTGTACCTGACAACACGCACTGCAATGACAAGTACATCAGTGGGTGACTCATTCCTACTATTATTTCCATTTAATTTGTTTGTGCTTTTCTCATAGCAAAATTAAAATTTGTAATTTTAATATTTGCATAGTTTGGATATGAAGACGCCAGTGCAAGCAGTGTGGTTCATGCTCACAGTTTGCCTGTTCTCTAGTGGAGTAGGCCTAATTTTATTTACTGCTTCAATACATTTGTTATTAGTTATAGCTTTTGGACACAGATTTTTAAAACATCTATCTTTCTTTTTCTAATGGGAAGAAACTCCTATTACAACCAGTTTCTAACTAATGTCTCTGCAAATCTTTATTAAATATTATTTTGTTGAAACTCTAATTTTTAAACTCTAAATCCTATAGTTTATAATGTGGGGAAACAAAACAGTACTTTTAGCTCATGGAGGATGACATGGGGTAATTTATCAGAACTGTGAAGGGTGATTCTGAATATTTCATCTGGTGATTTGGTGTGGGTCATATTAGTTAATTAAAATGGAGGTCGAAAATTTACTGTATGTATTATGGCAAAAATCCCATTATCTCTTAAAAAGTCTACAAACTTCATGTATAATGAAATATATGGTATGTACTATGTTGTATACACACACACACCATTAAGAAATGTTCTCAGTATTAACATATCATTTAGCTAAAAAGAGAAAAAAGAGCAACTAATGCCAGTTTCATACCCTAAAGAGCCTAATATGCCTTTCTAATTTTCAATTGTGTATCACACCCATTCCTGGCATTGTTTTATGGAGTAGCAGTTTATTTGCATTTACATGAATATATTTTACATTTCATCAGAATGTACAATTAATAATTCAACATACGCCCCCTAATAAACTTTAAAAACATTAAAATGAATTTGATTTAGAATAAACACGAAATTTTTACCTGGATGTTGAAATTACAAATGGGTGCTTTATACAGATATTTAGCTTCAAAGTTACGTTGATTTAGATTTCCAAACTATGAAAATAAGCAATTGATGAGAATCATGGAGTTGACAGAGTCAGTGTCAACTGTTTTTGTAAGATTTGATTTTTTTAAATCTGATACATCAATATAATGTCAAATGAAAGTGAGTTTTTCTTTGTTGCAGTTGGAACACTGGCATCTCGAAAGGGCATGGCGGCATCAGACAGGTTTCATTTATATTCTTATACCCACAGCTGTGCTCCCAGACCCATCTGGTTACACAGCTACTAATTTTAAGAGGCTGTAATAAACAAGTGACACACAACTGCAAACTCCATCTGTTCTGTATAGTGGACAACAAAATTGTCCAACAGCAGTCACCGTCCGCACAAGCTTAAAGCGAGAATGTAGTTTTTACTCTTGATTGGAGGCCATCATCTCCATCTCATTTGATAATCACCTCTAATTGCTGCTTTTCAACTGCTCCTTGTCCCTTCAAACAACTCTTTATCATCTACACTATACATTTTCAGACTATCCAGAGGCATGAAAAAGGGTTTTAAGGGTAGAAAGCAGAGAACATTCATAGAATACAACTTCAGAGGATCCATTAATTCAATTAATTCTATTGAACTAATGGAGCAGGAGGTTGGGCTAGGAATGGAGAGGAATTGCATCATTTTTTTTTTAATGTCCCTATTCTGTTGAGGATATGAGTGAGCATTGTGGGGACTGGATGTGTAAAGGGTTCAAACAATGGTAAAATTTGAAAATACTGCTTTCAGGGTGCTGGTGGCTTGCCATTACTTACAGACCTGTAGGCATTTATGACCCCCCACCTCCTGGCCATTTTTAGTTTTACATCAGAAATAACCAACAAAACAAAACAAAACAAAAAACCAACATTTCCAGATGGCTCATCCCAAGAAGTTGTTTGCAGGATATGGTTGACACTCGAATATTTTATTTGTATAACAGATAAATTACATTTTTGATCCTTATTCTTTTATTATGATTATACCTTTCAAATAAGCCATTTAAACAAATTAACAAACACAGATAAATTATCTTTTTCCTCCTAAATACTAGAAAACATGGGTATTTACACTCTAAAAAACTTCAGTCATGTTGTAGTTCTTGAAAAATAATCTAACTGAACATCAACCAAATAGCAAATATTAGTTGTACAAATATTTTTTAGGTGGCGCTCATTTCATACTGGGTCATAAATTATAACATTTTGTTAACATTGGTAAGACATAGGAAATAAAACAGCTTCTAAAAAGAAATTAATTCTAGATTTTGACACAGTAATAGTCACATCTTATTCTGAATCATTACTGGTCTTTCAAAACATTTTCTGTCACCAAACATACATTTACAAAAAAGTGCTAAAAGTCTTTGAGCATAAAGACTACATTGTGTAGTTCTTTATATCTCTGGTCCCAGTTTTCTCAATCAATACTGTTGATTTTATATGGTAAGGAAATCTCCTGTCTTACTCATCTTTCTTTCTTACAGGTTCTACAACACTGTAATACTTACAGCATTTCTAAATAAATAATGAAGGGTTGAGTAAGATTCATATAATCTATACATAAAGTATATTAAAATGATGCAATACTTTGAAAACTTTATAACAGTAATCTTGGTATCTCCAAAGCAAAACCGAGAACATTTTATAATATATAATATAATGACACAATACAGACTTAGTTGAAGCAGGGGATCTGAAGGCCAATGACAAACACCCAAGGGAAGTCTTATTTGTACAAACCAGTAATGGCTAATTCAGAGAAATATCTTCTCCATCAGCTAACCATTCACAGTGAATTCTGTGCACTAGGTTCAATGTTAAGTGCTCTCATTGTGTTATTTAACTCTCCTGACATCCCTGTGAGGGAATGGTATATTCACCATTTTGCAAATATGCCAGCTCAGACTGGCGAGACGATAGTAATAGTAAGAGGCAAGAAGAATGTGATCCTAGGGCTCTTTATTCTGTGTTCAGTGTTGATATTGCTGTTATTTTTCTTTTCCATGCATCTGTTCATATTTTCTATAGATTTAAATTATTTTAAGAGCCTAACTAGGATTCATTCTAAAAATAAGTAGTAAAGTGATAAAATATTGTACTGTTATGGTCATCCTATATCAACGAGATAAGAGTCAAACATGTTTGATGTTCATTAGTCCTTAGTTGCTTCTCTGACATTATCAATATGGATAAAATCACTCACTGGGGAAATTAAACAGCATTAAATGGCAATTGCTGAAAGAAACTTCGTTATTTAAAATCCTATGCTAAAATGACAAGGCAATCAAAGTTTGACAGGGCAAACTAATTAGTATGCCAGATCTGAAATGTAAAACACCTCCATAGTTCTGATTCTAAAAAGTTTCATGTCATTTTAATGGGCTCTTCAAATAATTTTTCAAGCAAAGTAAACAATGCTTAAAGTTAAGGGTTTTGTTTACCAGAGGTTTACAAATCAAAATGATACGCTAGCTTATTGAAAAGGAGCTATGTTCTGATGTCAGTTAGAAGTTCTTTTGTACATACTTTAAATCATAAATGAAATCAGAAAAATTTTTTTCTCATAAAAAGAAGTTGCTTATACTCTACATGGTTTATAAAAAGATATTAGATAATTGTGCTGTAAGGTAGATTTATCTCATACTAAAGTCATTCCCTCAAATTGAAATAATAACAAAAACTATAAGAAAAAACAAAAGAGGATGTGCATATATTAGTAAATGAGTGGTTGCACTATATCTCAAATTCGAATTTGTAGTTGCTCATTGTATTGTGCCACAAGTGGATTTTGCTACACCATTATCTTTCTTTAAAACAAAACAAAACAAAACAAAACAAAACAAAACAAAAGAAACCAAAACACTGCATTGTGAGAGATAAAAGTGAGGGACATAAGTGCCTTGGTGGAAAATGACAAATAATGCTCTCACTACAATAGACAACCATCAGGTAACTAATTGTAAAACAAAACAAAACAAAACAAACAAACAAACAAAAAAACCCACAAAACAAAAACAAAACAAACCCAGGTATTACTTTTAGAAAGGTGATGTCACAGAAATAATTTTACAGATGAATAAAATTTCATGTGAAATTAGAAGAAAACTCCAAAAGATTAATCATCTCTCTTTTAAACAAAAAGGCAATTCACTTTTTTCATTAAAAACTGACACAACAGCACTAACTGAGATTGTTGTTGTGAAAACATACCGTATCACACGGCAATGCTTGATCAAAATCAGCAATCAGGAGTAAAAAGAAGGCAGTGTTTCGTGATCATAATAGCAAATTCTGGAAGACAACCAAATATATCATCTGGCAGTTCAACAGCTGTTACGGCTTGGTAGTAATACCTTGGCATTTGCTATAAGCTATAACTTAGAAAAATTGATTTTTCATCTGCCAGATAAAACCAAAATCTCTTTTTAACATTTTAATATTTAAATAAAGTATATATACTAGTCACTTTAATTTTGCACATTTGACAGCACAACTGTCAAGTTAATTTTTGTATTTACAGTTTGATTAACCTCTAAATATTTGGCAAAAAATGGACATGAGTAATAATGTACATGTAATTTTGTTGAACTTCATTGTGCTAACACATTGGATTAGTATCTGCTAACATCATTCTCAGATGCATTTATCCCTCTTAAGCAGTTAAAACACTGATTTTCTAAAAGAACAAGTTTGGGGACATCATTAGAATTTTATAATAGAGAGTACTGGCAACAATAGTAATGCACAGAGTAAAATTACACACATGAATGATCTAAGTATATATAATTATAACTAAAATTTCAATAACCATAAAAGTAAACTTATTGAAAATGAAAGAAATTTTTTTATTCAGGCCACATAAATCACTGAACTGTTTGAACAATATACACAGTAGCTAGAGGAAAAAATAAATTTCAACTTTAAGTATAACTGGTTCCCTTATGAGACATTGTGTTTTATTTTAAGACCAAGTCAAGTCTCAGAATTGGAATGATGTTTCCCATTAAGCAAATTCTTTATAAAAACCTTCAATTCTGGCATTCGACTTTGATTTTGAAATGTCATAAAACATTTAGAATTCAACATTCATGCAATCCAGTTTTAGAAAATGAAATGGCATGCATATATCAAACTTTAAAGTTACCAAATACAGGTACCTTTATGCCTATTGCTGTTTTCTTTGCTTCTGCTTTTAATTTGGTTGCTCGTAAAATAGGTTTGGTTTTTTTATAATCTTGTTTACCTAAAAAGAAATAATTTCAGGCAATGAGTTATGCTTATATATAATTCAAGTTTAACAGCCATCTGAAATGTCCAAGAATGTTTAAATACAGTAAACCTGGGACACAGAGTTGAAAAGTAGCTCCCAGTTATGGAAGCCATAAACTTGTCACCCTAAGGTCAACCTCTCCTCCTCTCTTGATTTTAAAGGAAGAAGAGTCAACAGACATCTTTGATTTGGTGTGCAGTGAAGAGCTAAAAAGATAAAAACTTATTTGAGAGAGTAAGATGTTTAAAGTAAAGACAGTAAGCCTTTTGGAAGCATTTAAGAACAAATGGGCAAATGAGTATACATAAGGTCCCATTAATAGGTAAAGCTAACTTTATTTTCCTAAATGAAGAATAAGAGCTCATTACAAATTATTTTATTAATGATATATTAAGTTTCCAAATAATCAATTTGAGGAATATCCTCAAGTTTTCTGTGAATAAGAAACTAAGAAAGAATCTGTAAGTACTTAACTTTTAGTCACTGAGTTCATTAGAAAAATGCATATTTAACTCTTGTTTGTTCTTAATAGAGGACAAAATAAATACTGCTAGATAAATATGTAGGTTAGCTACATTCAGATAATAGTTTCAATCTCCTTTACCAAAGATGAATAAAAATTAAGTTAGTATCACCAAACTTCCTTTTTTGTGTATCATTTGATGTCACCACTAATGAATAACAAAACTGAGTTTGTGTGTAACCTGTATGTAACTAATGAGTTACATAACCTGTGAAGAAAATAGATTTAACAACAACAACAAACAACAATAACAAAAGCATTCATTAGAATAATACACTATTTTGTTAACCAAACTTTTAATTAAGAACTGGGTCAATGGGTCTCAAATACAATCTGTCACTCTATGGGAGTTAGCATATGACCATATAATCTCTCTTTTACATTCTCCTTAGTTTGCCTTGTTTCCATCTTACTCCTTTTCCTTCATGACTGGTTTCTTTCCAAATCTTTCCCCTGTATCTCCTTTATGTAAGTAATACAACTTCTAACTTTAGTTTCCACATCTTCCCCACACTGAAATAAATCTGAAAGCAGTTCATCTACACAATAGTATATTATAAAAAATTATGTGCAAATATTAATGTATTTGCTAATGATCCAAAAGTGCCCTTAAAATTCCATATAGATTTTTAGAATTAGAAATGGCAGGAAGAAGTGAGTCATATGGATGGGAGTAATGAAAAAAACGCTCTATTTGTGTTCATTAGATACATACAAGTGTTTCTTTAGCTGAAGAGCTATGTGTTTCTTTTTTTTTTAAAAGAGTCAGTGTATGTTATTTTCTTAACTGCTATCATATAGCAGTCATTCTGGATCTATGAACATGCAGAAGCTTAATAAATATTATTTGATGATAAGGTTTAATGATCCAGAAATGAGCCAATTGTAAAAATGTACATCAAATGATCTAAATTTAAATTATAGAATGAATAAAATACAGAAAAATATTACTCTGACCCATTTTAAATTAGCAACATTTAATTTTGTTGAAAAAGCGTTGACAAGTGTTCACTCTGATTTCACATCTGAACAGTCAAACTATTCATGTCATTACTCCTGCTGAGATATAAACAGTTCAGAACAATGAAAATGGTGACACATCAAATGCTTCCACTCAGGGTTACAAAACAAATTTATAAGAAGAATCAAAAGAGAAATTGGAAGATGATAGATTTGAGGCCAAAAAGTCATTTATTGTTTTATATATGGTCTATAATAATCTTCGGGTGCAAGGGGGAAAAATTAAAAAAGGATTGTCTTCACCCAAATGTTTTTCATACACATATGTTTTACTCTGGATGATGTGTCTGTCATAAAACAGATTCACATACATACCTAAGAGTCAACGTTAGAGTGGGGATTTATCGCCCGACTTCACTTGTTGTATAAGTTCTTGGTTAAATGTGTTCCATTTCAATTCAGCTCCTGTAATCTCTTAGAGAATAATACCTCTAGACTTATATTAAATTTGATAGGAACATTTGAAAATGTATTTATAATAAATAGATGGTTTTAAAAATTATTTACACCTGGTACTTCTCCAAATAGCGCATCTGTCATTAATTTAGCATTCTGCTTGCTGACTATGACGTCCAAAAGTATAGACTGAAGAATGAAGTTTCAGTCTACGAAGTGAAAACGTTTACAGGGGACTTCGTCAAGTTCTTTATAACCAAAACTAGATATTTCTATTATACCCAAAGAGGTTTTCAACATTTAAATTTTTTATGGCTTCAAGAAAGATACCTATGACCACAGGATTATAAAAAAATGTAAAATACAGAAGCCCCTGCCTCCTGAGTATTTAACTTAGAAAAAATACACACACACACCTGCACATACGTATATAATTTATATATAATAATATAGATTTTATATGTATATGGCTTCTTGGACACAGGTCTGATTTTGGTTATATCAATAATGCAGTAACCAAAATAGCTGTTTGGCAATTGCTCATTACATTTTATTTATTTATTTTTTAATGTTTATTTCCTTTTGAGAGAGAGAGAGAGAGAGAGAGAGAGTGGGAGTGGCGGAAGGGCTGAGAGAGAGAGGGGGACAGAGGATCCGAAGCTGGCTCTGTGCTGACAGCAGCAAGCTCAATACAGGGCTTGAACTCACGAACCAGGATATCATGATCTGAGCAGAGGCTGGACACTAAACCGACCAAGCCACCAAGGCACCTCTGCTCATTACATTTTATATGAAAGGAAACCTGGATAATTTAAGACTATGAAGCTCATCTGGGACCTCAATTATCTAATTTCTCTGTTCAATGGCACCATTCATCACATTTCTGTATTTTCGTTTCCTATGGCATAGTTAGGTTAACAAAAGCTTTTTCTCTCTATCCCCAAGCTTCCTGATTGAGTGATTTATGCTTCCTCTCTCCGATATAATCCTATAATACTATTTATTATATTTTATTTTTAAATTAACATACAGCGAAATTGGCTTTTTTCCTTTTGGTATACAGTTCTATGACTTTTAATGCTTCTGTACAGATTCATGTAATTACTACCATAATCGGGGTACAGAATGGTTCTCCCATTCCAAAAAACTCCCTGTGCTGTCCTTTTATATCCATCCCTCCTCCTACCCATAGTTCCTGGCAACCCTTGTTCTACTGTCCATTTCTATAGCTCTGTCTTTTCAATAATATGGCAATGGCTTCTTTTATTCAGCCTAAGTCCTTTAAGTTTCACCTAAGTTGTATGTATCACCAATTCATTCTTCTCTATTGCTGACTAGCATTCCATTATGTGAAGGTACCAGAGTTTGTTTATCCATTCACTCACTAAAGTGCATTTGGGTTATGTCTAGTATTTAGCAAATACTACAAGAGATACCTATAAACACAGGTGTACGGGTTTTTACATGAACACAAGTTTTCTTTCAATTCATCTAGAGTAGGACTGCTGAGTCATATGGCAAGTCTATATTTTAACTTTGTAAGAAACTGCCACGCCATTTTCCAGAGTGGCTATATTGTTTCACATTCCCACTAGCAATGATCAGAGTTCTGGTAGATTTGCATCAGAAGTAGTATTAGTATTGTTTCACCAGGTTATCTATTTTTAGCATACAACTGTTTATAGTATTCCTTTATAATCCATTTTATATCCATAAGGTTGATAGTAACATACTAATATCATTAATGATATTAGTAATTTGAGTGTTCTTTTTTTTTTTGTAGATAGTGTAACTAAAACTAAAGGTTTTTCAATTGTGTTGATCTTTCCAAATAATAAACTTTGATTTTCCTGATTTTTCTATTGTTTTTCTCTTCTGTATGTTATTTCCATTTTAATCCTTATTATTTCCTTCCTTCAGGTTGCTTTGGGATTATTTTGCTCTTCATATTCTAACTTGTTTAAGCAGAAAGTTAGGTTACTGTTTTCTTCTTTATAAACATACTGGTTAACAGGTATAAATTACCATCCTAGTACTGCTTTAGCAGCATTTCATAAATTAGCAAGGAGAAGAAAAAAAAAACTACACGTAGTCATCTAGTATATTTATCTATGCTGTTACCTTTACTGGTGTTAGTTTTGGTTTTGTTGTTTGTTTATGGACATGGATTCAAATTTACTGTCTTGTATACTTTCTTCCAGCCTACAGGACTCCCTGTAGTGTTTCCTTGCAGGGCAGGTGTGCTATTAACAAATCATCTGGTTTTATTTATCCAAAAACATCTTAATTTCTCCTGTTTTTGAAGGATAGCTGTGCTAGATATAGAATTCTTGTTTGGCAGTCTATTGCTTTCAGTACATCATATGTCATGTGTTTGTTACTTTTCTCTGCTGTTTTCAAGATTCACTCTTTATGTTTGACTTTCAACAGTTTGACTATAATGTGGCCCAGTGTGGATCCCTTTAGTTTATCCTACCTGAAATTTATTAAAGTTCTTGGATTAAAAAAAAATTAAAGTTTTTCATCAAATTAGGGAAGTTTTGGGGTATTATTTTTTTCAATATCCTTTCTGACCATTTTTCTCCCTCCTTTCATTGTAGAATTATTATTATACATAGATTGGTGTTATGGATGGTGTCCCACAGGTCTCTGTTCATTTTTTGTCATTCTTCATTCACTCTTTTCACGTTTCTCAGAAAGGATAATCTCAATTAGCTTCTCTTCATGTTCCCTGATTTCTTCTGCTAGTTCACATCTGCTGTGAAGTCCCTTGGCAAAATTTTTGTAATTATTGTATTTTTCAAGTCAAGAAAATCTATTTGTTTTTTTTAAAGTATACATAACTTACATTTCTATAATAAGATGCTTTATTTGGTGAGGCATCATTCTCATATTTCAATTCTTTGGACATGATTTCCTTCAGTTTCTGAACATATTTCAAACAGCTGACTTAAAGACTCTGTTCAATTAAATCCAAGATATGGGACCCCTGAGTGGCTCAGTCAGTTAAGCATCCGACTCTTGGTTTCAGCTCAGGTCATGATCTCACGGTTCATGAGATCAAGCCCTCCATCAAGCTCTGTGCTGTCAGTGAGGAGCCTGCTTGGGATTCTCTCTCCCTCTCTCTCTGTCCCTCCCCCCCCACTCTCTCTTGAAAAATAAATAAATAAACTTGAAAAAAAAATAAGTCCAAGGTATGATCTTTCTTAGAGACAATTTCTATTCTTTTTCTGTGTATGGAGCACATTTTGCTGATTCCTTGTCCATTTTATAATCTTTGTAGAAAACTGGACATATCAAATAAAGTAATGTGGCAGTTCTACAAATCATATATCTCCTATGATATTGTTGCTGCTGTTTGCTTTTCTTTTGTTGTTTTTAGCATTTGTTTTCTTAGTGACACTTTTGGTCTCATTATGTAAAGTCTGTATTCTTGTCTCATGCAGCCACTTAGCTTAATGTTCACCTAAAGACTAGACAAATATTTTCTTAAATATCTTGAATCAGCAGGTCTTCCACTTTTGCTGGGGCTCTGTGGTGTGTGTGTGTGTGTGTGTGTGTGTGTGTGTGTGTGTGTGTGTGTTGGTATACATTTTCCAGCTCTGACAGGAGTTTACAGTTCTGCCTTAGCCTTCACTTCCTGCTAGCTTTCTCAAGGTCAGCAATAGATGAGAAATATTATAGTCTTTTCAAGTCTTTATTGGACATGGCATAGCCCTGCACAGGCTTGTGGCTTTCTAGATTCCCAGAAATCTATGTTGGAGATTTTTAAAGACTATTGACATCTCTTTGCCCAGTTTTTTATAGTTTTAGAAGGACCTTCTGCTAGTCCCAAGTAGTAATGCTGCTTCAAGTAGTTGTGATGTTAAAAAAAACTTGCCACTGACTCTATTTGTTAAAAGGTTGGAGACAGCTCTTCGCAGAGTGAGCTCTAAGTCCAGTCAAATAAGGACAAGTTTTGATAATGAGGCTTTTCAGTGAGTTAACAGGTCAAATATGGACAACTCTCTGAGAATGGAGTGTGGCATAGCTCCAAACCCATTCTGCCTCCTCCAGTACCTGCAGGATGCTCTTTTTCACAACTACTATAGTTGCAAGGTTGAGGACAGAAAGATGGAAGTAAAGCCAGTTAAAACCCAACAAAGTCTAATGTTCTTACTGAGATTCAGCTATTTTTCTGGAATAAACATTCCTTGGACTACTGTAAGAGTTTCATTAATTTCCAGATTTCAGAAAAAGTTGATTTTGACTTTTTTTTGCATTGTTCTTATTGTTTTCACAGAGGGGCAGACTTTTGAGATACTTTCTATTCAAGAAGTGCTTCCTTTCCATCCGTTTACTTCCAATGTCATTATATTTTATGTTAATTTCTTTTATACAGCCTACATTTAGGTCATTTTATAAAATGTCAACCTGAAAATCTACTGTCCTTTAATTGGTATGCTTAGACCATTAACATTTAATTAAACTATTAATGTGTTTTTATTTCGGTCAACTATTTTATTATTGCTTTCTTTTTTGTTCCCTTTGACTTGTTCCTGTTTCACTTTTCTTGCCCTTTTTTTGAATTATTTAAACGTTTCTTAGCATTCTATTTAAGTTATTATGATTTGGAGGCACCAAGTGGCTCAGTTGGTTGAGAGTTTCACTCTTAATTTTGGCTCAGGTCATGATCCCAGAGTCATGAGATCAAGTCTCGCATCAGGCTCTACACTAAGCATACAGCCTGCTTGAGATTCTCTCTCTCTCCTTCTGTCCCTCTCCCTAACTTGTGCTCTCTCTCTCTCAAAAAAAAAATTATGATAATTTTGATATATCTTTTAGTATATTTTAATAACTGTCCTAGAGGTTATGAAATGTATCCTTAACATTTTATATTCTAATTCAAATCAATATTTTCTTCAATTCCCTATTTATAAGCATAATCTACATTATTTTCAAAAATTTAATGTACACAATATAATAAATTTCATATTATTATATAATGGAAATAAGCAGTATAGTGCTTTGTAGTGCTAGTTCTACCAGCTTTAGTTTCTATCTTTTGACTTTGCTATGCTTATATTTGAACTTCTTGGACATGTATCATAGGTTAGGAAAGCAGATGTATATAGTGAACTTCTACTAATTTAGGACGTTAAATATCTGTAAGCAAAGAATTATAAAAGTGAATATACTGCTGTAGCATAGGTGTGTTTTCCTTACAAATGCCAGGAAAGACATCGTTGTCCCTATTTGATGCACATTTTTATTACAGCCTAATAGTTTTGCAATAAAAAGTGAAAGGTACATGCATAGTTAGAAGGATTATTATACTCTTGTTACTGAAACTTTATATTCATTCATGATAAAAACTACAACTTGTCCTTACATAATATCAATATAATATTACTAAAATTTAGTAGTGAAATAAAATTTCCTACTATTGTTCTTTCCAGTTTTGTGACCAATTTAATTGAAGACTACCCTGAAGTTGCCAGATCTGTACTATTAAAAAGTTACATTATTATTTTTAAATATTCATGTTAAAAGAAATTTCTTGATATTATGTAATGAAAGCAAAGTTTAGAAATACAGAAATAATGTTCAGACTGATACATGAAGACAAATGCCATTCTCAATCCTCAATCTCAATGACCATCATCAAAACAGCCATAACATTCTCTTTAATTTTCTCTAAGTTAACTGCATATTATAACTTAAATTTATGAAACATATTTATAGTAATAAAATATCACCTTTGTACGTTTAAAATAAAGTTGTGAAATTAATATTCTAGTAGAAAATTCTATAATACAGGAAATTGCTTTTATGGCCTAGTAAGAATACAGATTCTGTTATCCATTATGCATAATTCTTAGTAATGAAAATACATGAGATAATTGCATTGTTAAGATTGCCAATCCAAACAGAAAATTTATCTAAAAATCATGACACTGAGAGTTAAAATTCTTTCAAATCAATCTGAGATTCTTAACAAATCTAGAGTGTGTATTTCTGTCAATGTGAATTACTCATTATAAAACTTTTGTTGCATGTAAAATTCAAGATCATTTTTGGGAATAAAGTGAAAAAGCCTTCCTCAAATATGATAATGATACACCTAAATAATGTACTTGGAATAATAAAATAAATTTATGAGAATTCCTGGATTTATAAGAACTTACATAAGGCAGAAATACACTTAGGATGTGTGAGCTTTAGTATTTATACTGTAATAGATTTTAGCTTTCTTTCTTTTTTTTTTCAAAATGAACCTGGATTTAATGCTGAAAAATGGACATTTCAAAATTAAGAAATATTAAAATTTGCATTTTCACATAGGAAAATGTGGCATAAAAGTGCTCTTTGAACCAGTATCAGCAACTAACTACCAAACTGCTCTAAGTATGTGCACATAGTTATTGAGTAGAAAGTGAAATCTCTGAAGTAAGTTTTTTTTGGCTAGCAAGTAACAAATTATTAATTATTGTCCATCAAGAAACAAGAAAACTCTAAGAAAAAAAATATATATAGTATTTTATTATTTTCACCTGCTTCCACAATCTTAACTACATGAGTCATTATTTTCTAAAGTTGCTAGATAGAATTGCCAGAACCTCTGAATATAGTGTGAAATTAGAACCTATCACTGATTTAAGTGTTCTTAGTTAACCTTATGTCTAACTAAGCATAATTGAAAATGTTCACTTATGGTCACCAGGATTTTTATATTCCATTTTATGGAATACATATGAAATATTTTATGTTTAGCCAACTCTTTCATTCATTCATTCATTACAAATTATTTTATCGAGGGGTGACTGGCTGGCTCAGTTGGTAGAGCACATGACTTGATCTCAGGGTTATAAGTTCAACTCTCATATTGGGTATGGAAATTACTTAAAAAATAAAAACTTTTTAAAATTATTTATTGAGCACTTACTATGTAACAGTGTTCTAGGTACTGAATACAAAGTAGTGTGAGTAAAACAGACCAATTGTCTATTATCCTTGTTAAAAGATAGATAGGGGCACCTGGGTGGCTTAGTCAGTTAAGCTTCCAACTTTGGCTCAGGTCATGATCTCACGGTTCATGAATTAGAGCCCTGCATCAGGCTGTCTGTTGTCAGCACAGAGCCCTCTTTAGATCCTCTGTCTCCTTCTCTCTCTGCCCTTCCCCACTCATGCTTTCTCTCTCTCTCTCTCAAAACTAAATAAACATTTAAAAAATAAATAAATAAAAGATAGATAATAAGGAAACAAAAACATGTTCAGTTTCTCAAGTGATAAAAACCACTAAAAACAAAAATAAAGTTAGTAAGGGGAAGAAAATAAAAGGGACAGATGCAGTGTTTCAGATAGAGTGGTCAGGTAAGGTCTCCTTGATAACGTCACTTAACATTATTACTTGATGTCACTTGACCAGATATTTAAATGAATTTAGGGAGAAAGTCATGTGGATATCTGGTAGTTGCAATTTCAAATACTGGGAACATCAAAGTCCAAAGACTCGGGAAATCCAAACCCCTAGAAGGTCAAAATGTCACTGAAGTTTCTCAAGTCAAAGAGCTTTATGGATAATAAAATAAAAATCTGAGAGTGAGGTCAGCATCATGGCAGCGTGAGTTATTCCTTTTACTCCCCTTTCATTTGCAACTGATCAGACACCCATAACCAAAGAAAAGCACCTCTTCACTACATACTAGGACACTCAAAAGATCCACCTATTTATACACCCACAAGTGGGCAGACTGGACAGCAGAGGAAGCCATGGAGCAAGGGGAGCCGCAGTGGCACCAGGGGTGGCAGCTGCAGAGAAAGCTGCTGTAGGTCTGGCTATGTGCCAGCACAACCTTTCTGGCAGAGGAGGTGGAGGGTGAAGGTGGTTGGTAAGTGGGGTCTGCCCAGTTGAGTGTTCTGTAGCTAGGGGAATCCATTGCTCTCTTTTAGAAGGGACCACAGTGACTGGGGGCAGGGAAAGGAAAGAGAAGTAGGCAGACAAAGAGAACTGAAGGGAAGTGTCTCCTGTTGTCTGTCTCAGGGTTCAGGGAAAAGAATCACCCACAGACCTCTGGGACTCCTTCCCCCACAATCATGGATCCCTCTACAGAGCTGTGGGCACACCCACAGCCCCAAGTGCTAAATATGCACCATCCCCTCTGCAGCCAGTTTTCTTTTCTTTTTTTTTTTTTTTTTATGCCTGGACTCCCAATTTTCAGTAAGATAAACCAAAAAATTATGCTATACCACCACCTTCTGGAAAGTGAAAGGAAGGCTTCTAATTACCAACCTGTCAGAATCATATTAAGCAAAACCTTACCTAAATAAGAAAAGTGTACATTACTTTCAATGTGAAAAGTAGGCACTTTTCATCAAATCATGGTAATACAATATGACAAAAAGGAAATGACAATTCTCCAGAAACTGAACCCAAAGACATGGAATATTGTAATCTAAGGGATAAAAGAATTCAAAATAGCTGTTATGAAGACATTCAGTGAGCTATAAGAAAACTCAGGCAATATAAAGCTCTCAGGAATAAAATGAACAGACAAAGGAATAGTTTACCAAAGTGACTGGAATTCTAAATAAGAACCAAACAGAAATTCTGGAGGTAAAGAACTCAATAAATGAGATAAAGAATGCATTAGAATGCATTGGAAATAGAACAGATCAAATGGAAGAGAGAATTCACAAGGTGGAAGATAGGCATCTAGAAATGATTCAGGCAGAAGAGGAAAGAAAACTAAGATTTTTAAAAAGCAAAGAAATCCTATAAGAGGTCTCAGGGTCCATTAGAAAAGCCAACTTTAAATAATGATTATTTCAGAAGGAGAAGAGGGACAGAAAAAAGGCAGAGAATTTAATTAAGTAAATTTAATTAAAATTCAATATCTAAGAACTTCCCAAATCCAGGGAAGGAACTGGATAAAATTCCATGAAGCTTATTAAATGCCTTATTACTCAATGCAAAAAGACCATTTCCAAGACATATTTCATTAAAAGTGTTAAAAGTAATGATAAAGAAAGAATTTTAAAGACAGGGGGGAAAAGATAGTAACCCACAAAGGAATGCCTATTAGACTATGAGTACATTTCTCAGCAAAAACTCCACAGGTCAGGAGATAGTAGAATGACATATTTAAAAATGTGAAATACAAAAACTGTCAGCCAAGAATATCTTATCTGCCAAAGTGATCCTTCACACATAAAGGAGAAATAAAGGCCTTCCCAGACAAATTAAAGAGAGGAAGTTCACCGCCACTAGACCTGCCTTACAAGAAATGTTGAAAAAAGCACTTCAAGCTATAAAGAAAGGACAAAAGTACACAAAACTCTTTTTAAGGTGACAAGCAGTCAGAATTAGAATATTCTTTAGAATAGTATGTTAAACTATTAATTATAGCTTAAAGTTTAAAGGAAAAGGACATTAAAAATACAGCTACCACAAACTGGTAACAAAGTCACAGCATAAAAAGAGATCATTTGTGACATCAAAAGTATAAAAGGGGAAGAATGAAATGACAGAGACTTTATAGAGAATGAAGATAAATTGCTATCACCAGGAAAAAAATATATTTTATTCATCAAATGTCTTATACAAACCTTGTAGTAACCACAAAGGAAAAATCTAGAAGAGAGACATGAAACAAAAATAGGAGAATCATCCCAGAAAACCACTAAAAAAACGCAAAAAAAAAAAGAAGGTAAAAGAAACAGTGGAGACAAAATAACCAGAAGGCAAAAGATAAAATGACAGTTGTAAATCCTTACGTACCAATAATCAATCTAAATGTAACAGGGTAATGGGACTGAACTCACCAGTCAAAAGGCAAAGTGGCTAAATAGTTAAAACAACAACAACAACAACAACAACAACAACAAAAACAAGACCCAACCATATGCTGCCTGCAGGAGATTCATTTCAGCTCTAAGACACACATCAGTTCAAAGTGAAAGGGTAGAAGATGATATTCCAAGCAAACAGAAACCAAAATGGTGGGTATAACCAAAATTATATCAGACAAAATACACTCCAAGACAAAAAAGGTAAGAAGACACAAAGAAGGTAATTATATAATGATGAAAAGGTCAGTACCTCAAGAGGATATGACAATTGTAAATATATATGCTCCTAACCTTGTATATCTGAGTACCAAGATATATTAAGCAAATAGTAATAGGTTTTAAGGGAGAAATAAAGGACAATACAATAAATGCATGGGATTTCAATACCCCATTATACAGCAATGGATAGATCATCCTGGCAGAAAATCAACAAAGAAACTTTATAACGAACCATACTTCATAACAAATGGACTTAATAGACATATACAGAACATTCCATCCAATAGCAGCCAAATATTTATTCTTCTCAACTGCACATAGAACATTCTCCAGCATGGATCGTATGATATGCCACAAAACAATTCTTAGCAAATTTTAAAAGACTGACATAATACCAACCATCTTCACTGAACTAGAAATTAACAACAAAAAGAAAGTTAGATCTATGAATATGTGGAAACTAAACAACACACTTCTAAACAACCATTAGATCAAAAAGAAATAAAACACTAAAACAAATAAAAATGGAAAAACAACATACCAAATAGTCAAATAGTGTGTCAAATCAAATAGTGTGGGCTGCAGCAAAAGTAGTTCTGAGAGGAAAGTTTACAGCAGTAAACAAACATATTAAGTATGAAATTAAAAAGATCTCAAATAAACAACCTAACTTTACACCATAAGAAATTAGAAAAAAAAAAGAATAAAGCCTAAAGTTAGCAGATGGAAGGAAATACTAAAGATCAAAGCAGAAACAAATGAAATAGAGACCAGAAAAACAATAGAAAAGATCAACGAAATTAAAAGCTGGTTCTTTGGAAAGATAAACAAAATTGACACACTTTTAACTAGACTAAGAAAAAAGAGAGAAGACTTAAATAAAACTAGAAATGAGAGAGGAGACATTACAACTGACACCGCAGAATTATAAAAGAAACATCTACTCATTATCAGGAAAATACAAATCAAAACCAAACTGAGATACCACCTCACACCAGTCAGAGAGGCTAAAATGAACAAATCAGACTACAGATGTTGGCGAGGATGTGGAGAAACGAGAACCCTCTTACACTGTTGGTGGGAATGAAAACTGGTGCAGCCACTCTGGAAAGCAATGTGGATGTTCCTCAAAAAATTAAAAATAGAACGACCCAGCAATAGCACTACTAGGAATTTATCCAAGGAATACAGGAACACTGATGCATAGGGGCACGTGTACCCCAATGTTTACAGCAGCACTTTCAACAATAGCCAAATCATGGAAAGAGCCTCAATGGTCATCAACTGATGAATGGATAAAGATGTAGTTTATATATACAATGGCATACTACTTAGCAATGAGAAAGAATGAAATCATGCCATTTGCAGCAATGTGGATGGAACTGGAAGGTATTATGCTGAATGAAATAAGTCAGTCAGAGAAGGACAGATATCATATGTTTTCACTCATATGTGGATCTTGAGAAACTTAACAGAAGACCATGGGAGAAGGGAAGGGGAAAACATAGTTACAAACAGAGAGGGAGGAAGGAAAACCACAAGAGACTCATAAATACAGAGAACAAACTGAGGGTGGATGGAGGGGTGGGGGAGAGGGGAAAATGGGTGATGGGCATTGAGGAAGACACTTGGGATGAGCACTGTGTGTTGTAAGTGATGAACCATGGGAATCTACCCCAAAAACCAAGAGCACAATTTGACAGTAAATTATATTAAAATAAATAAATGAAAGAAACATCTATGAACAATTATTTGCCAACAAGTTACATAATCTAGAAGAAATGGACACATTTCTAGAAACACATAACCTACCAACACTAACTCAGGAAGAAATACAAAATACAAACAAACTGATAATAACCACAGAGATTGAATCAGTAATCAAAAACTCCCAGCACAGAAAACTCAGACCCAAAAGCTTCACTGGAGAATTCTACTAAACATTTCAAGAATCAACACCAATTCTCATCAAACTCTTTCACACTCTTACAAACTCTTTTTATGAAGCCAGATTTACTTAGATACCAAAACAAGATAAGATTACCACAGTAAAAGAAAATTATAAATATTCCTGATGAATATAGATGTAAAAATTCTCAATAACATATTGGCAAAATGACTTCAAGTATTCACTGAAAGAATTATACACCAAGGCCAAGTGGGGCTTATCCCTGGGATGCAAGGATGGTTCAATATGGAAATCAATAAATGTAATACATCACATCCATAAAATTAAAGATAAAAATCATATGATTATCTCAATAGATGCAGAAAACCCATTTGACAAAATATAACAGCATTTGATGGCAAAAATCCCTAACAGTTTGGATATAGAAGGTACCTACCTCTACATAATAAAGGACATATGTGACAAATCTACAGCTAACATTATCCTTAAGGAAGAAAAATTTAAACTATTTCCTCTAAGATTAGGAATAAGACAAGGATGTCTATTATCACAACTCCTATTCAATATAGTAATGGAAGTCCTAGCTAGTGGACTTAGGGACAACAAAGAAATAAAAGACATTCAAGTCAGGAAAGGAAAAAGTAAAGCTCTATCTGTTTATAATATAATCTTATATATAGAATCAACAATTTCAGTAAAGTGGCAGGATACAAAATCAACATACAGAAATTAATTGGATTTCTTTTTTTTAAGTTTATTTATTTATTTTGAGAAAGACAGAGAGTGTGCACATGAGTGAGGGAGGGACTGAGAGAGAGGGAGAATAGAACAGAACAAAGAGCTCAAAATTAAATCTCAGTAGATATAGTCAACTAATATTCGACCATAATTGGAGGGAACCAAGAATACCCAATAGGGAAAGGATAGTTTCTTCAACAAATGGTGCTGGGAACACTGGAGAAACACATGCAGAATGCACACACACACACACACACACACAAAGGGACACCTATCTTACTCTACTCACAAAAGTTTACTCAAAATGCATCAAAGACTTAAACATAAGACTTGATACTATAAAAGTCTCGAAGAAAATGTACGGAATATATTTGTCAGTATTGGCCTTGATGATGATTTTTTTTTGACATGATACCAAAAGCACAAACAACAAAAGCAAAAATCCAACAAATGGGTCTACATTAAACTCAAAAGCTTCTACGCAGCAAAAGAAACAAAATGAAATGACAAACTACAGGATGGGAGGAAAAATTTGCAAACCATATGTTGGGTAATAGGTTAACATCCAAAATATGTAAAGAACTCAGCCAACTTAATAACAAAAAAACAATCCACTAAAAAAATGGGAAGAACTAAACAGAAAATTTTCCAAGAGGACATCAACATGGCCAACAGACATATGAAAAAATGTTCAACATCACTAATCATCAAGGAAATGCAAATCAAAATACCCTTGTGATATCACCTCATGCCTGTTAGAATGGTTATCACCAAAAAGACAAGAGAAAACAGGTGCTGGCAAGAATGTTGTGAAGGGAATTAAGAGTACACTCATCCAGATGAGCACTGAGTAATATATGGAGTTGCTGAATCACTATATTGTATACCTGAAACTAGTATAACACTGTATGTTAACTACACTGTTAATAACACTGTTGTAATAATAATAAAAAGAAAAACCATGGTGAAAAGAAAGCTCTTATACATTGTTGGTGGGAACATAAATTGGTCCAAATACTATGAATAACAATATGGAGGGTTCTCAAAAATTAAAAATTGATATACCATAATGATCTAGAAATTCCACTTCTGGTTATATATGGAAGGGAAATGAAAACATGTTCAATGACATACATGCATTCCCATGTTTATCAGAGCATTATTCACAATAACCAAGAAGTGAAAACAACCTGAATGCCCATCAGTGGATACATGAATTAAAAAATGTGGTACATACACACAATGGAATATTGTTCATCTAGGAGGAAGAAAGATATCCTCCTATTTGCTACAACACTGATGGACCTTGAGCACATTATGCTCAACCAAGTAAGTCAGATAGAGAAGACAAATAATGTATGATATCACTTATATGTGGACTCTAAACAAGTTAAACCTGTAAAAGAACCCAGTAAAATGGTAATTACCAGGGGATGGGTTGGGGAGAAGGAGAGGAGTGATGGTGTTTATGCATACAAACTTGTAACAAGCAACAAATAAGCTACAGAGATGAAGTGCACAACATAATGAATATAGACCAAAATGTAATACCTTATATATGTAATAAATTTTGCTACAGCAGCAATCATATTATAATATCTAAATGTATCAAAGTAATACATTGTATACCATAAATGTATACAATGTTATATGTAAAATTTATTGAATTAAAAAAAATAAAGTAAATTTAAAATTAAAAAGTTCAAGGGCACCTGGTTGGCTCAGTTAGTTAAGCATCTTATTCTTGTTTTGGCTCAGGTAATGATCTCATGGTTCATGAGAAGGAGCCCCATGTCAGGCTCTGCACTGACAGCACAGAGCCTGCTTGGGATCCTCTCTCCCTCTCCCTCTGTCCCTCCCTCACTTGCGTTCTCTCTCTCAAAATAAATAAATAAACTTAAAAAAATTAAAAA
Source organism: Prionailurus viverrinus (assembly GCF_022837055.1). Taxonomy (NCBI): domain Eukaryota; kingdom Metazoa; phylum Chordata; class Mammalia; order Carnivora; family Felidae; genus Prionailurus; species Prionailurus viverrinus. The sequence continues at coordinate 40,048,002 of NC_062578.1, forward strand.
GTTCAACTCCTGATAGTAGGTTCAGTGATCCAGAACAGACCCTATGTGCACTTGACAGTTTTGGCTCACATGATAGGCAGCATTTTCAGCTTGGTTCCCTGATATGTGCTGTGAGAGCTATTTTGAAAGAAAAGCTGAAGTAGAAATATTACTCCCCTTACTTACTACAATGGTAAATCAAAGGAAATGTACATTCCTGAAGAAGTTTCAGAGATTGACTATATCATCAAAACTAAATATACAGTCACACTGATTATTTCCACAGACCTATTTATTTTCTCACTTTGGCTAATTGGTTTTGAGAGATGAACTGGGTACTATTAAATTCAAATTTATGGTAGAATTTTCTTACTGTTCTTACAAGCAGAACATAAAAATCCTTTACCCATGGTCACAAATAGCTAATTATTCTAGCCAATGCATTTTTCTAGGTTCCAATCACAGATCCAAGAGACTATCTGCCTTTCCTGGAAGGGGACAGCAGTATACTTATAACCCTGCTTGAGAACTAGAACTGTCCATCTCAGGGCCATGGTCTCATTCCAAGAGAATTTAACTGCCTCACTACTGCAAAATATATAACAATGACAATGATATGATGTTAGCCTTGGAGAAGACATGACAAATGTCTGAGATGCTTCATTCAAATACATGCATAAGAGGGAGAAGAAAGAACATTCTGTTAAATACAGAAACTTGCACCTAAATCTGCTTTGGGGAGGTCCACTGATTTAGTGCATGTCAGGATTGTTTCCAGAAGAAAAGGCCAACTTGTCATACCTAACACTATATCTACCATTAAGAAAGGGACACAAGCCTGACTTACTGGCATTACTTGACAACATTCTTCTATGATCTATGATCCAAAATTCTTCTAGTAGGTACATATTGTAGAGAAACTCTTATACATATGAACCAAAAAACAGACATGTCCAAAAATGTGCACAGAATGCTCAGAATAGCATTCGTAGAAAAAAAGAAACTAAGAATGATCTAATATCAAAACCAAGAGAATAGACAGAAAACTGTTGGCATACATATACAATGGAATGCTATAAAGCATAAAACATGAGTAAACTATTATCAAAATTCATCAATAAAAATAAAACTCTAAAACATGATATTCAATAGAAGCAAATTACATAATAATAAAGAGTATGATTTCATTTATATAAAATTCAAAAATAAAGCAATATACTGTTTGACATATCTAGGGGGCATAAACAGACTTGTTACAAAATTAAGACAGTGCTTAATCTCTGAGGCTCAGAGAGTGTTCGTTACAATTGGAAAGGGGTATAAAGAGGGTTCTAAAGTACTGGTATACATCCAATTTTTAACCTGGATGATGGATACATGGTTGCTCATGCTGTTATCATGTTTTTTAAAACCTACACACATACTTTATATATGTAGAGAACCTGAAAAGCTGCTAAGGTTTAGTAGGGGATGGGACAATAAAAGCTTCTCCAGTAGATTGCTGTGCAAGCTACTCTACCTCTTAGAGTTTATGACATGGCAGAATAAACGAAGGTTGAAATGCTTTTAGCTGTGACATAGAAATAAGCCTTTAGCAGGTCACCCCCAAAAAGAAGTGGCAGTCTCTAGGGTTTTGGAACAATGCCATGCATCCTTCAGCAGGTAACAGCTGCTAAGAAACAACTCCTGGATTGCTACCAACCTCTGATGGAGACTGACTACCTGGTCATGAGATTCTGGGACCATCTGGCCAGAGCTACCAGTTATGAATTGGAGGTTATCTAATTCAACAAACCATAAAATTGGGTGTACCATTATAGCAGTTAAAAAGATGTTTGTAGATGGCTCTTTATAACATGCTGACACCAGCTGGAAGTGGACTGTTATCCTTGGAGATGGCCCTAAAATACAACCTATGTTGGAAATCCTCCCAGTGGCCAAAGTTTGAGTAGTACATTTTGTTGTGCATTTTACCTAGAAAAAGAAGTAACTTAAGAAAAGGCATAATATTACTTTTCCTGAATTAGATACTGAGACTGACACTGGGTCAGTTTGGATTCTTCATGCCTATAGGTAAGCAGACAACATGAAGAATCACAGTATCAGCTGGTATATTGGATGCTGGTTATCAAGGATAAAATGATTTGTTAATACATAGTGAAGGCCAAAAGAATTATTGAAAGATGTTAGGGAACTCCTGGGGTAATCCCTTGTACTATTATGACCAATAATAAAATTTCATGAAATTTCTATATAACTTTATAAATAGAGGAATCACCCAGAACCTTTAGGAATGAAGATTTGGGCTACCATTAAAGGTAAAGGACTAATCACAAGAAGATGCTTGCTAGGGACAAGATCCAGAAGGAATTTTGGAGGAGGGAAGTCATAAATAACAATGGCCAGAGCCAGCTAGAGAATGAGAATGGTAACCTGAACAACCAGTTTCTCTGTAAGACTGGCATTATCAGAATTTTAAAAATATTTCTTCCTCTTACTTTAGGCTGAATCACAATAAAAAATATGTCATTCAAGATCCTAGATTTCGAGAACAGTAGTCCCAGGCTTGGTTGGAAAGTGTGTGGATAGTTGTTGAAGATCTTTTTAGATCCTTTCAAGATTATTTCATTATAAAGGGCAGAAATCTGTCCTGAAACCATATAAAACTAAGATGAGGGGGGGGGGGAAGGAAGTGAAAAAGGGAGGGAAGAAGAGAAAGAAAGAGAGAGGGAGACAGCAAGAAACTGATTAATTGATTATTGACTTATTCCAGGAGATAAGAGAAGAAGGAGTTCAATTGGGATTGACATGAACTTCAGTCTTGACTCTGAAGGACTTTGCCTTTCCACCACCAGTTTGTATTTCTTGTTTCACTCTAGAAACATGGCTATTGCATGCTCTGGTTCATATTCTCATAAAATGAAGAGCAAAGTGGAATGGATACTTTTCCCTGGGATCATTTTAATCATTCTTATACTTAAAAAAAATGATCTATCAAGTTGCTTCCAATTACAGAAGAATAAGATTCACCTAATAATATATGTCTAGTTCCCAATTCCAGCAACTTTAACAAATCAAACTAGCCTGCCTCTGATTTCTCCTGTTAAATATAGATTGAAAATATATACTTGAAAATTCATGGTACATAATCAACAGAATTTCCTGCTCCAAGTCTTAAACGGGGATTATGAATATCAAGTAAAAGCGAAATCATAACTAAAAAGTAAACATTGATGCAAAATAATTTTCAAATTACACCTGGGCTTTTTGATAGCAAAAATGGTTCCACACATATTCATAATTTTTACTTATATATACTTTGCAGGCAATCTGTGTAGTGTCTGCTATTTTAAAACAGAATAATTTCAAAAGTCATTTTCAGTTACAATTTCTAATCAGTAGATATTACCTGTGTCAAAATTTCCTTTCTTATTCCGTACATTAAAATATATTTAACTCTAGCATGGGTGCCATTTCTATAAAGAATCACAAGTAGATACAAAAACATGTATTTAATAAAAACCACAAATATTTTGGCACCTTAATACTGTCATATACTATTCCTCACATTACACTAATTTAGAAAAGAATAGAATAATTTATATGCTCTATTTAATTCAACATAAAAACCTATTTTATGTCATGAATTATTTCATATTTAAAGAAATAGTTTTAACTATGCCACAGTTTTACCGAGAGTTTTCTTAGTTTAATGAAAGAATAGATTACTTAACTGCTTTTGGCTTTTTGCTTTTCAATTCCTTTACTTGAAGCCCAGAAACAAGGCTGCATCTTTGCCCTTTGTTGATATTGCTGTCTAAGCTCATTATCATGTGAATATCTGGTTATTGTTTTATAAATGTTCATTTTTCAGAAGCTTGCTGTTTTTTTCTTTCTCAACAGTCGGCATTACACTAGCCACACTCATTATCATCATGTGGCAGTACTGCTCTTCCTCTGCCTTTGCTACTTTAAAAATTAATGCACTGTTATTTTCTGAATACTGCATAAGCTGCTTATGAGTACATTATGCTATCAAGCAAGCACATGCAGAAAAGCTTCCTAAACTGTTATTCTTTCAATGAAAATACAGCTGGTTCTGCTTCAAAGGCACATCTTTTCACCTGCAAATGGACTTGCTCCTACACTTATTCCTCAATTCATTGTCTTTTATTTGTGTCTGGAAATCTTTAATTGCCTTTAATTAGAAAAAAGTAAATTCAGTGCTTTAATCTTGCAAATACATTCAATCATAATTCTGTCTGGGATGAATACCAAGTTCTATTCACTGTCTGATCTCTATAACAAAGATATATAATTTATTGTCCATTTATAGAGACCACACCAATTAAGATACAATAGAAAAGCAAAGAGATAAGAGTCAAAATATTTGAAAAGAAAAATTTGCAATCTAAATTTAATTACTCAAATGAATTATTGGAAGATGAGTTATTTACAGCATGCCAAAATACTGACAAATAATAAAATTTGTTAATCAAAGTAAAGACTTATATTTCCTTCAACAGTTTTACAATAATTTCTCATCAACTGATTCAAATACCTCCCCTCTTCCTCAAAAAGCAAAACACTATTTGAAATTTTACTTTTCTCATCTTACCATATGATTACCATATGGTATTACCATACCACATTACTTGTATTACATATAAAAGAGCAATAAAATTTGGCATAAAAAATAATTTTCCTGCCATATGAACACAATTTTTAGTTACTATATTGTAAACTACAAATAACTGTGGAAAACTCATTACAAAAGCAAGGATCTATAGTCTTTCCTATGGAATCCTATAGTAAACTCCAGTAACTATCTCAGTAGACAATTGATCAGCATTTTAATAGCTTAAAAATGAATAAAATTAAAAAATGGCATCATCACAGGCAAAAAAATAATTTAAATGTTAATCAAATTGATTCAAAACTTATAAAACCAGCAACATAATAAAATACAGATAACAAATTAAAAAAATATAGAGGTCCAGTGGATTATCATTGGTATAGTACAACTTTATATTTAGCCAGTCATACAAAATGATGTCATGTATTCTTTTAAAGAAAAAATAATAATGTATTATATATAAAAGTAAAAATTGCAGAAAGTAATTTTCTCAAAATTATTTAGGGATATTTGGGCTAAGCAGAGGGAACTAGTAAATTAATTCCCCCCAAAAAATCCATGTAAACGTATTTTATAAAGGCAACTCAAACCAATACTTTTTAAGTACTTTGACAGAACAGCTGGACATTAATCATATATTGCAGAAGACCCCCCCCCATCATTTAGCATCACATTTAGTACTAAGAAACAAGTACTATGCTTTGGGTTGCTAGAAAGATAAACCAACAAGTTGCTCATAAGATATAAATTAATTTCTCAGAAAATCATATTAACAGCTTAGGTATGGAGAGAAAAGTAGTTGAGTAGAAGATATAAAGCATATCAATCTTATTTTGCACCTAGCCAAAACAAACATTTTTTTTCTTTCTTCCCTTTTTATTTAAAGTAGCTTCTATGTGTAATGTTCCCTGGGGGATACAGAGATAGAATCAAAAGAAACCATCAAAAAATATCACAGGCAAGATAAAACACAAACTTTCAGAAAAGTTAAACAGTATATTTCAGTAAGTTTCCAAGTGAGTTAAAGACACTCATTTCAAGAGAAATAAAACACTTAAGACTAATATGAACAGAGTAGATTAAACAAAAGGTATACAGAATTTAATTACCTTAGAATTAGGGAGATTTTTTTATTGATTACTATAATAAATATAAGTACCTTCTATCATTAGAGGTGATCATCAGGGATGCAAAAAATATGTATGTATGTATATATACTTAAAACAAGGAAGAAAGAAAGTGGTATGTGTTATCAGCCAAGTAAAATGTTTGAAGGACTTCCAGTTTTGAAAATAGGGTAGACAAAGCTGAGGTGGACGCTTCTCTTACATAAACACATAGAAACAGTAGTAAAAAGCCCATTGTGTAAAGCTACAGATGTTGAAGGTATACATATTTACATACACACATATACATATATTTATGATAATAAAAGTAAAAATGGAAATGTTCAAATGGAAGACAAAGGTAAAACTCAAAGCAAAACAGGCAGTTCTACTAGCTGATATCCTTTAATAGCCTTGGGTGGGGAGGTAGGGGGTGATGTATGGTGCCTGGTTTTAGATGTCAGGAGGACTGGAATTGGGCTTTTAAGTCATAGGCATGTACAGTACTACTGGAAGAAAAGAGCTGAAACTGAAATACATGGATAAAGTTGAGGTCCTCAAAAGATTAACCAAACCATACAAAAAAGACAGAAAAATAACCTGTACTTATTTGGGGAAATAGCAAGGATCGTTTCTGTCTCCTTTAAGTTCTGGGTGTGGAGAAAAGATGTGTCACCTGTGAGAAATAAAAATCCTAACCCTATCAGTCCCAAAAAAGAAGGTGTGAGGTCCAAATTGCAGGAATCTTAGGCCAAAAAATAAGTCTAGAATAACTGTCCCAAATCTATAAAGGCCCTACTGTCAGTAGCTAAATTAAACACTATTCTGTGAGAATATTTCACAATTCAGACTGCTGGAACTCTCATAGAGGAAGAAAACAGAAACAAAAGCAAATGACCCTCTACCGAAGATGAATACACAACACACACACACAAACACACACACACACACACACACACACACACACACACACACACAAGAGGGCAGGGAAGACATAAAGCATAAAATGGTTGAAAAAATGAAAGAAAAAGAAAATAGCATGAGGTACAATAAACCAATATAATAAATGGGAAAGTTGGTACCATAAGAAGGAATAGTGGAAGAATCTTAAAGAATATGTAAAATTGTTGTTTAAAATAATAAAAGAGAAAAGGCAAAGAAATGGAACAAAAAAGAATGAGTTTTTAAATGATCAAATGGATCTTTTATACATGATAAAAAGGTTGCTGAAATTATATATCCATGGATGCAAGTTAGACATAGTAGTAAATAAATGATTGAGAAAGAAAAATAATTTGTAAGCCCTAATCAAAGGTAAGATAAATCTGAGAAATGACAAACCCAAAATAGGATAGAAATTTAAAGAGAGAAAAAATATAACAGTGATTTTTAAGAGATATGGATATTGTAAATGAACACTCAATTTATATATAATAACTCTCGAAGGAGAAATTAGAGAGAAGAGGGGAAAGCCATTACTCAAAAGACAAAAAAAATCAGACTGAAATCCTTCTAGGACTTAAGAAAGACAAAAATCCTTAGGATGAAGCAGCACACCAAATCCTAAGTCTTTTTTTTTATTTTTACCAAATAAAAGTAAGTATTTGCATTAAATTAGAGCTGAAAAACATTTAAGATAACAAGAAAAATCTTAAACACAGGAATGAAAACTATACTTAAAATTAGACTATTGTAACACTTCTCATCAGAAACACCAGAAACAGAAAATTAATAAAACAATATTGTTTAAAGTTCTGAGCAGATACAAATATCATCCTAAAATTACATACCCAGCTAAACTATAATTCAAGTATGAGTACAATGTAGCAATACTGCCTTATAAACAGAGACTGAGAAATTTTTGTTACTAATAGATATTTGCATGAAGGCAAAAGTAACTTCACCAGAAGGCAGATGTGAAATACAAAAAGTAACAACAGCCAACATAAAGTTAGATCTAAGTAATTATTGGTAATTAAAACTAAAAATAATAGCTGTAATAATTGAGTTTGTGCTGTTAAAAATGAGAGAAATAAAATAATACACACAATAACATGAACAACAGGAAGGAGTAATCATATAGAGTTAAATATCTTTACATAGTTTTGGATAAATAAAGACATTAATAGACTTTAGTTTTCATTAAGTCCAATATATCACAAATATAATCTGAGGAAGTCAAGAGAGGAAGAAGAAGATGAAGAAGATGAAGACAAAGAGAAAGGAGAAAGGAGAAAGAGAAGGGAAGGAAGGAAGGAAGAAGAGAGACAGAGAGAAATGAAATGTATATCTTTCAAAATTTGAACAATGAAAAAAAGTCCAAATTTTTTCAGGAAAGCTGTTAGGGTAGAGACCATCAAAGAAAAACCACAAGTAAAATTATGAAATAAAATTCTGCAAGTAGATCTAGATTTTTCATTCATAGTAAATGATATAGAATTAAATTTGCTTGTTCAAAAACAAAGATTCTTAGACTATATCAAAAACATAAAACAATGTTAAATTGAGACAAAAGTAAAGCAGTAGGAAAAAAAATACCAGAATACTAAGCAAAAGAAAGGCATTTACCAATATTAATGTGAGACGAAAGACTCTAAGAAAAACCTTAAATGCATGTTTATAAATAAGAAGGCCATTATTTAATAAAAAAAGAGAAATTACTAGAAATATATACAAATTTAGAAATGCTGTGCAATAAAAACAGCCTCAAAATATACAAAGCAAAAACCAATAGAATTACAGACAATTAAGATCTCCATAGTCTTAGTGAAGATATTTTAATTCTCCTTCCTCACAGAAAGACAGCTCAAACATTCATTTGAACACCACAATTAACTTAAGCAGTAGTGCATCCTAATGTTAGAGAATAGCTTTTTCTTTCAAGCACAGAATGTTTATGAAATTGACCACATATTATGCAACAGAGAAAAGCTTAATATCAGAAACTGATATCACCCTGAAAGTCTTTGAACAAAAAATAATAAGTTTAAGAATCAATTAAAAATACATAAATGTATAAATATATATGAAATACATAAGTATATGAAATATATATGAGCTCAGAAAGCTCTAAATAATGTAATGATACCAATAATGCAATGAAAAAATCTAATTCATTAAATGAATACATTATTTTAAAAAGTTTAAAAAACAAATAGCAAAGCATTCAACTCAATTACAAAAGAAAGAGAAGACGAATAGCAATGAAGGAAATTATAAACAGTAAAATTATGGACAAAGGAATAATAGAATCTATAGTAATAAAAGTTAATTCTTTAAAACATAAAAAAATTCAACATCACAATTAATATTCATAAAAAGATAAAGTTAAATAACATCAATTAAAAATAGAAACTATGATAGATATTTAAAAAACATTCTTGGGGCGCCTGGGTGGCGCAGTCGGTTAAGCGTCCGACTTCAGCCAGGTCACGATCTCGCCGTCCGTGAGTTCGAGCCCCGCATCAGGCTCTGGGCTGATGGCTCGGAGCCTGGAGCCTGTTTCCGATTCTGTGTCTCCCTCTCTCTCTGCCCCTCACCCGTTCATGCTCTGTCTCTCTCTGTCCCAAAAATAAATAAACGTTGAAAAAAAAAAAAAATTCTTAAAAATTTTTTTACTGTTTATTTTATTTTTGAGACAGAGAGAGACACAGCATGAGCGGGGGAAGGACAGAGAGAGAGAGATGCAGAATCTGAAGCAGGGTCCAGGCTCTGAGCTGTCAGCACAGGGCCCGATGTGGGGCTCTAACCCACAGTGAGATCATGACCTGAGCCAAAGTCAGACATTCAACTGACTGAGCCACCCAGGAGCCCCGATACTTAAAAAATATTTTTAAAATTTATGCCCAACTATTTATGAATATATTTGAAATTCTTTTATTCAACTTTACCACTGAATGTAAGTTATCCAGAGTGGCTCAAAACTATAGATCTATTAATAGATCTATTTTATCTATTGATAAAAAAAAGAAGAGAGAAAGTAGCTAGAAATCTATTCAAATAAAAAGCCTCAGACAGGGATTTTGGTAGGGTGTTGTATAAACAATCTAGAAGGTTTTATTTCTAAATTTGTATAACCTATCCCAGAGGATATAAGAAGTATATTTCTCCAATTCATTATAGAAATCTTGTATGACTTTCAACCTAAAACTAAACAAAGTTGGTAAGAGAATGGAGAGACATATGCCAATTACATTCATAAAAAAGGATGTTTAGAAAAATCATAAATTACCAGTAAACTGAAATCAATTGTGTATTTTTAAAAATAAAAACAAAGTAAGCAATGTAAAGATAGTTTAGAAAAATCTATTCATATAATTTAGCAAAATATCAAATAATATTCCTCTAATAGAAAAAAATCTTCAATAAAATTCATTACTTTCATACATTCATACTTCATTACTTTAAAAAAGGAAAAAAAAAATCTCTTAGTAAACTAAGAACAAAGGAGAATTTCCTTAGCTCAATGACAAGTATGTACCAAAAACCTAGAACTAACATCACACATAATGGCAAAATGAAAACGAAGTATTTTCTTCAAAGTTAGGAATAGAATAAGAATATCTCTATTTCCACTTGAATATTTTCTAGTCACAATAATAGCAAAAGTTGAAGTACATGTCACTTCTGTTTAACTCAAAAAATTCAATAACTTTATAAAGAAAATGATGAAAATTTATTGAATATATCGACTATACGTTATTTAAAAGGATAAAATTGATATGAGTTTCATGTATAAAGACATAAATTCTTCCCAAAATAATATATAAATCAATATAATTCCAATTTGGCTATCAGTGGCCTTTTTCATGACTATGTAAAGTTAATTTTAAAATTCACCTAAGAGGATAAAGAACAAAAAATAATTGAGACAAGTTTGAGGAGAGGCCTTGTTCTACCATTTGCCAAGACCTATCATAAAGCTGTAGCATTAAACAAGTAAAGTATTTCCAAAACAACAAGCAAGTTTAATAATGGAAAAATTATTATCTAGAAGATTATTATCAGTATCTATAAAGAACTCAATACAATAAGATAAAAATAACTCAATAGTATTTCATTCAACTTTATCACAAAATTCATTCAAGAAACTGTGTGTGTGTGTGTGTGTGTGTGTGTGTGTGTGTGTGTGTGTGTATATTAACAGATGAAAGGAAGGAAGGAAGGAAGGAAGGAAGGAAGGAAGGAAGGAAGGAAGGAAAGGGCAATTAAAAGTCCACTCACCAAAAAAAGGAAGAAAACAAGAAAGAAAGAAAGAAAGAAAGAAAGAAAGAAAGAAAGAAAGAAAGACAGAAAGAAAGGAAGGAAGGAAGAAAGAAATGAAGGAAGGAAGGAAGGAAAAGAAAGGAAGAGAGGAAATAGGAGCAGCAAAATATTCACAAAGAGAGAAATCAAAAGATCAATAAGTACAAGAAACGATTAACCTCAGCAAGTAACACAATGAAAACTAAAAAGAATGAATACAATTTCATGTGCGTGAGATTGGCAAACATTTTAAGTCTCCTGGTAACAAAAAGATATGGAGAAATAGACAACACTTTACTTTGCTTATAGGCCTATAAAATGGTACAGCAACTTTGGAGAGCAATTTAGCCGTTAAAAATGCACATATCCTATTACACAGAATAAAATTTCTGGTATTTGCCCAAAAGGAGAGAAGAAGAAAACTGGAGTAATATTTTGAGGAAACAATGGCTAACAATTTTCTAGAACATATTAAAGAAATGAATCTATAATATCATATGCCAATAAGAAAATAGAGATTTACAAGTAAATTAGTTGTATTTTTATAATTTACCTAGCACATAAATATTATTTTGCCTGATATACTTAATAACATATATTTAGAAAATATCTTAATTATGTTAATGTGGGGTTTTTTGTTTATTTATTTATTTTTGAGAGAGACAGAGACAGAGTGTGTGGGGGAGGGGCAGAGAGGGGGAGGTGAGAGAATCCCAAGCAGGCTCTACACTGCCAGCACAGCATGGACCCCGATTTGGGGCTCAAACTCACGAAACTGCGAGACCATAACCTGAGCCAAAACCAAGAGTTGGATGCTTAACCAACTGAGCCACCCAGGCACACCTGTTAAAGCAATTTTTAAAATTCTCTTCCAATTTTGAAATAACTTATCTCTAGAATAATGCATGTGACATTAGGCAATCTTAGTACCTAATTTTACAATATTATATCTGAAGAAATGATAATACCTAAACTATTTCCCCTTTTAGTCAGCAATATTTCAGAATATTCAGTTTTTATTAGGTTTATTGCCTTGAAAGCAAGAAGTTTATTTCATCTCAGTTCACTACACATTTCAAGATCATGCTACAGTAATTAAAACCCTGTCCATTTAATGTGAAGATTCAGTATCTGTAAGGTGTTTCCAGTCACAATGCCAGTCCATTTGATTCTCACCTGAGCAAAGAATATTTAAAGAAAGCTTTTATCAAAGCCATTAATCACTATCATTTAGTACATAATTCAAAAGATAAAACTTTTAGCAGAAGATAAATATTAAGCAGTGATACTAAAACCATCACTCAAACAACAGCACTGGTATTGCCAAACACCATTACTGAGTGACCATACAAAAATTATATAAATGAGATGTAGTAATAAGAGAACACTAAAAATACATAATGCTGCTATTCTTTGCGAATGTTCGTTAACTGGTAATTAAATTAGCTTACTGATAACTTTAATATTTACAAAATTCAATGTTAAAAAAAACTACTATAATACTCATTTGATTTGTTATTGATACTTGTTTTCTTACCACCAATACTGAAATATTGGATAATTTTAGCTGCTTGATTCCCTCCTCACATTTTTGATAGGATGTGGGAAACATTTGCATAGCACTCCATTTAAGGGGGGACAGTGCCAGTGATAGATTTATCATCATTAGTATGAGCTCAGGCTTATGGTACTTTCTCTGATACAGAAAATTAGAAAATCCTTCCTTGAGAAAATCCTTGAATGAGTCAATCTTTTTTTTTAATTACTTAATCTTAACTAATTGGTTTATATTAATTAGTCAATATCTCTTCTATTTCATTTTTGTCTTTACAAAAAAACTTATATATATTATAATATCCTGTACTATATGTTTGAGAATCTGAAGACTGCAGAGCATTATCCTTAAAAAGAGTGAACAAAAGTATACCCTCACTACTTGTGTTTGATTATGATTACTGTATTGCCAAAGTACACACAGGATAATTCATATCCATGCACCAGTCTGGGTTTACAAACCAGTCTAACACTTCTCATGGATCTCCCAAGAACCTGGTGAGACAGTTGGGTCTTGTGTAGCTTATACTTTCAAGAGAAAGTTACACAGGAAAGAGAACTTTGTGTGGGAATATAATACACACCACAGCACCCTCTGAACAATTTAGTGTAAGAACAGGCTGAGGCCTCACAATTATATTACTGTATCTCATTCTTCCTTGGCTCTAATAAATATGAGTAGAATTAAATAAAACAAAAGATATGCCATGTTTATAAAACAGAAGACTTTGAATTTTTAACGTCTATTTTCCAAAATTGATCATTAAATAAAATTCAATTTCAGTAAAAGCCTTAGAAGGCCTTTTTTTTTTTTAGTAGAAAAAATTCATCTATGGTGATAGAAATCAAAACAGTAGTTGCATATGGAAGTGGGTAGAGAATGACTGGAAGCAGATCTGAAGAAATACCTGAGAAAATGGAAATGTTTTTATTAAAATTGGCATTTCTAGTTACATGAGTATATACACTTGTCAAAATTCTAAGAATTATATATTTAAGAGTTTGTGAATTGATCCACTATATAGTTACTCTTTATGTGGTTAGCACATCCCATTTGATCAGACTTCAATCTGATAAGTTAGTCCTTCTTTTTAAACACATAAATAACATAACAACCCACACGATTTATTAACATCCTAAAAGTGAAGAATTAATGTAGTTAGAAATACTGTTTTTTAATTTGCTTTTATCTATCAGTTAGATGAGTTAGATCATTTCACAGGGCTCTTTAAAAAAAAAAATTAATGTTTATTTATTTTTTAAAGACAGAGAGAGAGAGAGACAGAGAGACTGACCACAAGCCAGAGAGGGACAGAGAGAGAGGGAGACACAGAATCCAAAGCAGGCTCCAGGCTCTGAGTTGTCAGCACAGTGCCCGACATGGGGCTCAAACCCACAAACCGTGAGATCATGACCTGAGCCAAAGTCAGATGCTTAACCAACTGAGCCACCCAGGCGCCCCTCACAACACTCTTTTGATTTCAGTTTTTATTGTAATAGTTGTTTGTTTTGTTATTATTTTTGTCTATTTAGATTTCCTCTTTCATGAATTGCCTCTTCATGTTTTGTACCCATTTTACTATTGGTTTCCAAAGTACTTTATTTATTTATAGTAGGGCTTTATTTTTCTACATATAAATTCTTCATTGGTTATATATATTCTAAATATTCCTTTCATTTTGCATCTCTTTTGTTTTATAGAAATATCTTTATGGGGTACACCTTATATATCACATTTATGAAATAGGTATTTGCTCTTTTGGTATGAATAATTTCAAATTATTTTCTGACTTCTCTTTGAACTTCTCTGTTTATCCTTCAGTTATTTAGAAGAGGTTTTCATTAATTGTTACTTTTTTTTATTTCCAAAGAAGTGGGAATGGGTGGGAATGAGTAGGAACATGTAAAAAGAGCAAGTGCAAGATGGGCGTTTGTTTCCAAATTATTTCTAATTTACTACACTTTGTTCAAAGTTCTAGTTGTAGGATACTGATTCTTGAAAATTGAGTGGACTTTGTGACTTCATATGTAGGTAATTTTTTATAAATACTTCATGTAATCTTGAAAAGAATGGGTAGAAAATCTTGCACTTAGAGCACAGTCTAAAACAGATAAGCTTTCTGTTATTATTTTTAAGTTGATGAGTGGACTTTTCTCTAGTCCACCATTTTATTAAGGTAAAGTTTTAAAGAAGAATTTCAAGCTTATCAAATTACTGCCATTCAGTCAACAAAATTAAAAATTTTCAGATGGATAAAAATAAATGCTTTAATAGATGATAATGTTAAAAATAAATACTGGGGCGCCTGGGTGGCTCAGTCGGTAAAGTGTCTGACTTCAGCTCAGGTCATGATCTCGCGGCCTGTGGGTTCGAGCCCCACGTCCGGCGCTGTGCTGACAGTTCAGAGCCTGGAGCCTGCTTCAGATTCTGTGTGTGTCTCTCTCTGTCCCTCCCATGCTCATGCTCTGTCTCTCTCTGTCTCTCAATAATAAATAAACAATAAAAAAAATTTACTATATAAGAGCATCCACCCTTAAGAATAATAATACAATGTACTTTTGCTTTTATTAAATTAATAAAAATTATAAGAGCTTAGAAAAATCACAAGTACACAAAGTGTATTTCTTCATTGGTAAGCAGGACTGCACTTATTTTTTGCTCTTTAAAAACTATATGGTCCTTCATTATTCATATTCTGTGTATCATATGTATTAGGGAAAAGTTATTTTCTTAATATCACACATAATTGATTTTTTCTTTATCTTAATTCACAGGAATGTATCAAAGGGAATTCAGTGCTTACCAATTTGCTTTCTGTACTGATCAACAGGAAGTTTTACAGTGGAGGCATCTTTTCTACCCATCTTTGATCTCCAAAATGCCTGCTGCAAAGAAAGAAAATAATTATGATGAAGTCCTAAAAAATCAAAAGGACTATCTACAAACTTCAGGAATAATTTATTCCATAAAACTCAGTTTTAAAGCAATGGGTAAAAATGTCTTTGACTTATTCCCTTTAGATATCAATAAAGAACACAAAAATCTTCCAAATAAATTATCAAGGATACAATTGCTGGTAATTAAATTTCCCAATTATTTGTTCTCGGTAACATTCATATTTATCAAGTACTATCAATACTCAATTAAACCAAACTATTAGAGAGTATTATCTGTAATTGTGAAAATCATGTACTGTTCATTCAGATAGGTGGGGGTTGTAGGCATGCTATTGGCAGAATGTTTCTTTCCAATTATCTACCATGTTACAAAATAAAAACTAATATTTGAATCTCAGACACTTTACATTTTGTTTTAAAAAGCATGACACAGTAGACAAAAGTGCCTAAATTTGAGTTCTAGTGCTGTCTCTCCTTCTGAAAACAGTATAAACTACTACCATTTACTAATATTCTCATGCTTACTACATTATATGCACTGTTTGATTTAATCCACAACATAACATTCAAACCTTATTATTTTTAATGGATTTAAATATGTGGCAGATATATGTAGAATTTAAGAAACAAAACAGATGAGCAAAGAGGGGGTGACAAGAAAGAGAGGCTTTTAACTATAGAGAACAAAGCGATGGTTACTAGAAGGCGGGTGAGTGGGAGGATGGGCAGAATAGGTGATGGTGATTAAAGAGTGCACTTGTGATGAGCACCGGGTGTTGTATCAAAGTGCCAAAATCACTAAAATGCAGATCTGAAACTAATATTACACTGCTAACTAGATTTAAATGAAAACTTAAAAAAATATGTATGTGGCACAGATTACAACCTACTCACCAAAATCCAAATTCTCCTTTGTCTTCCTGGCACAGAGTTAAACTATATTTCCTAGCCTCACTTCAAATATATAATTGAGTAATTGCCAACAGAATATGAATGGAAGTACTATGTGTCACTCCCAAACCCGAAGATTAGAAATCTCCTTTGTGGACAGCTGCATTATCTTTCCCCTTCCAATTGGCTGGAATGTAAATTATCCCCCAACAAACCTTAAGGGTACATATTGAGAACATAGTACCTTGGTCAGCCTGTGGTAGAAGAGGATACTCTCTCTGACTTGTTTACCATCATAATACTCTACTGAAAGAGGAATGAAATTCTATTGTGATTGAGAATTTATATATGTTGGTGAAGTCTATTTATTACAGACTTAATTGTTCCCTGAATGATGCCTGGAAATTGCTCCTCGCTGTTTCTAATAAGGAACTACAAAATAAAGATGCGGTCAGACAAGAACTGGCCAATTCATAAGCAAAAATATAAAATGATAACAAGCTTGGTAATTTGGGGAATAACAATGTTGAAAAAGCCAAATTCTTCTAAAAGCCAAATGGCAAGACATAAAAGTGAGAAGGGCTTTGAAGAATAAAGGCCCATTAAGACTTCTCAGTTAGGGGCACCTGTCTGGCTCAGTCGGTTGAGCTTCCGACATCGGCTCAGGTCATGATCTCGCAGTTTGTGGGTTCGAGCCCCACGTTGGGCTCTGTGCTGACAGCTCAGAGCCTGGAGCCTGCTTCGGATTCTGTGTCTCCTTCTCTCTCTGCCCCTCCCCCACTTGTGCTCTCTCTCTCTCTCTCTGTCTCTCAAAAATAAATAAATGTAAAAAAAAAAAAGACTTCTCAGTTAAAAAACGAGACAGAAAGAGAGAGAGAGAGAGAGAGAGCCGATTGGGATGTTCCCCTCTCACCTGAACCTATTGTTTCAGATCACAGAGGCAGCCAGTATTTGGGTAGAAACAGAGAAGTGCAGGGGTTCTGTAACATAGAAAATAAGCAGATGTCTGGAAAAGAAATTGCAGTGTCACATGGAATTAACTAGAAATGGTAAGAAGGTTACTAAAATCTGAGGGAATTACATTTACAAGGAAACCAACTTTGTCTAAAAAAGGTATATGAATGAAAATCAATTCCTAGACTTCTAAACTTAAACCAACAGATTGCAGCCCCCAAGGAAGGCAAATTCTAGATTTGTAACATCCTCTTCACATGTGACCTGGAAGGAGAACCATCCAGAAGGGAGAACCATAGAAAAAATGGGCAAGGGAACTTCTCTAAAAGGACCATAATTAGGATCCAAGCAAGAAATTTCTGTCGGGACAATGGACCTTCTCAGTGGCCTCATGCACCCTTGTGCACAGCAGGTTTCATGGTCATGCTGGGTCAGTGATTGCTGTGTTTCTCACCCTTCCCATTCTTCCCTTTCTAAATGGGAGTGATTATAGGAGATATGAAGCAGTTATCCTCTGCTTTGCCATTAGGAAAATTTCATAGTCAGTAAACTTCAAGGAACCACCTTCCAACCTAAGAGGGAGAACTGTGCACTGGCTTGATACTTGACTCTGTGCGGATACAGTAAGTGGGAAACTTTAAGATCAACCTACTAAAGAGGCGGGAAAGAGGATGTGCATGGCTATTTCACGACCAGAATGGTGGACTATAGGAAAAATTGCTGGCTGCTTACTAAAATATATGTATACCTTTGTTTTTGCTTTGTTTTTGTTTTTGATTTTTCCCCTGAGCTCACTTGACAATTTTCCTTTTGCTGCTAGCTATGGGCATGTGACTGAGGTTCGGCCAACAAAAAAAATAGATAAATTAGAGTTTTCTACTTCTAGAACTAACCTATACAAATTTTCCATGTGTTCTTATTCATCTGGCTGAAATGGAGATGGCCCCCAGGGTGCTACTGGAAATAATCTGATGAAGATGACAGAGTCTATGACATCCTGGATCCTGAATGACTGCATGAAGGAAAGCTACTCAAGTAACTTATTTTCTTCTTTCACACTGCTGTGACAACAGGAATCATTGCAGCATTTGAGCCGCTATACATTTTATATTTGTTTGTTACAGTAGGTAGTATCATCCTAACTAAAACAAGTATGTATAGATGTCTTCACATAAATTATTAAACTGTAATTTTCCTAAAGAGCATTATTACGGTTCTCAAATGCCAAATGCCTTTGAAATCTGTTCATATCAAACTGTATTGTTTATTTATATTTATGGTCACACTGAACAATCCTAACAGTGGTCCATAACACAGTAAAAGGCATCCCCAAATTAATAATTACCACTTATGTGTAAAAACATAAATTCAGTTAAAAAATATTTTTCTATCCAGAATAATCTTCATATTTAATATTATGGTAATATTTAGGAATGTGCAAGGTAAGACAAAAAGTCAAATAAATAAAATCTTCACTTCTCATACACCATGTAGTTTAACTTTAAAATTTCAGAACTAAAACCAAGACATCACCTAATCCTATATTCTCACTTGTGATTATTCAGAACTTTAATACAAGCATCATAAAAAATATCAATAGATATATTATAATTTATTCATATAGCAACCATTTGCATAGTATTTTGCATTTATTAATTGCAAGGAGGAGTCAAGTTATTTTAATCTTGATTATGTGGGGCTAGAAAAAATATCACTCCATTTGAGGAGAGAAGTTAGTTTAAATAAATACATACACGAGGCATTATTACCCCTTCAATTTAGTTTTGTCTGTTGCCTTCATGGAATAGCTTAAATTTTAAAAAGCAAATTACTAAGCCTAGCTACCCAAATGGTCACTCACTATGCTTCCCTTAATTCCTTCCTGGTCATTTAAACCAACATCCTAACAGACATAACACTTTAGAGGCGAGTATTTTTATTCATTCCTTACCTGTAGTAAATAAAAAAAGTAAGGGATCCATAAAGAAAATCTACCCACCAAAGTAAATTAGATTTTACTTTTTTTAAATTGTACAAACTAATAAACAAAGCGATACCAAAATATTTTTGGTGATACCCTATATTTTTATAAAGGCTTATACTCTGTGAATAGATACATTTTACATTTATATAACCTATGAATATAAAAACTTTAAAAGAATTTCAACCTAAGAGATACAATAGAGAGGAGCTAGTTTGATTTTTGTTTCTAATTTTTGTTCCTAATTATTTTAGTGACTGATAATCCTTAACCAAAATTTCAAAAATTAAACCTTTATTCTTTGAAATCATTCCATTCTTTATGTATTCTATTCTATTCTTTAAGCAAAATAAAATTTTACCAAATGTTGAAACAAACAAAAAAGGCCTAGAGAACACACACACGCACAAATGCCCTACATTTATTAGCTGTGACAAACACAAGAAGGTAGAAAAATATTTTCTTTTCTAATAAACACATTGAGGCTATTCTAAATGATGTAAAGAGATACCCATTCATGTGTATGGTGCAAACTGTCAATGCCTCAGACATCTAGAACCTCTAAAACGTTCTGACTTTTCTTTGTTCTTCAAAGCCTTGCAGCAATCATCATTCATTTCTATTGCTTTGATGGTTAGATAGCAAACTCCCAAGAAATCCAGGGAGACATGAGCACACAGAGCTGCAATTTCTAATAAGACAGCTATTTGCATACAAGATCAGCCACAATTTAAAATGTGTTGTGATAGATGCGGAAAGGGAATAACAGATTTATATTAGCATGTACAATACCGAGATTGTTTTCACAATTTAATTCCTTGGAGATTACATCTCATCACCTTCTTTTATAAAGAACACCACATTCCCTGAGGAACTAACTTACTCTGAGACCCAGCTAAACTAAAATATGGATTAATAAGATAATATTTATTATTTATGAATTTTGCTGTAGGAATGATTTCAGATTAAATCATCAGAGAAGTTTTTAACATTCTTGAAACTTGATAACACATACTTAAGGAAGAAAAATGCTAATTTTATTTAATACCTAAATTGCATATTAAAATATTTCATAATTAATTTGTATTTAATTAAAACTTTACACTCTTCAGGACTTCTCAGATTAAAGAGAGTGTTTTTGTTTTTCATATCCTTTCTTAACCTGAATTTTACACAGCAATTTGCCACACGTATTTTTAAGTACAATATGTGACCTTTAAAAACAAACAAAGGTAGTGCAATATTCTATCGCAATTCCAACAAAGTTATTTTATTGCTCATTTATACCTTTTTTATGAAATCCAGAAAGAACGAGTAAAGAAATAAGGAACCTGAAACCTTCACATATGTCTCTGCTTCCAGAAAGAGCATTCATTCCAGACTGTGACATTTAAATACAGATCAAAACACAGGTTATTAAAAAAATTCAACCCATGACCACAGAAAAAATAATAATCTCAGTTTTTAAGGCTAAAAGACCCTTACCTAAAAAAAATCTTACTTAAGTATGACACTATAAATAGTCATAAAAGATGTTTACTTATGGCTGAGTCAGAATTGGGAACCAATCATGAAAATACAATCTTATGCCAGATGTTGGGATGAACAAAGTAGTAAATAAAGAATGCATTTGTCCCTCATCTGGTGCATTCATTATTTCCAGAGTGATGTTTTAAAAATTCAAAGCTGATTACATAAGTAGCATATAAGTTATCCAAATAATAACCCATTTCCCATATAAAGCAAAAACATTTAAAAACCATCAATGACCCAAGTTGTCACGTGTTCCTTACCCATGTTCTGGTGCACTATCAAACTCAGCTTTTAGTTCCATGATTTTGACAAGCTCATTCACATTTTCATGAATTTACCCATGCTCTGAAATGTACTTTAAATGTTACTTCCATATTCCCCCACTTGTGGAATCTATGTTTTATTATTTCAAGCAAGGGCACGTAATTCAGATCTCTAGAGAGAATTCTCCACGCTTAAAAACATGAAAGAAAAATAGGTCATTTGGGAGACTATCAAAGTGTGACACAGCATCCAAGCAGACAATGTATACTTTGACCTAATGTAATACTGAGATAATTTATTATAAGCAGGAATAAATTCCTACTATGTAAAACTAAAGAACTAATAAGTGGTCTTCCTAATGTTTTCAGAGATCCAAGTGACCACATCTTCCCTTTGCCAAATTAATTTCCCTTATAGCTGCAGAAAGAATATGTCAAAACTTGAACTGTGCAAAGGTGATTTCTAAAATCCTGATCACCTGCCAACACTGACATAAAAATTTGTAAGTAACTGTAAGATAGTTGGCAGTGTAACCCCAAAAGTCATATTCCAGGAAAGGAATCTTAGTCATTGGGACCCACCCTTCAGCCATATGATGGAACTAAAATGAATACAGTATAAATAATACTGCTGGAACAGTTGCATATCATTGTAAGGAAACAAAACAAAAATTGGACCCCTATCTCATATCACATACACAAATAAATTGAGGATAGATTACAGACCTAAACAAAAGAGCTAAAGCAATAAAGCTACTGGGGGGGAAAAAAGAGATTATTATTACAACCTTGGACAAGGGAATATTTCTTAGAACACAATATATGGGGCACCTGGGTGGCTCAGTCGGTTAAGCATCCGACTCTTGATTTCAGCTCAGGTCATGATCTCATGGATTGTGAGTTTGAGCCCCACGTGGGGCTCTGTGCTGACAGTATGGAGCCTGCTTGGGATTCTCCCTCTCCCTCTGTCTCCCCCACTTGTGCTTGCGCCCTCTCTCTCTCTGAAAAATAAACTTGCAAAAAATTTTAAAAAAGAACACAAATAGAATAGATCATAAAGACAAAAAAGAAAAAAAAGGGGGATGTAAACTAGCTTTTGCTCATCAAAAGATACCAGGAAAAAATAAATGTGAATTATAGATACTCAGAAAATCTATATCTGAAAACAGACCTTGCTTCCAGAATGTGTAAAGAACTATTCAGTAATATATGTCATACAACCCAATACAAAAATGGGCAAAAGACTTGAACAGAAACTTCACCAAAGAAGATATATGGATGACAAATAAGCACATGAAAAGCTCTCAACACCATCAGTGATCAGCAAAATACAAATTAAAATATTACGATACCCACTTTACTATACAAAATATTGGGAGGCTGTGGAGCAACCAAAATTCTTGTACACTGCTGATGGGAGTGTAAATTGACAACCACTTTGGAAAATAGGCAATTTCTTACAAAGTTAACTACCAGCAATTCCATTCCTAGGTGTTTACCTAAGAGAGATAAATACATACGCCCACAAAAAAGCTTTGTACAAGGATGTTCATAGTATTTTTACTCATATAGCCAAAAACTGGAAATAGCCCCCATGGTGATCAACAGATAAACTGATAAACTGTGGCTTATTTATGCAGAGAAAGAAAGAAAGAAAGAAAGAAAGAGAGAAAGAGAGAAAGAGAAAGAAAGAAAACTATTTACATAGTAATACATATTACTCGGTCAAAAAAAAATACTGGTAAGACGCAACAATGGAGATAAATCTCAAAATTACTATGCTGAGTGAAAGAAGCAATGGCTCCTTTAGACCTAAATTAAAGGAGTATTCATCAGTTTTACACACCCTGGTAACATCATTTAACAATGATGACCCCTGCTTCTTCCCTGAAACACTCATTGAAACACTTACTTCCCATGGGCTAAGGAATATGTAAGAGGTGAGAAAGTAGACATGGAAAGTATAGACAAATCTACTATAAAATAAGGAAAAATGGGACACCTGAGTGGCTTGGTTGGTTGAGTCTCAGACTTCGGCTCAGGTCATGATTTCACAGTTCGTGAGTTAGAGCCCTGCATCAGGTTTGTGCTGACAGCTTGGAGCCTGGAGCCTGCTTCAGATTCGGTGTCTCCTCTCTCTGCCCCTCCCCCTCTGTATCTCTCTCTCTCTCTCTCTCTCTCTCTCTCTCTCAAAAATAAAAATAAACATTAAAAAAATTTACAAAAAAATAAAATAAGGGAAAGGAAGGGGATACTATGCAGAGAGCAAGGGAGAGGTTAAGGAAGATTTATATATATATACATATATATATACATATATGTATATATATGTGTGTATATATATATATATATATATATATACTTTGTTTTGTTTTACTCTTGAGGGCTTGCTTGTTTGTTTTTGAATGCAGAGGGAAATTTGAGTCAGTCTAAATAATAAGTAGAAGGAGCCAGTGGAGGGAGGTGGTGAAGAGACAGGAAAAAAATAAAAAATGATTGTGCTTTTCAAGTAGGCAGGACGGGATAGGACTCAGTGCACACTTGAACTGATAATCACAGCAAACGACCTGTTTCATGTTAACAGGAAAGAGGGAAGGGGGGCAGGTGAGAATACCTCTTGTGAAGTTTGGCAGAGTCTGAATTAGAGGAAGCTCCACTGGGCAGCTCCACGTTCACATTATGAAGTAAGAGGTACACTGTCTCCTAGGAGTGAAATGGAAGGTAGGAACTTTGGAGATTTGAGACCACAGAGGCTGGAATTGATGCTGGGGAAAAACAGAAAGGGCTGTCCAGGGAAAACAGAATTAATGAGAAACATTAAGAGACTGAATTAATTTGGTAACCATGAATCCTTGGTCGCATTAAACTACATGATTGAAAATAGCATGTTTTTTGCTGAGTGCTTAGCTGCTCGCTGCTGGTTTGGGGAAGGGGTAGACAGCTGGATGAAGCAAAGTTTAGGTTTTCCCAGAGAGGCATGACAGAAGGGCAGTGGGGCAGAAAAGTCTAGGATACTATAAAAAGTGGGTAAAGTGATGTGCCATGGTGTCTAAAGCTAGAGAAGGAAGTGAAGACAGCAGGGGGATGTAGAGTTAAGCAGAAAGCGGACCGATTTTTGGACTTAAAAGATTTGGATGAGGTCAAATAATCAAAGTTTTGAGAATAAAAGAGCTTGAGTTTCTTTGACTAGAGAACTAATGTTTATTAATAGAGAGTATGAGGTGATTGGTGTTATTACTGAAATGAAGCAGGTTATGATCCAGGGTGACTAAAGTAATAGGAAAACCATATGGCTGACAAGTTAAGGAAATGAGAGGCCAGGATAGTACACTACACATGTGGATAGTGAAGGCACCCAGGATGGTGGAAGGATTTGGGCTAAGGTGGAAAGACCCTAAGTCAGGATGACAGAGGAGTGACCTGGGTGGCCACAGTTAACAGGAGTAAAGAGACGTCAAGGGTAGGTACTACAGTCAAAGGGAATGAACTACAGAGGAGTTGGGTTTTTTGTTTCATTTATCTTGTTTATTTTTATATACATGGAAAAGTAAATGAACTAGAAGTGGCAATAAGAAAATAAAAAGATAACCACCAGACTTTTGATCCCCAGGTGTGTGGAGAGTTAAAGAAAGAAGAGTCTCCACTTAAGAAGGCTTTGGGTCTGGGCTGATGACTCAGAGCCTGGAGCCTGTTTCCGATTCTGTGTCTCCCTCTCTCTCTGCCCCTCCCCTGTTCATGCTCTGTCTCTCTCTGTCCCAAAAATAAACATTGAAAAAAAATTAAAAAAAAAAATAAGGCTTTGGGGAAATGGTATCAGGTTTCAATTAACGTCAAGAGGTAAAAGTAATAATTGATGTAGTGCTTGAAGATGGACAGGGTTCAAGGATATAAAGTATAACAGAGAGAAGGAAGAGAATAACGAGAGATTGGTCCATTAAAAATAATAAAAATAAGCCTCAGAATAATACAGTCATAAGTATTCAGGGGAGACAAATGGCCAATGTGTCCTCTTGGACAGCAAATAAAGATAACAGGAATGTGTAATGTCTTGAAGAAGGTTATCTCTAAACTGCATTGAGTACTCAGGTCTCTCAGGAGTGAGCTGTGGCCTGGGTAAAATGAAGAAATCCCAGTCCCTCTGGCTGGAATTGAGCATCTCAGAAGAAAGACTCGGGTCTCTAGAGTCTAGTAGGCATACCAGCTCACCAGGAGCAAGCAAAGGCTCTAGGTCAGCATTTGTCAAAATGTTGTCCATCCATCACCAACATCAGAGTTGTCTGGGATGCTCATTAAAATGCAGATCCCTGAGCCCCTTCATAGTCTTACTGAATGAAAATCTCAAAGTCTCAGGTCCGTGAATCTCCAGGTTTTTTGTGTGTTTGTTTGTTTTTGCTCTTGGTTTTTTTGTTTTTTTTGTTTTTTGTTGTTGTTGTTGTTGTTTTTTTTTTTTGGCCGTTAATGTTTTGAGAATCACTACTTTTATTTTTTATGAGCTCACAGGTAATCCTGTTGACTGGCATTTGAGAAATGCTGCTGGAAGTCGATGGAAGGCCTCAGCAGGGACTGTGAGATCTCTCAGCCTCTTTGGTGGAGGCTGAATAAGGCAGTATGACTAAACTGTGGAAGTGTTTACAAATCCAAATCAGCTGAAACTTCAGACTTCTAAATTCAAAAAGAAACCATAAAAGGGTTTTGTGCAGTGTGGTAACCAAATCAGACACTTTTTAATATGATTAGACAGACTGGAAAGTTTGAAGATAATTAATAAGCTTAAAAAAAATCTAGTTACATTCCGAAGGCAATCTAATAAGAGAGCAACACAGCAAGCAGAAAGGAAGAGACATTTGGGGGTTGACTTTTCAGAATTTGGGAACAGCACAAAGCGGGTACAGGGCAGAGGACAAGCTGAAGAAAACTGTGCTTTTAAACTTTAGTGATGATTAAAATACAAAGTCCCAGGCCTCATTCTTCAGAGATACCTAGTCAGTACTGTTGGGGAGGGACCAAGGAAGCTGCATTTTTGACAAGTACCAACTTCTGCCAAAGTTTTCAATCTTAGGATCATACTTGGCAAAATACTGGCTTAGAGACATGGTATGTCACTAACAGAAATAGGTAATACAAGGAGGTAATAGGGAGAAATAGACATGGGGTAGGTGGTGAGGGTAGGGGAGTGTTATAAATACACATTATAAAATGTTTGTAATTGCTATAAGAAAACAATGCTCCTGTTTTTCCTGAAACCTCATTGAATTGGTTGATCTAAACATAATTGTATCACAAATTCCCTGGTCTCCATCAAAAAATATCCACAAATATTTTACTTACTTTTATTTTAATGTCTTCTTAATGCACAGATTGTTGTGGCATCTGGACACATGACATACTTCAAAACAACACATTAAATTTATACTGCCCAGAATAGACAAAAAGCTGTCTTGTATGTACCATCAACAATGCTCATCACTGGGGGAGGGGGTGCTACAGTAGCTGGGTCCCATGGAATTATTATTTATTTTAGTTCTGAATTTTGCACGAGTATTAGAGGAATGAACACTTCAAATCAGAGGAGAGAATTTCTATCAAGTAAGTGACCATGTTCCTAAGTAGAAAAATGATCATTACTATTTACAGGGTTTAAATTCAACAAAATGGGAAATGCACTTCAGTCAATTTCTTATATTACATTTGTAAAAGGAGATGGGTTAGTTAAACAAGGACTGGCCAACAAGGTAACTTTTAATAGTCAACATGGGAATGCAAGCTGGTGCAGCCGCTCTAGAAAACAGTATGGAGGTTCCTCAAAAAATTAAAAATAGAATTACCCTACGGCCCAGCAATTTCACTACTAGGCATTTATCCACGGGATACAGGTGTGCTGTTTCGAAGGGACACATGCACCCCCATGTTTATAGCAGCACTATCGACAATAGCCAAAGTATGGAAAGAGCCCAAATGTCCATTGATGGGTGAATGGATAAAGAAGATATGGTATATATATATATATATATATATATATATATATATATATATATACAATGTAGTATTCCTTAGCAATCAAGAAGAATGAAATCTTGCCATTTGCATCTACATGGATGGAACTGGAGGGTATTATGCTAAGTGAAATTAGTAAGTCAGAGAAAGACAAAAATCATATGACTTCACTCATATGAGGACTTTCAGAGACAAAACAGATGAACATAAGGGAAGGGAAACAAAAATAATATAAAAACAGGGAGGGGGACAAAACAGAAGAGACTCATAAATATGGAGAAAAAACTGAGGGTTACTGGAGGGGTTGGGGAGGGGGGATGGGCTAAATGTGTAAGAGGCACTAAGGAATCTACTCCTGAAATCATTGTTGCAATATATGCTAACTAATTTGGATGTGAATTTTAAAAAATAAAAAAGTAAATTAAAAAAAATTTTAAAAATAGTCAACAAAAAGTCATTAGTGACATAAAGTACACTATCTTTCAAATAAAGGTTTATTTTTGTCAACTGTACTTTCAAAAAGTTTCTAAGGTTATAATAAACATGGTATCAAATAAGCAAAACTGCAGACCCTGTTTTTACTATTACAAAGTGCTGATACAAGGAGGCACACATCCAACCATATTAGAAAAGCAAAGACATCTACAATTTTAGTATAAAACCAGTAAGGCAGGGGCGCCTGGGTGTCTCAATCCGTTAAGCGTCAGACTCTGGATTTCAGCTCAGGTCATGATGTCACAGTCTTGAGACTGAGCCCCAGGTTGGGCTCTGAGCTCTGAGCATGGGCTCTAAGATTCTCTCTCTCTCTCTCTCTCTCTCTTTCTCTCTCTCTCTCTCTCTCTCTCTCTCTCTCTCACACACACACACACACACACACACACACACACACACACACACACACTGCCCTTCCCCCACTCTCCAAAAACAAAACAAGACAAAAAAACCCCAAAAAACAGTAAGGCAGGCAACTCATACTACTTAACGATAAAAGCTTAATGAGTCAAGAGGAAAGAGAAGAAACAAGTATATGTTTGGCTTCAGGGATTCTGAGGTAGAGAAAAGGCACTTTCATGTCTACCTTGACCACTAACCAATACATTTTCAGACTTTTTTCTGATGAGACAACGCGTAATTGAAAATAGGATTATAGATCTAAAGGTTGCGAGATTTGATATTTTCAATACTTACAATCCCTTCAAACTGGGTTATTTGTAGAGAATTATATGAAACCCAAGATTTTCTCAATTATTATATGGATAAAAATTTTTTTATTCTTTCCAGTGGGTACCAAACATTGGTGGCCAAAGGAAGAGGGAAAACAATAAGCCCTAGTTGCAAACATCTCAGTCAGCATCTAGTCTTATCTCTGTAATTCCTAAGTAAACAGATAAATATATATATGTGTGTGTGTATATATATATATATATATATATACACACACACACGCACACACACATATATATATATGTTTTACCATAATTTCTCAACACAAACTCCCTTTTCTTGGTTTTCAAGTAATATTAGTGAATTCTTATGATTCAGAGCTTTCAATCAGTTACCCAAGACAAAGTTTACAGGCAAAAAGTACATTTTTTTTTAATATTTAGCCCAAATGTTTAAACACATTTGACTGGGAACTTCCAAATAATATATCTGTGCTCAGCATGGATGAAAGGTTCTGATACACTCTAAATCTATCAAAATCACAAAACCAAGTTTGGCTTATTCAAAGCTAAAGTTATAATGTTTCTTAGTTTATATGTATTTTACGTTGAAGCAAACATGAACCAAGTTCTCCAACTATGGTAGTTTTAGGACAATATAGTAACAATTTTGGGAAGTCTATTGAAAAGCTTTTTGAGTCTCTACCTGTGCCTTGTCAGCTTCTCAGAGAGGACTTGAATATGTAATGTTTCCAATGTTACTTGACCCACTTTTCAAATTTTGCATGTTATTTTGTAAAGCCTCCATTTCATGTTAAGTTTGGTGGAATACAGGGATTATTGGAAAGCTGATTTAGAAGGATTATAAGGAAAGTGAATAAGCATCTGGTTAATGAATAAAAGATGTGAAGAACTGGCTAAAACATATACTTATCAGCCCCCCAGCTTCATATATGAAAGGAATATTCTGCCAACAGAGACCTAGAATAGGATTACTATATAATTTTACCATCCAAGCCAAAACATTTTGAAAGTGAAAGGGAACTCTTTGTCACCAGACAAGTATAAACCAGGACTGTCCTGGGCCAACTTTTGCCCCAGTATACTCTTGTCCCAACTATAAAGTACACAGGTACAATTCACAAGACACCGAACCTCGACTAGTTTTGTCATTCATAAGGTGTTGCAATAGAAGGAAGTAATGGCAAATCATCTTCTGGAATACTTATATTTCACGAAACAAATTATTATTTTAGACAATACTTGCAGATAGGGCAATACCACAATATCAGATTGTGCTTTGGGACAAACTGTCCTTATTTATGAAATCTCTCTGCTATATGTAGAACTACTGAATACTTGGTCTTGAAACTAAGCTGTTGGTTTCCAAGCTAGTGCTGTCCAATTCTCCCTTTCCTCTCTTGATTTCTTCTTGACCATCTTCATATGCACCCTTCCCCAGTCTGTCTCACGTGCTCTCCTTGGGTACCTCAATCCTGTGAATATATGGATCAGGGACCTATTTCCTTAGCTCTGGATTCTTCAATCACACATACAGCATCATTCTAACTGGACATGACCAATCTGAACTTCTCTTTTCTCCCAATGACTGCCTTGTTTTACCCAGGTCCTGTCCCCATTTATTTTCTGGCAAAACTCACAAGAATATCACAGAAGTGATACTGTTTTCCTCTCATTATATGTTTTCCTCAACTGGTGGTGTTAACTTTCATCACTTGATTAAGGCAATAATCCACTGACTTCTCCAATGTGAATTTAGTTTTTTCCTCTTTGTAAATAGTGTTTGGTTAGGGGGATACTTTGAACTGTATAAATATCCTGTTCTTCCTCAAATTTTCAACTACTAGTTTAGCATTTATTGATGTTTTGTGCTGAATTACTTACACAGTTGTCAAATGATAATTTTCTAATTTCATCATTCCTTATACTTTGGTATTCTATGGTATAAAAAAGTGTTTTTTTTCTCATTTATTTATTCATTTTTGTGTTTATAGCAGTATAGACTCGTATTACTGTTTTATTCAATTGGTTAAAATTCATTTCTATCATATGTTTATTTTGATGCTCAAATTGTCCTGGATTTGGCCAGTGGAAGATCCTTTAAGTGACTTATGTCTTTTTGACATATTGCCATCATTTTTTAAACACTTGCTATTTTCTGGCACAATAAAATATTCAAGGTTCATCTTATACTTTCCCTGATCCTGCCCTGGAATCTGCCATTTCTGCCATGAGCTCAGTTACCTTTCAGTGAGGAATAGTTCTTAGAAATCAAGATCAGGGGACAGGATATGTTCACTGCTAAGGGGGTGATGCTGTTTCCAAGCTTGTTGGTGCACGGAGCTAGGGAACATATGTATTGGCATGAAGTCAGTGCTTCCAATTTCTAATCAAGTGCCACACAATTCACTATAGTTTCGCCCTTTCCACATTTATATTTGTAACTTTCTCCTCCAATACTGACAAACCTCTCAGCATTATCATCCATGAAATTTGTCATATTTAATTTTTCGTATAATATTCAGTAATAAAAAGTTAATGCCTAAGATTTTTTAACTTGTAGATCATCTAAGAAACAATGGACAAAAGCCCGTTTGAACTAAATCTACCAAGTAACTAACCTGTGCTGATGTAGACCAATTGAGGGTAACACTAATATCGATTAAATAACCCACAGATGCCGATCAAATTATTTTGTGCCTTACAGACATGTGCTTCCACTCTGTGGCATGAAAAATGAGACTGCTCTTAAAACTAGACCTATCCCTAAAGGCAGCCATGGGGTCTACTTATCGTAAGTATATGTCTGCATACAGGAGGAGAAACTGGTGGAATAAAATCAAAGTACTTTGAAGATAAGGGGTAAATGGAATTCTAAACAGACAACTAAAACCAAATGTTTTCAATGTTTTCAAAAGCTACATGCTATGTATACATAAGTACTCATACATAAAAAAGAAATAGATCGCATATATCGAATTGCCAACATTCAAGATCTATATTATGCAATTACATGTATATATATAGTGATTCATCATTTAATCTAAGATTTGAAAATTTTGGATTTTCATGTTTTTTTGTTTACTAAACTTTTTATTTTAATTCCAGTACAATTAACATACAGTGTTATATCAGTTTAGGTATACAACACAGTGAATCAACAATTCTATACATTACTCAGTGCTTATCATTATAAGTGTACTCTTTAATCCCCATCACCTATTTCACCCATGCCCTCATCTACCTCCCCTGTGATAACCATCCGTTTGTTCTCTATAATTAAGAGTCTGATTCTTGGGTTCTCTTTTTTTTTTTCCTTTGCTCACTTGTTTTATTTCTTAAATTCCACATATGAGTGAAAACATAGGTTGTTTCTTTCTCTGACTGACTTATTTCACTTACCACTATACTATGTAGTTCCATCCATGTTGTTGAAAATGCAAGATTTCATTCTTTTTTATGGCTGAATAATATTGCATAGTATGCACATGTATATATGTATATGTGTATACATACTACATGTTCTTTATCCATTCATCAGTTGATAGACACTTGGGTTGTTCCATAATTTGGCTATTATAAATAATGCTACAATAAAATAGGGGTGCATGTCTCCTTTTGAATTATTGTTTTTGTATTTTTGGGGTAAATACCCAGTAGTAGTGTGATTACTGGATCATAGGATAAGTTCTATTTTTAACTTTTTGAGAAACCTTTACACTGTTTTCCAGAGTGGCTATATCAGTTTGCAGTCTCACCAACAGCGCAAGAAGGTTCCTATTTCTCCACATCCTTGCCAACACTTTCTCTATGTTTTTTATTTTAGTCATTCTGGCAGTTATAAAATGATATCTCATTGTAGTTTTGATCTGCATTTCCCTGATGATGAGGGATTTGAGCATCTTTTCATGTGTCTGTTGGCCATCTGGATATCTTCTTTGTAGAAATACCTATTCATGTCTTCTGCCCACATTTTCATTGGCTGATGTGTTTTGGGGGTGATGATTGGTATCAGTTCTTTATGTACTTTGATACTAACTCTTTATGAGGTAATGTCATTTGCAAATATCTTCTCCCATTGAATAGGTTGCCTTTTAGTTTTGTGTCAATTACCATTATGGCAATGATCACTTATGCTAATTATTAGTCACTTTAGTGTGTATTATATATTTCAAGTAATCAGGTTTTCAAATTCAACAAAAACATCATGTGACAAGTCACTTAAGTCCATCTAGGTAGAGCAAAACATATGATTTAACTTATAGGTGGAATCTAAAAAAACAAAACAAATGAACCAAAAACCAGAAAAAAAAAAAACAGATACAGAGAACAAACTGTTGCTTGCAAACAAAAAGGGAGTGGGGGGCATGGGCAAAATAAGAGATACAAACTTCTAATTATAAAATAATTAACTCATGGGGAGAAAAAGTACAGCATAGGGAATATAGTCAGTAGCATTATAGTAACAATATATGGTGACAAATAGCACCAGTTTATGGTGAGTACTACATGTTGTACAGAATTGCCAAATCACTATATTGTACAAGTAAAACGAATATAACATTGTATGTCAAATATATTTCAGTAATAAAAAGGTTTTTAAAACTTCCAAAATAACCTCAATTTGTCCTTATTTCTCTCTCTCTCTCTCTCTCTCTCTCTCTCTCTCTCTGGCTAACCACTTTAGGAAAAGTGAACTGAAAAATAAAATTCTAGTTTGGTACATGGATAGTTTCCAAGAAACACTCAATGTTAATATACCAGACCAGAACATATAAAACTTTAATTGAGCCAAGTCTTTTCAATAAAAGATTGAATGATGAATGATTTTGACAAAGCCATGCTGTCTCCCTTCTTAATGTGGTTCCTACATTTCCTTGAAATTTAAAAAGGTAGTTTACTTGATCATATGTATCAGGTTATAATTATTTTCATGCGTAGGAACAAATGCCAGAAACAAACAAATTAAAGAGGCCCAGTAATAATATTACATACACTTTTTAAAGAGATCTTTTAGAACCAAGGAAAGATATGTTCACTGAGGTAAACTTAATTTGAATATATAAGGGGAAATAAACATCTCAAGGCAACCATCAGAATGCTCTTTATGGTTATTCTGTTTCTAATAGCTTCATAATTCTGTATGACTTATCTAAAAATAGCTTTATTAGTAAATAAGTGTCAAAAGTATAAAAATAACTACTATACATCCAATTTCATAGAAGTTGCATTAAATGCATTCATTATATTGAAGTCCCATGTGATTATATCATTACCATTTTACTAATATAAGGATTTCTCAGATTGGTAGTTTTCAAACATATTGTGTTATTAAAACTTATATTTATAATGATGCAAATTACTCATTTTTAAAACCACCAAACTATACTACCCAAGAAATATTATAAAAAGTATTGAGTTTAAAAATTGAGAAAACAATGTGGAAAAATGTTAATAGGGAGAAGCGCTGAGTTATTTACTAGCATAATTGTATTATGTAGAAACAAATAAATAAATAAAAATAGAGAAAAGTACAAAAATACAAAAGTATATTTTTTATGTGTCTCTAATTATGGATTGATAAAGGAAAAAATATCCCAGCTATGAACCAAAACACAAATGAGAAAACCATAAATTCTATTTTGTACCAGATTCTATTTCCCATCACCTATTCCCTAATTCCTATTCTACCAAATGTATAATGTCTTTATAAGGCATTTCACTTAAGAAGATGTATGTCAAAGTATTGCTTGATAGCTGACATTTTTAAATGTTTCACATTGTTTCACACACACACACACAAAGAAATAATTAGAGAAAAGCTATGAAGTGAAAATATAGAAAATACAGATTTGAAATAGTTAAAAAGCAATAAAAGACTTTACATTCTATCACGGTTATGAATTACCGAGATTGAAACACTTCAACCTAGAAATTATCAGGTTTCTGTGTACATGAGCATTCATTTTGTGAGAACTGAACATCCAAAATTCTTGTGTTATGTGCATATTGCTTTATGTATTATACATCAATGAATAGTTACAAAAAATGCAACTACCATAAAACTTAGAAGAAATTAAAATAGACAAAAGACTGAAAAAAAAACTAAAAAGAAAACACTAGAACAAAAAGGAGTAAAGTCCTTCAATTACAAGGGATGATAAACTAACAGCAATAAACAATGAAATAGGAAACAAAGACAAAAAAGAGATGAAATGATCAACATAGACAAAAGCTGATCTTTTGAAAAATAACAACATGTAGCAAACTCTTGTCAGTAGCAAACTCTTGTCCTTACAGAACAAGAGAAAAGATACAAAAGTATAAGAAATGTATAAGGGAACCCGACTACACATTCAGCAGCTCTTACTATTACATAACAAGAGGATTCTGTAAAAAAACTTCTTGTCAATAAATTTAAAAATTAAGATAAAACATTTCTTAGAAAACAGTTTTTCTAACACCGGTTCAAGAGGCATAAAATTGAACAGCACAAAAGTCATTTAACGGAGTCAATTAGTAATTAAAATCTATCCTTAAAAATAAAAACAAAACAAACAAGACTGGATAGTTTTACAGGTAAGTTCTATCACCCATCCAAGAGACAGATAATCCATATAAATAAGCTACATCAGATACATAAAGTGATAAGCTATTTTGAAAAACAAAAAGGTACAACACTTCTCAACTCATTTAATGAAGCTAATAAACCCTTATAATGACAAGAAGGCAAGGACATTATGAGAATGAGAAATCATAGGCCAAACTCACTTAAAAAGAGAGAGATAAAAATCCCAAATGTAATATTAGAAACCAAATCCAGTATGCATAATCATAATAAAATTTACCACGATAAAGCTTGGCTAATAACAAAAATGGAAAGATAGTTTAATATTAGATAATGCATTAATAATATTCTCCATGTTAACTGATTTAAGGTGAAATAAATTGGAAGTCCTCAACAGATACAGGAAAAAAAAAAAACATATTCATTACTCATTGATTCTTAAAGAGTGAGAGAAAGAAGAAAAGAAAGCAGGGAGGGAGAAAAGAAAGGAGAAAGAGAGGAAAGAAGGAAATATCAACAGAAAAGAACTTTCTCACTCTGTTGATGGGTAGCAAACAGGTAAATAAAAGATTGCCCTTAATAGTGAAAATCATGTACAAGACAAAGATAATCACTATACTCAGAAATCCAGATGATATAATGATATAAGGGGAGTCAGGACATGGGAACTGGAGAGGAAAAAAAAAAAGTTATTATTCACAAATAATACGACTGGGGAAGGGCAGAGAAAAACTATATGCAAATTATTAGAATCTGTACAAGATTCTTTGTAAGAGCTCAGCAAAGTTACAATTTATAAAGTCCATATACAAAAATCATAATTATTATAGCAATAAACATTTTTAAATATCTATAAATACTATGAATACCTCTAAAACATATGCAAGACCACTCATGGAACTTTTTTTAAGAGAACAGATTATTACAATTAAATAAGAGCAGTAATTAATGAGTATTTTGCTGAGTGCAATGGCAGGATCTAGTAAAATTTAAGATATGTATATGCCAGAACCATCAATTCCACTGCTTAGTTATATGAATCAGAGAAACAATGCTATATGTGCACGAAAAAACTAACAAGACTTACTCATTGCAACATTTTTAATAACAGCAAAAAAAATTTTTTTAAAGAATCCAAAGCCCTGTAAATATACCACAATTTATTCATCAATGAAATATAATACAGTTAAAATATGTGGGCAATGATACACGTGTTAACACATTTATGTAACATTTTAAAATATACAAATAAATAGCTGATACCATTTAGAGGAAATACCTATACATAATAAAAATGTTATATATATGTGTGTGTATATATATATATATATATATATATATATATATATATTTCATGTTTCTTAATAATAAACATCAAAACATCAAATTCTTTGGTTATCTGGTGGAAACAAGGAAGACGGATACACCTGAGATCTCTTGCACAGAGATATTTAATTGGATCTGTTAACAGCATATAGTTGGGTCTTGTTTTTTCACCCAGCCTGAAAACATTTGTTTTAAGTGGAGTGTTAAGATCATTTTGTTTAATGGAATTGTGTTTGTGTTTATATCCACTATTATGTAATTTATTTTCTATTTGTCCCATCTGTTCTTTTCCTTGCTCTTCTTTACCTGCTTCTTTGGGATTAATTGAACATATTTTAGTATTCTACTGTATCTTCACTTTTAATCTGTAGTTATTCTTCTTTGTTTTGCAGTTCTGGTGGTCACTCTTGCATTTTTTATGTATATAAATTGCTTATCACTGTCTAGCTTCAAATAATCTTCTACTACATTACATATTGCATACAACAGTAAGCTTCCATTCCCCTTCCCCAGTCCTTTGGGCTATTATTGTCATGCATTACATCTACACGTATAATACATAAGTCAGAGCCAATATACTGGCTTTAAGCAATCAAGTATATTTTTAAAATTTTTAAAAATGAGAAAAATGTTTTTCATATTTACTGACATATTTACTATTTCTAGTTCTCTTTATTCATTGTATAAATTGATTATTTCATTTTCCTTTTTCCTGAAGAACTTACTTTAACATTTCTTGTAGTGCAAATTTGTGGCAATGAATTGTCTCAGCTGTTTTGTTTTATTTTGTTTTTTGATAAAGAAGTATTTGTTTTGTCCTTCATGCTTGAAGAATATTTTTGCTGGGTATAGAATTCTATTTTCTTTCAATACTTAACAGATGCCACTCCTTAGTCTTCTGGTTGGAACAATATTGAAGAACACTCTTCAAATTTATTTTTTTTCTTTACTTCATATGCATCCCCTGCTTTGACTATTTTAGATTTCTTTTATCACTGTTTTCAGCAATTTAATTTTGATGGGCTTTGCTGTCTGTGTTATCCTGGTTAGGGTTCTTTGGACAGTTCAACTAGCCTACCTAAGTTCTATCCTACCCTGATCTTGCAAACAATTACAACAAAATAAATAATAACAAAATCTTTTTCTAAGAAGACCATGTAAGCATTAATCTGAAGTCTTCTATAATTGTGTGAAATTTAGACAGTTAGCTTTTGTCTACACTAGTAAAGAATACCAATCTGGTTCAATACTCATATTTGAAAAGCAACACATCCACAAGATCAATGCTTCTCAGTATAACTCTAGAACTCAATAAAACAGAAGTATGCAAAGGACTGATATTTATTGTTCCTCATGTTAATTATGCTTGAATTATTTCCCCATCCATAAAACAACCTAAGTTTTGAAGAGGTTCTAAGAACCAAGACCATCACATTACTTAAAAATTAAACTTCATAAACATTTAATGAGTTCAAACTGTGGCCTAGGTGCATTTACATATGATAAAGAATCTTTAAAGCAGTTAGCCAGACGCAATCACTATAAATTTACCTCTGTTAGACCCAATTTATGCACTTGCCCAGATTCACTGACTACGATAGCCTCAATCACTTGCCCAGTGGACAACACCAACCATTACCTTCAGCTCACTTTGGCTTCCTCTGGGTGTGAAGGTGAAAGCACAACTTCCACTACCACATCCACATTCACAGGAATACCTACCAACTCCAACACCCACAGGAAGCCTGGCTCCTCACCAATTCCAAGATTACAATGAAGCCTGAGAGCACACAGTGTGAGAGTTTCCCCAACAACAATCTTAAAAGTACAAGGACAGTAGCATACTGTCAAAGGTGAGCTTTGACCAATGAGAAACAAAAGATGGGAAGAGGCTGGCAGATAAATTGCTTTCTCTTCCTCAGTTCAGCTACAGTTCACCTTTGAGCAGCATGGGGGTTAGGTGTGCCAAACCATCACAGAGTCAAAAATCCATGGATAGCCTTTAATTCCTCCAAAACTTAACTACTAATAGTCCACTGTGGACTGGAAGCCTCGCCAATAACACAGTCAACACGTATTTTGCATGTTATATGCATTATATATTATATTTTTACAATAAAGCTAGAGAAAATACTATACTGTATTTATTGAAAGAAATCCACATATTTGAAATGCACAGTTCAAATCTACATTGTTCGAGGGTCAACTGTAATTGGTTTTGTATAGCATGTCTGGAGATTAACCACTTGAATAAACAAAAGTCTACGTTTTCTTATGCGGCTGTGGCCAGCTTAAGTAACCACCTTGCATTTGTCTTTCTTATCTACTGTTTTTCTTTTTTTTTTTTTTTTTAACATTTTTCACTTACTCACGTCCCCCTAGTATTGCACCCAAGTTTAACCTGTACCTCAAACTCTGTTGTCTGATGAGCCTATATGAAAATTCATTACTAAATTTCTGTCACATCGATTCCTAAATATATTACAGCTTTTTGCAATTACCTGGGATACTCCATGTTTTCTCAAAACAGTTTTGAATGTACAATGGAGACGCAGAGTAACTCTGCCTAGAAATTCATAAGCTGCTTTTTAAAAATATAAATCTCAGTGTGTGAGTTCTTTATGTCTATCCTGTTCTAAACCCAGATAAGAAACATCTATGAAAATAGTGGCAGAGACATAGGAAGTGGTATGTCAAATGTAAATACAAAAATGTTAAGTGGATACAGCAAGAAAGACCTGATATTAGCTGTAAAAATAATGAAGTGACCTTGGAGCACTTAGTAAATCAAAGTCTGTGTACGGGTGGAATCTGTGAGCATGATGAAATATAACTCTTATGATTATGTTACATTAAATGACAAAAGAGGTTTCACCGATTTAATTAATATCTGTATCAGTTGACTTTAAAATAGGGATATTATCAAAGTGGGAGTCGTCTAATAATATGACCACTTTAAATCTTGGTTTAGAGGTCAAAGTCAAAGAAGTCAAAGAGATTCAAATTAAAAGGGATTTGATGCCTGAGAAATTCTCCACCGCTGGATGAAGCCACCTGGCAAGAAATATGAGTCGCCTGAAGGAGGTCAGTCAACTAAGGAGGAAATGAGGACTTCAGTCCTACAACCACAAGAAACTAAATTCGGCCAAAAACCTATATAAGTTTAGAAGCGGATTCTTTCACAAAGCCTTGAACATCTGGTTGGCATTTGGTTTCAAGTTTGCAATACCCTGAGCAGAGAACCCTGTCAAGGCTGCACTGGACTTCTGATCTACAAAATAGGGACCTAATAAATGGTTGTTGCTTTAAGCCATGAAGTTTATGGTAATTTTTAATGCAGCAATATAAAACTAATTAATATATAGGGGCACCTGGATGGCTCAGTCAGTTAAGTGTCCGACTTCAGCTCACGTCATGATCTTGCTGTTCATGGGTTCGAGCCCCGCGTCTGGCTCTGTGCTGACAGCTCAGAGCCTGAAACCTGCTTCAGATTCTGTGTCTCCCTCTCTCTCTCTGCCCCTCCCCCACTCATGCTCTCTCCCTCTCTCTCTGTCTCTCTCTGTCTCTCAAAATAAACATTAAAAAAAATTAAAACTAATACATACCTGGAAACAGGTCATCTAATATCTAGATTATTTAATCAGTTAAACATAGCTATGCAGGTTATTACTAGTAATTATTTTTAAAGACAAAAGAATGGTAAATTTTGTTATATGCTCTCCTAAACTATATTCTTATTAGTAAGTAAAAATGTTGCAATATTAACATATATTTTAATGGTTTCTATATTAGAATCAGTTGTTATTCTACTATGGCATTAGTACTCTACAAGTGGTATCTTTCCCACTGGCCAATTTTCAACAGTGTTGATAAAATCCTTCTTCAGATAAGTTAACATTTACCTCTGAATCAAGTACTCCAGAAGGATATTTCCAAAAGAGACAGATTATTGTCAGCAGTTTGCTATTTGCCCCATGAACAAACAGAATAATATTCACTGATGTTCATAACCAAAGGCCACAAAGCAAAGGAAATACATAAATGTTTTCTGAATTAAAAAATGCAATTATTTTAATATAGTTTCTAAATATATCTCATTTCATTTTCTTTTATACATTATTACTTCTATAATCATATGATTAAATACAGCTTCTCCTTCAGCCATGTCTTATAATAAAGGAGTTTATTTTATTTCTGCCCCAGCTCTTTGTATCCGAACTCACATGTCATTCAGATATATAAGGTACTGATTGAAAAAACATCTTTTCATCTTTATTCTTTTCAAATAATTTGGAAAACATGTACTTTGGATCTTCTGGTTAAAAAGAAGTAGAAAATGAATATAGGCAACCCCAGTCACATGGTCCTTAAATGCTCATTCATATAGGTATACATTGGGACCATGCAGCAATACAAAGAAAACCAGGGATAGTGACATATGTGATGTTTATTGGTATAGTTTCATACTTTCTATGGAATCACTTGCTTTGTTCAAGGTGAGAACACAAGCAATAGAATGCTAGCAGCTTTCACTGTGTTTCATGTCAATTTGTTTCTTAATTTTGCGAGTTGTATTTAAATTTTTACGAAGGCCACCTTAGGAACACTCATGCAAGCAAAGAATGGCATGTGTGCAATGAACTGTCATACTAGCATGAAAAGCATTCCTTATGAAAAGATAGAAAGGATGCACCAACAAAGAATTCCCATATCCTTCACTTAACACTTTTAACTGTATAAAGAATAAAGGAAGAATAAAAGATGTGTAATAAACTGAATTCATAAAATCAATTACAGGTACTCACGTTCTATGCGATTAAAAAGGGAGAGTGATGATTTTGTGAACTGAAGACTGAAGTTTAAAGGGCTTACTCAGGAATCAGAAACTCTCTGAAAATAAATTGGTTGCTACTAGTAATGGTTTATTTCAAAGATTTAAGCAATATGTTGGTCTTCATGATGTTAAAATAGTTTAACTGTAAATGCTATAGAGGCAATGAAAATTTTTAAATAAAAGTTTTAGTTTCAATTATTAAAAAGAAAAAATATATGTCTGACATAATCATGATTTTCAAAAATTTCATATTCAAGAAGATAAATAGTGGGTCTTGCTTTAATTTGACAAGGAAGTTGTGTAAGTTATCTCTACATAAATCAATAATCACATTTATTCACAATAAATCAATATATTTACAACAAAAAGACTCTGAAAAACTGTGTATGTGTGGGTGCATATGCTGAACAAACATGTGCAAAGATTTTATGTGTGTACAAGCATAGATATCCATTTAGTGTTATCATGTGCCCAAAGAGATAGCTCCATGTATTAAGTTTAGAGTATAAAATAAAATTAATTATTAAATTGGTTTTAAAAACTTCCTAAAATACGTCCAGGGAAATGTCTAGCAGCATTTATATTTAAAAATGGAAGCAAAAACTAGAAAATACAAAAGAAAAAAATATATCTGCTGGCAAATAACATAACTATTTAAAAAAAACACACACCTTAATGAAAAAGATGTCCTGGGCAGAAAGAAAATGACTAAAATAGCAAAACAGAAAATTAGAAAATGGTTTGTTCAATAACATAGACTAACTTAATAAAAACCTACTCTACTTCCTAGAATACTTTGATGATATGAAAATGATGAGTAAATTATTTTTCAAGTGTGATGTATCTAGGAAATAGATCAGTGAAACAAAAAGAGTAATATCATCACAGCATACAAACAGAAAATTCACATATAGAAGGAAAAAATCACAGTTTACATTGCATTCATGTTTAAAATCAAACATCACTTTTTCACA
Source organism: Prionailurus viverrinus (assembly GCF_022837055.1). Lineage (NCBI taxonomy): Eukaryota > Metazoa > Chordata > Mammalia > Carnivora > Felidae > Prionailurus > Prionailurus viverrinus. Next base: position 40,089,921 of record NC_062578.1, read on the forward strand.
TTCTGAAGATTCCCCCCCCCCTAAATATGGAAAGAAAAACAAGCCAGGGCTTTAATATAATATTTTTTTTCCAACCTGGAACAGCTGCAAAAAACAAATCTTGCTGGAGATAAGCTTGGTTATAAATATCAACATTCCCTTTAAATAAGGGAGTCCAGTTTTCATACCATCTGCCTCTTTCTAAAAGGGAAAAAATATGAAAATCATAAACTAGGACATTCTCTTTCAAATAAGGCATGTAAAAATGAATGTAGTAAAAAGGCTATGGACAGCTCTGAGCCCCTGCCTTCAAACTTGCCCTGTTTAGCTCAGATCAGAAGATAGGATTTCATGAACATAAACAACTCTTAGACTATGAATAAAATGCCTAAATCAATTAATAAAGAAAAAAATGTTCCCAAACTTTTTCATATTATTGGCTATAATCACAATTTCTGATGAGGCCATATCTCTCCTTAATGCATTACATTCCTTACTGTTCATTTTTAAACTACATTTGCTACTTTTGTTACCTCTACTTTTTCCAAAACCTTTTTACAGCCTGTTCCAAAGACTTTCATGTTATCTCTTCCAGCACAAAAATCTAGTTACTAACAGAACTGGACTCTTCTTTTAATACAGATTCTATCCTCTGCAAAATCTTTCCAATGCTTCTCTCAACGAGTTTGGATTTTATCTTAAAACCTTTTTTTTCTTCTTTTGCCCTTAATTATTTTTCATTCTTTGTTAACGACCTTGTGATTGAACATTTTAATTTTTTACTGTACCACATCATTACTACTTCAATAATGAAGTCCATAAACCGTATCCATTATTTAACTCCTTAAAGCATTCATAAGAAAGAATTAATGAAAGATGGCCTACCGAATAGAGCGGTTCAGAGTGGTCTACTAGAGACGTGTACGTACATAAAGGAATATCCTGTATAGCCACACTAAGATCGCTGGAGAGAAAGGAGAAGAAACCCAAGACCGAGAGAAATGGCATCCTCTATTTTAACAATATATGTAAGTGTTTAGTCAATTCCTAGAATTACAGTGGTAAGGATTCTGAAAAGCTACTGTAACAAAGGCACCTGGGGAGCCCTGGCATAATTCATTCTCCTTCTCATATTTATTCTCTGCCTTCCTCTTTTTCTCATACACACATAAAGGCACACTGATATAGCTGAACAAAAAGAGCAAAATTGAATCTTCAATCATGAGCATTTGCAGTTATTTTAAGGTGCTAAGACTGCACTTAAATGTGTCCTTCATAGGAAAAAATGTCTTAAGTCTTTTTTTTTTTAATTCACTTTCATTCCATTTTAACCATGGACCACCCAGGTCTGTAATTATGCAAAACAAAGTTCTTTTACAAATGACAAATGACATTTAATTGCTTTCTTGGAATGATGCATCCTCAGTGTGCAAGGAGGGAGGAGGGAAAGATATGTCTTCAAAGTAATGGTCAATAACATTTAATCTCAAATTAATTATTTAAAATAAACAATCATTTTAAATAATCAATATTTCATCCTTTCCATGATTTGACGTAGGCACTACAAAATGATATAAACTATCAGGTTATCAGTACTGCAACAGAAAAGTTATCTTACCTTAGATCTATCAACTACTTAAAAATATTAAAAAAGACTTTTTCATATTAAATCTACCCTACTGTTTATTTTCTGAATTCCCTCCACTAGAACATAGTACCACAAGAGCAGGGATATTTGTTTTTATAACTAAAAACCTGTAACGATTAGAAGAATGCGGTACACAGCAGGCACTCAATACATGTTTTTGAGTAAATATTTTTCAAAACACTATTACATTAGCTTAAATCATCCACACTTTATTGTTAGTTACTGTAAACACATAAAAATGCTTTGAGTTTTAAAATATTACTATGCATTCTCTATCTCTTATAGGAATATGAGTGTTAACTTTTCTCTACTTTAACTCATTTCCCTCTGGTTCAATCATTTTTTAGTTGTTTACCAAGCTAAACTCATTTACGATTTTTAAAGTGGACACAGTAAGAATACCTATCCCACATGGCTGTTGTAAGCAGTAAATTAAAGAGCTAAATATATAAAGTACTTAACATGGTGCTTCTCACATAGTAAGTGTTCATGAAATGTTATTAGTATCATTATGTCATGCTGGTTTAATCAGTTACTTGCTGTTGAGGTACCTCACAGTCCAAATGGTTTTTATAAACAAAAAACAACCCGAACTTGATGACCTCACATTCATTTAAAAAGTCAATGAGCTCCCTTATAGTTAAGTTCTCAGAGTACAAGAATGGTCTAAGAATATACTATGTCTGTACTAATTTAATTACATAGAAACTGTACACTTTCTGCCATTACTTGGTCTCCTAACCATCTTCTATTATCAGCTAAGTGGCTCCAACAAAAGTATCTTTGGACAACTTTTAAGATGCCAAATTACATATGCTGTCTTTTTGTCAGAAAATATTGGAAATTCTGGATTAAGAGAGTACCAATTTCATGCTTACGGTATATGCACATAATGAGTACTCAAAAATACTTTCTACAATGGAAGAATTCTAAACAAACAAACAAAAGCTTAAATACTAGTCCTCAGTTTTAAAACTGATAACTGTATCTCTAGTCTTTGTCAAGAGTTCTAAATTACCCTTCAGTCTAAGAAAAGAATCTTTTCAAGTCAACTTTTCCATCACTTCTTTGTTATTCTCTCCTCAGGAGTTGTACTAAATGTTTACATTTTTCTCCAGACATGCATTGAGCAGCTGAGTATGTTCCTTAGAGCAGTAGTTTGATATTAGATAAAACTAGCTCTGCCATCAAGGTCTTAAAACTTTCATTTGCAATAATAAATGTAACATCCCAAATATTTTAACCATGGGTTTAATACACAATGGCAAACAAGAAACATGATTTTAGAATATCCTTTAAATTATAGTACATTCCAAATGACATCTTCTGAAAACTTCTTTAAAAAATATCACAAATATTCTAATACTTTCTCTACTTCTTTTCAAAATTTAAAATTCACTGTCGCATTATAGTACTTTATTTGAAAATCTAGCATAAAAGAATGATCCCATAAAAGCACTGGATAACTACCTCATTAGTTTTAGAAATTTTTATTCCCTCTGTTATGAAGTGATTGGGTCCGTATTATCATGTTAACCAAAATTTGGGGGCTAGAGCTAGATTATATCTCATGAGTCCCTTTAATGGAAGCAGCATACACAAATGTCTTTTAAAGTGTACATTTTTGAGTTATTACTGATCTCTAAACAATTTAAAGAAAAAGAAACTGGAAAATTCCCAAAGCAATTTTTACAGTAAAATATATAATCTAATTTGTTATAAGTGCATAACACTTCCAGGAACTTCTCTCCCCCAAGTCAACGGTATGTCCCATCTGACTCAGTAGCCATTACAACCTGCAGGGCTCTCCTGAAGTCTTCTATCCCCCTTCATTTTATTCTACGCATATGAGCTTATTTCCCAAGTCACAAAGAAAATACAGACCACTAGGTAAGAATCACTCACTTGCAAGCTTGCTCTAGCTCACTCACACACCAACATACACATTGATACACACACCAAACACACGTAAATCCACACACACGTGCTAAGGTAAAAACACTGTCAGGTCATTACCTCTACTATAGCCTCAGTGTAAGAAGTGTGTTGTACCAAGGCTCCCCCGGTGCCCTGGAGTCCACCCCCATGTATATACTTTTCCTGCCTTTTTACCTTTTGTTCCCCTCTTTTACCATTTCTTCCATCATTGCCTTCATCAGGCATCTCACCAGCATTACTGCATTAGTATCATTACTGGTCTCGTTGTCTCTGGTCTTGCTTCCCTCAAACTATCTCCCACACTGCTTCCAGCATAATCTTTCATAAATTAAGTTTAATGAAGAAAATCCCCTGAAGTATATTATATCATTCAGTGCTTCCCGGTGTCCTTTAGGATGGAGTTCTAATTCCATAGTTTGGTATATTCTGACCCCTGTTCTCCTTCCAAACTCTTTACCTGTCTTAATCCAACACCAACACTTTGAATTGCATACAGTTCCTTGAAATTGTCACACTACATAACAGCTTACTGCCTTTGCCCATGCTCTTCCTTTGTCTGAAGATGCTTTCAGATACTTCTTTACCTGGACATCTTATACTCCTTTAAAACAGTAGAAAGGTATAGCAGTCATTAATTCTACTCACATATCTTCCAAATCTCCTTTCCCTCTGGGTAGAGACAATATTGCACTTCATAGTCCCCCTTTTGAAATTTGTTATGACCAATGTGTCACTGCATAATTAGCCACTCTCTTCCCATTGCTGCATCTGGGTCATGGAAGTACATGAGCTTTCCTACCAACACGTTTTGGATGTGTAGTCTGTGTGAGAAAGAAACATTTGTTGAGTTAAGACACTGTGAATTGGGCTTGTTTGTTCCTACAGCATAACCCAGGCTATTCTGGCTGATACAAAAGGTTCCTTTTCCAGCAAGCCTTCCATGAGCCCAACACAGTCTGATTCAAATGCTGTTTCTCCAAATGCAGACAGTATCGTATTCATACTCTTACCATAACACAACACTGTAGTGAGATGGCTGCTGTAACCATCTATATCCCTTCCAAGAGTACTTCTGAGGGCAGGAACTGTGTATTTCATCTCTGTTTTGTCACCAATTAGCATAGTGCTTCGCTCATGGTAAGTGCTTAAAAAATGTTTGCTGAATTAACCGCTCTTTCATTAATTCACTCATCGAGGACAAAGGACTACTCTAGTTGCTACAGATAGAGCAAACCCAGAGGAAACAAAAATACCTGCCCTCGTAGGAACTAATATTCTTGTGAAGGACAATGACAATAAGCAAGACAAATAAGTATAAAATATATAGTTCATTAGATAGTGATAAATGCTAAGTAGAAAATATAGAGCAGGGATATTTAGATGGTGACCAGGTAAGATCTCATTTAGAAGACGATCTTTTAATAAAGACCCAAAGGAAAGTGAATAAGTTGGCTATGAAGATATCTAGGGAAGAGCAATTCAGTAGAGAGAATAGTATAAACCCTGAGATGGGAACATGCCTGGCATGTTCAAAAAACAACAAAGGAGGGGCGCCTGGGTGGCGCAGTCGGTTAAGCGTCCGACTTCAGCCAGGTCACGATCTCGCGGTCCGTGACTTCGAGCCCCGCGTCGGGCTCTGGGCTGATGGCTCAGAGCCTGGAGCCTGTTTCCAATTCTGTGTCTCCCTCTCTCTCTGCCCCTCCCCCGTTCATGCTCTGTCTTTCTCTGTCCCAAAAATAAATAAACGTTGAAAAAAAAAATTAAAAAAAAAAAAACCAACAAAGGAGCCAGTATGGCTGAGCAAGTGAGTCATTAGAGATGAGATTAGAGCAGTAACAAGGAACCATCTCTTGTAGAGACATATAGGCCAGTTTAAGAGCTTTAGCTTTTATCTTGAGTGAAATAGAGAGTCATTGAAAAGTTCTGAGCAGAGGACGAGGTGGAAGAGGACAGCAGAAGATAAGGTCGGAGATATAACGGGGGCCCACATTCTTTGATTCTATAACATACTTCCTCTTCCCACAAAACAGGCAAAAAGAGGATATACCAATTAATCAAGAAAGATTAAAACTGACATTGAACGACATTTTATGATGATCTTAATCTGTTCATTACTTACTATGCAGGGACACTGATTATGATCCCTACATGATTACCAAAATATAGTAACGTACCAAAGTATCACAGAGTACCAAACATCAAGAGATATCAAATATTTAATGTAGAAACAAATCCTAATAGATAATTAATGATAACAAATGATTCAAAAAAGATTTCAGATACAGATTTATAGTTCTATGGATCTTGCTTTATTTACTTGGATTTGCCCAAATACCACAAAATAAATATAAGTAAAAACATTCCCCTATTGTAATACTGCCTTCCATAAGAAAGACTACCTTCCAAACTCAAGTTCATTGCCAGAAGCAAACAAACCAAAACAAGGAAAACAAGTGAAAGGAAACAAACCACAAGTCAAAACACCTTTTGCCAAATGTTAGATCAAATAAACACACCTTGTGTTGTGTCCTTGATGCTGCTAAGTCCGAACTCTGGAGAGCTGCCAAGGGGTAAGATGTTTCCAAAGGCAAGATCTTTACTGAAGAAGCCGTGCTTGCATTCCTGGCAAATTCAATTCCAGATACCAATAACAATGTTCTTGGTTGCTTTTTCTTACTGGAATTCAAAGTAGAGTATATGGAAATATTAAACAGATGATCTCCAGTGCCCTAATGCCCACAAAATAAAAACACTGTGGTAGCATTTTCCAAGAAGTGTTTCTTGGTTTGCTAAGTCTGTTATAGATTCAATTGAATTAAGCTTCTCTGGTCAAATATACTCAGAAAAATGTTCCATACTATGCCTCTTTTTCACAAGGCATACCTTCTAAAAAAAAAAAAAAAAAAAAAAAAAGGTCCTGAGAAGTTGTGTAATAGGAAAATCTTTTTAAACTTACTTGACCCAGCGTGTCTCAAATATATTTAAAGACCCCCTTTCCACTGTAATAAATAGTAACATTATTTCTACAGACCACACTTTAAGAATGGTTCATTCATTGTATGATGATTATCTGAAAAGTAGTGAGAGATGTGTTCACTATATTTTAGAGTTGAATATGTGTGCAAAGAGACCAATTTTAATTTGTTCTCTGTTATTGCAATTTGTACAGAGTTAACCTATAAAAATAATTTTTAAAAAATATAAAAATAATTTAATAAAACCATAAATATTAGATGTTACTTTCTAAACTAAATGCCCATTAAAAAGCAACAAAGAAAACAAACAACATATGATTTATTCATTTTTTTCAACAGATATTTACTGAATATCTGTTATGTGCCAGGCACTGAACTCATCTCTAGTTTTATGTCACAATTGCTCATATATATAAGAGTATCAAGTTTAAATGGTTCCAAACCACTCATAATAATAAAACCAACTCAAAATTTAACCCCAAGTATTTGAGAACACAAGTTTCACTAATTCTAATCATATCATTAAAAATAGCTTTCAATGTTGAGGATGTTTTAAATAGTGATAATAATCCAGGTCAACATGAAAATATGAAAGCACATTATTTTTTATTTTTATTTTAAAAAATGTTAATGTTATTTTTGAGAGAGAGAGACAGAGAGACAGAGCATGAGCGGGGGAGGGACAGAGAAAGAGGGGAAACAGAATCTGAATCAGGATTCAGACTCTGAGTTGTCAGCACAAAGCCTGACGCAGGGCTCCAACCCACAAACTGTGAGATCATGACCTGAACCAAAGTTGGACACTTCACCAACTGAGCCACCCAGGCACCCCTGAAAACACAGTGTTTAAAAAAAATGGTACTGCAAAAGAATAAAACTGAAGTTCTGCTTCATACTATACACAAAAATTAACTCAAATGAATCACAGACCTAGATGCAAATACTGAAATAATAAAATAGAAGAAAAATAATAATATAAGAAATAATAGAAGAAAAAAAAATAAAATAGAAGAAAACAGAGGAGTAAAACTTCATGACCATGGGTTGGGCAATAGTTTCTTAGATACAACACCAAACATACAAGCAACAACAACAAAAAACAGGTACATTGGACTTCATCAGAATAAATAAAAACTTTTGTGTTCCAAAGTACATAATCAAGAAAGTGAAAAGACAACCAACAGAATGGGAGAAAATATTTGCAAATCATATATCTGACACGGGTCTTATATCCAGACTAATGAAGAACTCTTACTACTCAAGAGTAAAAATGCAAATAATCCAATTTTAAAAAGGGCAAAGGATTTAAATAGAGATTTCTTCAGAACAAAAACAAACTGTCAATAAGCACATGAAAAGATGCTAAATTTCATTAGTCACTAGAGAAATTCAAATCAAAAGAGATACAATGAGATACCACTTCACTAGACAGATATTAAGAAGTATTGGTGAGGATATGAACTAGACCTTCATATATTGCTGGTGGGAAAGTAAACCGGTCTTGGAAAACAGGCAGTTCCTCAAAATATCTTAGAGTAACCATACGATCCAGCAATCCCACTCCTACGTATTTGCCCAAGGGAAATGAAAACATACATCATGTCCATATAAAAACTTATACGTGAATGTTCATAGCAGCAATATTCTTATAGTCAAAAAGTGGAAACAATCCATGATGAGTAGATAAATAAAACGTGGTATAACCATACAATGGAATATTATTCCACCATAAAAAAGAATGAAATATTACTACGTGTTACCCCATGGTAACTCCATGGTTAGCCCACGGTGAACCTTGAAAACATTACGCTAAGTGAAAGAAGCCAGTCACAAAAGTCCAATTAATACATTATTCCTATTGTTCACCTTACAGTAAGTGTCCAGAATGAGAAAATCTATAGAGATAGAAGACAAATTAACAGTTATATAGGGCGGCTGAAAGTGAGAGCAAAAGAGATGGGGCATGACTGATAACGGGTACAGGGTTTCTTTTTGAGGTTATTTAAACATTTTAAAATTAGATAGTGGTGATGGTTGCACAACTCTGTGAATATCCAAGAAACTACTGACTTGTACACTTAAAAAATAAATTTAATGGTTCTGAATTATATCTCAATAAAGTTGTTGCTAAAATGAAAAAGTATAATAATATATATAGTTCTTATCTAAAATGTTTGGGCCAAAAAATAAAAAGTAAAATTAAAATAAAAAAATAAATAAATAAAATAAAATAAAATAAAATAAAAAATACAATAAAATGTTTGGGCCAGTTGTGCCTTGGAGGTTTTCAGATTATAGAAAAGTAATATATCCCATTTACCATAATTACATAACACTCCTGGAGGAAAGTAGGGGCAGCACATTAATATTTCATAGTAAAATCTTATCAATATTAACACTGACTGGAAAAATAAAGATGACATAAATAGTCCCATGCTATTTTAAGTATGGTTTTGCCTCAATTCAATTTATGCAAACTTGGAAAAAAATTTATTTTGCAGAACTTTTGGATTTTGAAAATTTGAATAATGGGTATTGGACACTTATTAATGATGATGACAAATATTAGCAACAATAATGATATCAGCAGATTCCATTTACTGTGCTTTGCACGTCACATGTATTATCAGAAAGTCTCGTAACATTTATGTGGGACAGGTACAATTAACCCCCAATGAGAAAACTAAGTTTCCTAATGATTAAGTGAGTTTTCCAAGCATACACAGTTAACAAAGGGCACAGATTTGAATGCAATCTATCCGATCACAGAGTACACTCACTTTCCTCTATAAGGAAGAGTATATCCAGATCATCCATCTGAGATATAGATTTCAAACCTATAAAATGGAGAAAAGAACTGTTCTATGTATCACAGAGATTACTGTAAGGATGAAATGAGATTGCTTTTATGAAAATAATGTGTTAAATATAAGGATCTATATAAATGTGGGACAATATTACCTAGAAAACTATTTTTTATTACATATCAAAATCAATGTTTAAAATGAGATATGGTTTTAATGAAATTCTTTAGAGGCATTCAAAACAAATACGCTTATTTTATTAGAAGAAATGCTAAGCATTAAACATTGCTTTTTAAATATATAAGAAAAGAAAATCCCAATATGTTCAAGGGATCCATAACTAAACATCTATCATCTCAAATTCTAATAAAGTTTTTATAAGCCATACATAACACTGGTGCAGTGTGCTGACATAATACATTATGTTTGGTCTTTTAAAGTAGTTCTGTGTAGACAGGAGAAGCCAGACAGATCATTTTTTTTTCCACTATAGGCAACTTTTTAATCTTTTGAAAATTTAAAATTATTTGTTTATTTAGCAACCTGCTCACAAAAGTTTCCATACCACATAAGTTCCTACGATAATTAGTGGATTGCCTATGTATCCTTCCTCAAGGAAAATTCTGTTATAAACAGGACATATGTGGGTATAGCCCAATGCAACTTTTGTTCCATGACTGTATATTCATAGCATTAAAAAAAATTTAGGGAATGCTGTATTTGAAAAGTTTAAGAACTATTATTGTAAAATACTGATCTGATCATGTTGGCTCTACAGCACAAAAATCTAAAATGGATCTTCACTGCCTATAAGATAAAAATTGCTTTGTGTAGCACATGACAGCTTTCTCAGCCTGGACCATGGTTTTTATTGCCTCAACTCTAGCTACTTTTCTCCAAATTGTGTTCCAGCCACTGAATTTCTTTCATTTCCCAACTATGTGATCCTATTGACAGCTTAGTAGCTTTACAAATATTGTTCTCTTTGCCTTGTTACCTTAGCCCCAGCCTTATCTACGTTAAATTCACAGGCATCCTTCCAAACCTTGTTCCAAAGCCACTTCCTCTATATAATTCATCTGTACCTGCCAAACAAATCTTTGCTGATTAACTGATTGATACATACCTCACTTGTTAAATACAGTACATGCTTATCTCTATAAACACATAGATTTTTGGCATACAATAATAAAATGCTACTATTTCTAACAGCACTGCGATATTTAACTGAATGTCTTTGGAAATGAAATTCTAAAATCTTCACATGAATATGTTTCATTTAAGGCACAGAGGTACAAAAGAGAAATTTTGGACGATTAAATGTAAAAAATAATAGACTTGTTTTTAACGCCAGTCCATAGAAGACCAAAGAAATGCTAGGGTAAGCAGAACATTGAAGGGCAATTGCTGAGTAAATCTGGGTGCCTTGAAATAAAAAGAAAATTCCATTTTTTTAAGTTTACAGTTTAAGTCAGGAGTTGCCAAATTTTCCTATAAAGGGCCAAATTGTAAATTTTTAGGCTTTGAAGGTTGAGAAGCAAAATCAAACTATAATTGTCATAGCAATTCCTAGTGCTCTGAGCAGTGCAAAGCAGCACAGCCACACATTTGCCTATCTGTTGCAATTACTCCACACTGGTATTTTAGTGCCACATACAATATGTAAACAGACGTGTAGGTGTGTCCCGGTAAAACTTCATTTATTAACAAAATTTGAATTTCGTGCGTGCATTACAAAACATTATTGCTTTGTTTTGTTTTCCCTCCAACCATTTAAAAATGTAAAAACTATTCTTGGTTCACGGGTCATAGAAAAACAAGCACTGAGCCAGATTTGGGAAACCCATGGATCCAAGTTTGCTGAAGAATGCTTTAGGTATAAAGTCTATCCATCCTCTTAAATTACCAGGTTTCATCTCTGGCATATATAAATCATAAAATCACAAAATGTGATTTACATCTGGATTGTTGTTGCTGAATTAATTTTTATGCTACAGGTGTTTTCATGCAAGCAATTTTTTACATTCATAGTCAATTTTTAACTAGATTTGACATAATTATTTAGAGCCACATCAATATTCTAGAACTCTAGGATATACTATCAGCTTTTTTTAAAATATGCCATGGCTTTTACATTTACATCACCTTCTAATAAATTGTTGTAGGTCTTAGGTTTTCTCCCCCCACAAAAAAGGAAACAGGGTGGAGTTTAAGGTCCCTTATAACCTTAGGAGTGGTTTTCTGTGCCATTACACAAGAAATACAAACTGCATGGATATTAAAAAAAAAGAAAACAGAAAACCCTCTTAAGAATGTTGCTCTGTTGTCTTCTGCTATTTAATGCTATAGGAAAGGAGTCTGAGACCAGCCTAACTTTTGTTTCCTGACGGTAATATGCTATTTTTCTCTCTTTCTAGATATATGAAGCATTTTTTCTGTATCATTATACTAATTTAAAAAATTTTTGATATTGTGTCTCTTTGAGTCGTCACATCTTATGTAACTCCTTTCTGCACCCATGACTTTTTCAGCTCAAAAAAGTTTTGATTCCTGTTACCTCTTTGCTTATAACTTTTTTTTTCTTTCAAATACTGTCTTCTCTTCATTAGGAACAATTGTCAATAGTATAGTCTCTTCTTCAAAAACCCTAAATTTTCATAGAGTGGACCTCATTCTTTTTCTTCCACATATCAACTTTCTTTTCATGAATTCAATATTTACGTTAGGAGGACTTTTCAAGTCTATTTTTCATACTGATTAAATTTTCTGCAGTAATATCAATTCTGTTCTTTACTGCCTCAAATATAGATTTTTTAATATGTCATTGTGGTAGGCAGAATAATGCATCCCTCAAAGATGCCCAGGTCCTGATTCCCTAACCTGTGATTATGTGAATATTACCTGTGAGGATTACATGGCAAAAGGGACTGTATGGATGTGATTAAATGAAGAACCTCAAAAGGGAGAGATTATCGTGGATTATCCAGGTGGGTTTTTAAAAGCAGTTCACTTTTCTTAGCTGTGGTCTGGACGGGATTTGACTACAGAAAAATACAGGGATGTAATGTTGCTGGCTCTGAAGATGAAGGGAGTCATAATCCAAGGAATGTGAGCAGCCACTAGAAGCTGGGAGAGGCAAGGCAACAGATTCCCTCCCAGAGCCTCCAGAAAGGAACGCAGCCTTGCCAAAACCTTGATTTCATCCCAGTGAGACCTATTTCAGACTTCTGAACTGCAGATTAAGATAATGAATTTGAGGTTTTTAAAGTCACTAAATTTGTGGTAGTTTGTTAAAGCTGGAATATAAAACTAATACAGTTCTCATTTTTAGTTTTTCCTTATCTTTTTGTTTTACCTTAGTCTTCCTACTGTCACCTAATCATTGTCTGCTCTTCATATACGGAGTTCTCCTGCCCATAGAGACCATGAATTCTTGCACATGCTACATGTCAAAGAACTTCCTCAAATGTTCTTTAGCTTAAAATTCTTCTTTGGTTTTCACAGGTATGCCCCTGAGTCTTCTGCTGATTACCTTTTCCTTGGGTTTGTGGGATTTTTTGTTCCACTTTATTCATTTCGAATGCTGTTATCCAGCATATTTTGGCTTTGCAAGAGACTATAGACAGGTGCCTGGGTGGCTCAGTCGGTTAAGCGTCTGACTTCAGCTCAGGTCATGATCTCACGGCTTGTGAGTTCGAGCCCCGCATCGGGCTCTGTGCTGACAGCTCAGAGCCTGGAGCCTCTACAGATTCTGTGTCTTTCTCTCTCTCTCTCTCTGTGCCCCTCCCCTGCTCACACTCTGTCTCTGTCTTTCAAAAATAAATAAACATCTAAAAACAATTTAAAAAAAAAGAAAGAGACTATAGAGATCATTTCTACACAGTCCTCTTTTCCAAATGTATGTATGTATGGGAGGTGTGAGGGTGGAATATTGAGGAGAGGAGAAAAGGCAGATAACGGACCCCTAGAAAATGACAATATGGAATCAGAAACTGGTTCTTTTCTTTAATTCTTTTTTAATTGTTTTAAGTTTATGTATTTATTTTGAGAGAACAGAGAGAGCACAAGCAGGGGAGAGGCAAAGAAAGAGGGAGAATCCCAAGCAGGCTCCCTGCTGTCAGCACAGAGCCTGACACAGGGTTCAAACTCATGAAACTGTGAGATCACGACCTGAGCCAAAATCAAGAGTGGGAGGCTGAACCAACTGAGTCAACTGGGTGCCCCATAAACTGGTTCTTAAAAAAAAAAAAAACCTGATATGCCCCTGCCCAGAGACATTCATGCTATATTGAACCACTGTGAATAATGAGAATGTATTATAATGCTCAAGCACATTCTTCATAAAAATGGAAGAACACCACAAATCTTCAATTCTAGATATTCACATATAAGGAACTTGATGCCTGGAACATTATCACCCCCTCACCCCCAAATAATTTATCTATTGCTGGAGCCTAGTCTAAAACTTTCAGTCCAGTGTGCCTTCTGTCTAGTGTAGGTTATATGTAATCCACAATTAGGATTTTGTCACAGGTATCCATATAATTTATCAGTCTACAACCAGCAATATCTGAATATTTTTAATATCTAAAATACGTTAAAAAGGGTTTTCTTCCTTTTGTCTTTGCCAAAATTTTAAGGTCTTCAGTCCAATTGGACATGCGCAACTATGTCACTGCATAACACTATTATAGAAGAACTAAGTTTCTGTTTATTCCCGCTGTCATTCTCCATGTTCAGTGGCTTGAAAATACATAAGATCCTCTCATTTACGGGAGGTTCAACAAAACAGAATTTGTTAAACCTCTGAGTACACAGTATTTATCTTTCTATTGTTTTTTAGCATTTCCAAGTTAAGAAGCTAAGAAATCATCTTATTTTTCAAGAAAATATATACCTATTGCACTCTATCATCACAAAGGTACTTAACATTTCTGGGGCACCCAGGTGGCCCACTCAGTCCATTAAGCCTCTGACTCCTGGTCTAGGCTCAGGTCACGATCTCAAGGTTTGTGAGATCAAGCCCCATGCTGTGCTGACAGTGTCTGGACCCTATTGGTATTCTCTTTCTCCCTCTCTCTCTGCCCCTCCTCTATGCTCATTCTCTCTCTCTCAAAATAAATAAATAAACATTAAAAAAAGATACTGAACATTTCTGTCATACAAGAAAGGATTAAATGCATGTACCAGGTGTGAAAAGATTTAGCTCTTAGACTCTAGATCCTTCTCTGTTCAGTTAGAAATGTTTTGAGGATATCAAATATTATAAAATATGCATTAGTATTTTCTATTAACATTGTTTTAGTCATTCTTGGAAAATACCAAAAAATAGCTATTTTCTAAGCATTATTTTTATTAAGACCTTCACACTTAGAGCTTAATCTATTGACGACAAAAACAAGAACACAGAAGAACAAAGACTAGGGTGAAATCTCGTCTAGCCTCATGCCTCCATGTAGAGGAACTTCCACTGGAACAGCAGTTCTCAAAGGACATGTTTTTGGCCTTGGAGTGTGGGAAGAAAATTCTTCATTGAGCTGGACCTCTATGTTACACAATACTTACCATTCCTAAACTTCAGGGTCCCAAAAGCCATAAGCTTTTAAAGACACAGTAATAATTTAAAAACACCTCCACTTATTTCAAAAGACCCAAAGGGATCATCTAGGGTGGAAAATCAGAGCACTAGGTTAACAGTCCTGGCCTCAGATCCTACTCCTATCCACAGCTTCCCAACGTGAGAGTTATCTGATTGGTGACTGGCGGCTGAAATCCACTGGTCCATATTACTCCAATGGGTAGATATTAGCTATTAGAAACCTGTCAATACTAGAGTTTTTCCTTCTTTTACTTCATTGCTAATTCTGGATAAATGTACCTTTTCTGCAAACTGAAATGATCTCTCACTTAAGAAAAGAGGTAAGAAAAGACGAGGCAGGAGGTAGGAGGTAGGAGGAGGCAGAAAGTACTAGTACTCATTTCGGGTCTCCCATCCAAAGCACTATGCCAAATCAGCTCTTTAGTAAGGAAGGTGATATTGCAAACTCCCTCTGTCTGTTTACACACCCAAGAGAGTGAGGGAAAATAAAGCAATTATTTATTGAGCCCCTAAAAACTGTAATTCCAGTAGAATGCTTTCTCTAATCCATTTATCTTTATATCAGTTTCTCTACCAGAAATGGAGTTGAGAAAGGGATAGCCAAATACTAAATAGATAAAATAAAATTATAAATGATAAAGAAAATGACATGTGCTCCTATATACTCTTACGTTTATTAAAAAAGCAATACATATTTTCTCTTTTCAGTGTTTTCCCTTTCTGATGATAATGTCTACCACATATGCCCACTTTCATTGATAAACCTAAATAAACTTTAGGAAAATTTAGGCTATTTATAGCCTTTATTTTCATACAGAAATCACGAAAAAAGCCATAGTGGAACCAATCACAATACTTTTTGGCCATGGAAAATTAAAATAGTATGAAAGATGATTCAAATTGAAGAAAAGAGTTCTAGGAATCAGGTAATGGTATTCAAGTGGCATAAAGATAATCAGCTTTTCTTTGTCCAAAATGGACTGTGATAGAAGAGAAAGTTTATGTTTTTAATGTTTATCTCAAAAATACAATTTAACATTTTCACAAAATATTTGACAATGATTTCTTTTTTCACTTGCTTAAATATAAGAATATCCTTTAAGAGAATAATCAAAAGGCATTTGAAAAAAATTACAGTTTACATGGTTTTGAAAGACAGCAACAATTTATTGAGCACTGGTAGTTCCTGCTTATTAAATGGTTATAAAAAAAAAAAGATTGGCTTAAGATGCTGAACTAAAATTAAGCTATGGTAAAATGCAATGTGGAAGAAAGAACAACGACCGAATTCTGTTCCCAGCTATGTTCTCAGTCACTCTTTGGTATGAAGCAAGGGGGAGAATAATTTCCTTATCCCTCAAGAAGTTGACCCAAAACAGGTCTTAATCCAGGGTCCAATTACACTTCAAACAGTGTCTTTCTCTAAGGGGAGACTCAATAGCTTTCTTTAGCTTCTCAAACCAGTACATGATATCAAGAAGGTCATTCATCCTTAGATTAGAAGGTAATCTTTCCGAATCCTTTCAGGCTATGTATATGCTTTGAAAAACCAAGTGATGTCAAGGGGGAGAAAAAGTGTCATGCAAGATATTTAAGGCATCACTTAACGAGAAGTATTCGCAGAATCAACAACAAATAAATGAGTTGCTTCATTTCTAAATAACCCGATGATAAGAGAAGTCCCAAGGGAGGTTTGAAACTACTTTAAGCTAAATGATCATACTTCTATGTGTTTACAAATTCAGATCATATAGACAAAAAGATAAAGTGGAATCAATAACACTTCACATCTGTGTAAATTATTAATAATACTTTCATAATCAATTATTCCTCCTTAATTTTTAGGAACAAAGGGCAAAGTATAGATGAGAAAACAGTTATGAAGGTTATTGGCCAAGGACAAACATTCCCTAACCCTGACAGTTTTCTGACTTACAGGCCAAGGTTCTCCTCAGTGTTCTAAGAAGTACAAGCTTCCTTCTTGTAGATTTATACAGTAAACCTAGCAGAAGGAAGTAAAAGTAGACTTTAGCTCCTTATGTGTTTTCTCTCTGGAATGTTTGTTCTGCTCAATCATTTGGGGCCAAATGATAGGAGCAAAGAGATCTGAAATGGTTATCTGTGGTTACCATCTTACAGTTAATCATTAAATGTGGGCCAATCAAGCCGAGGGGCTTGATTCAATTAGTAACTATCACCCACTTTCCACAGTAGGAACTGGAAAGGGAAATCATGTATTGGAGCTTGTCCAAAAATGAACTGCCTCAACTTCTTGAGCTGCTCATTGTGCTCAAACGTTACAGCAGAGAGAAAAATAATTCCAGGTAGAAAAAATTAGATATCCTTTCCCCCTTTTCCTAGCCATCCACATGGATACCAACACCCTGTGGGTCCAGGGATTCACCAAGCACCAAGCAAAGATCCTTTCCTCCCATCCCACCCTAGTCCCTCCCACCACCCCGTGCAAATAACGCCACCTCAACGCTGCCTGAAGCTCTTCTCTGCAAATGTTTTGGTCTGCAGATATTTATTAAGGGGAAGGCTGGTAAAAGTACGGAGTGGAGTAATACCAGAGAAAAGCCAGAACAAGAACTACGAGACCCCGAGTGCTGGACTGTAAAATAACAGGACACGAATTAACTGACAGCACAAGAGAGCCAATCCCCAAACGAGAAAGAGGCCTCGGGAGGTGGGTGGAGCTAAAATTTCCAGGGCCCTGCGCCGGCGCCAGACACGCTGGCAGGGCGGGAACCGCTCGTTCCTTAGCAACAGAGGCGGCCACGCCCACCCACCGCCCCAACTCCGTGCTCGCCGTCCCCACCCCCACCGCGAGCGCCCTGCACGCCGGAAGGGGTCCTTAAGTGATTACCGTACCTACTGGGTTTCCCTAGCTTCGGGCTCCCGGTCTTCCAGAGCCTCCCTACGCCCAGCCAGCCCAAGCGCCGCTCTCAGGGAGGAACGACCATCTCCTAAACGCTCTGGGGACTCGCTAAGGACGTGCGCCCGCTTTCAGTCCCGGACCCCGAGCCTCCCTGGCGGGGCCGCCCCAGCCCCCTCGCCCTCGCCGGACACACACACCTTAGCTCAGCCAAGGCAAGGGCCGACAAACTTCGTGTCCTGCTGGAAATGTTGCTGTCCACGGTCCTGTCACTCAGAGGCAGGGGCGGGACGAGTAGGCTGCACACCCCCTACTCCCAAGGGGCTGTACGGAAAGAGGCGGGGCTTGGCGGAGAGGGACAGGACCCGTCCCCAGCCTGCGCTCCGATTGGTCAATCTCTCTCCCTCCTCTGCGCGGGTCCTGGTCGCCGAGGCGTCGGCCCCTCAGCCTTTCCTTCGTTTTGACGCGAGTCCCAAGCTCTAATACCTGACTCACAAAATGACCATAGAAATTAAAAATAAGGGCTATGACTTGTTTTATAACTATGAAAGACAAAATTATGTTCTTTCCATTATTGAACCCTTCCCAGCTAAACACGCACACACACTCCCATCCCCAATCTCCGGGGAGCATCCCATGGGGGAAGCATGGACTGTCTCTGAAAACAACATTGTTTGCAGATTCAAGCTTTTCACAGGAGATGAATCAGTTTAGGAAAAGTGATTCCTGAAACATGACCAACAACAAAGCTTTGGAGGTATGTCCAGGTACTCAGTTTTCACGTCTACCAAATGGGAATGAAATACGAAGTTATTATTTGGGAAGCACTCGACAATTGAATGATTTATACCTTTTAATCCTGTAATTCTCTCAACACCCAATGTTATTATCCAAGGCCTGTGAACAATGAAAAAGGCTCAGATAGGTTACATTTGTTCAGTCATTCAACAAATGAAGAAGTGCCTGCAGTCATTACTTTTTATATTGTGGTACGTTGACTTTAAAATTCTTTCAAAAACCTGTGCGATTTTCAATTTAAGTTTTCTCTTGCTTTAGTGTAAGTCATTTTCCTCTAGGCCAGCCTATCATAGCTAAAAAAACAAACAAAAAAAAAAACTTGAGAAAGTAAATAGCGTACAGGAAACAGAAGGACTGAGACAAGTATAAATAGACTAACTAGAAGGTCTCGGAAATCTCCTAGGATATCAGGGCCAGAAATTGAATCCAAAATGTAATTTTCTTTTCTTTTCTCCTAAATCATTTGCTGGTCTCCAGTTCCTCTCCCCGAAATAAAGGTAGAGTTAAATGAGATTATCTTAATACTCTTAACCAGATTTGTATGTGTGTGGCTTTAAAATAGTGTAACCCTTTTTCCTTCTGTATTAAACCAATACCCAGAAGTGTTTATCTTGTCAATACAGTAGTTATAATAAAGGAAAAACAATACTTCTGGACAAGTACTTTGAAATTCAATTAAAATGTCCACTATGATAAAATTGTTGGAATGAAAGAAACATTCCAATTGCAAGTGATTTTATTCTTGTGTCCTGCTGAATTTTCAAATTCTTCTGAAACCTCACTATGAATACCTCTCTACAAAATTTCTTGATTTCTATGACTCATGATCACCATTATGTTTCTTTAATCTTTTAAAAATATTTAGTTTTAGATTAAAAAGAAAGAGCTATGATTGTATATTAATAAGTATGTTACATAAATAAATACTGTAAGATTTAAATAAAAGTGGTGAATTATTTATTTGAATTCTTTTTCAATTGCATATTCAAATAAGTACAGCAAATGCATTTGTTTGACTATTCTCTCATATATAAGAGATTATACATTTAAATAAATGTATTGTATGCATGTAAATGTGTAATCATTGAAATAAACACAGCTGTATATTGCCCATATGTATAGCTCCAGATGTTTGAAACATACATTCAAATTTCTGGAACTCTACACCTTGGTATCTAGTTAAACATCCAGTAGAAAATTCTGTGCCCCATATACATAGGAATACATTTCAAAACTCTATCTGCAGTGAGGAAATAAGGTTAGAACAATGAATAATGAGTCTCTACCACCGAATATCTATCTGGAACATATTCTTACAAGATAGCTTATCCTGGCAAGTTGTTCTGCAAGCATATTCTATAAAATGAATACTAGCCAACTTACCCTGTATGAATATGACTATTGCAAAGTAGTCTTGCAAGTGTCTATCCAAATACTTAACCTCCAAAAAATAATGTTTCCAATTAACTTCACTTTTGGAGTAGGAGAGTCTCATGTTATCCATGCCTCAATTATTTACTTTTTAACTCACATTTCTGCTCTAATACTTGGAACATATATAATTTGAAACTCCACTGTAGGCAGTAGTGAACATTAGAAGAAATTAGGAAGTACAAACTAACCAGATATGAAATAAAGAATGTCTTAGGGACATTGAACAAGAAGTAAATGGCTTAGTGTAAAATTAAAACATCCAGATGTATGTTATGCACATGCTTATTTCTTTACCATGTAATGACACACATACTATATTTAAATTTGTAGCAAGTTGAAATATAAATTAGAATCCAATAATTATATGTGCTAACATCTTTGGTCTAGATGATTATGTATGTAGCTTGAAATTTGGGAGAATCCATTTGTAGAGATCATTTGTAGAAATTATGATTCTGTCAAAACATGAAATTCATTGAATATATTAAAATAAAATATTAAAATGTCAAATTATTAAAACTTACTTAGTACTTTACCTAAATTTTAAAGGTTGAAATATCCAAATTAGCTCTCTCAGTAGCTGCAGTTGGTTGGTTAATAGGTCAAACATGCATATTACCATTTCTGTTTAGTCATCCTAGAACGTTAGGGAGCCATTTAAGGTGAATTTTTTTAAAACATATATAGAAATGATTTTTCATGTGAGTTCATTTAAGAAATCCCTGTGTGTGACCTCCAGTCTATGTTTGAAAATCTTGGTTTTAGCCCATAGAAATATATTGAAACCACTTAATAAAACCTAGAAAATGGATATGCTTTTTCTGAAGAAAAACTTTGTTTACAAAACTCAGAAAATTAATAAACCATAAATTATTTTTATTAATTTGTGCAATATTTGAAATTATAGTTACATAGCAGCACATTTTTAGAATGAACTTTTCCTTAAAGCTAACTGACATACATTATTAAATACATATCTCAATGTTTGCTTTTTGAGTAATGGAATGCAAGATTGTCACTGAAATCTGGAATAAAATTATTTATCTCAAAAATGTTCTTCAGATGATATAGGAAATATATATAGAAATATATCTATAGAAATATATCTCTATATATAAATATATCTATAGAAATATATCTCTATATATAAATATATGGAAAATTATTTCATGTGATGGATCACATATTACAAATATTTTGAGGATATAATTTCAAATGTATAGCTGTCAGCTATTTACCTGGCAAAAGACATATAGGTGAAAGGTATATATCTTGTAGCCAGTTGAAAATGTTCACATTTACTTTTTTTTTTCAGGTCATTGGAAGTTTAATCCAATATGACAATGACTAAATGTTCTGAAATCAGGATGCAATTTACAGATAATTCACTGATAGCATTTTCCCCCTTCTTAGGGGTACCCATAATAATAATGGCTTTTCCAGTAGATAGCCCCTTTATATTCAAGTGGTGACTCATTAATCAAAACGGCTTTGATTTTGTGCCCCTTACCTCTCAAAACAAGGCCTCTGAATCCTTCACATCAGGAGAAAAGAGCAACTGCCGATTTTTGATTTTCGTAGTTTCCACTGCAGCAGGGCAGAATTGAGGCACAGCATCTGGATGTATTTTTGTCATTTATTATTGCTAAGGCTCATCAATGTTATATTCATTTAGCATCACACTGAGAAAAGCCATCGTCCTATGTTCCCCCCGTGTATCTTAACCCCCAGTTTCTCCAACTCAGGTATTTCAGAGCCTACTTACCGATGCTTCACTTATTCATTTATAATCATTCATCACTTTTTAGTGTTCTTTATATATAATTTGCCTATTTATTATGTGCATTACTTATCCTTCTCTACCTCAAGAATGTAAGTTGCTTGAGGGGTAGAGATTCCATCAGTTTTATTAACTGATGTACCCCAAGTGCTGAGATCAGTGCCTGGCACCTAATGGGCACTCAAGAAAATTTTGATTAAATTTAGTGTTCTGTATAGTTGTGATTGATTTAATTCTTTATAATATTCTCGTGCATGGATATGTCACAACTCATATATCTATTCTTCTACTCCAGGGCTTTGGAGCTATTTCCGGGTTTGTTCTATGATAAACAGGGCAGTTGTTAACATTGCTACTGCAGATTTACAAGAGTTTCTCTTTGATTTGTAACTAGGAGTAGAATCACAATTTGTAGAGCGTGTGCACATTGTAAATGAAAGTATAATACCAGGGGTGCCTGGGTGGCTCAGTTCGTCGAGTGTCTGAGTTTTGATTTCGGCTCAGGAATGATCCCAGGGTCATGGGATCAAGCCCTGTGTAGGGCTCTGTGCTGAACGTAGAACCTGCATAAGATTCTCTCTCTCTCCCTCTGCCCTCACCCCAACTCGTATGTGCTCTCTCTCTATATATATAAAAATAAGAAAGTATAATACCAAAATTTTCCCAAGGTGTTATACTATTTTTCCCTCCTAACAGAAAATGTGTTTGTAAGATTCAAATGTATTGATCTTTTCAGAAAACCAAATTTTGGCTTTGTTAACTTTGTCATATTTGTTTTCTATTTCATTGATTTCTGCTTTTCTTTATTATTTCCTTTTTTCTTCTTACTTAATTTTCTTATTTTTCTATATCAAGTAGAAAGTAAGATAATTGATTTAAATTGTTATCCTTTAAAATTATTGGCGTTTAAAGCTAGAAAATTACTTCTAAGGACTGCTTTAGTGATGTCCCATAAATTTTGATGTGTTTTAATTAGGATTCTTTTGAAAATATTTAAAATTTTTCTTTCTGTGAGTTCTTTTATCATTGGGTTATTTATTTAGAATTGTCTTGTTTAGAGTCCAAGTATTTGGGAGTTTTCTAAATGTCTTTTTGTCATGGCCTTTTAATTTAACTCCATTGTTGTTCGAGAATATACACTGTAAGATTTCAAACTTCTGAAAGTTATTGAAACTTATTTTATAGCCCAGCATACAGTTTATCTGAACGATTGTTCTCAGTGTACTTGAGAAGAATGTGTATTCTGCAATTGTTGGATGTAGTGTTCTAGAATTAATAATGTGTATCCTTAAATTATTGCTGAGATTCATCAATGTTATGTACTTGTAAAATTGTGTATTTAAGAGCGATCCCTGTATGCCCTCCTTTCACACTCCCCCAGTTTTTACCTCCACTACCAACATCCCAGAGCTGGACTTCAGCTTCACATCTCACATATGTTACATTCCGCTTCCCATTCATACACCACACTTCACAAATGTCAGAAGCTTATGCCAGTGTAATTCCACGTATCTGTCCCCACTCCATCATTTGTATTATTTGCTGTATATGTTTGTTTTAAATGCATTATAAAACTTCAATGTAAAATGTATTTGCTTTTGACCTAAATGGTTAGCTTTTTTAAAGAAAACAAAGAGAATTGTCTTTTAGATTTACTCACATAATTACCATTTCTGGCACTTTTTGTTCCTTTGTATATCTCTGACAATTTTAATTTTCTTTATATTACGGAACTAGTATTTTTTTTATCCTTTCCAACTTTCAAGTTTCCTTTCACACAAAATATGAGATTATAAATGATTCTATTTTTTTTAATTTTTTTTTCAACGTTTATTTATTTTTGGGACAGAGAGAGACAGAGCATGAACGGGGGAGGGGCAGAGAAAGAGGGAGACACAGAATCGGAAACAGGCTCCAGGCTCCGAGCCATCAGCCCAGAGCCTGACGCGGGGCTCGAACTCACGGACCGCGAGATCGCGACCTGGCTGAAGTCAGACGCTTAACTGACTGCGCCACTCAGGCGCCCCTAAATGATTCTATTTTTGTGTACATATATATGTGAGTATACTTCTTTCAAATAAAAATGGATACAAATAAACACATACATACATACAATTTGACTTTTGAACATTTTCTTTGAACTCAACAAAATATAACTACACATTTCAATAATTTTTTGCAACATTCATCTGAAGTTACATTTACTCTCCCGTGTTATCTTCAGAAATAAGGAGATTGAGGTTAGAGAGATTAAACTTTTAACAATTACTTTAAAAAGCCATTAAAACTTATTGTGTACTTTTATTTTTTAATTATTATCCATCTTCCCTAACCCAGTACTGTAAGATTCATTCCTCTTCAATAGCATATAATGCTTAGCTCACTACAACCTCCTAGATAGATCTTCAAAAATTATGAGTAAATAAAATAATGAATTTGAGATTTAGATATAGATATAGGTATAGATATAGATAGATACAGATTCTGGAACAAAAAATGCAGTTCAAGTGCATTTTTTCCCATCCCCTGAACCACCTCTGGCAACCACTAATCTGTTCTCTCTCTCTCTCTCTCTCTCTCTCTCTCTCTTTCTCTCTCTCCCTCTCTCTCTCTGTCTATATATGTGTGTGTGTGTGTGTGTGTGTGTGTGTGTGTGTGTGTGTGTGTGTGCGGGCACGCACGCACGCATGCATGTGTGTGTGGGGGGCTTATTTGGGTTTTTTTTGAGATGGGGAGTTATTTGTTTTGTTTCTTTTTAGGTTTCATATATAGGATTGATCATGTGGTTTTTGTTTTTCTCTGACTTATTTCACTAAGCATAATGCCCTTGAGTCCATCCATCTTGTCACAAATGGCAAGATTTCATTTTTTATGTCTGAGTAATATTCCACTGTATATAGTTATGGTTATAGTTGTTATAGTTATAGACATAGACATAGATGGATATAAATATATAGATATAGATATAGATATGCATACACATGTACCACAATTTCCTTATCCATTCATTGATGGACATGGTTGTTTCTATATCTTGGCTATTGTAAATAATGCTGCAATGAACATACAGGTACATATCTTTTTGAGTTAATGTTTTCATTTTCTTCCAGTAAATACCCAAGAGTGGAATTGGGGGATCATATGGTAGTTCTATTTTTAAGTTTTTGAGGAACTTTTCATACTGTTTTCTGTAATGGCTCTACCAATTCACATTTAACCAAAGCACTCTTGAGAAAGAAAAACAAACCTGGAGGCCTCACCCTCCCAGAACTCAAACTATATTACACACTCTAGTAATTAAAACAATATGGCATTGGCATAAAAACAGACACAGGTCAAAGGAACAGCATAGAGATCCCAGAAATTAACCCATGCATATATGGTCAATTAATTTACAGCAAAGGAGCCAAGAATATGCAGTGGGGAAAGAAGTTTCTTCAATAAATGGTGTTAAGAATTAGCACTTGTTGCGATGAGCACTGGGTGTTGTATTTAAGTGATGAACCTGGGAAACTACCCCAAAAACCAAGAGCACACTTTACATACTGTATGTTAGCCAATTTGACAATAAATTGTATTTTTAAAAAATAATTCATATTTTTTATTGGTCTAGGTGCATTGATAATATTTTCTCTCAGATTTTATTTGTCTGAAAATGTCTGTCTCCTCTCTTCTTTTTGCAAGTTACTTCGAATTTGAAGTTGAAAGTAATTTTTCTTTGAGCTCTTTAAATAAGTCAGTCAATAGTCTTCTTGCCATCATGTTTCTTATGTGAGGTTAGCCATTATTTTTCTTACTCCTGTTTGCAATCTATCTTTTTGTTCCCATCTCCGACTGCTTTCAAGATGCTCTCTTTGGTTTTCAGTCTTGTGACTATCATGTGTCTAGGGGGTACATGTACTCCTCTTTGTATTTATCTTACTTTTATTTTGCTGGGCTTAGATACATAAGCCAAGGCTTTAAATTATTTGGGACATTTTCAGCTATAATTTTTCAAATAACTTTTCTGGCCTATTGTAATTCTTTCATTCTTATTTTTATCTTTTATTGAAGTATAGTTGATATACAATCTTATATTAGCCTCAGGTGTATAACATAGCGATTTGACACTTATGTACATTATGCAATTCTCGCCATGTAAGTGTAATTGCCATCTCTTCGTTCTTTAATGCCATTTGCATGAATGATAATGTATCACACTGATCACTGGGGTTCTGTTAATGTTTAAGCCTTTACTCTGTTCTTCAGATTGGATGCCCACTTCTGCTGTCTTTAATCTATCCTTAAGCTTATTCAGTACTTTTGTAATTCAGTTACTGTAGAATTTTTAGAATTCCCATTTAAATGTTTTCTGTATTTCTATTTATGTTTGTTATGGTTCTGTCTGCTGAGATTCCTTAATTCTTCACTCATTAAGGCCATATTTCCCTTTACGGCTTTGAACATGTTTATAATAGTTGCTTTCAACATTTTACCTAGTAATTAAAACATCTAGGCCTTCCCAAGATCAGTTCTTTTCACTGCTGTTTTCTTTGCTGTTGGTCATATTTTCCTGTTTCTTTGTATATCTGGTAACTTTTTATTGTATACTAAACATTGTGGATGATACACTGTAGGGGCCCTGTAGTATGTTAAATTCCTCTGACAAGTGTTTTTTGTTTGTTTTCTTTTGTCTGTTTTTTATTAGTAGCAAGTTCAGTTATATCTAACCACCTTGGATTTGTCAAGGCTTGGTTTTATACTCTGTGAAGGTGGATTAAAGGAAATTCTGAGATGCTTCTCAAGACCCCTGTATTGGCTCTCTTCAAATTTCAAATTCTGTTTCCCCTCCTGTTCTTGTCCAGGCTTGGTTTTAAGCTCTGTATAGGTCCAGAGTAGTTCTTTCTTTAGGAAATGGTCCCTTCGCTTAAGGTGTGGTCTTTCTGCTGTCTCAGTTTTATTCCTGAAGTATTTCTGAGGTTTTTTCAGTCTACATGGGCTGGCATTTTATCTCTCAGCTCTGATAAATCTCTAATATCTTTAGTCTTCCTCTAGTCTCATAGCACTGGTCTTTGGTAAGCCTTGCGAAGTCTTTCATTGCATATACCCAGTCTATTTGTTGGCCAAGGACTTGGAGGAAACCTCCAAACAGATTTTTGGATCCTTCCTAATGTGATCTTTCTTCTCTCCAGTATCCGGCCCTACAGATTCCAGCTGTTTTGACAAACCAAACACGGAAATCTGCCTCTGCAAATCAGTGAAACTGATGTGCTTTGCTTGTGCTTCAGCTCTTTATGCTGTGATGGGGAAATTGGCTTCAGACAGAGCTGCAATGAACATGGGGCTCATGTCAAGTGTTTCCCTTCTTTAAGGAATTGTGGTCATGTGCTCACTCTTGCCCAATGCCTGAAAAATATTGCTTCATATGTTTTGTCCAGTTGTTATGGTAGAAGGGCTGGTCTGGCACTAGCTTTTCTGTCATGGCATGAGGTAGATATCCACATTGATATTTGAATTTTGTGTCTTACAGTTCTGCTAAACTTCTTTTTAAATTATCTGCATCATTTTATCTTTTACACAATCATGTCATTTGTAAATGGCTGTGTTTTCTTCTCAATATTATTATGTCTTTTTCACGCTACAATATTGAATAGAAGTGATGATGGTAAGCATCCTTATCTTTTCTGTATTCTCAAAGGGAAAGCTTTAAACATTCTTTCCTAAGTATTTGGTAGCTGTGAATTTTTTTATGATATTCTCTACTAGGTTAAGGAAGTTCCCTTTTGCATCTGTCTTTCAAAGATTTTTTTTTAGGGGCACCTGGGTGGCTCAATTGGTTAAGTGTCGATTCGATATCAGCTCAGGTCATGATCTCACAGTCATGACATTGAGCCCCCCCATCAGGCTCTGTGCTGAGTGTGGAGCCTGCTTGAGATTTTCTCCCTCCCTCTCTCTCTACATCCCCCCCACCCCGGCTCATACTCTCTCTCTCTCAAAATAAACATTTTAAAAAAAACAAATTTTTTAAAAATCATAAGTGGATATTGGCTTTATCAAATGTATTTCTGCATATTTAGAAATGATCATAATGATTTTCAACTTTTCCTATTGGTATAATGAATTAGATAATTTTCAATGTTGAAATTAACCCCAGAGGCTTTCTAACCATCCTACCAAGTGCAGCGGAAGCCTTGGCTATTGGCCCAGGTAAACATCTGGCCATACACAGGGCTTCAGTGGGTCATTGGGAACCAGAAACTTTCTTCATCCTTTGGTATCATGCCACATGATATGACCCCAACCAGCAGGGTGACAACACTATCTTCTGTACCTAGGCCAAAGAGACAGGGAAGTGAACTAAGAGAATGGATAAGGACAATTCCACCAAGTGTAGCCAAGCAGTGCTGAACCCTTTGCAAAAGCCAATACTTCCACCTATTTTTTACTGAGCTCCAGAATGTATCACTCAAGACCAGCATGAGAAATGTGTAGGCCCACAGGACCCCAAGCTCAGAAGGGTCCTGTGTCTGGTTAATGCTCTGCTGTTGGCATCATGAAATTGTTAACAATTTTATCTTTGAACTTGTCTTTTGTAAAGGATGTATAATTGGATAATGGAGGATGTGCATGAGCAGAGGAGATACACACAATATGTGTGTTCGCCACCATTCCTTGAAGTCCCACTTGCATGTGGAGTTCAGGATGCCCTATGAGCACAGACTTATGATGAACCTATGATGTGTGGAAGTTGAGCGTAACTCAAAATACAAGGTAAGTGTGTTATGGAAGTCGCTGGCAATACTAGTAGAGCATTGGTAGAATATACACATTTAAAGAACTGAAGTAAGAACAGTTGAGTTAGTTTTGTGCCTTGTTACTACTGTTTTAGCAAGAACAAAATGCATATGCATGCTTGAGCTATGACATATGAATTGTATAATTTAAGTATTTCTGCATATCAGTAACTGACCCAGGATATGTGTCCATATAACACGTAGTGCCCCAGGTGGCCTGCTGTCATGCTTTCTTCAATTTCTGCTGGTAGGAAATTATATTATTTTACATATAGTAAAAGAAACTTAAAACAATATATTTCCATTTCTCAGTCCTTTTTTTATTGTCATGCACTTTATTTCCACATATGTTATGATCTTGACACTATGTTATTAATTTTCTTTTAACAATTTTCATTTAGAAATGTTTTTAAAATATAAAAAAGCTTTTTTAATTTACCTACATATTTATAATTTGTAGTGTTGTTTGCTCCTTTATGTAGATTCATGTTTCCATTGAGTATTATTTTTTTTCTGCTTTAAGAACTTCCTTGAACATTTCTTATGATGTCTGTAGTGATGAATTCTTTGTATGACTGAATAAGCCTTTATTTTATCTTCATTTGTTAAGATATTATTTCTGGGTATAGAAGTCCAGGTTGGCAGTTTTTATTTTAGTATTTCAAAGATATCATCCCACTTTCTTCTGCCTTTCATTATTTCCAATAAGTCTGCTATCTGTTATCATTTTATATTTGTTCTTCTATAAGTAATGATCTTTTATTGCTAGCTGCTTTTAAGATTTTCTTTTTATCAGTACCTTTAGGCAATTTGATTATATGTTATGATGTAGATTTCTTCATGTTTCTTGTGTTTTGGTTTTGTTTTGTTTTTTTTTTTTTTTAGTTTCTTGGATCTATGTGTTTATGATTTTTGTTAAATTTGGAAAAATTTCAGTCATTATTGTTTCAAATATTTTTTCTATCCTCTCACTCTTCCTCCAAGGACTCCAAACACATGCACATTAGGTTATTTGACCTGTTCATATTTTTCTATATTTTTCTCTCTGTATAGACTTTTGATAGTTTCTATTCCTCCATTGCATTATATTCAAGTTAATTTATAGTTTTTGCTGTTAACCCCATCCAATGTATTTTTCATATCAGAAATTTCTTTTTTTTAAGTTCATTTATTTATTTTGAGTGGGGAAGGGCAGAGAGATAGGGAAAGAGAGAATCCCAAGCAGGCTCCACACTGAGCATGGAGGCTGATGCAGGGCTCAATTTCACAACCATGAGATCATGAACTGAGCTATAATCAAGAGTTGGGACGTTCAACGCACGGAACCACCCGGGCACCCTTCAGATTTTTTTCTATATCTAGAAGTTCAATTTTGTATTTTTGTCTGTATCATTCATTCCTTTCCCTAACATGTTCCTCCTTCTGGCTGCCTTCTTTAACATTTAGGAGATAAATGTAATAACTGTTTTATCATTCTTATCTACTAATTATATCATTTGTGTCACTTCTGGGTCTATTACTATTGACTGATTTTTTTTTTCATCCTGTGAGTTGTATTTCCTTATTTCTTTGACCACCTGGCAAATTTTTTTATTGAATGCCCAACATTTTGAACTTTACCTTGTTGGATGCTAGAAATTTTTGTGTTCCTAAAATATTCTTGAGTGCAGTTGTTACTGGAACACAGTTGTTACTTGGAAACAATTTAATCCCTTTCTGGCTTTACTTTTAAGCTTTGTTAGGCAGGACTACAGCCTGTAGTCTATTAATCTTTCCCCACTACTGACCCAAAACACTGTGTTTATTCTAACCAATGCCCTTTGAATTATGATGTATTTCCACTTTGGCTGGTAGAACATAAACTAAAAATGACCCTGTGTTAGCCCCATAGATTGTTCCGTCTGCTTCTTCCAAGTAGTTCTTTCTCAAACCCAGGTTGTTTCCTCACACACACTCACTGATCAGCACTCAGCTGAAATTTGAAAAGGTAACTTTTATGTCTATGCAGAACCCTCACTCTGCAGTATTCTCTGGTCTGACATTCCTTCCTATGAACTGTAGCTGTTTTGGCCTCACCAGATACTCAACTCCATCATCTTGATTGGGAGGTACAAGCCTTCTCCACTTAGGTCTCCTTTCCCTGCACTGTGGCCTAGGAACTGTCCAAACTGTAAGCTGAGGCATTCAGAGCCCTGACCTCAAAATTTTCTTCCCCAGGAGTCAATGTCCTGTGCTGCCTAATATACAATGTTTGAAACCATGCTTTGATAGATGTTGAATTTTTGTTTCAGATGAAAGTTAGCTCTGATCTGTATTGCTTAATTATAATTGGGAACAGAAGTTCCAACTGCTCAATTTTATTTGAAAATTAATTATTAATTATTTGCAAATTAAAATTAAAAAATGGTTGTAGGAGAAAGGTGCAGTCTTTCAAAGAGGATTTGTATCACCACTGTAGGCACATTAAGTAAGAATGTAGAATCACTTAAACCTTTCCTGAAGCATAAGGACCTCAACTTTTGACTATACATCCATGTAAGTCTAGCTTGAGAATACAACCTCTCAGGGATTTTTTTTTCCTTTATCTGCTCAGAAACAGGGCAAAAATAGTTCTTTGAGAATAGAGGCATGAGTATATTTAACTTTGCTTCCTTTTTACACTGAGGTTCTCAACTCAATGTTTGAGAGTTTCCTATCATATTTCCCACCTTGGGTGAGCCCTGACTCCTAAAGTCTGTGAGAACCACTGAAGTTTCCAGCTTTTACATACAGTTTCAGGACAAAAACAGTTTCAGTAGTCTTGCTACTTGCTGAAATACAGCCGTTCCCATCAACTGTTACTGCTTAACACACCACCGCTAATCCAGGGGTACGAAACAACAATAATTTTATTAGAATCAAAAATCCTGTGGGTCAGGAACTTGGACTGGACTCAACAGGAAGTGCTTGTCTGTTCCAGAATGTCTGGGGTCTCGTCTGAGAAGTCTGAGCTGCTAAGGAAGGACACAAATGGCTGGTAGGTGGCATGTTCTCTAAGCTCTTCGACGCAAATGTCTGGTACTTGGGTCAGTATGTATTGCAAGTCGCATTCCACTTAGCTGGGGCTATTGGCAGGAGGACCTATACGTAGCGTCTCTGTGAGATTTGGGATTCTCACAGCATGTTGAGGTCCCATTGCAGATCTGTGGCATGGAAGAAATTATACTCACCTTTGGAAAATGTGACTTGCCATACCTTCTCTTATATTTGTGGTTGAAAAATGCTTTAATCTTACTAACTTTTGGGGACATATATATATATATGTATATATATATATATATATATATATATATATATATATATATGCATCTTTAATTGTTTTTAGTTGTTTTTGGCATTAAGAATTAAACATGAAGAATTCCAGAGACCAATCTGGATATTTAGGTTCAATCATGTCACTAGGCATAGAGCTCTCAACTTTTATATAAATTTTAGAATCCATTTTTCAAATGAAAATTTTCCATGAAAATCTTACTGGTATTTTTGTGGGTATATCACTGATATTACTGATTTTTAAATGCCTTTTTAATATTGTGTTCTCATTCTTGAATATACATATTACTAGTCTTTGTTACAGCTTGTTAACTAAAATTTTATAATTTTCTTTATTCAGGTCATACACATTTTTCTTGAGGTTTGTTTTTTGGGATATCATAGTTTTTGTGGTTTTATGAATGGTATTTACTATATGCTGCTATATTTTCTAATTTGCTTACTACTGGTTTGTGGGAAAGCCATTGATTTTTGTATATTGGTCTTATATCAAGCTATTCCACTTGGTTTAATTTCATAGCTGTTGCCAATTGTGCTTGCTGATTATCTTGGAATTGGGGATCATGTGCAAATAATAATAGGCTACCTTGGAATTTGGCATCCTGTATGAATGACAGTTATTCCTTCCTTTAATGTATATACCACTTTATTTTCACTATTTCAATAGCTAGGACCTCTAACATAATGTTGAATAGTAGCAACAATAGAGAGAATCTTCATCTTGGTATCAACTGTAATTTGAAATATTTTTAATGTTTCCCCATTGTGAGATGATGTTCACTTAAATATCTGGCACTTTGTTAAGTTAAAGATGTTCTATTCTAGACCTGTTTTGTTAAATATTTTTATTATAAATGAATATTCGTTTCTATTAAATGTCTATCATTACCCATTGAAATAAAAAAACATTTTACTGTTATTACAGTAATAGATTTCTAATTTGGGAATATACTTTATCCTATAAAAAACACTACCTAGTCATGCCTTTTTCAAAAATGCTCCTTAACCTGACTTGTTAATATTTTATATGGTTTTTTAATCTATTTTATAAGTATAAATGGCACATTGTAGGGTGTGTGTGTGTGTGTGTGTGTGTGTGTGGTGTTTGCTATCATTGCTCAGTTTCGTTAACTATTGGATATACTAAGTTACTTCTTTCTTCTATTGCATGCAGTCTGCTTTGGATATTTTGAAAGTTAAGATGAGGCTTCACTTTATTTTCTTTGATCTGGAAATCTTTGCAGAAGATGAGAAATTGTTTATTTTGGAAGTCTTGCCAGAACTCACTATCTGGGCAAAAATTATTAGACTTGCTATTGCTTCCATCTCGTGTAGGGTTTAAGGTTTAATTCAATTGTTCTAATTTCTCTTGAACACACTTGGGAATTCATATTTTCCTAAAGTGTATACATTTTTTGTAGGCTTAAAAATTTATGGCATAAAATTTTGTACATTCTCTTATAATATTGTAAACTTTATTTAGTAACTTTGTCAACTTGAATTCCCAATGTATTTCTCCTTTTTTTTTTTCATGGCCATACTTTTCAGTAATTTTTTACATTTATCTCTCCAAAAATCTTACTTTTGATTTCTGTTGATCAACTTTAGAAATCTTTTTTTTTTTTATTTTGTTAACATTTTTTTTAATTTTACTGACTTCTGTTTTTAAAGTCTATGTTATTTTTGTTCTATATGTTTATTTATTTTTAGTTTTTATTGTTTTCTAATAATGCATTTAGGTTTATAAATCTTCCTCTGATTTCTGTCATAGACACAAAGTATACATTTTGATAAATAATGCTTTTATCCTTTGAAAATGGTTTAAGGTTTATTTTTTTCCTAACAAGGAATTATTTAGAAGAATTTTTTTAATTGATAGGTTTGTAAATTTGGAGGGAGCTTGAAGAGAGCTATTTTATGTGTTAATTTCTTATTATCTTGCAGCATCAATGAATATGGATATATTCATCTATGGTATCAGTTTCTGGTAGCTTTTTTGAGATTTATTTTGTGGTTTAGTACATAGTCAGTTGTTTTCTTTTGGTGTCCTATTTGTGTTTAAATCCTCCATTGAATACAGACTTCTATAAAATTCTATGTATATCTATTGGATTGAGTTTGATAATTATGTTATACAAATATTTTATATCTTTACTTATTTTTATATCCTCAGTTCAACAAATCAAAAGTTTCTAAAGGTGGGTATCAAAGTTTCTGACCATGGCTGTGGATTTATTAAATTTTTGTATATTTATCAGTTTCACTTTAGTATTTCTCAACTATGCTTACTGGTACATAAAGAAACTGTACTGCTACAATTCCTATATTATATTTCCTTAGTATGCAATATCCCTCCCCCTCTTTAATTCTGCTTACCTTAAATTCTATTTGGTCTTTTGTTAATACTGCTATTTATATGGGAATGCAAGCTGGTGCAGCCATTCTGGAAAACAATATGGACGTTCCTCAAGAAACTAAAACTAGAACTACCCTACGACCCAGCAATTGCACTATTAGACATTTATCCAAGGGATATAGGTGTGCTGTTTTGAAGGGACATGTGCACCCCTATGTTTATAGCAGCACTATCGACAACAGCCAAAGTATGGAAAGAGCCCAAATGTCCATCGACAGATGAATAGATAAAGAAGATGTGGTATATATATACAATGGAGTCTTAACTCGGCAATCAAAAAGAATGAAATCTTGCCATTTGCAACTACGTGGATGGAACTGGAGGGTATTATGCTAAGTGAAATTAGTCAGAGAAAGACAAATATCATATGACTTCATTCATATGAGGACTTTAAGAGACAAAACAGATGAACATAAGGAAAGGGAAACAAAAGTAATATAAAAACAGGGAGGGGGACAAAGCATAAGAGACTCATAAATATGGAGAACAAACTGAGGGTTACTGGAGGGGTTGTGGGAGGGGAGATGGGCTAAATGGGTAAGAGGCACTAAGGAATCTACTCCTGAAATCATTGTTGCACTATATGCTAACTAACTTGGATTAGTTTTTTAATTAGTTTTTTTAAATTAAAAAAAATAAAATTAAGTATTATGTTGAAAAAGATAAGTAAATAAATAAATAAATAAATAAATAAATAAATAAAATATTTTTGCTAAAGTTCAAAAATATATATATTGCTATTTATGGCCACCTGAATGACTCAGTCAGTTAAGTGTTGGACTCGGCTCAAGTCACTCAGGTCATGATCTCGGAATTCACGAGTTCGAGCCCCACATCTGAGCTGTGTGCACAGAACCTGGACCCTGCTTTTGATTCTGTGTCTCCCTCTCTCTCTGCCCCTCCCTTCCTCACACTCTGTCTCTCTCTCCCAAAAGTAAATAAACGTTAAAATTTTTTTTTCATGTTGCTATTTATTTTTGTCTTAACAAGCTTCTGGTTTATTTGTTTTTCATTTCTTCTCTTATTTCCTAACAAAATGTGTCCTTTTGCTTCAGATGAGCTTTCTTACTTCTACTAAATGCAGTCTGCTTTGGATCTTTTAAATTTTCTCATAGTTTATGGACCAAAAAGGTATATCCTTCTTGCTTTCCAATGCAACCATAGATATTTAAAAAATATTTTGGGGCACCTGGAGGTTCAGTCAGTTGAGGATCTGAGTCAATTTCCATTCAGGTCATGATCCCAGGATCATGGGATTGAACCCCATGTTGGGCTTGGTGCTGAGTGTGGAGATTGCTTAAGATTCTGTCTCTCCCTCTGCCTCTCCCCTACTCGTGTGCTCTTTCTCTCTAAAATGAAAAAAAAAAGAATAATAAAATTTTAAAAAGAAAAAATATTTTAACTATGAACTCCAAGAAATAGAAACAGAAGGATAGGATGCGGCATTTACCTAGTGTGCCATTTTGATCCTGGTGCATTAATAGTATTTTAGGCTCTGTAACTTATCGTATCTCAAGGGCATTATTTTTCCTTATAAAATAATAACTTTCGTTTCATATTACAGAACATACAATAAAGTTCCATCTTCATGATATCCAGAAGTAGGTAAATAAGGTGTTCTATTTTTGTAAGAATCTTAGAAAAACCAATAAATGGAGACAAAATAGAAATATTTAAAATTAGCAATAAGTAGTAAAAATACATTTTTTATTTTGGAAATTTGGCTTCTCTTTGCTAAATTTTATTTGAAATTTGCTAAATTAACAATTATATCATTTGCAATATTACCTTACTTGGGTATTTTTCTACGGAAAACATAATTCTGAGATTCAATTAGACTTAAAAACAGAAAAGCTAGACAGTTGGTCCATTTTAATTTTAGCAATGTATATTTTTTGAATTTCAATGGAACATGTTTTTATATATAATGTATTTGTTGTGGAATGTTAAGCTATAGTTGTACTCTGTAAATGCAATGAAGTGTTTTGTCAACCAGCTGAATGCATAAATACTGGACAAGAAAAAATTCCTACAGCAACCTGATACTCACTGAATTAACCATATGTTATTCAGTTGTGGGAAATGTCCAGAATGAGGAATAGATATGACTGACTGCTTTCAAGGCAATTTTATCATGCTGGAACATCTACCAGAACTGATGCAAAAATCTGAGAGAAATAATTTTCCTACTTCTAAATGATTAAGTAGGTTAAGATACAATGGTCTTTTAAGTGTTCTACATCTGATGTAGAATCAGAGGCCCCAAATATCAATGGAAGCTATTATATTCTCTTTTCCTCACAGCCAACTATCTTCTGTTATGCTTCCTGAAGGGAGTCATATTATAAGCCCAGAAGTAAGAAGAAGTTATAATGTGATACTGAGGCTCTTCCTCCTTGATGGCGGATGGTAGTGCCTAAAGGAAGTATGAAGAGAAAGATGGATCTTGCTACACAATCCACTTTGAGGGACTTTAGGGCCTTTCAGAATTGAATTAAAATGCTAGGTCTACCCAATCTATATCCAACAGATTGGGAAAACTCCTTAATGTCACTATTCCTTAGAGTTCTCATCCATAAAATTAGGATAGTAATACCTTGTTCACAGTGCTGCTATAAAAATTATACAAAATAATGTTTGAAAAGCTACAAGTACAGTAAAGTCCATGGTAGGAATTATATGGTTTTTAAATTTAAATTTACTCTAAATTACTTTTTTTTAAGTTTATTTATTTATTTTGAGAGAGACAGTGACAGCATGAGTTGGGGAGGGGCAAAGGGAGGGAGAGAGAGAATCCCAAGCAGCCTCCATCCTGCCAGCTCAGAGCCCGATGTGGGCTCGAACCCCCACAAAGCATCAAGGCCATGACCTGAGCGGAAACCAAGAGTTGGACACTTAACTGACTGAGCCACTCAGGCGCCCCTACCCTAAATTACTTTCAATTATAGAAGTGCTGTGCTAAAGAGAGGAGCAGCATTGCTATCTATGTGCTGGTATACTACTAGTCCCTTCAGATCAGTCTATTGGAAATAAAGCCACAGTAGACACAAAGTAGAAGCAGCCAGGAGATGAGAGAACTTCAACTCAAGTCAAAACAAAATATTCTGCAACTGTTCATATGCACAGAGTAGAGTAACTGCTGTAAGAAACAAGTGCCAAATTTCAGTGGTTTAACATAGTAAAGGTTTATTTCTTGCTGATTTCACAATTGTTACAGGAAGGCAGGGAGTGAATCCTCTGCTCCATGAAGTCACCCAGAGAATCAGACATTTTCATCTACAGTTTACACTAAGTCTCGAAGATCTTGGGTAAATCCATTGTATATGGCAAGCATAAGTAAAAAAATAAAAATAAAAATAAATAGAGAAATACATGGATCCATTTTTTGGGACCATGCATATAAGCAGTATGTATCATTTCCAAACTTTTCATACTACATTGGCCAGAACTTAATCACATGGTCCCCCCTACTGGAAGAGGGGAGGCTTGGAGATATACTCTGTGTGCCCAGGGTGGAAAGGAAATAGAATTTAATAAAACACATAGCAATGCTTCTGCCACAGACATTATTTGGTCAGACACTAGAATAAGGGCTAGGAGTCCACCGAATTTTTCTTCTAAATTTCCTCACCTAAGTTTTTTCATGCTCCTTTCATATGATCTTCACGTAAACATCCCGTGTTTGTTTAAACTGAAGAATAAACACAAGAATAGTTTATGATTTGGCCATCAGCTCAGCTCATCAGATCTTAGTTCAGTGCTGGATTCTTAGGCCCAGCTCTTTGTGAAGCTGAAGTGACTTAACCTCCCCAAGTTTCATTCACCTGGAAAATGTCTATCTAAATCACAGAAATGGAAAGTTAAATTGAAATAATACATGGAAATATGTTTACAAATTAGGGAACATGAGCCATTATTTTTACTGATGAAAAGATGGCTGAAAAATTACTGTAGTAATGACATGACATTCCATTACCACTCTGCCCTGTCTTCATCAAGTCCATTAGTATCCGTGTGCAAATCATGTTGTTTAAATGTAATATGTATATTTGAATTTCACATTTACTATAAAGATGGAATCTATAGTTAACATTTTCTTGTACTGAGAGGGTTCAAATGAACTATGATGTAAAAAATAATGAAGTCATCACAAGGGATAGGATCTTACCATTACATGATGAGCCAAGGATTTGGAAGACAAAGATTCAAATGAAGTAAAGAGAGAAAGGAGTTTTTAAAGTTTTCTTTTTTAAAAGCTCATTTACTTTGAGAGAGAGAGTGTGTGTGTGCATGCGAGTTGGGAAAGGGCAGAGAGAGAGGAAGAGAGAGAGAGGGAGAGAGAATCCCAAGCAGGCTCCACATGTCACTTGAACTCCCCAACCATGAGATCATGACCTGAGCTGAAATCAAGAGTCAGACACCCAACTGACTGAGCCACCCAGGCACCCCAGAAAGAAGAGTTTTTAAAGGGTATATTGAGCAGGGGTCTGAAAAGTGGAGAATTCAAGTCGTTGTTAACATTATATTAGATATCAGAATAAGAAAGAAACCTAAGCATAGGGTCTTACTTAGGCTAATTCTTCATTAAAGAATTGAAAATAAGGGGGCACCTGGGTGGCTCAGTTGGTTAAGCTTCTGACTTGGGCTTATGTTATGATCACAGGATTCATGAGTTTGAGTCCTGTGTTGGGCTCTGTGCTGACAGCTCAGAACCTGGAGCCTGCTTCGAGTTCTGCGTCTCCCTCCCTCTCTCTCTGCCCCTCCCCTGCTCATGTACTGTCTCTCTCTCTCTCAAAAATAAATAAATATTAAAAAAAATTTTAAAGAATTGAAAAGAGGAACTTAATTCTATAGCTCCTCTTTCATTCTGTTATAGACATTAGCAAACATACTTACTTTGCAATGAATCATTACTTATTTAATATTTACAGCCCTGTCCTTAATCTCCTAAATGGAAACTTAAAATCAAATGGTCTTTCATGCAAATTGGAAGGTGATATGCCAGTTCAATGAAGTCCCAAGTTGTAATTTTTAGGTAGGTTGAAAAAATGATTCTTTCTCTCTCCTCTCTTACCTTCCATTTTGCCTTTCCCCTTCCTTCCCCCTACATTTTCTTCATTATTTTTCCACAAATTTTCTTTACTAGGTATGTATTTTATGTATTGTATAAAATCTGGAAACCACACAAAGAATATTCAACTATTATGCATAATGCAGCACTTGTTACCTCTAACTGAGCTAAATTTGTTGTAGAAAAAATTAGTTCTTCTGCCAATTTTCATGACAAATTCCTCTCCACCTGTCATGTGTCCAATGGTTAGTAAATTCATTGTCTTAATTTTTTCCTAGACCCAAGCAGATACTACTATATATTTGCTTCATTTTAGTTTTCTTTTTTCAGAGTCAACTGACACAGTGATAGATTTTAAATGACTATTGTTCACCAAACTTGTACAAAACTATTTCTTCAACATTGGAAAACCTGGGTGGCTCCGTCGGTTAGTTCGAGCCCCACGTCGGGCTCTGTGCTGACAGCTCAGAGCCTGTAGCCTGCTTCGGATTCTGTGTCTCCCTCTCTCTCTGCTCCTCCCCTGCTCATGCTCTGTCTCTCTGTCTCTTTCAAAAATAAAAAATAAAAATAAAATTTCTTAAACACATAGCTGTTTTTCTGCTTAAATGTGAGTTGAAGTGTGCATGTGTCTGTGTGTGTAAAAAGGAGAGAAAAAGCTAGTGTCTGCACAATAAATGCTCATTGTGAATGTTGCTAGTGACCATGAAATTTTCTCCATGCCTCATGACTTCTCAATAGCTTCTAGAATCCATCTCCTATTTCTTCTTCCACTTTTCTTTTTTATTTCTTAGCAACTCCCGAAAGAACTCTCAGTAGATGAAATCCATGAACTTATCTACTCATAGTACAAAAACAAAACAAAACAAAACAAAACAAAAAAACCTGGGAGATAGCTTAATTTAGAGACATGAGAGATTTGGCTTCACTATATTTTCAGTTGCCATTTGCTGTAGGAAACCAAAAGCTAACATTTAATCTTATGTATTTACTGTTTGTCCCTGTCTGACATGTCCTAAATTTTCCTCAGGCCTTGTCAGAGTCTGACAAACTTGACCAAAAACATGCTAGTTAACTGAGGAATGTATAAGTAAAATGACTTTTTGTTGTTGTTACTGTTAACGCAAATTGAACAAACATTTCAGAATCTTTAGAAGTAAGAAAGAGAATTTTATTCAAGCCCAAGTTAGGACAGCTGCCTGGGAAACACACTTTACACAAAGAAGAAAGTGTTTTGGACAATGAACAGTTTTTACAGGGTTATATACTTTTTCACATCTTATAAAAGCTCAAAAGATTATAGATCAGCATATAGGCAGGAATCACAAGTGTTATCCTAAAGGAATGCAGTGAGCATGAGCATTGGTTCCTATCTCAAAGACGAGATGGCTTTCCTTTAGACTACTCATTCACAAAGCAGATGTACAATACGTGCGTGGAGGGCCATAAATCAAGCTTTCGGTTTGAACAAAGTTTATATACAGTCATGTTGACTTAGAAAGAAATCTAAGTGGCTTCCCTTGTATATCAGGCCTTTAGAGAGTTTCTTCTGTCATCATTACTATTGTTAGATAACTGTATTACATATTCCATGCCCAGGCTCTGGCTGATAAGAGGCCACATATAGTGGCCATTAACATAATACAGGTTCCAACCCCTCATATTTACAGGCTAAAAACTTTGATTTGTCAGTTTCCCAAAATTAATAACCATTCAATATTCTCTACAATGACTAATAATTTACAGTGAGTAATTTAATTGTTCAGAGTACCAGCTGCTTTCCTCTGTTTGACTAGCAAATTTTCTTGCTATATCTGAGTTATATGGGAAGTCAAATTACTGGAAAGGTATTTGTGGCCTTCGATCTAGCAAACTAGTTCTAGTTAAATGATCTGAATGTACCATAGCATTAGACTGTAAATCAAACACACGTTCATGAATCCTATATATTGTACAGTATAACTTAACAGAGGAACCTTTTTTGCAAGTTCTTGAAAGGCACCATGCTATTTTCCCAAGTATCAACTGCAGTAATTATGTTGTTTCATATGGTTTTGTGGCTCTGTCAGACATATGCTGTGTCTGAAATTTACATTAAAACCTTTTACTTTAAATATTTTTCTTCTACAGACAAAATACAACTACTTGGGGAAATAGTTGAGCCCATGTTAGTAAAATTAGCAACTGTATTTATAGGAATAGACAAGAATAGTTTATAGAAATAAACATAAATATCTTTCTCAGCTGATCTTTTTTTAAAGTTTTTATTTAAATTCAAGTTAGTTAATACACTCGAATTAGTTGAGTGTAGTATTGGTTTCAAGAGTAGCATTTAGTGATTCATCACTTACATATAAAACCTAGTGCTCATCACAAGTGCCCTCCTTAACTATTAGTAATCACAACCTCATTTAACATGAGAATTTTACTTAGACTTTAATTAGAATACACCTTTCTAACTCATTTTCTGTGAGCCCTGTGTCTCCTTAAGTAATTCAACAACTCAAGTTATTCCAATTACTTGTAGTTGAAATAATTTCTCAGGGCTTCATTTCGCACCTAGTTCTACTTTCCTGTTTCATACAAGGCAGACGAAAAAAAGTAGGAATAAAATTTGTCTTACTGGTTTTTTCCAAACTAATTAATGAACTATTTTTAGGAGATAAGTGGAATAGTACCCTGCTATCTCCTTTTTCCTTCTTTTCGATTCTTTCCTGGTAGATGACCATTCTTTCCACAATGAATTGCAGGGGACACAGCCATAAATCAGGTAATGATATTCGTATGAGGATTCATGTTACAGAAGCCCAAAATTTTGTTCTATATTAGTTATTGGCCAAATGTAGAAATTGGAGGCTGTA
This sequence comes from Prionailurus viverrinus, assembly GCF_022837055.1. Classification (NCBI taxonomy): domain Eukaryota; kingdom Metazoa; phylum Chordata; class Mammalia; order Carnivora; family Felidae; genus Prionailurus; species Prionailurus viverrinus. The sequence continues at coordinate 40,132,184 of NC_062578.1, forward strand.
TATGAGCATGCAGAGACTTACATATCCATGAAGGGAGATGACTGGATGGCACCTAAGGATTATAGTTAAGATAGTTACCCTCCAATAACATGAAAATAAAGGAAATGAAATTACACCTTGAAGGTGAAATTACAGATCTGGACATGACGCATGACAATCTACTCAAATAGTAGACCTGTTTTCCCAGGTGTATGCCTATCAGGAGAGAATGTAATGGTCAGCTGAAAAGTTAAATTCTCATTGTAATTTTAAAATGTGAATTGTCTTTCAGAACTTTCCATTTATTGTAATTTAAGATAATAAGGATCAACCTCCCTGAGTCTAATCGTTTTGGGGTAGGCTGGGGAGACCTCTGGCCTTGAAGCTTTGATCCAACCCATACAAAAGATGTAGCCAAAGGCTCTTGGTCTAGTCATGAGAAAGAATTCAAGGAAAGACACAACACAGTAGGTGAGCAGTGCAAGCAAAAAAGTTTATTAATGCAAAGTACACTCTAGAGATGTGAGAATAGGTGAGGTGGAGAGAGAGAGAGAGAGAGAGAGAGAGAGAGAGAGAGAGCGCTGCACCCCTGGGATTTGGGTTTCTATCTTTAATTAACAGTTGTTAACACAGGGGTAGAATATTCATTACTTGAGCTGGGGATTTATTGGAAGGAGGGTTTTGAGTTCCTTATTTGGTCAGGGGTTTCCAGCCTACTTAGTCAACCATCTTGGGCCTCTCTGCTTTGATCCAGTTTCTTGGAGTTTTGTTTTAAAGTGCTTCCAGGACAGGCCTCTGACTTTACTTGGACATGACTTCCTCTTTGCTGGCTTCTAAGCATCCTGTGAGAAGTTAACTAAATGCTTCTAACATAATCAAATATGGAACACTGAAAAGAATGACTATTTTTTGAGTTGCGTGAGTATTAAATATCACAAATTCAAGAAGATAATATCATACAGGCCTCTTGAAGCATCAGCAGTTGGCTTACTTTGGTGATGTTCCGCCAACAAGTTCATTCCTACCTCTATAGAACAATGATGTTTTCAAGGGATGGCTCTGTAAATATAAAATTATAAACAGGTGTCATACACTTTCTACATTCTCAAAAGGATTTATTCAATTTCTTAAAAACTAGGAAAAAGAAGAATTAATTATCTTCCAGAGAATGAGAACTTTATAAAGAATTATTTAATGTATACACTTGTGTGTGTGTCATTTGGTTTTTTTTTAAAAAAAATTTTTTTTTCAACGTTTATTTATTTTTGGGACAGAGAGAGAGCATGAACGGGGGAGGGGCAGAGAGAGAGGGAGACACAGAATCGGAAACAGGCTCCAGGCTCTGAGCCATCAGCCCAGAGCCTGACGCGGGGCTCGAACTCCCGGACCGCGAGATCGTGACCTGGCTGAAGTCGGACGCTTAACCGACTGCGCCACCCAGGCGCCCCGTGTCATTTGGTTTTACATGATAAATATTTGCACTTCCCCTACGTAAGTAGCCCAAACATTGAATGGATACGATTATTGCCTTTGAATACCAGCAGTTTAAAGAAGCAGCTTGGTATGTTGGTGAGCCAATGCCAGAAGTAATTGCTTGGCATAGTTAATAATAATCAAAATTATAGCAGGTAAATATATGATTCACTAAAATTAATTAAAATTATAATTTCCTGAAAAAATGGTTAAAATTATCTATACTAATTTTAATTCAAAGACCTTCACAATACATTCATATTCTAGATTCCTGTTACCTATTAAAATCTTGTTTTTAAAGGATATTGAAAAACTTGGAGATAACTCCTCAAGTGAAATATCAGGCTAACAAACAGTATATTTACTATGATCTCAATATTGATACCGATAGATGCAGACACAAAGACACAGCATTAGAAGTGATATATGGTTCTCAGAATTATCTTGGGTGACATATTTGTGGTGTTTTTTATTTTTACCTCATACTTATTTATATTTTCTAAAATTGTTATATCCCAAAAGATGAATCAATGTTCTTTTTATATTTTATTCTTTTTATTGTCACAAAAGGAAGGAGAGAGGTTGAAAAGTATGTATGTTTGTATATATACATGGTGTTTAAATTCCATGCCACCTCTTTTGATGTTTAAATCAAAAAGGGCACAAGATATATTAGGTGCATTTTACTTTCTGCTTTCATGCTAAAAAGCAAAAAGTCTGTTTTATTTTTAAGTATTATAATTTGTTCAGTGATTTAACTCATCTAAAATTATTCTGTTTTAGTTTGACTCTGTTCTACTTAATCCCCAACATTTACTTGGGTAACATTGACACTTAATAAATAAATTGGTCATCTCAAACATCATCTGTTCCCAGAAGCTTCCCAAGATCCCCTGTGTGGTCCATGTATCTGTTCCTTGTGTTCTCATTACAACAAAAGATACTTCTCTCCAAACACTTAGCAAATTTTGACTGTAACTTTCTCAAAATTAGGGATTATGTCTTATTCAATTTCGTATACGTTGGAATATTATATGATGAATACATGTTGAAGTAAATATTGTAAAAATGTGTACCCCTTTTCCCCAATCTGTAATTGTAGTTCCATTCCAACCAAAATACAGCAATGATTTATTCATTTTTGGCAGTAGACCTGTAAAAACTACTCTAAATTTTATTTGGAAAAGCAATGAAAAATAAAAACTGAGAAAATTAGTGCATTGCAGATACAAAAATATAGGGACAAATTAGTGAAAGAGAACCAACAATCCAAAAACAAACTCTTTAGTCATGAGGATTTAATTTAATATGTGATAAAAATAATGTCATATCTTAGGAATGGAAGGCTCAGTCTATAAAATATGTTTCTATTTTAAAATAATCCATTTAGAGCTATTTCAGCCCCAAAATGAAAATAAATTCCATGTGTATCAAATATTAAAACTAAAAGAAGAAATTACAACTATCTAGAATAATATATGGCACAATATCTGGATAATCAGAACCATTTAAGCATAAAAGTGAAGGAACCATCAAAAAGTATACATTTGACTACATAAAAGTATTTTTTTAGGAAAACCTCTTGTTTGGGGGTGCCTGGGTTGCTCAGTCAGTTAAGTTTCCAACTCTTGGTTTCGGCTCATGTCATGATGTCATGGTTTGTGACTTTGAGCCCCATATTGGGCCCTGAGCTGGCAAGTGCAGAGCCTGCTTGGGATTCTCTCTCTCTCAAAATAAATAAATAAACTTAAAAAAAAACCCAAAACGCTTGTTTATTAAAAAAATCAGAGAATTAGAAGATGAACAACAAATAATGGGAAGATTTCCATAAGTATTAATGATTTTAATAAAGCATTTATAATAATTGATTTTTAAAAATACTAATAGCTCAATTACTGAGGTTATGAAAGGGCAATACATAAAAACATAGATTAAAAAATAGAATATTGCTATAACAGTATTCAACATCAGTCAGAATGTGGTAAGATTGAAACATAATGCTGAGAATCCCGAAGAAACTGTATATTATGCTTTTACATTGTTATTAAAACAACAAAATGAAGAAATTCATTTTATGAAGATTTTCTCAAATGTTTATAACTTCCTTTTTATTTGTCAATAAGAAAATTAAATTAACCACAACATCTGCTTCTCTAAGAATCCCAGTCAATTGCGACACTAATATTGATGCTGTTTTTACTGTCATGCTCTTGTTTTATTTCCTGTGATTTCTCTTTGTGCTCTCTCAGATTTGCCAAAGATTTGTTTTTATTACTGGTTTTTAAATTAAAGAACACATAAAAATCAAGTTTTATTTATTGTACCAAGTAGGATGTATAGGATCTCAAGGAAAAAAAAAACTGTCTTTGATTAACTTAAGCCAGAAAAAATTAAACTTATTACTGGATTATAGAATTGAGAAATGTGAATTAGAGGAGCTTCGGGGATTTTAGAAGCAAGGACCCATGATAATTTTTAGTTTACTATTAAGAGGGACTCAACTCTAGTTTACTATTAAGAGGGACTCAACTCAACACTGTGGAGATTTGGATATTCTTTCAGATTTAAATTTCTAGAATAAAAAAAAATCCAACTCCTTCCGAAAGGCTCATTAGTTCTAGTAGCTTTTGAAATTTTTATTTTGAGTTCCTAGGTTTTCCTGACATATGCAATCATTACAACAAAGAAGTATATTTGTCTTTTCTAACCGAATTTTCTTGTCTTATTATGTTAGTTATTACCTCAAAAGTGAAATGAAATAAGTTACTTAATTCTTAATTCATTATTTTTCTGCTTACTTAATTTTTATGCCAGCTGTTGTTCAAGGCTCAGAGGATATAGCACAGAACAAAACAGACAAAAACTCTGTACTCATGAAGTTTACATTCTGGAGGTCAATATGACATAGAGACTAAAGCAGGAAAATAGGCAAAATAGGCAGAGCATTGTACAGTTTTAAGTGTTGATGATAAAAATAAAACATGGAGGACCATAGATAATGCTGTGGATGGGCTAAAAGTAATGATAACAGGAAGAATCCCTCTCTTTTTCCTAATTTTAGAAGATAGACTCTCACTATTTAGAATGAGTGTTGTTTGTTGCTGTGAAATCATCCTTTTTTATATATAATTAGTTTCTTTCATAATCACTTTTTAAAAATTAAGAATGGCAGCTAAATTTGATAAAATTATTTTAAGCATTCACTTGTATATTCATAAGGCTTTCCTCCTTTAATTCATTGATGAGGTTAATTATGTTTATGGGTATAAGCTCATTCTAGCCTTTCCAGAATAAACAACATTATCTAATAATGATTATTTTTATTTTTTAAATAAAATTTATTTTTAAAATGCTAGATTTAATTTGCTAATATTATAGTTAAAATAGTACAGCTTTAAAAAATCTTTTTACCATTTATTTATTTATTTTGAGAGACAGAGAGAGTGGGAGACGAACATGGAAAGAGGGAGAGACAGAATTCCAAGCAGGCTCTGTGCTGTCAGTGCAGAGCCCAGTATGGGGCTCCATCCCATGAACTGTGAGATCATGACCTGAACTGATATCGAAAGTCAGGTGCTTAACCAACTGAGCCACCCAGCCACCCCAGTATAGCTTTATTTATAAGTAACATAAGTCTATAATTTTCTGTTTCGTCTTATCAAATTCAAAAATTATTTCAATGAGGAGTTTTCCATCTTTTTTGTATGGCCTGAATCATTTAAATAATATTGGGATTTTCTCTTCTTCAATAAAATAGTAACTAGCATTTATAAGAAGCTTAATATATTATAGACTGTTTTAAGCATGTTATGTACATTAACTTGGTTAATCATGACTGTGACTCAGTGAGGTAGACATTATTATTCACATTTTACACATAAGAAAACTTAAGCACAGAGAGGTTTACAGAGCATGTCTAAGTTTATGAGAGTGTGATGTTTTAACAAAAAGGTTTTTTAATGTTTGATGCTAAATAGACTTTTAAATTATGTCATGATCATTGATCTCCTCATGCTTTGTACCTCTTGGTAGATTTTATCAACTTAAATTTTGCTAGAAAAAATACCATTTTTCTGTAATTTTTCAAATGTTGCCTAAGGTTGCCATTTTTCTTTTATAAATCTTTTATTGTTTGTATTATCCCTAATTATGTTTCTAATATTATTAAAATCATGTTTTTTGTTCTCATAACTTTGTCTCCAATCAGACTTATTAGGGGATTTAACTGTTTTTATTGGTTTTTCCAAATAACTTGCTTTCTAGATCTTAACATTTTATTAATCTCAACCTATATTTTTCTAATTCCATTTTCCTTCTCTTTAAAAATTTTTTAAATTTACTAAGATGAATGTTGTCTTCCTTTATTTTTATCTTTATTTATTAATGTTAAAAGTATTTAAAGCAATAAGGTTTTTTCCCCCATTTTTTCACTTTCAACCTGTTTATGTCTCTGGATCTCAAATGAGTCTTTATAGATGTGACTGTTCTCCTTTTGTTTATTTATCCATGATATCAATTTGCTTATTTTGTTTTCACCTTTTAAAACATCCCTTTGTTTCAATGTGTTTCATAAAAAATAAGCACAAAGCTGACAACTGCTTTTTTTAGAGGGGGAATTCATCCCATTCATATTGAGGGGAACAAGATATAGATAGATACATACATAGATAGATAGATAGGGATAGAGATAGAGATATTCTTACCACTTTAATGTAATTTTACCATTTATTTTACTTTGTTGCTTAGTCTGTTTTTTTTTATTTTTTCCTAGATTATTTATTCCCTTTTTTTACCTTTGTTAACTTAGATGTCCTAATATTTCTTCTTGTCTTTCTTGTTCTTGACACTCAATCAAAATATATTTTTATTGTATTACATCAAATGACATACTATCTCTGTCATATTAGAGCACTCTTTTTACTCACTGCCCCACTTTTCCAACTCCTGTCAAAATAAATCTCTTAGAATGCTGCTAATTTTGCTGTTCCCACTGCCAAATTCCTTAGTTGGATAGAATGAGGCTATGATCATTGGCATCCACTGGGAAATTACTTCTGTTGAGGACAATTAGATAATTTTAGGTTGACCAATGTTCAGTTACACATTGTTTCTCTTTCAGAGCTATGGTATAATTTCACTTCATTTCCTATAAACCTTTTGTGAAGTATGTTACAAATAGCACCTTTTGCTAGTAATGCATTAAGGAATAATTGAACTGAAAGGAACTGAGACAGGAGGTCTACAGAAAGTAAGACAGAGGCACCAAAATCAATAAGCAAATTGGTACTAGGATTTCAGATTGTGCAAAGAGTAAAGAAATAAGTTCTTTGGGAAATTACCAAAAAATATTTGATCTTGCTAGTATTTCCACAGTACATGTAATAGAATTTTGAAACATTATTTGCATATTAAAAGAAAGGACAACTCAAACTTTGTTGGCTTTGAAAGGCTAGAGGACTCTGGTTATCTAGGTTACAATTTTTTAATTTTTGTAAGTGAATCATGTTATGTCATTTTATATGCAGCTCAATTTCTGTCTTTATATCTAGTCATAAGAAGTGAGACTTAGTGTTTGTGATTTACTCTTAGATTTTTGAAATAATGGAGAATATTCCTTTGATGTTTTAAGTGCTAGTAAGTAAGCATGAGGAAAAGGCACTGGTATCTTAGCACCTACAGCTAGTAGATTTTTATATAGTTGAATGAATGAATGGATTAATTAATCAATTAGTGTGTGAATGAGTGAGAATTTGATGAAAAAAGGAAAGAATGAACAAGGAGGCTAGGAACTGGGTTTAGTTCTGACCTTTGGGCTTCAACTTTCTTATCCATAAATGTAGAAAATTTGAATTTGACCTCAGAAATCATTTTAGTTCTAATAGACCAACAAAGAATATTAAAGGTTTCCAACAAGAAGACAGCACTTACAAATATGAAGTAAAGTGAAGTCTAGAAATGTTATAAAACTCATTAATCCAGAAAAATTATTTACAGCATTTGTTTTCTGAACACTTAAATATATGATAAATAGATAGATAGATAGATAGACTGAGAAAAAATAGCAGTTATCAATACAAATGAAAAAATGTAAATGCTTAGTCAGCCCCAAAGCTAAAACTTTTTCTGTTAAAAATTCAATAAACAGTAACTTAATTTATTCATATTTTAATCCTATATGAAGCACCAATGCAGTACTTGGCCCTTAATAATCCCTCAGTAAATGTTTGTAGAATAAATGAATGAATGATTAATGATTACATTATGTAATCAAATATTAAATATTTAGCCTGCTTAATATTGATATGCTTTAATTCTCTTTTCATATTCATTTTAATTCTTTCCATTAATTTTCAGTGTTATAATAAAAATGTAGAGCTAAGGAAATGGGTGTAGCGCCAATGTGAGGATTTATCTTCATTTTAAAAAGACAATTTAGCAGAGAAGATTGTTTGATAAGAGAGCATTTTACTGAAAGACGTTGGAAATTTCTAATGGGTTAGAAAATTCTGCCTAGTAAAAAGGCAAAAAATTAAATTAAATCAATATTTTTAAACTTCTATATTTTATATCTGATCAAAGACTGCCAGGAATTTGAGCACTACCATTATAAAAACAAAATTACCCTATTTTGTGTAAAGGTCAGGTATTTTATGTATAATATAAGGTCAGTTCTGGGTAAATAAATAATGACAATAGCATTTGGGAGACAATTATTATTGATATCTCAAACACAAAGAAAATAATAAATTTCATTAATTTTTATTCATTTCAGAAGATAATTATTGAAGCCCTATTATCTTACTATTTTAGAAGTGAGGGTACACGTGAAATGAAATAAAATCTTTAAGGTACTCCTACTTCAGTGGGAAAGTCAGACAAGTAAATCATATTCTCAAGAGACGCTAATAGGTGAAAACCAAGGAATGTTGGGAACAGTGAAGAAAGAACATCCATCTCAACTTAGAAAAAGATGTATAAAAATGTCTCTGGAGACCATTAAAATATCTGTCAAGTAGGAAAAGGAATATGTCTTTGGCAGAGGAATGTAGACTTGCATGACTATCAGATTTGAAACTGTAAAGTCATGAGTCAACATGGTTTATCCAAGCACAAATGAGATTTATTTAGTGCTTACTATATTCTGGGCATCCGAGGTGCTAGAAATATAATGAAGAATGAGTTTCCAGCCTCAGGGAGTTGTAAGCTAGTATTTAGAAATAGTTTGGTAGCACTTGAGGAAATTCAGAGTTGTGTGTGTGTGTGCGTGTGTGTGTGTGCGCGCGCACACGCACATATGTGTGTGTTTCTGAGTGAGAGAGAGAGAGAGAGAGAGAGAGAAACAGAGAGAGAGAGAAACAGAGAAAAAACAAAGAGAGAAACAGAGAAAGCAGACAGATATGAGCCAGATCATATTCTTCTGGGGCAGCTGAAATGTTGAATAAACAAATATAATTACGTTAACAGCATTTAGTAAGGTTTCCCTCCAGCTTTCAAGAGTGCTGGTACACTCAAATTTGAAATTTGACATATTTTTAAGATGTAGCAAGCCCAGACAATATCTAATATACTTTTTTAGTAACTTCAAATAATATTATTACCACAAGCATAGTTGAGACCATGTCTCTTAGTAATAAATTCAAATTATGTGCCATCTATGGTATAAACAGATTGTTCTAGATTGTTGGCCAAATTCTGCCTTTTTCTTTATCAACCATGTCAGAGTTACTATCATAGATTCAACAGTGTTTGCCTAAAATTGAAAATCATTTTTCTCTCAGTTCTTTACTTGAGTCAAAACAAATGTGCTTTGTAATAAGTGTGAAACTAATGAAATAGTCATTAACTTTGAATTATTTTTCTTCTCCTGGTAACTCAATAATACATATAATAAATGTTACTTGGTAAATTTGACTTCTGTCTTTGGTACACTCTGGTTGATTGAGCAATATTTAGTTTTAAAATCATCTAACATCACACTTTAATATTGCTTTCACAAAACCTAAAAGTGCGTCATTGTTTTTTGTAAATATTGTGCTGTTAGTGCCAGAAAGCATTGTTGTACATGACTTAAGCAAGTCCATTGTATTACTGTTTTACAACCATCATGTCAGTATATTGTTGTTTGCTTTTCTTTGTTGAATACTAGCTATTGCTATCTATTAAACCTTGGTTATAGCTCTAGTAGTGGCTAGTGTTTTGTGTGCAGATGACATCTAAATTTTGTTTCAGTTGAAACCTTAAGTGTTTTTGACTACTGATTTGACATGACTATTGATTTGAAACTTATGACAGAAGTTAAAAAATACCTAGTCCCTGAACATATATATATATATATATTATATATATATATATTATATACTTTAGTTCCTTTCTCCATATTAAAGGAACTTGGTAAACATTTGTCCAATGGAATATTATAATTACTAGTTTGAAATGGATCATATTTTGCCAGGAAGAGTTTTTGAGGTCAGAAAGTCTTGATGGCCATGTTCTAGGATCATCACCAAATACAAATAGTGAAGTTACAGTGATCTCATTTTTCTTACTCCTGTTTTTTGACTTCATTCATGTAACTTTCTTCATCTTCTTAATGGGCAGGCCAGAATCGGAATTGTTTCTTCTGACTGGTGCTTTTGATATAAATAATTTTTTATTCTCATTGTTGACCAGTTTAGATTTTCTTTTAATAATGAATATAAGAGGGGCACCTGGGTGGCTGAGTCGGTTAAGTGTCTGACTCTTGATTTTGGCTCAGGTCATGATCTCATAGTTCGAGAGTTCAGGCTCCACATTGGGCTCTGTGATGACAGCAAGGAGCCTGTTTGGGATTCTCTTTTTCCCTCACTCTCTCTGCCCCTCCCCCTCTCACACTGTCTCCATCTTTCTGAAAATAAATAAAACTTCAAAAAAAAAGATCGAATATGAATTTTAGATATTTCAATTGATCAATTCAAGTTGTAGTTTGATGAACATAATTTTCTTCCTCATCATTGTTTTGAGTGGTAACTAAATCTCCATTAAATACAAAATACATAATGCTTTCTATATGATGTTGATGTGGGTCACACATTGTAAAAATTGGCCACCCTCTCTTGTTTTCAGTTTTTAAAGACTTAATGAAATCTCTTCTTTGCAGATTTTCTGAATTCCACTTTCATAGCTGTTCTCCACTTGTCCTTGTTCCCAATGACCTAGACGATATTAATGAATTTTTAAAAAATATCTTTGAATTCAAATATTTCTATCAAAATAGAAAAGAAAGTAGCTAAAATATAAAATTATTTTAGTATATATTCAAAGTGATATTTTTCTTTTAAAACATTAAAAATTACTAAAATTTAAAAGTATAAAAATTATAATTAATACATTTAGTTTTAAATTAAAAGCTGTTTAAGTAAAGTTAAATTTAAAATGTCTTCTTGAAGGGCACCTAGGTGGCTCAGTTGGTTAAGTGTCCAACTCTGATTTCGGCTCAGGTCATGATCTCACAGTGCTTGAGTTTGAGCCCCACATCAGGCTCCACACTGACAGTGCAGAGCCTGCTTGGGATTCTCTCTCCCTCTCTCCTTGCCCCTCCCATACATTATCTATCTCTCTCCCTCTTTCTCTCTCTCTTTCTTTCTCAAAATAAATAAATAAAATTTAAAATGTCTTCTTAAAAATGTAATTAAATCTCTTTAAATATTTTAAACATATTTAGAAGGATAAAACCTTTGCAATTCTATTTTTAACACCATTAGTTGTCAGTGTCAGTGTCATTGTCCACAAATATATATGTATATATACGTTTTAGAGTAATATAAGTAGTTTAATGTTGTAATATATTTCCAAACACCACGTGCAACTATTGGAAATACTGCAAAAATTAGATACACAATAAGTAGAAATACAAATTGAAACATAGAGGGAAAAATGCGTTCTTGAATTCTTAGAAAATAATATTTTATGTGCAAATATTCACCATATTCATACTATTTGAAAAGAAGAATTTAAAAATTAATTTAACTTTTCTTTACCTAAGTGGTTTTGCTACTCAAATGCCCCATGTACTCTGAAGCATGTCACCTATGGCATAACCCATAATACACCTTAGCATAGTATTTCACCAGCACCTGAGTGGTGGTGCAGGAATGGATATTTCAGGTTAGTGGTCACTTTATGTCAAAGTCGAATGCAGGATTCTGACTATCATAGGTATTCATGTGGTCGTCAATAAACTCTGTGTGTGTGTTGTGTGTGTCTGATGACCCCTCTAAATACAGGTGTTCCTCTTGTTGCTTTTGCCTAGATCTAATAACAATACTTCCTGATCTAAAGCAGTGGAAGTGAATAGAAACCTATCTAAACCATCCTTACTATTTTAACCATAAAACTCCCCCCACACCAATAATGTCTTTACTAGGAAAGATGCAGATGAGATAAGCTGATGGTAATTTAAAACAACAACTAAAAAATAAGCTTTAGGTTAAAAATAGTTTATTTATTTTTAAGAAGGTATCATCATTGAATAACATTATCATTTTCAGGTTCCCTTCATTTCTCAGAGTCATGATGGAAGGGATGGGAAAGTACAGACCCTAGCAATGTAGCTCCGGTCAAGGTATATCTTGTGCCAAGGGGAGAAAAAGAGGAGGAAGACGAACACCATCAATTAAGCATTTGTTTTGTGCCAAACACTGAGGTGTACTTTACAGACATTTTATCATTTAACCATTACCACAAAACTGTGAAATGGGAATAAATTCTATTTTATAGAAGAAACAACTGAGAACCAGAGAGTTGAGGCAAATTGACTCAAGTAATATAAGTACTAATTGCCAGGGATGGGATTCAAACTTAATCTAAACCTAAAGCCCATTCTCTTACCCACTATGTTTCTACTAGAAGCTGTACATGTGTCAAAACCAAATATATGCAAATTCTGAGAATGGAAGATAGAAGTGGTTGATGGAGAGTTGGGTGGGGGTGAGAGAGGAAATACTGATAAGCTGGAGAAAAGTATCTAGCACAGAGCTATGAAGGAAGACATTTGTGGGGAGAGGGAAGCCAGGAGCATAAGATAGGAATTAGAAATGGGTGGAAGGAAATGTGGGCTGATTTTAGACTCTCAAAATTGGATGGATCAACCATACTTTTATAAGTCTTCAGCCAAGAACTTTGTTGAGAGGGCAAAGGTTTTTCCATCTTTTCTTTTTACATTATATTAAAAATGATTACTATTCTGTCTTTTCTTTGTGCCAGAAAACATCCCAAGTCCAGCCAAATGCACAGTTTGAAATATATTTGTGGGTGACCAGGTAAAACAGAGAGTGTCCAATATTTTGTCCATGTGCCAAGATCTTATGAACATGTAAACTGGAGGGACTAGTGGTAGTTCCAAGTGGACACAGTGATTTTGGGAAAGCAAACTCTCCATTGTAATTGTGAATATCCAGTGCCCCAGAAATGGTTTAACTAAACTGCACAAAATATTGAAAAATATTCCTGGTTTAATTCTGGTTATTTTATTCTTTAACTTTAAATCAAAATTTTGATATATTCAAAGCTTTCCATTAATTTTACATTGGTACCAGAGAAGACAGTAAAACAGCAATAATTTACCATCTCCCAACAGATAATGCACCTACTTAAGGATTGAACTCTAAGAGTATTTTTTCAGTAGGTTTGGTTTCTTTATTAAACCCTCTCCATCAGAGGGTGGAAAATATTCCCAAATGATATAATGCAGCAGTTCTCAAAGTGTAGTACCCAAGTCTGCAGCATCAACATCACTTGAGAACTTGTCAGCAAAGTACCTTTTCAGGCCTCATCCTAGACCTATTGAACCAGAAACAGTAGGGGTTGAGGCTCAGAAGTCTGCATTTTCACAAGCCATTGAGGTGATTCTGCTGCATGCTAAATTTGAAAAACACCGGTATAGTGGATCTGTGTGTGTGTGTGTGAGGGGAGTTTCTGAGAAAGATGACATTGTACACAAGAGGAATCACCCAAACTGGCTTTGCTAAATTTCTTCAGAATTGTCCAAGGTATATTAAGAGAAGTTTTCTAAGACCTTTACATTTTGAGATCTTTTGTTCCCTCAGCAGAGGTTGAAGAGTGCAATGCACAGTCTCCACACTATCCCATCTACAGAAAATCTCTAATTAAAGAGCATATATGTTTATTCAATATGGTTTTATTTAGTAACACTTTGATTATTTGGCTTGACTCTAAGCCAATATAGAAATAAATAACTGTCACCAAACCAAAAAAGGACAGTATTAGAACATAAAACTACAGCCCAATTTCCCTGATGAATATGCAAAAGTTCTCAGTAAAATACTATCAAACCAAATTCAGCAGCACTTTAAAAAGGTCATTTATCACAATTGAGTGGGATTTATTCCTGGAATGCAAGGATGGTTCAGCATGTATAAATCAATCAATGTGATACATCACAACAGAATGAAAGAAAAAAGACATATGATAATCTAAGTAAACTTCAGAAAAAGCATTTGACAAAATTCAACATTTACTCGTGATAAAAACTCTTAACAAATTAGGCATGGAGAGAACATATCTTAACAAAATAAAGGTCAAATATGACAAACCCACAGCTAACATCATACTCAGCAGTGAAAGGTTGAAAGCTTTTTCTCTAAGACCAGGAATATGACAAGGGTTCTGACTCTCACCACTCCTCTTCAGTGTACTACAGGAAATCCTAGCTAGAGCAATCAGGGAAGAAAAGACATAAAAGGTGTCAGAATTGGAAAGGAAGAGGTAAAACTATCTTTATTTGCTGATGACATGATTCTACCTGTAAAAAATCCTAAGGACTCAACCAAAAAATGTTAGATATAATCAATGAATTCACTAAGCCTGCTAGATAGAAAATTAACATACAAAATCAGTAGCATTTCTATACACAAACAATCAAATTTCTGAGAAAGAAATAAATAGATCCCATTTACAATAGCATTGAAAACAATAAAACTCTTAGGAATAAATGTAACTAAGGAGGTGAAAGATCTCTACACTGAAAACTATAAGATATTGATGAAGGAAATTAAAGAAGATACAAATGAATGAAAAGTATGCCATCTTCATGATTGGAAGAATTAGTATTGGTCAAATGTTGATACCACTTAAAGCCATTATAGATTAAATGGAATCCCTACCAAGATTCCAATGTTAATTTTTACAAGAGTAAAAAGAAGTAGGAAAAAAAAACACTTCTAAACTGTAAATGGAAGCACAAAAGACACTGAGTAGCTGAAGAAATCCTGAGAAAGAAGAATAAATGGGGTTGAATCACACATCCTGATTTTGAGCAAATCTATAAAGCAATAGTCATCAAAAGAACGTGATACTGGCATAAACACAGACAAACTGACCAATAGAATGGAATTGAAAGCTCAGAAATAAAACCCAAGCATATATGGGAAACTAATATTTGTCAAAGGAGACAAGAGTATTCAATGAGGAAAAGGCAGTTTTTTTAATAAATAGTGCTGGGATAATTAGATATTCACATATAAAAGAATGAAACTGGACACTATCTTATATCACTCACAAAAATTAACTCGAAATAGATTAAAGACTTAAATGTAAAACTTGAAACCATGAAACTCCTAGAATAAAATATAGGAGCAAACATCCTTAACATGAGTCTCAGTAATGATTTCTTGCATATGACACCTTGGTAATGATTTCTTGCATATGACACCAAAACCAGAAGCAATAAAATAAAAAAAACAAGGCAGAATACATCAAATTAAAAAGCTTCTCACTACAAAAGAAACCACCAAAAACATGATGGTAATTAACAACAAAGTAGTTAAAAATCAATTTACAAAATGAGAAAAAATATTTGCAAATCATGTACAGTAAGACCTTAGTTTGCGAGCATAATTCATTCCAGAATTATGCTAGTAATCCAAAGCACTTGTATATCAAAGTGAATTTCCCCATTGGAAATAATGGGAACTCAGATGATTTGTTCCACAACCCAAAATATTCATATACAAATGATTACAATACTGTAATAGAATACAAAATAATAAAATATATATATATATATAAAGAAAAATAAAGTAACCTAGACTTATCTTTGAAAACCTTCATGGCTGGTGTGAGAGAGATGAGAGAGAGGAGGGTTATTGTATAGGACGACTTTCACTATCACTAACAATCACTGCTATCTGAATGAAATCTTTTTCTTTTCATGTAACTTTAACAAGGAACCTATCCAATGATGCTTGCTTTTGCCTCCTTCTGAAGATTTCATGGAAATATGACATCGCATTGTCATTAAACAGATTCATTGCTCACACTGCTAGTCTTACTTCAGTGGTGCTTTTCTACAAAATTTCGTACTGTTTCCCACATTTTACACATCTTCCTAATCTTACTTGAAGTGAGGGACCCCTCCACCATTTTCTCCTCCTCTTCTATAGACTTGATGGAGACGTAGACCTCTTATAAAATCTTGCAATTTGGGCCACTCACATACTTTGTTTATACTCCTCAATAATTTCATTCTTAACTTCCACCGTAATCATCTCCTTCTTCTTACTGCCTCTCTTTTCAGTCTTTTTCTGCATGGTGGCCATTGTATATGCTCACACTAATGTTGACTATAGTACAGTATTAATAAACTCTTGTCATATATTGTATTTAATGTAACTGGCAATAAGGCCTCAAAGAATCTATAACTGCAGGCAGCCTGACCTAGAATGAAGCAAAGCATTTCTAAGCTTACTCTTGTATGGAAAAGCAAAGGACTGTCTGTAAGTGTTTGGTATTGAGAAAAAATACACTAGTGCCAGCTGTGGGCACCTTCCAACGTTCTGAAAACTCCCTGATTTCTGCCAAACACTGTGGCCTGAGACCAAGCATCTGAGCATGGGAGATGATCACCCACAATCCCGCAGTGAGAGAGAGAGAGAAAGAAGAACCATTGGCTCAGTTGTGATCATGTGACATCTGGCATCATGTACTACTTGTATTGCAAGACATCGCTCATTTATCAAGTTAAAATTTATTAGAAATGTTTGCTCATCTTGCAAAACACTCACAGAACAAGTTACTTGCAATCCAAGGTTTTACTGTATTTGATAAGTGGTTAATATCTAAAACATATAAAGAACTCATAAAACTCAGTAACAAAATACCATAATTGGACAAAGGACCTAAGGACATTTTTCCAAAGAAGATATACAAAATATCAACAGGTATATGAAAAGATGCTCAACATCACTGGTCATTAGGGAAATGCAAATTAAAGCCACAATGAGATATCACCTTGTGCCTGTTAGAATAGCCATCATCAAAACAAACAAACAAACAAACAAACAAACAAGGAAACAAACAAGAGGTAACAAATGCTGGCATGAATGTAGAGAAAAAGGAGCCCTTGTGCTCTGTTGGTAGGATTGTAAATTGGTGCAGCCACTATGGAAAACAGTATGGAGGGTCCTCAAGAAACTAAAAATAGAACTACCATATGATCCAGAAATTCCACTTCTGGAAATATATCCCAAGGTATGAAAAACACCAACTTGAAAAGATACCTGCACCTCCATGTTCATAGCAAGATTATATACAATAGCTGAGACATGGAAACAAACTAAGTGTTCATTGATGGATGACTGGATAAAGATATACATATATATACACAACATGGATGAATCTTGAAGACATCATGCTAAGTGAAATAAGTCAGGCTAAGAAAGACAAATACTGTATGATCTCACTTATATGTAGAATCTGAAAAAAAGCGGTGGGGAACAACTCATTGAAAAAGAGATCAGACTTGTGGTTATAGGCAGGGTGAAGGGAGTGGGGGAAGGTGGTCAAAGGTACAAACTTCCAGTTATAAGATAAATAAGTACTAGGGTTGTAATGTACAACATGATGACTACAGCTAACACTGCTGTGTGATAGATAGGAAAGTTGTTAAAAGAGTAGATCCTAAGAGTTCTCATCACAAGGAGAATTTTTTTTCCTTTATTCTTTTCTTCTTTCTTTTGTTTTTATTGTATATATATATATATATATATATATATATATATATATATATATGAGAGGATGGGTGTTAGTTGAACCTATCGTGGTTATCATTTCACAATATATGTAAATCAAACCATCATGCTGTGTGCCTTAAACTTATAGTGATATATTTCAATTATTTCTCAATAAAATTGGAAAAAAATAATTATCATTGTCCATTTATATGTCTGTCTCCCTTACTAGATGGTGAGGTTCTTGTTGATCAGAACTGTATCTTACTGACCTTTGCACTGCTTTTGTTGGTGACCTGAAACATAGTGTGTGTTTAATAAATGCTACTAGAAGGAAGGACAACAGGAGAGATATTGGGGACAAGACAGAAGAGGAACCGACTTGAATGAGATAAGGGAGTTAAAACAGGATTTTAGACAAGTGAATTCAACAAAGATTTCACTCTGGTGCATGAATTTGACTTTAAAATATTGCATGGTCTATGAAATAGAAGCATCCCTCAAATTACTCAACATACAATAAAACTACAGAGTATAAATATGCGGTTAAGCAGATGCTGTCAGTGTTTGTAGGTGCCAATTTTTACATATCCTTTTGTAACGTTATTCATGCAGTTTTCCTATGTGTTTTCCCCCACAAAACAATCCATTTTTCTTAAATAATAATAATTGCGAGCAGCCTAACTCTAATAAACAGCCTTACAATAATAAGTCAGTATGTGCCCATACAGAGGAAAGAGAAAGGATTACTTCAGAAAACAGATGTCAGCTTCAAGCTTCCAAGGATTTATTATAAACAGAAATGAGTAAAGAACATGAAAAATAGTTTGGCAGTGCTATTTGAATACAGAGCTAATGAAAGGCTATATTCACCATCAAATGTATGCTAACAGCCAAATTGCCAGAAAATCTACTGTTTCAGGAGTGGTCTATGCCAAAACACAGACTACAATTATACATAAAAAATGGTTAAACAAAATGTGAAACAGCAGGATTAACTTTCTACTGGGAAATCTGTTTCAGTATAATTGCATTCTGTTGTGACAAATAGGAAATATATGCAAATAATGAATTAGAAATCAATTTTGGATAAATAAATAATGTTACAGGGAAAAAAAGAAATTCAAAGAGTAAAATTTATAAATTAGCCATTATTGTGAACCAGTTCTTTCTTTTTAACATTCATTTCAATAAACACTTTAACAACTTTAGAGTAATGATATATATGTAAGGCCATTATAGCTAACTCTGAAAATGATTTTATCGTTTTTTATTTTAGTTATTTTGCTATGTGACTAGGAAGAAGTCTTAGCGTTTTCATTAGTAAAATTTAATATTTTTAAGGACACAAGCCTCACCAATAAATCTTTTAAATAAAATGTTTTATCTTTTGCAATTTTGTTGATCTTATTTGATTTTTGTTTGCTATTTATTGCTGTTGTTTTGAGTGCCCACTAAGTGACACCATACCAACTAAGTGACACCACAGAAAGTAACTTCATAACTTTTAATCACATATATTTTAAATCTCAGATAGGCTACGCAAACAATATACTGTTTAGAAGACCCTATTATAATACACAGTAGTATAGGATGAGGAGATGCTACATTTATTTTAAGAGAGGAAAAAAAATCTGTATTTCATTTGTTACACTGCTAACTTCACTTTAGGTAATTGCATTCAGCTTTATTATTGCCCAGAGCAATAACTGATTGTTAGTTATTGAAGTCTGAAATGATTTTCTCATTTCCCAGGGGAATCTAGAGATTTACATGGTGCACAGCAGTAACTAATAGATATAATCTGGTCATAATGTAGCCATATAATGTGTTATTTACTTGTGGAGAACATAGATGTTCAACATCTTAACATTTCCTCAAAAAGGGTGGCATATTTCACTTAAGATGCATAAGCATTAAGCGTTCATTGCTCTACCAAAAGCTGGCCCCAAAAATACTTTGTTAGAATTTATTAAAATATGCGTATATGTATATGCAGTAATAAATATAGTTTTTTCTTTTGTGATTTTTTAAATTTCTTTTTTAATTTAGATATGTTTCAAAAACTATATTATTTTTAAATTTCTTTCCAAAACGCCAGCTAAATTACAACATTCAACATATAATCGGAGTAAGACAGTACTGAAAAATAAATTTAGTGTATGGTTATTCTGCAAATATGTTAATTTTTTTAATTGATGATTTTTCTCCATTATAAATTTTTACTTTTATAATTTTGCTAACCCCTCACTCAGGAAGTTAAACAAGCATAAACTTTCTCTACCCCTTTGTCATATTAATTTGGGACCAATAGTTTGAACATAGATTTTAGAAACCAAATTAGGAACGCCATACCCATAACCCAGGACAGTCAGGAAACGTGCAAGTTTTTTACCAAAGTCCTTACTTTCATTGCTCAGAATCTTTCTTTAGATAACGTGAGGGCATTGGTGTGTTCTCATTCTTTGCAAAATGTACATGTAATGCAAATTTATGGCTTATGATCTTGAATAAATAAAATTCTAACGGCAGCATGGTGTAATAGGGGCAAATGTTTTATTAAAGGAGGTTTTTCTTTTCTTTTTTTTTTCTATCCAACTGATATAAATGTTTTATGAAGGTTTCAGAGTATTCCTCCTGGAAACATTATGGGGCCTGTACTTCTCACAAAGCAGGAGAGATTTGTGCATCTTATTCCCATTAACCCTAATGAGTGTTACCCACAAACACCTTGTGCATCAGAAACAAGAAAAAAAAAACCCTTTTTCCCAAATAAAAAATAATAAAATAAAACTTGCCTGGGCATGAACAAAGATTTGTATTCCTCAGAATTGAATTGAATTTGTATAATGTGCACTAAAAACATACTAATTCTTTTACTAATTCTGGAAATCCTCTCTGAAAACTAGTGATCTTGAATGCTTCTTTAGCAAAGATTTAATAGCAAAGAGCTTCGGTAAGGACTCTTATTACTCAGACTATAAAATATAGTATAAAGTACCATCATAAATAATTTAAACTAGAGTACAGTCATCACAATAAATGAACAAAGTACATTTTGCAAAGTAATGCCCCTTATTTAAAACAAAGTGTTGCCCACTTGCTAATTCAAAAAAAAAAAAAGATAAATTTCTTGCTTTTCTGTGTGTCCTCCAGTTTAATATCGCTGAGAGATTTAAATTCGTGAGTCCTTTTCTATTCTAATTGGAAATTATTCAGTGGGGTGTACAAAAAAGAGAATATGAGATACGTATTTGGCTTCATTACCAATTAGCTTTCTAAACTAGTCTTGGAAAAACGGACCTAACTGTCAACTGGGAAAACTTTACTTTCAACTTCAATTTTGCTGAGATCTAATGCAGAGAATTTATAAAATGTACCTCACAAATATTTCACTGAAGTGTAGAATTCAAGCCAGTTTTGCAGAACACTTTCAAATCCAGGTCTTATTTTTGAAATGTGGGTCCTTACCCCAATCTGGGAAGGACAAGACCTGATGCAGATAGAGAGGACTTCATGAAAGAAGAGATGTCTGACCTGCGTCCTAAGTATGGGAGTTAGCCATGCAGTGGGCCTCTGGGATAGGGATGGGGAATGAGCTGAGTTGAAGAAGGTATTCTTGGCAGAAGAAGGAGCAGGTGCAAAGGCCCAGAGCCGAGTACGCTGTGCAACAGGAGAAATAAAGCACAGCTGGAAGAAAGGCATAAGGCTAGCAAAAGAAGTTCCGTGACAGAGGGAATGGGTAGAAAATTTGTTATATTTCTATGATGTAATATTATACAGTAATTATAGACAAATTGACAATACACAGATTAGCATGGGTAAGATTTAATTACAAAATGCAGTAGAAAAAAAAGCTACAGTATAATACATATTATGTGGAACATTTACATAAAATTTAAAAATACAAATACTATACTAATACTGAATTTTCTATGGTTATATACAAATGTAGTCAAAGTACACCATATTTTGTACATTTGTACAAAATGCAAATGTAGTATTAAGAAACGATTGCTCTGGGGAGAAAGGGAAAGGAATAGAATTCAGGGGTCTAAGAATTCAGAGGTTTAAGAGATCTCATTAATAAACTCTCTCCTTTATATACCTCAGGACTAACAAATAAACAATGAAAAAAATGGCAACTGGAAGGCAAACTGGCCTCTGTTTTGATCAGTCTAGACTGAGGGAGATGGTGTGGGAATGTTACAAACAGGCTACTCAATATTGAAAATAGGCAGACGAAGTTGCCCACCCTGTCACCAGTAGTTCTGGACTTATATACAGACCATTTGCCAGGGGTCAGAGCTTTGCCCTGTAAACTGTGTTGTTGGACAGCAATAGCATGATTCTACTGTGTGAAGAGGAGGAGTTGAATGCCCAGACCCAGTTCCTTTTCCCAGGCTCACCAATCAGATAAATGGGCTCCCCACAGAACTGAGGCAAGAAGATGGAGAGGCCAGCATCGCTGTGCTAGTGACTTACCTCCACATGGAAGGAAACAAGAGGTGTGGACAGTAAGATTTACTCCTCTAAAAGATTTTAAAATAACTTACAAAGAATGCAAGCTTCCCACTGATAATTTTTTTTAGTTTATTTATTTATTTTTGAGAGACAGCACGAGCAGGGGAGAGAAGAGGGAGAGATAGAATCCCAAGCAGGCTCCACACTGTCAGCATGGAGCTGGATGTGGGGTTTGAACTCAATAACCTTGATCATGACCTGAGCTGAAATCAAGAGTCGGACGCTTAACCAATTGAGCCACCCAGGTGCCCTACGTTCTAAACACCAAGAAGAGTGGCTGACTGACAGTAAGTGCTCAAAAAATATTTGTTGAATGAATGAAGATCTTATTTCCCTAAAAAAAAATAATGAGAAGAAAACACCACTAGTGTTAACACTCATTTATTTTTCAATGAGAGATACAGGAGTATGATGATACTTTGTTTTTCTACAAATTTGGAGTATTTCCATACAAAAAGTCTGAGATCAGACTTAATCTTAGCAGTAAGGGAAGGCTAAGGAACAGATCTCAAAGACATTTGAATACTTTGTAGGTGAGTTAGGTTCTAAGAACAGCTGGCAGAAATTTATTGAGGCTGCACTGTTTCTGAACTTAATGATCCTGAGGTCCATTTCCTGGGTTAAAGATCATTTGAAACAGAAATGAGGAGAAAGAAAAAGAAATCTGGTAAAGAAGGAATTTTGCTATTTTTGCGTCTTTCCGGCTCTGTATCTTGGTGTGCGTTTTTGGAAAATCCCTCATCATGGAAACTATGAGTGGCAAAAGATGTTGCCCCCAAGAGCATCTGATTTCAGGTACACATTGGGACAAAAATATGAGGGTGAAAGTTGTACATGCCTCTCTTTTACTGGAGAGTCTCTTATAATAGCCAATATTCCAGCAGTGGTAGGAGAAATAATCTGACTATTAAAGATAGTTCTTTTACCCTGAAGACAAGAAAGGCAGTTTTTTTTTTATATAGAAAAATGATTTGTGTAAAATGTTTTGACAGTTTCTTTTACCCTTGCCTTCCAAGTAAGCTTCAGGTGCTTGAATCAGGGCACACTGGCGTTGTATTTAAGCAGCTAGTTTTCAGAGAGCCCTGACACTGCAAAGACACCACCTACACACACACACACACACACACACACACACACACACACACACGTGCGAGATTACTTGTATAGTCTTGCTCACTTCTTCTTTCCCCAATTGCTACACCTCAAAATGAACCAGAGTCAGCTACCCTTCCACAAGCTGGGGAACACAGAATTCCAAAGTACTAAGATCTGTTGGGACAGAAGCATTGACATGATTAAAAAAAAACAGTTAAAATTAGAGGATCCTTGGAGTACCCAGGTGGCTCAGTTAGTTAAGGGTCCCACTCTCGATTTCAGCTCAGGTCGTGATCTCACGGTTTGTCAGTTCAAGCGTTGCATCAGGATATGCGCTGACAGGATGGAGCCTGATTGGGATTCTCGGCCTCTCTTTCTCTCTCTCTCTTTCTGATTCTCCCTCTCTCTCAAAAAATATATAAATAAACTTTTTTTTTAAAATAGAGGATGCTTGAATAGTAACAAAAATAGAGGGCAAGATCTTTAGATGGTATAATGGGTATATGTGTCTAGAGTATGAAAACTAGTAAGGGTCTTAATATGGGCAGACCAACCCAGTCTTCCTAAAACCCAATGATCAGAATCAACTTCTCTGTTTCCCGCCTTTTTTAAAGCTTCTTTTCTTTTTCTTGAATTCTTGGTATATAAAAGCTGAAAGAAAAATGTATTTTCTCAGCAGGATCACACAGGAAAGCACAATTTTCTTCCAAAGTCAATATAATCTATTCCTTTAGACATTTCTCTCTAGGAGCTGGTATGTCACAGTGATGATGAAGAGAATGAGCTCTGTACTCAGGGTGCCTGTCACAAAATTCTGGCCCCAACACTCACAAGCTGTGAGTTGACCTTGAAAAAATAATTAAACCTATCTATGATTTAGTTTATTCATGTGTAAATAGGGCTAATTAATATTTGGTAACTCACTGGACTGGGATATTAAATAAGACAATATCAAAACAACTTAGCAGAGTATATAACACATAATAAGCAGTTGATAAATGGGGGATTTGGGGGGGTTTGCTTGTTTTTGGTTTTGGGGGTTTTTTTAGTTAATATACAGTATAATATCAGTTTCAGGTATAGAATTTAGTTATTCAACACTAATGTACAGCACGCAGTGCTCAACACAAAAGGTGCCCTCTTTAACACCCATCACCTATTTAACCTATGTCCCCACCACCTCCCGTCTGGTAACCATCAGTCTATAGTTAACAGTCTGTTCCTTGGTTGTCTTCTCTCCGCGCCCCCCCCACCATGTTTGTTTGTCTTGTTTCTTAAATTTCATATATGACCGAAATCGCACAGTATCTCTTTCTATGACTGACTTATTTCACTTAGTATAATACTCTCTAGCTCCATCCGTGTCAGTGGAAATAGCAAGATTTCATTATTTTTCATTGCTAACATTCTGTTGTGTATATATACCACCTCTCCTTTATCCATTCATCAGTTGATGGACATTTGGTCTCTTTCCATAATTTGGCTGTTGCTGATAATGCTGCTGCAAACATCGGGGTGCATGTATCCCTTCAAATTATTATTTTTGTATCCTTTGAGTAAATACCTAATAGTGCATTTGCTAGAATAGGTAGTTCTATTTTTAACTTTTGAGGAACTTCCATACTCTTTTCCAGCATTCAATAAATGTTAACAATCAAGTTATATACATTTTTAATTATTAATAATAATTTACATGACTTTGCACATTTATGGCATGCCCATTCTGAGTGATAGGTATGCAACACCAGAACGCATAGGAAACAATGAAAACATTGAATCACTAACACACTGATTTGAGTATATAGTTCTTGACCTCCTCTTAGTTATTTCAGTGAGGCAACTAATTCCTTTCATTTGAGTTGGTAAAGCTTTATCTGGTAAGTCTCTAGAGCCTTAAGCTCTATTTTTATTACATCAGTGGAATTATATAATGCCAGATATTGACTACTATTTTTTTTTAAAAATTGCTTAATGAAAAAGGTAATATACATGCTTCTGGTTTCAATTTTGTCTCCCTATCGCTCATGTTTCCTGAGAAAATTGGAGCCTTTGAGAATAATCCATCATTTTATTGCATTGAGTGATCATATCAGCTATGACAAAGAAGCCGCATCACACTGGATGTGTTGGAACTAAGTATTGGTAATTTAATAAATGGCCTGCAGAGAGGACTCCAGGCAGCAGCTTAATCACAGCAACCCTACCTTACTGACCTCTACCGCCTGATCCTGCCATTTTGGCCACACTGATTTCACTGGCATGGGTACCTGACTCCAGGGCCTTCAGAGGCTTCTGAGACGACATGGCATGAGAGTCTTACCTCACAATGACACTGATACCTAAACCAATCAGTTCTTCCTCCAGGGTGGGATTAGACTGGGAGACATGCAGAGAGGGAGCTCATTGATGGTGGAGGCAGAAGTAAAAACATACCAAAGGAAACCCAAGCAGGTAGAAACTGGATGCTGACTGAGGCGGTTGGAGCCAGGCAGGTGAGGAAGCACTGAGGTAACTTAATAGTTGCATTGTCTCTCAAAGTGTGCGTTCCAGCTGCCACAAGGCTTGACTGTTTAGTGTTTCTTATTCTTGCTTAAAGCAGCTTTTCTTTTTTTTTTTTTTTTGGCTTTCCTTGAGGATTGGCTAAAATTCCTGTTTTCCTTATTTTTATTGGATTCCCTATATGAGGTGACCTGAATAAATCTCTGTTCTTTGCAAACAAAAGTACCTGTATTAGAACCAAAATAACACCAAAAAATCGTTAACTTTGGGACTTAAAATATGCACCACATTAATGTAGTTTATTAGTGTACCTATTTAAATAATGAAAAAATTGCATTTAGAGTATTTTAATACGGGGAAATCTTATATTTGATGGTGAGATTTTTTGTTTGTTTTCCACAACTAATCTATGGAGGGATCTTTGAGTACACTTTCATAAATAGTGCATATATTAAACACTTAATGGATATAACATATTACCATTTCATACTAATTCAGATAGCTATATTATAATTATTATTGTAGCCTTATTTTAAAACGATATTCATATTTAAGCATTGTTCATATTATAGAAGTTAAGGATATAGAATTTCTTAAACGTTCCTAGTGCTGTAACTTATGTAGGAGAACATTGATAAGTCTTCTCCACTATTACATAATATATATTTAACAAATTGCATTAGGTATTCACAGTGTGAGTTTGTGTTCATTGACTTAAAATTAGTCTCTAGATATTATTCTATTTGAATAGATGATGTTGTTATTTTCCTATATGAAATGTATGCAAACATTTTATTTTTAAATGATAATTTTTAACTAGCCAGAAAAAAAGGCTTACAAAGTCAAGGTTGTCCTCCCAAATGCTCCCATAAACAATTTGTGGTTTCTGCCTATTCAATTAACTTATTTGCCTGCTTGTCAGTGTCTGTCATTAGCTTATAAACTTCTAGAGGAGAAGAGCTGTATCTCCTGTGACATATATCCCCATCATTAGGAACATAGTAGGCATTTAATAAATATTTGTTAAATCACAGAAGTAAAAAATAAGCAAGCATATAAAACCACCTTTTAAAGGACTGTAAATGATACATTTACTCATATGCTTATGGCGGCAACTAAATGCTTCTATTGAGTGTCTACTTAAGGCATTATTATTAGACTTAAGGCCATTCTGCTCCAAATAGGATGAAAGCAGATGGGATATTTCACTTCTTTACTCAGGAAGGGGGAGGAACATGATCAAAATTTGTCATCAGAAGTACAGATTAATAAGGCATGGAAACATCATTTGAAACCTAACAGGGTATGCACTTCTTGCGGCTATGATGTAATTCAATTATTGATGATAATTTTGGTATTAGAGACCTTTGATACTGAAGTACTGAAAGGATAGCAAACCTCTGCGCCTGCCCTTTCTTTTGTGCATTCAAATATGGAGCACCAGGCTCATGCTACTTTATGCTGACGGAGGTGGAAGGGGAGACGGAGGTGGAAGGCTGCCACTGAATTTGAATTATGTAGGGAACATAGCCGTGTTGTACTCTCTTGTCAATATCTCCTTCCAGCTGGTGCTGACATAATTAGGCACATCAAGCACAGAAGAAGACATTTTAAATTCAAAGCGCTGTTCCAAGTCCTGTGAGTAGCTGTGAGAGGGGCCTGAAGTAATCAGTAACACATGGTAAGGTGTGCAGTTGTAGTACGCTATCCACCCACCCTGGGTCTATTATAAGACATGAAGAAGCAGAAAAGCCAAGATTGTTAACTTCTTAAAGAGTGGCCCTGTTTAAAGAGTTTGACTTATTACAATGTATTGCATACACACACACACACACACACACACACACACACACTTAGAATCGAATCTTTCATCACCAACATGAAGCCAATAAATGTCAACATCCTGACACCAGGAACTTCAACCTCCTTTATTCTCTGCTACACCCCCAGCCTCTGCCATGCTGTGTGTCATCTAGTAAGTTGTCAATAAGTATGTGTCTGACAGAATGAATATGTAAATGGAGAGCCCTAGTCTTACTTATCTTTATCAGTAAAGTGGGAATATACCATACATTATGGGACTGTTGTGTGGATTAGAAGTAAATTAGATAAAGCATCGAAGCATCTGTAGCAACAACGGATGATCATTAAAGTGGGAGCCATATATAATTATGATATATAATTGAAATTTCAATGGAGTATATTATACAGTTTGGCGTTTACAAATATAACTCGGGCTTCTGTCCCTCTCCGTCTTGCCTCACTCTCACTGCCTCCTCTCTTCCCCAGTCCTTCTTTATTCCTTCCCAGCCCTCTATTTCCTACACATTTGTTTGGCAGAAAAGTGTACTTATCGTTTTTAAATTTGTCTTCAAAGCTTATCACTTGAGGATCTCAGATGCCACTCTAAAAGACATATCAAAGTATTTTCCTAAACAAAGACAATTATCTCCCAAGAAAAATTTTGGTGCCAGCGAGATTAATTTTTCACCCGCTTCAGATATGTAATTTCCACTGTCATTCATAGAAAGTTCTGTCACAGCTGAAAAAAGACACCATATGGAACAAGGTCCGTAAATACCTTCCTACAGCATGTGAGGGTATAAATTTAGTTTGTGATCCCAAAGATTACAATAATCTAAATGGTGGTTTTCAAACTGCAAGGTGGAATTTTAGGAGTCTCTGGAGAAAGAGTGGTTGAATGCTCGAGTCTCTGGGCCCTTAAATACTAACAGTTTAATTTGCTCAATCGATAACTATTTGCTTGGGGAAAAAATCCATGTTTAAAGAAAAGAAAAGTTTGAAAATCAAATAAGCTGCAGGAATATCAGAAAAATGTTGCCCAGTAAAAGTTCTATGGCATAAAACATTAGTAGACTATAACGCAGTGCCGAATGAGAAGATCTCATCTATTTACAGTATTCTTCAAGATGATATAATCCAAGGCATAATCTGGGGCCATCGACTGGGCAAGTGTATGTGTGTTTGCAACGTGTCATCTATGTGTATCACGCATTCATAACTCGAAACCAAGCAACTCTGTCAAAGCTTGTGACACGCCACAAAATGGTATTCCTCTTTTTGTCTAAGAGCTGCCACTGCTTAGTCTAAGCACTGTCAAATTGCCTCTAGTGAAAAAATGTCTTGCACTAGTGAGAATGGGACACAAGAGCATTAGGTGAATGATAGGGCTTTTTATTCTACATGTTTAGGAAGAGAGCAATAACTATGATTATCACCTTCCAATAACAGTTAATGCTCTTTCAAACAAAAGGGGTTCCTAACTAATCTACCGTACATGTTAAAAGAGCTTACAAGCATTGCTGAACACATTTTCTGTATTTGGGTCTTCTGAGAAGCAGAGGGACAAGGTAGGATTTGATATGCAAGAGATTTACTGGGGGAAACATGTGTGAAAGATAAAAGGGAGACAGCGGGAGCAGGCAGGGAGAGCCGGTAGACCACAAGACTGGTCTGACACCTGTGAAGCAAGACGGGGAAGGAAGGAGGCTTGGCCACAAAGAGTCTCAGACTGCAACACTGTCCTAAGAAATCTTCGGCCCGGCCAGTGCGGGCCCAAGCCACAGCCGCCCTCCAGTGGACTCCTGTTTCCCATGAACACTTGCACCTTATCCCAACAGGAAGCAGCCTGAGGAAGTGTGGCCTCGGATGAGCACGGGTTACTGATCATAGACAGGGACAATAGTGGGGCCTGTCACTCAACTCTGCTCTTTCAGCAGATCTGAGAAATGCATTTCCATGGTCTCCGTGTCTTCCAGATAGAGAAATTCTTTGTTTTCGAAGAATGCTTAAAGATTCTATCCCAGCAGACAATACGTTCAGCCAAGCCTTTTAACTGATCTAAAAACCAAATCAGCTTTACCTTTGCTTTCACGACAGAATCCCTCACTACAAGTAATCGGTCCTAAAACAGGGAGTTCTTCCAATGAAGGACTTCTGGCGACATGGAGAATTATGTAGTTGACAGTTTCTAGGATTTGTAACTTTAAGTATGCGTTTATCCATTTCACAAGCGTGAGAGAATGAAGCAAGTGCCTACTGAATGACAGGCAAAGTAGATGTCATCTGTCTCCAATATTTGACATATTATTATGCACACGACATGCACTTAATCCAGCAAGTTATTGTCAGAATCCAGAGCCAAGGAGACATAGCACCTACAAAATAGAAGGTGCTTAACACTATGTGGTGACTGGGTGAACTGGCACCTTTCTTTGCAATGAAACTCAGACACCTTAGGAAGGCATATGGCACTAGAACATTTTTAGAGGGCTCTACTCCAATACAAAAAAAAAAAAAAACTTAAACATTTCTACCCTAGAATCTTCACTCAAAATAATGTATTTTAAGTAAATAAAAAGTGAAGCACTAGAAAAGTTATCAATAGTGATTCAGTCATGTTAGCAAAAAGTTCCTTCTTTGGGAAGATGTATTTGGTTGCATTTTTATGATTTTTTATATTTGATTTTTTTTTAAAGTCTGTGTTTTCTATTGTTTAATCTTTGAGGATAATATAAAACCCAGATTACAAACCACACACTTAATGATGCCATTTCCTTGAAACCAAAAATGAAAATTTTTTTAAAGCAGGGCATTTTAGCCTGACTTAAAAACATCTGATTTTTCTGTTTCCAGCTAACTGTATGTCTTTATAAACTCTGTTTCCAATACAATCACATTCTATTAAGTTTAACAAGAAAAATTAATAAAACAAAACCATAACTTTAGAAACAGATGGTTCTATGTTCTTTTCTCCAGTCATGACATATAATACAAAGGCGTTTTATAACAGTAACCCAAGCAGGAAACTACAGTGATATTGTGGTTTTAAAAAATATCTTGTTTCTTTCAGTTCTATAGACATTTAAAGAGACTGAGAGAATGTCTGTTATCACAATGAACAGAAAGTCAGAAGTACTAAAATCGACCTCTACATTTACACACAATTTCCTGAAATCTTATAAATCACCCTGTAGTACTTTTTTTCATATCCCTCCTGAAAGACCACTGAGGAATTAACCATAGGGTTTTAAAAGTTGAAGGCATGTTTCAGCTCTGCTGGATTTGTGCAAGCCATCAGATGCTACCCAGGTTTGGGAGACAGACATTTATTATGTATTTGTCGTCTGGCCTATTTTAGGTCTTGCCGTATAGCTCTATACTTTTAAATAATAGAAAATCATTACAGGTAATGATTATAGGAGGTCTTGATTTAATTGACCAATTTGGGAATTAAGTCTAAAGTGTTTTTAATTGTTATTTTGTAAGCTTTTAGAGTTTCTAGTTACCCCTGTCAATTCCTAAGAAATAACAAAACACACTTTGTAGTTAAAGTGAGAATATTTCCCTGTCGAAAATTGCCTGTTTTTATTATTGTAAGAATTGGTCCACTGAACTTAGCTCAGCCTCCAAGGTCTCGGCGAGAATGCTATGATTAATGAGGTAGCCATTAATGTCAGTAGATTGAACAACCAAAATCTGATTATATTAAAGTGCTTCCCAAACATTAGGGTCACATTAACAGTTTATTGAAACAAGCTGATAAAATTTAAAATGGTCATCTAATTCCCTTGGGTTCCTAATTGTTGCATGATAAATCACTCTGTAGAGAAATCTATTACAATGTTCCAAATGAGAAAATGTAATTTACTGTACCATTACTAGGGTGTCTGAAGCACTTCAGTTCTTTAACGGGAGGATTTTGCTAGAATGAGAAAAAAACGTTCAGATTTTTTTTTTAAAGAGTCTGGCCTGGCCTTGAATAAAACCTCTTAATGATAAATCTTCCAGCTATGAATTGGGTAAGAAAAATGATGCATTTTATGAGCCTGCATTATGTAAAAACAAATTACATTAAAGTTCTTTATGCGCCGATTACTGAAAGTTCAGCGTGAATGAGCCTTTATTGATGCTCATCTACTCTTTAGGAGGAAATCAGTGCAGAAATCAACTGCAGCCTCTAAACTAGTTGAAATATTCCCTTACTCTGGAAGTCTGGTCAACTTCCCTCCAGAGACTAATGTCTCTGCTTTGGAAGATAATTTTCAGGGATCCAAGAACAAGTGAAATCTTTGAAATCTTTGCCTGTTTGGGTGTCTGATCATATGTCAATCCCTGAATGCAGTATTTCCAGGAATGGTCCCACGGTTTCATATATTGTTAAGCAGTTAAGATCATGTCGTCACTCATTCCTGGAAAAACCACTGGCCAAGAGAGGGAAGGAGGAGGTGAACATTTCTGGGAATGGCCTGAAAAGGTGGTGACCCCCATTGTTTTCATGTAACTGATGACATGGTTAAAGGAAAGGCACATAAGCATGTGCAAATAATGGGAAATTGTTAATGTATGCAGTGTTTGTGGCAAGGGAATATTGTAGGCTTTGACACTCTAAATTACTAGAATTATCACTCAAATTTAAAGAAAGAATGTTTCTGAGCAGCTTTCTTTGACTCTCTCTTCTCCCTGATTCAGAATGGCTTTTAGTCCTTCCTTTTCACATTCTAAGTTGACTGCATAAACCTTTAGCAGAACATTCACCAAATTGTAATAATTTATGTGTTTATGTGACCTGCTAGCTCTTCAAGGACAGTAATTATATTTTGAGACAACTGTTTAATCCCGGATACTATCATGAAGTTGATGTACAGTACATTTTCAAGAAATACTTACTGAATGAATAATGAATGAGTGAATGAGTGAATGGATGGATGGATGAGTAGATAGGATAGATAGACACATAAATCAATCTCCAAGTACCAAATTTGCCATTTTATATCCCCAGTACTGCATGGCTATTTCACACATTTAATTTATGGTCAGGATGTCTTTAAAAATTCCTTCTATCCCATATTTTTTATTTTACCAGAAATGATTCTTTTGGCATTCTTTCTCTTTCATTTGCCCACATGTCTCCCAAGGAAAGATTTGGTGAAATGAACAACAGTTGGTGTTAGGACATCTAGTATATTTTAGAAACTCATAAGACAGAATGGTTCTAGAGTAAACTATGTGTCTAGGTGGCTGGGTAGAGGGCATAGAGATAACCATCAGTTTTGGGAGTGATGGTTACACTCGTAGCTTAGAGGGCCTGTGATGAGCCCATGAGAAAACAGGGTTATTGGAAAGGCTAGGTTGACCACCTGGAAAATTGTGACAACCAATCCACAAATCACCACTTGTATTTTAATTGTTTTTTAATTTTGATTTACTTTTGAGAGAGAGACAGAGCATGAGCAGGGGAGGGGCAGAGATAAAGGGAGACACAGAATCTTAAGCAGGCTCCAGGCACAGAGCCTGATGTGGGGCCCGAACTCACAAACCATGAGATCATGACCTGAGCTGAAGGAAGTTGGACTCTAAGCCGACTGAGCCATCCAGGTGCCCCACCACTTGGGTTTTAAAATTACCTTTGTACCGGCTTCACCCAGGTCACGATCTCGCGGTCCGTGAGTTCGAGCCCCGTGTCAGGCTCTGGGCTGATGGCTCAGAGCCTGGAGCCTGTTTCCGATTCTGTGTCTCCCTCTCTCTCTGCCCCTCCCCCATTCATGCTCTGTCTCTCTCTGTCCCAAAAATAAATAAACGTTGAAAAATAAAAAGAGAGAGAAAAAAAAATGTACCTTTGTATTTTAAATGGTTGAGCATCTCACTTCAGCTGTGCAGACAGCTCAGAGCCTGGAGCCTGCTTTGGATTCTGTGTCTCCCTCTCTCTCTCTCCCTCCCCCATTTGTGCATGCCCCCCACCTTCTCTCTCAAAAATAAATAAATATTTAAAAAAGAAAATAAATGTACCAAGGAAAATTAATATATAGTTATTACATTTCTCTTACTCAATTCATAGTTGGAAAAGAATTTTGTGAGTGTGTCTAGATACCTCTTGGTAATCCTACAGACCTCAGTGTCTTGACTTGAGGAAGGGAGAGTAGGGAAACATAGTACATAGAACAGGACCCAACCCTTGCATACAAAAAGAAAGCAAAGAATCATCTTAGGTAAAAATAGGTAAATCGCATGTAGGCATTACATCAAATATCTAAGTCTTTTATTTCCTATAGAAAAAATTTTATAAGAATAAGAAATGTAAGGGGCGCCTGGGTGGCTCAGTTGTTAAGCGTCCAACTCTTGATATCAGCTCAGGTCATGGTCTCACAATTTGTGAGTTCGAGCCCCTTCCCCCTCACCCTGCACCACCCCCGCAGTGGGCTCTGTGCTGACAGTGTGGAGCCTGCTTGGGATTCTCTCTCTCTTTCCCTTTCTGCCTCTTTCTCTTTCTCTCTCAAAATAGATTAATTAATTAAAAAAATAAGTGTATCTGTATTGAATATCAAAAATTAAATGTTTCTGTGGTCAAAGGCTTACAGATTTGATAATTAAATTAGAAGGAGACTGTGCAGACTTTTATAAAGTTATATCATTTTCTCTTTGCTTCAGAGAAAAAATCCTTTTGTATGGTATGAGTATTTAAAACATCATATTTTTATTCAGGTGCTATAACTTGCCCCTCATATTTCAGACCTTTAACTAACATAATACTAACCTATATTGGTTACACTGTGGGCAAATACAGAGCATTGGTGCCTATATGGCTTTCTCTATCATTTCTCTTGTCTTTATTCAAATATCTTCTCATAGGAGAGCCTTTTTTTAAAAACCAAAATACCAAAACAGCACTTCTCCATCACCCTATCCCTATATCCTTTTTAAAAAGTTGCTCTCAGAATACCAGACATATTAACATAGTACATATTTTTTTCATGTTATTGTCTGTTTTCTCCCACTTAAATGTAAGCTCCATGAAAATAGAAAGTTTATTTTTTATTCATAGATAAAACTCCAGTGCCTATAACAGCTTCTGGCACACCATAGGTGCTCAAGAAATATTTGTTGAACAAAAAAATTGAGGTAACAGAATGGATTAGTTACAAAAGTATTTTCTGTTTTTAGAAGAGCAAGTAATCTATTATGGTTGGGTTACAGAGTTCATAGATAAGAGTACCAGATTTGCATTTTATTTATTTTTATTTCTTTTTTAACTTTTATTTATTATTGAGAGACAGAGAGAGACAGAGCATGAGCATGGGAGGGGCAGAGAGAGAAAGAGACACAGAAGCTGAAGCAGTCTCCAGGCTCTGAGCTGTCAACACAGAGCCAGATGTGGGGCTCAAACCCACAAACTGTGGGATCATGACCTGAGCCAAAATCAGACACTTAACCAACTGAGCCACCCAGGTGCCCCTGGATTTGCATTTTAGAAAGCTCAATTTGGCACACAAGATAGTTCATCTTTACATCAGTTTTGATAAGCAACATTTTTTGACAAATTTGAATTATATCACTTCTGATAGGATTTCAATAAGCATTGAATTGAAATGTACATTAACTGAGCATCAGGATGAAAAATAGCAAACAAGGGTCTTGGGTCATTCATAAATTGAGTTTTTTTTTTCTTAAGTAATCAGACATCACCTTGGCTGGGTGGCATTTCAAGCTCCCTTGGTTCATGAACACAACTCCCTCCTCTTTTTCAGCTTCAAAGATCTCACACCTCTGAGGGGAAGGTTTATATTTACTATAGAAGTTAGGGAGATGTGGTTAATAGTATCCATGCTCAAAGGGGCAAAATAGAAAAAGGATTTAGTTGCTTCCTAGATCTGTGCTTCTCATCTTGATAGTAACCCAAAGCACATGTCGTGATGCTGAAAGCAGGTAGGAAAGCAGTTAGCCAAAGTCAGAAGAGTGCTACCACTCTGATCCCAGCAACATTTTTCTTGCTATTGGGCATTTTTTCCCACATAGGTTTAATCATAATGTAGGCTTCCTCTTCTGTGGGCTGCGTATTTACATCCATTGTCTATATTTTTTCTATTGGTTATTTGTATTTTTCTTATTAATTTATAGAAGTTGTATATTCTGGTTACTAATCCTTGGAGGATTATATGGGTTGCAATTATTTTCTCCTGTCTTTTTTACTTTCCTAGTGTCTTTTTATGCAGAAAAGTTTTTTCTTTAATGCAGTAGAATTAATCAGGCATTTCTTATGTTTTTGTTTTTTAAAACATTTCAATAAATAAATAAATAAATAAATAAATAAAACTTATTTCATAAACCCTTTCCTACTCTAAAGTGATAAAGAATTTTCTTCTGCATTCCTTGATCATCCTAACTAGAATTGCAACACAATCCTTTCCTCCAGATACTCTTTACACCTTTACTTCCACTGGCTTTATTTTTCTCCAAAACACTTATAGTTTTCTAATATACTATATAATTTAGGGGCGCCTGGGTGGCCTGGTTAAGCGTCCGACTTCGGCTCAAGTCATGATCTCAGGGTCTGTGAGTTCGAGCCCTGCGTCGGGCTCTGTGCTGACAGCCCAGAGCCTGGAGCCTGTTTCGGATTCTGTGTCTCCCTCTTTCTCTCTCCTCCCCCACTCATGCTCTGTCTCTCTCTTCTCAAAAATAAATAAACGTTAAAAAAAATTTTAAATATACACTATATAATTTATTTTTCTATGTTTTTTATTGTCTGTTCCACTACATTAAATGTGTGCTTCATGAGATCAGAGATTGGTCTACTATTTTTTTTTAATTTTATTTATTTTGAGGTGGGGGAAGGGCAGAGAGGGAGAGTGAGAGTCCCAAGCAGGCTGCATGCTCAGTGTAGAGCACAATGTGGGGCTCCATCCCATGAACTATGAGATCACAACCTGAGCTGAGATCCAAAGTCAGACAGTTAACTGACTGAGCCACCTAAGTGCCCCTGTGTACTATTTTTTTAATGATGTGTCCCTGAAACCTAGATGAGTGCTTGCTACAAGTAGATGTTAAATAAATATTGATAATTAATAAATTCATATTTATTTTAAAACTTTATCTTTTACATTTCCATCTTTAAATTTCTTGGAATTATTTCTCTGTGTGTGTGGCACAGAGTTCCACTTTTCGATGTTTCCAAATGGATAACAAATTGTCCCAGCACCATTTATGCAATTGCCCAACAACTCAAGTATATGTGCAGCTTCCCTAAATACACCTGTTTTCATATATTATTACATATACTAGAAGATAAACTCCACTAAAGTAGAGACTCTCTTTATCTGTTTTAGCCTCAGTATGTAGAGCAGTGCTTATCAAAATGGAATATTATACAGAAATGAGAACAAATGATTTATAACCACATGCAACAGTGTGAATGAATTTCACAAATATTGAACAAAAAAAGAAAAATACTAAGAGTCCTCACCATGTGAATCCATTTATATAAAGCACAATACAGACAAAACTAATATATAATTTTAGACATCAGAATGTGGTCATACTTGGGAAAGAGTGGTGACCAAAAGGGCACAAGAGGGAGGTCTCTGGGTGGCTGATAATGTTTGGATCTTTATCTGGTTGCTGATTAATTCAATAAAAAATTTCAAAGGCTTAGTAAATATTTGTTTGGGGCCTCTTGCTTCATTCCTTTGCTTGTCCCTATATGTCTACACGGATTCCAGAAGACATCAGTTACTAAACTTTAAAATGATTCTCACACCCAAGAAAATGAGTTTTCCATTTTGTTATTATTTATCAAATGTGTATTAGCTAAAGTAATTGAGCATTTATCCTGCTTTTTTTTATTCACACTAAACTCTTGGTAATTAAATAGCGGATGAAGAAATGGGTTCTTTTTATAGAAGCGTTCTAGCTAATCATGTGGAAAAATTATTACTGTAGCATTAGAGTATCATGATTTTGCAATCTCTTCTGTATTAATGGAGCTAGTAGTTGATGACCAACCATTGCTGACATTTCCAAAAGAGAGGCTTTATGTACTTGTGACTGGAAGAACACCACCTGAGAAATAGTGTTGCCTAAAACACAGAAT
Organism: Prionailurus viverrinus; assembly: GCF_022837055.1. Lineage (NCBI taxonomy): Eukaryota > Metazoa > Chordata > Mammalia > Carnivora > Felidae > Prionailurus > Prionailurus viverrinus. Next base: position 40,169,642 of record NC_062578.1, read on the forward strand.
AAATAAAATTGTACCTGGACTGTTTTAAGTCTCCATATACAACTAGCAATTCATAGGAAATACAGAAGGCAGAAGAAGATGTTACACTGCAACACAGGATGCAATCGGCAAAACCAGAATATAAGAAACTACAGGACAAACCCGGTTTCTTCAAAGAATAAATTACAAGAAAATAAAACAAGGTGCAGAGGAAGGGGGGAGGGCAGATATATAGACTTTCCACCAGTTGCAATGCATGGGCCTGGTTTGAATCCTGAGTCAATAAAATGAACTGTAAAATACTTATTACATTTTATGAAACAATTGGAAATTTGGACACTGAGTATTTTGACAATATTGAGGTATTTAGGTATGACAATGTAATGGTGGTTGGTTCTGTTTATTTTTTATCCCAATTAACAAGCTTGATTTATTTATCTTGTATGTAAAACTTTAGAATGCATATTAAAACTAGCTAATACCCTTTATTTTTGTTTTGTTTTGTTTTTATTGATATTTTAGTTAGTTAATATACAGTGCAATATTGGTTTCAGAAGTGGAATTCAGTGATTCATCACTTACAGACAACACCCAGTGCTCATCACAAATGCCCTTCTTAGTACCCATCACCCATCTAGCCTATATACCACCTATCTCCCTCTATCAACCCTGGGTTTGTTCTCTATTGTTAAGAATCTTGTGTGGTTTGTTTCCCTTTCTTCTCTCCCGCTCTGCTCCCCTCCCGTATATTCATCTGTTTTGTTTCTTAAATTCCACATATGAGTGAAATCATATATTTATCTTTCTCTGATTGACTTATTTCTCTTAGCATAATACATTCTAGCTCCACCCACATTCTTGCAAATGGCAAGATTTCATTTTTTGATGGCTGAGTAATATTCCATTATATATATATATATATATATATATATATATATATATATATATATATACATACCGCATCTTCTTTATCCATTCATCAGTTGATAGACATTTGAGCTTTCTCCATAGTTTGGCTATTGTTGAGAATGCTGCTATAAACATTGGGGTGCAAGTATCCTTTCAAATCTGTATTATGTCTTTTGGGTAAATATCCAGTGGAAAAAAGACAGTGTCTTCAACAAATGGTGTTGGGAAAACTGGATAGCGACATGCAGAGAAATGAAACCAGACCACTTTCTTACACCATACACAGAAATAAATTCAACAGGGATGAAAGACCTAAATGTGAGACAGGAAACCATCAAAATCCTGGAAAACACGGGAAGCAACCCCTTTGACCTTGGCTGGAGCAACTTCTTACTAGAAACATTGCAGAAGGCAAGAGAAGTGAAAGCAAACATGAACTGTTAAGCCTTCCAGATAAAAAAATCTCCTGCACAGCATAGGAAATAATCAACAAAACTAAAAGGCAGCCTATGGGATGGGAGAAGATATTTGCAAATGATCTATCTGGTGAAGGGTTAGTATCCAAATCTATAAATAATTTATCAAACTAAACACCCAAAAAACAAACAACCCAGTTAAGAAATGGGCCGAAGACATGAATAGACAGGATACTCAAAGAAGACATACAGATGACTAACAAACACGTGAAAAGGTGCTCAACATCATTCATCATCAGGGAACAAGAGATCAAAACCATGATGATATATCACCTCACACTTGTCAGAATGGCTAAAATTAACAACACATGAGCAACAGGTGTTGGAAAGGATGTTGAGAACCCTCTTGCACTGCTGGTGGGAATGCCAGCTGGTGCAGCCACTCTGGAGAGCAGTATGGAGGTTCCTCAAGAAATTAAAAATAAACTACCCTACAATCCAGCAATTGCACTATTAGGTATTTACCCAAAGGGTGGTCAATTATGTTTTAAAAAAAAAGAGAGCCATTATCTTTTAGACATGCAAAATATTGTTGAATGAAATAAAAAAAAACATATTAACTAATCTCAGTCATACAATTTTACAATAGGCTTAAAAGTTATATACATGCGGGGCGCCTGGGTGGCTCAGTCAGTTAAGCGTCCGACTTCAGCTCAGGTCACGATCTCGCGGTCCGCGAGTTCGAGCCCCGCGACGGGCTCTGGGCTGATGGCTCAGAGCCTGGAGCCTGCTTCCGATTCTGTGTCTCTCTCCCTGCCCCTCCCCCGTTCATGCTGTGTCTCTCTCTGTCTCAAAAATAAATAAAAAAACGTTAAAAAAAAAAGTTTAAAAAAAAGTTATATACATGCACACAGACCTGTCTGGATTTTACTAGAATTATAATTTCAAGATCAGTTTGGGAAAAAGTGTATCTTTACAATATTTACTCTTCCTGTCCTTTTTGTAGATCAAAACTTCCTTCACTTACCCAAATATGTTTTTCTAATGCATCTTTTCAGATTAATTTTAGAATAATTTTTCCAAAAAAAGAATAATTTTTTCCAACTTCTTCAGTAATACGATTTGAGCTTTGACTGATTATTCATTCTAGCTATATATGAATTGGGGAGGAACTGAGAAAGTTGTCAACATTGTCTTTCATTCAAAGCATGAAACAGATATCTAGCCATTTAACTGTTTTCCATAGAAGTCCTGAATATCTTTTATTTGCATTATTCCTAGGCAATTCATGTTTATCACTGTTGCTATATAAAATGGCAGTTTAGTGTAGTGGCTTAGAGTATGAGGTTTGAAGTTGGACTGCCTGGCTCCATAAATTACCAGCTTTGTGGCAAATGACTTAACTTCTCTATTCTTCAGTTTCCTTGCCTGTAGAATGGAAATGGGGATGATAATTATTATTACTGTCTCTTAATATTTTGCTTTTCCTTGTTACTGCAGTGGACACATAGATAGAAACCAAAAGTATTAGTTAACTAAATATTAGGTTATTTACCATGTTGAGTATTGTCCTTTCATTTGTATGTTTTCAGTGTATTTATTGAGAATAAGTGTATTGAGGGATGTCTGGGTGGCTCAGTTTGTTGAACGTCTGACTCTTGATTTTGGCTCAGGTCATGATTTCATGGTTTGTGACTGACAGCACAAAACCAACTTGGGATTCTCTGACTCCCTTCTCTCTGCCCCTCCCTCACTCATGCTCTATCTCTCTCCCAAAATAAGTAAATAAACATTAAAAAAATAGGTGTATTGAGTTTTACAAAATGACATTATTACTGAAATTATCACTCAAACTATTGGTGCTATGTATGTATGAATAGATAACAATGTATTTGGCTGGTTTTGAATGTTTGAAAGAGTGCACTGAAGTGTTTCCATCTTCAACAGCTCCTGTTAAATTTAAGTGTTCCACTTCTTCAGTAAATTTTGATACTCCATTTTGCTGACATGGAAAGGAGAGAAGATAGAGGGGAAAAGGAGGCTAAGTCTGTTGGCATTAGGGTTGACAGATAAAAATACAGGATACTCAATTAAATTTGAATTTCAGATCAACAATGAATACTTTAAAAAAATTTTTAACATTTATTCATTTTTGAGAGTGAGAGAGACAGAGCATGAGCAGGGGAGGGGCAGAGGGAGAGAGGGAGACACAGAATCCGAAGCAGGGTCCAAGCTCTGATCTGTCAGCACAAAGCCTGACAAAGGGCTCGAACTCACGACTGGGAGATCATGACCTGAGCTCAAGTCGGACGCTCAACCGACTAAGCCACCCAGGCGCCTCAAATACTCTTTTTTTTAGTGTATGTCCCAAATATTCCATGGGATATTCTTATACTAAAAAATTATTTTTTCTCTAAAAATTAAATTTATCTCTGAGTCCTATATTTTTTTATTTGCTAAATCTGATTAGGAAGCTATTGCAGTTGATGACAGTAGAGATGGAAAAAAATGAAAGGCTTTGAGAAGCAGTGATTCTAATATTGACTTTTTGGACCATCAGTCACTAACTCCTAAATACAGACCATCCTTACACCCAATTCTTCTCTAAAAAGAAAAGAGTTAAGAGTGTTTAGTGGTTTTAGTCTCAGTACTACATCTCCGTTGCAAAACTAGCATCTCAGTTGCTACATCTCCGAGGCAAAAGCAGTTAGTTCACCCTTGTGTCTTCTGGATATTAGGTTACCGTAGAGGCTTGCATTGAGAGTAACATCATACAAACCAAAGTGCCACTCAGTAGTAGAGGAAACACTGCCAACAGCAGCATCAAAAACCACAAGAGCCTCTTGTAGGTTGTGTTTCATACATCTATGTACAGTTCTCACATCTTAAATTTTACATAATGCATTTGTCTTATTAAAAATGGAAACAAAGAGAATGTACTTCCGTCCATTAATTTCCTCCAGGTGCTTTATCCTCTTGTCTTTGTTTCCCAGCTGGTTTTGTATTTCTCATTTGTTTTTTGTTTTTTGTTTTTTTGTTTTTTTGTTATTTTGTTTGTTTGTTTGCTTTTTGTTTGTTTTTGTTTTTTGTTTTTGTTTTGTTTTTGTTTTTTGCTTTCCAGTTCTTGCGTCTTTATTTGCTCTTTGAAACAAATTCAGCAGTAAAAAACAAAAAGCCATTAAACCAATGGAAGCATGCCTATGGTTGCTGATTTAAGTAGCACTTCATCTAAATTGGAACTGTTCTTTTAAATTAAGAAAATTGTTGTTTTATCGGAAGGAGCTATATATAAACATACATATATATATATATATATAACGTATAAATATAAACATATAAAACATATATATGTAAACATATATATATCTTCTTCAACTGATGGCAGGTCACAAGTTTAAATTCCAGTCAACCATATAAAGTTATACCTTGACCTTGTCTGGCCAATGAGCCATCGCTTAGACTACAATAATTTCCCATTCTGTCCATTTATCCAAGTCAAGCAGGAGCTAGCAATGCAGCAGATGAGAATCACATTTATCTAAAGCAAGAGCTAGTCTTTGGTTTATAAAAACGTTCCCTGGGCATTCTGAAAAATCATTCTGACACTGTCAAATACAAGTTTGAATTCCAATTCTTTCATTTACTTGTTTTGTGTCCACAAGTAGTTTATTTAACATTCCTGAACTTTGGTTTCCTTTTATGTGATGGGGTAAATAATACTGAGCTTACAGGTGTATTGTAAGTTTGTGTAAGGCAATGCCAACCTATATAATTTTTATGTTAAACTACAGGTGGGAATGTAAAATAGTATAGTCACTTTGGAAACATTGTAGCAGTTTATTTAAGCTTAAATATATACGTACCATATTACCTGGCCATTCCATTTTGAAGTATTGAGCCAAAAGAAATAAAACTATGTGTCCATACTAAGCCTTGTACACCAATGTTCATAAGAGCTTTACTTGTAAAAGATAAAACATGGAAATAACCTGAATGTCCATTGGTAAGCAAATCGATAAAAATTTTGTGGTATATTCATACAATGTATCATTACTAAGCAACAAAACAGAATTAACTAATGATACATGCAACAATATGGTGAATCTCAAGATAATTATGCTGGACAGAAGAACCCAGAATCATACTGTATAATTCACTTTATATAAAATGCTAGGAAATGCAAATTACTGTATAATGACAGAAAGCTCATCAGTGCTTGCCTGGGATAGGAATGGAGGGAGGAAAGTAGTACAAAGGGGGCAAAAGTAAACTTTTGGGGCTGATGGAATTATATGTTACCTCGATTATGGAAGTATTCCACAGGTGTACATATGTCAAAGTCATCAAAATACACATTCAGATATGTGCACCTTAGTATGCCTCAATAAAGTTGAAAGAAACAAAATACAAAGTGGTATCATTATTATTAATAATGTTTTAATATCGAAAAGGAAATGCTCTTGTTTAAAATTGAGTATGGTCAGGGGCACCTGGTTGGCTCATTCGGTTAAGCGTCCGGCTCTTGACTTCAGCTCAGGTGTTGATCTCATGGTTCGTTGGTTCAAGCCCCACATAGAGCTCTGCACTGATAGCATGGAGCTTGCTTGGGATTCTCTCTCTCCCTGTCTCTCTGCCACTCCCCCACTCGGGTGCTCTGTTTCTCTCTCTCTCAAGATAAATTAAAAAACTTAATTTTTTAAAATTGAGTGTCTTCAGTTCCTCCCCTTGCTGCTCAGATATCTAGAAATCTCTACCACAAATTACTGTTACTCTTCTCTCTAACTCAACTTTTAGTTTACCCAACACCCTTGAACTCTCTTTACATAAAGTTTCATCTGCCAAATGATTCCTAACCTGTGCTCCTTCACTTCCAACACCATGAAGACCATGATTGCTTCTCCTTGCCCCAGAAATCCTGAGCAGGCTGGCTTGCCATCCTCTTTTGCCTTTTTTAGCAGCAAAGATCACATGGAAACGTGACAGAGAATGTGTGACAGGCCATTGATGATGAATAACATAACTTCTTTCTCTTAATGAAGGTCTCTTACGAGATGCGAAGAGTAAGTTTATAAGATAGAGGGAAAACTTAAGGGAATAAAAAAAATGAATGAAAGGAAATAGGAGAAGACAAGAAAAGAACGCAACCAGATTGTATCAACTCTGTGTGGGTACATGAGTTGCTTTTTGAAATCAGTGTCTTTCCACAGAGTTACGGTCCTGTTTCCACTTTTCTGCATTCTGATACTCATTCAATCCATATGTAGAAGTATGAACAACCTTCCACAGGTATGTCACTTCATATACCTCTTTCAAAGATTTCCCTTTGCTTCCCATTCCTGATGACTACCAAGATCTTCATGTTCCCGTATGTTCTTGTCCCTGTTTATCTCCCCAGCCTTACTTTGCACTGACCTTCCCCACTTCCTTCACTTGTTCTGAGAAGCCTCACCTTCTTTGGAATACATCATGGTTTTTCCCTCTGTCTCACAGCTTTCACTTGTAGTGCTGTCCCTGCTTCTCCTTTGCCTCACTTCACCAACTGCCGTCATCTTTCAGGCAGGTCTTAGTTTGACAGTCAGACAGTTTGAGACCATTGAGTAAACAGCAAACTAAATTATACACTCCTGTTATAAACCCTTGTGAAAACCGTAAATTGTACCTTTTCTTTCTGTCACTGACCAAATTTTTTTGTATTATATTTATTTGTATTATTTATTTGTTCGGTGTCTCTCCTTCACCAGATCCTTTATGTAAAGGACTGGTAAGTAATTTTTGTTAGTTTGAAGTTTTGTTTTGTTTTGTTTTGTTTTGTTTTACTCTTCATTATACCCGTAGTCCTAAGTATATGGAGACTGGCACATAGTAGGTGTTCAATAGGTATTTGTTTAATGAATAAGTGAACGAATGGAAAAATGACAAATGATTCGTTAAAATAGAGTCTTATCCTCTCATTACACAGGAGAAAATTGAGGGTCAGAGAACATATTGCCAAATTAATACATACTTTGTTAGTCATAGAAGAAACAAAAAAGAAAATAACAAAGAAAAAGAGCCAGGTACAACTAAGGGAATAAGAATTCATGTCATAAATATAAGCTTCAGTTTATTTTTAGTTGCAGTGAAAGTACATTTAGTTACACTTTCCAATTTAAATCAGAATGCTTGATTAGGTCCAATGCTGCTCTCTCAAAATGAATAATCTCATAACTTTAGTCAAATAATCCCCTAGAGCTATGTTCCTGTACCTTGGGCCACATCTGCCAAACCTACTTGTGATTTCAACTGCAGCTATGGTAGACACTTCCACACACACTTCCAGTGCCCTCTCTCCAGTTCTTTCCTCAGGACTGTTTACAAACCAGCCCCAGTGCAAGTACAGTCTGGAGGGGAGGGGGAGTTAATATCTCTGGATAAACCATCAACCAATGGGTAATAGAGTGAGCAGATAAATGCCTCAATCTTCTTGTCTTTCATGGGGACAATTTGGAAATGCTTTCCACCCTAGCCTTAGAAAGTTCCCAGAGGTTCTGACCCACTATCCACAATGATGACCACCCAATAACCAATGAATCCATTATTGAATTTCCCTCCTTCCTTGTCTCGTTCCTCCTACTCACTCCCTCTTCCTTTTTAAATTCACTTCTCAAGTAAACTACCTGTACCCAAGTGCTGTTTTAGGCTCTCATTTGGGTGAAACCTAAATTAAGACATCCTTATTTATTTATTTAGGTATTTAATATGGGCAATCCTGGGCTCTGGAGTTTCAGATTAAATGGAATGCCCTTTGTCCTTTAAAATTTTAATAATGGGATACAAAAAAGTGTAAACATGGTAAATTATAATACAGAAGAAGCTTTGATAGATAAACACACAAATGAAGTTGGGAATAAAATATGGAGCTGTTATTTAGGTGGAGGGATCAGGGAACAATTGAAAAGATAATGAAGATTTGAGGAGTCTTGCAGGATCGATAGAAGTGTATTAACAAGACAAGGGGTTAGAGAAAAGGCATTTAGGATCAACAGGTTCAAAAGCACACAGTGAATCACAGAAGGACATGACATATGCTGGAAATAGTAAAACATTCAAAGAATCTGTAACAGAGGTACTAGGGCTGTACTAAGTACTGTGGGATTGGTCACCAGAGGAGGGATGTTACAGGCAGTGAAGTGACATAAATATCGGAATAAGAACTCTAAGGGATAAAACCCCTTATTTTATACTGAAACAATGTGTATGCATCCAAAGCTTTTAAACAAGGAAGTTACACCAAATCTGAGTTTTTGAAAGATAATTCTGTTACTCTCAAAGAGAATGAATGATCCAGAAGTGGGGAAAATGAGGCAGGGAGACATCATGAAGGTGGTGTCAGTGAGAATGGGGGGAAAGAGAGGATTCAAGAGATATACTTTACCAAAACTGACCCCTGAATATCTAAAGGCATTCCAAGTGTATCTATGGTTGTTGTTTTTTTTAACGGTTGCCCTAATACCTCCATAATTCCCTGTTTTTTGCTCCTTTATGCGTAACCTATTCAGCCGAATCAAATTATATATATGTTAAACATGGGACACTGTTGTCTTGCACTGATTCTTTGGAACCAAATCTGAGATGAAGATTTGCATGTAGAGAGTTGACCGACTCCCATGGAGCAGTGAGGAAGGTAGGGTTAGGCAGAGGGAAGATTTGAACCACCATGCACTTACAACACACGCCTCTAGCATTCCTACAGGGAGAACTCCAGAGCTGAGATGGTCCTTCAGAGTCATATGGCTCTGCAGCAAGGAGACAGGGCCTTTACAATGCTCCTTGTAGGCCACTCATTGGATGTGAACTATCTCTAGGTAGGAGCAGTGGCCTTGGGCATAGTCTATCTTCTGCTCCAGGCAATCCCCAGAAAAAAATTCGGCCCAGACCTGCCAGCTGCCAACACTCTCCTGCCACAAGAGAAGTGCGTCACCCTGAAGGGCAGATCTGACCGTACCCCACAACGTCCATTACATCCCTTCTCTTATACCCTGTCCCACTATCATGGTGAGATCCCAGAAGGTTCAACAAGGTCCGTTTTAACATAAGATGCTCCAACGTTGGTAACACCAGAGCGTGATCAACATTTTAAAGCAGAAAGACAGAATAAAGTCCTCCTCTATGAGGTTGTTTTATTTTTGCTGTTTTTCTTGAGAAGATGAATTCAAAATACTGTATAATCATTACTGGAACCCATGATTTATTTTAATGTTTTATTCTTTGGTTTTGTCAGAAACCAGTTGGTGGTGCCTGGGTGGCTCAGTCAGTTAAGCATCTGACTCTTGGTTTCGACTCAGGCAGGTCATGATCTCACAGTTTTGTGAGTTTGAGCCCCATGACGGGCTCTGCGCTGGCAGCACGGATTCTGCTTGGAATTCTCTCTCTCCCTCTCTCTCTGCCCTTTCCCCCACTCCTGCTGTCTCTGTCTCTCTCAAAAAACACTTAAAATTTTTTTTAAATAACTTATGGAAAACTTCTGAAATTTTAAGCGGTAGCGTTAAGAAGATTCCTTGACAGCAACGTCCCCTTGTTTTAAGTTACTGCTGATGCAGGCTGTCAAATAATGAGTGACCAGCGCTGGTACTAAGAAAATAAATTTTAAAATAAGTCACAATGTCAGACTGCAATTTCTGGTAGGTACCCATAGTCAACAAATGTCGTAATATAAATAAATAAGAAGAATTGAGTGATTCCTCCCACTCTGGTGACCAAGAAACAGTATTTTACATCAGAACTCTACAATGTAGCAATGGCATTAAACTCCTACTCTGCCTGGCAAGAAAAAAAACCCCATACATCAGACCCAAAGCGGGGTCTGATCCATCCTGTTTTTAAAGCGTTCTGTTCCAGTTTACTAATTTTCAAAGAATTTCCACTTAAAATTTTAAGGCATGCATTGCCCTGAGACATAACCTCCCCAGAAACCCTCTTCCTCATCCTCTTGTAAAAGGCATTCTTTTTCCTTTTCAAACTATGATTCAAGGTATCAATAAATTTCTTCTAATAACTTGGTATAAAAAAGAAAAGCATATCTGGGACTTTGTTTTCCTAAATATTTATTTCAAATACTACATTTTCACAGTGGTTTTAATCCGAATGTCATCCTTAAAATAAATCATTATGTGTACTTCATGTGATCTTTTCAGAATGCAATAAAACAGATTGTTTTTAATGGCTGTTCCAGCAATGAAAAATATCTGTGTTAGGTGGAAACAACAAATTGATGCTTTTTCAATTCCTTTTAATGGCACGAGGATCTTTGCAACCTGCTGTGAAAAATATTCTCTTAATGATAGGCCTGTGGCACAACTTAAGGAGTCATCAAGAAATAAATGTGCCGCTGTCTGGTTGGCAGCTTGGTGTCCCTTAATTGAAGTGTTATAAGATTCTGTGCGGAGGAAAGCCTCCAGGGTTTCGTAGCTAAATGGCACGGACACCTCTGATGAGACATACAGATGAAGATGTGTCAATACAATCTTCACCAATTTGCTGTAATAGCGGGGACTGATTAATTTTATAACCACGGGTGCTTCTATTAGCTAACCTAAGGAATGATTTAGACTTTATTAAGCGACTTATTTCTAGCTTTTTTCAAGAGAGGCTACTGCAACGTAGTTTATCTCTGAGTGCTACACTGTGGCACATTTTCTAATAAGGATTCCAAATTTATTATTAAAGAGAGGATCATGAGCTTGCCTTGGCTTATAGGAGGCTTAGTGTCAGTAACTTTTTGGGACTCCTAGTGTCTCAAATGCACCTCAATAATTTTGGAGTTTCTCAAAATGAAAGTAACTTCATATTTGAAGCGATTGAGTTGGCAGGTCTTAAATACATTTTTAATGCGCAAAAAAGAAAATTGAAGTAACTGAATCAAGAGTATGTGGCTGTATATTTTTATCTTTTTCTTGATATAAAATTGCTTTAATATTTTATCATAATTGCCCTTGGACATCTAACATCATTTGGTTACACATAATCAACTAATGCTTTATATTTTAGGGCTTTGTTCAATAAAAAATTAATTATCATGCATGGGTGGGCAATGTATTTGGAGATTGAGCTACATGATTTTATGCATAAAACAGGCTCCAGTTTATATATTGAAACCAAAATTGCTGTAACATTCACAGGGCAATAAAAATCAGATACAGAGAGTCATTTAAAACTTCTGAAATGTGAGCCCAGGGACACACCTTTGTATTTTTTTTAACTATAAAAAGAAATGAATCTGCATTTACTATAAGTTGAATTTCCAGTAAATTTATTTAAAAAAAAAAAGACTAGGAACCCATTAAAAGCCATTTTATTCCACAAGCAGCCCTACTCAATGAGACCATTATTAGTCCTTAATACTATTACAGAGCTTGGTATTGTAAAATGCCTATTGTAGGAGATGTGATATTCAATAAATAACAATCCACATCCTTCTCTCGGGGCTGAGGATGTTTGTAGACAGCCTTTGGAGGGAAGAACAGACACATGTCTATTCCACTCCAGTGTTCTCTTTTTCTGGATTTATGTCAGGGTACAGAGACTACAGTGAATTTGAAAAGATCTGTATCCTCAAATTTAATTCAATTTTCCAGTAATAAATAAAAGGATTCACTTGCAGCAAAAATATACAAAACATCCTGAAAATTTTATGATTATACTGTCTCATTCCTTCCTTCAAAAATGTGATAAGGTCCTAATTTGATTGTAAATGTAAATAATTCACTCAGAGAATAAATCAATAAACCAGAAATGAAATATATTTTCTAAGTAATATTCAAACATTGGTCTTAAAATGTTCTAGATTCCAGTCCTGGACTAGGGGATGTGTACCCTGTCAGGAATGAGGAGTTGGGTTCAAGTTCTAGCCTTGCTACTAGGTAGCTATACAAGTTTAGCTATGTAACTTTACCAAGCTTGTTAACCTACTGGAGGCACATTTGCTCCACTGGTAAAGCCAGGAGTTGACATTAGGTCATCTTTGAAGTTCCATTTCACTCTACTATTTTATTTATAATAAATCAGGACTGGTGGGGGAGGGCGCCTGGGTGGCTCAGTTGGTTGAGTGTCCGACTTCGGCTCAGGTCATGGTCTCGCGGTTCGTGGGTTCGAGCCCCGCGACGGGCTCCGTGCTGACAGCTCGGAGCCTGGAGCCTGCTTCGGATTCTGTGTCTGTCTCTCTCTCTCTGTCCTTCCCTTGCTCACACTGTCTCTATCTCTCAAGAATAAATAAACATTAAAAAAATTAATAAAAAAATAAATCAGGACTAGGTTATGATCAGCACTTTGATATTACCATTTCACTCAGTTATTTTGAGTAAAAGTCATGCTTCTGAAGATTTTATCCCCTTCAGAAGAGCACAAATTTTAGGGCATTTCTTACTCATGGTACAAAATAAAATAGTACTAGACATGTGATTATTTATCTTATTTATGTTTCAGGTGAGGAGGGCTGGTAAGCAGTTTCTACGTGATTGCTAAAGACAAGGAATGGGTAGTCATTGGAGGCCACACGAAAACTACACCCGTAAATTATCAATGATGATGTGGGGGAAAAGCAAAGATTGACCACATGTAAAAATTGGGGCATTTCTGATTATTTTCTTACTTAACGTTTTTGAAATTCATCTGAATTCCAACCACCTCTTATGCTAAATATGTGTCATCTATTTTGAATATGAGGAATGTATCAAAGTGTTTAAAGGCTTGAATAAAAAACAATTAGAAGTGTTAGGTGTTTAGAGTGTTTGTTTACTTAATCAAAGATTTCTAGTTTGTGGGAAGAATAAAAATGAAGTTTGTGTGAGGATTCCAAGAAACCATGGGATGGAGATTTAAGAAAAATAGGTGAAATATAATCGGTGATATAAAAATATTTTTGATGGTATACAGTACTGAAAATAAATGTTGGCATACATCCAGATATATGGATATTTATTTATAAATTACATACTGGGCTTCTGAACTAGGATACTATGAACATTTCAATACATACATTAAAATAAATGTTTCAAGAATGAAGTCAAAATAAATCTGAATAGTAGCACTACATTGTTTTTTATTTATTTATTTATTTATTTATTTATTTTATTTTGAGAGAGAGAGAGAGAGAGAGAGAGACAGTGCAAGTTGAAGGGGGGGCAGTAAGAGAGGAGAGAGAGAGAGAATCCCAAGCCGGCTCTGCACTGTCAGCTCAAAGCCCCACATGGGGCTGGAACTCATGAAGCATGAGATCATGACCTGAGTCGAAATCAAGTGTCAGATGCTTAACTGACTGAGTCACCCAGGCACCCCTGGTATTTTATTTCTGAACCTTAATGAATTCCCTTGCACACTCTCCTGAAATGCAATCACTCCATTTTGGAAGTCACTAAAATATTCTACCAGAATGAAATGAACGTTCATGAAAATGAAAACCAGCAGAAAACACTGAAGGAGGAAAAGAACATTTGGAAATGGAAGGAAAAGATAATCACAGAGAGGATAAGGAAAATATGAAAAACTACTGGGTCTGAGTAAGTGGTAAAGTATAGTCAACATGGAAAAGACTAACATAGGAAATAATGTGAGCATCGCAAGACAAGATGTTGGGTATAACACTTAAACATATGGAGGATGCTCTCATCGTAGAAAGGTTTTTATTGACCCTTACACAGGCTGAGACAGCTTCCCTATTGGGAAATATGATTTTAGAGTAAACCACTGAAGCCAACAAATTACAGAGAATGCATCCTCCAGAACCAGCCCTGGTCTTCCCTCCCACAGGAGCCAAGAGTACATTTCCACCTGTAATCATTTATGGACAACTATGCATTGTCCTCTCTGGGGCCTGCTTGTTGTACTCTATACCTGAGAACAAGGTTGTTAATTGTTCTTACAAAGAAACATATGAGTAAATACATATAACATATTAAAATGTTATTAGTATCCTCCAAGTCTACTAAAACACATTTGTTTTAGCAGGATTAGCAAAAGATCAGCCAAGTCTTTATGTCAAGGATTCTCAGCTGCCTTGGTTGGTAGAAGGAAATTTGTCTCCAAGCTTGGGTGATTAATTCATGACATGGTCCTTGAAGTTAATACAGAGCTTGGATCCATGAATGTTGGTGTGACTCAAAAGTTAAGATAAGCAGGGATCAATGTGAATTAGGCACTTCCTCTATGACTTTATTTTGGTAATATTAGAAACTGTTGTGTTTGTATCATAAAGATAGTTATCTATTTTGATTGCTTAGTCACGCCATATCTAAAAAGCAGTGTGACCGGAAGTGGCACAATATCTAACTTCCTTATGTCCCTTGAATATATAGGCATCCACAAGGGGACTAGAGTCATGGACATGTGACCACACTCTTAGACAACATCATAAAAGAAACACCTAGAGTGGATGGGGAAGAGCTGTGGATATGTAAATAAAACCATGCATTACAGTTCAGCTTTTAGCATGTGTTCATGGTTTCTACGCTAATTTTTCATTTAAGAAAAAGTCAACTGAGTATTCTATATTTTCATGCATTCATTTCATATTTCTTTAGGGTATCAAAGCATGATCCATAGGCCACTTCTCAAGCTCCTTTAGTCTCAATTATCCTTTACATTTGTAAACAATTATTATAGACACCAATGAGATTTTTTTCCTATGTGGATGTGTTCATTGATAATTACTGCTAAATTCTTAAAATATTTATTAATAATTTATTAATTATTAATTTATTTCAAAAGAACAATAAGTCCAGGATGTGTTAAAATGTCATTTTTCTAAACAAGCAAGCAAACAAATAAAAATATTCCCTTTTCTAAAATCTGGAGGAGGCAGAATTTTCTTCATATGTATCAACTAAATAACATAGCACAACAGATGGAATGCAGACACAGATAGAAGAACCCACTTGTCTTCTATTGAGTCAGACATTAAGGAAAATACAAATAATGTTTTAAAATGTCATTATTCCCTAATCTTTTTAATAGTCCCTTCAGGAAATTGTGGATATTATTCTTGGTACTCTACTGAAACTCAACAAGCAGTAATTTCTTAAAGGTTAATTGTAATGTGGAATATGAAACCATATCAATGGATATTTTGTATCCTGTTACCTCAGAACTCTTTGGTCTTTCCAGTACTTTGAATGGCCCTTTTTAAAGGAAAGAAAAAAACACAGATGATTTTATAACATCCTACATTGCTAATTTGAAAAATATTGGAGGACGCCTGGGGGGCTCAGTTGGATAAGCATCTGACTTCAGCTCCTGTCATGGCCTCGTGGTTCGTGGGTTTAAGCCCCTTATCAGGGTCTGTGCTGACAGCTCAGAGCCTGGAGCCTGCTTCGGATTCTCTGTCTCCCTATCTCTCTGTCCCTCTCCCACTCGCACTCTGTCTCTCTTTCTCAAAAATAAATACCCATTTAAAAAATTTTTTTAAAAAAAGGAAAATATTGGTTCACTAGCTTCCAAATATTAACACGTTTTATTTTAAAATGCCATTACACATCATTTAGCCTTTAGGAAACTCCAGTGTAGTCCCATGAGAGAATGAGTGAAAAAGGCAAATGGTACCTTCATATTATTGTGAACATAGTGTTGACCTTGAAAACCCTCTGAGGATACCTGGACCACACTTTGAGAACCACTGACTTACAGGTACCTTGTTAATGAAGTTGCTATACACATCAATCCACACTCTACTCTGTGGGAGGGGGAAGCAGTTTGTTTCCCAAGAAGCAGATTGGGGATCTCCTTGAATGCTCACAGGGACTGTATGTCTGCCCTGGTTTCATAGGCAAAGGATGTGCTTCCCACAGAATGTTTATAGTCCTTAAAAAATACTTTGACTCTTTCCATAACAAAAGTTTATTGTAAGTATGTACAAAAATAGCTATTCTTAAACAGAGATCGGAAAGATAAACTTGCAATTTCTTTGAATGTGACTATGGGAAGTTTAAAAGTATATAAAGGATGAAACTACTTATACATTAAGAAGAGCACTTAAGTGGGTTGTAATAATACAGTAAACTTAGTTTACTGAACATTAGTTATTTGCTAATATTTTAATATCATTTAGTATTGATGCAAAACTCATTATATGTAAGTGAAGTTTTAGAAAATTGTGGGGAGTCCCTCAGCAGTGCTGTGGGGAAGGAATGTTCTCTCTTCTGTTGGGCTATCTCATGATTATAATCCTGTTATGTAATTAGGGTTACCTCCATCCATAATAAGAAACATTTTTTGAAAGAGAAATAAGGTCTGTGTCAACCAGTCATTTGTACGATTACTGTATTTCTTGACTATACTCTGGGGAAATAAAAGAAGGTACAGTGAATGAAGAATGAATGAATGGATGAAGAAAACTGCTCTTTCTGAAGTACTCTGCATGACTGGAACATTGTTCCCGGACTAATTTCAATGTTTGTAATAAGTCAATATGAAGCATAAATAGGAAATAAAGTCAACTTCATATTAAGGTTTTCGAAAAATGCAATAAAATGTCTATATTAAAATAAATGAACCTTCTCATTATGATTTTTGAGACTGACAACTGACCAAAACCTATTACATACATTACACGGTACAGTAAAAATAGCTGCTCTGGCTATGTCTGAAAAGTCTTTGCAGCTGCAGGGGTACTTCTTGGAAATAAAGTTTGTGTTTACACAGGTGCAGCCATATTTAACAAAAAAAAATTATGCGCTGTGCAAACAGCTGCCTGTCTGTTTTCTTTGGCAGAGCTCCTTCCAACTGAAACAATTTGTATCAAGCACGTCGCTCTGTGATACCTATGTAAACAATACAGAAAAATTCCTGTACAAGGAAGAGGTTTCTCATAATGTATCTTTTAGATAAACTTTTAAAGCGGCAGCCACTCGAATGGAGTCTACTGAGAAAGCTATGCCCTTAGTGAAATATTTACTATCTAATATGATATGTATAAGCGGCTGGAGAAGCATTAAATTTGCAGGGGAAAATTATCAGGGGCTTTATCTAACTCCAGTAATTTGACGGGACTAACAAAGATATTTTTAATTTGAAGGGACTAGCAGAGATACTTTTAAAAAACTGGACATTTTTCCTTAACTTAGTATTCTCTTCCAATTTGAGTCCCATTGTATAATTCTCAAAATACCTAATTATAAAATATATGTTTTTTTTTATTGTGTTATAACTTACAGGATTCAGGGTAGGCAGCCTGAAAATTTGCCACTTTGGTATATTGATTATTTTGAATTAAAGTTACTTAAGCAGCCAGTGCAACACTGACCCTCCTTTGTCCCCATGAAAGCAGAAAATAAATTTCCCATGTGAAAGGTACCCTCCCTGTACCAGGAGAAAGAGAGACATCCTTGTCATCAGAGATAGGGATTGTAGAACCTGGAAGGCTATATAAATAAACCTTGTTCCTTCTTCATTAATTTACTACCCCAACCTCAAACTTCTTTGTCTTGTCAATTCTTCACAAATGTATTGTTTCTTTGTCTAAAAGGTATAAAACCTGCCTGCTTCGGTCACTTCTTTGAGTCTCATATTTCTATGAGCTATTCTTAAATGTACAAACTTAAATTTGTTTTTCTCCTGTTAATCTGTCTTCAGTCGATTTCATTATTAGACCAGCCAAAGGAAGAACTTAGATGGGAAGAAATGAAAAGTTTTCCTTCCCTGCACTATTAAGAATTCATTAAGAATATTATATTTGAAAAGTCACATATATTTATAAAATTATACTTAGGTAAAGAAGGAAGAAGTAAAACTGTCACATTGTGGATGACATGATTTTATATAGAGAAAACCCTAAAAACTCCATCTCTGTGAGAACTAAAACATGAATGTAGTAAAGTTGCAGGGTAGAAAATCAATATACAAAGATCTATCGTGTTTCTGTACAAAACAAGCAAACTATCGGAAAGAGGAATTAAAGAAAGAATTTTATTTATAATTGCATCGAAATGAATAAAATACCTAGAAATAAATTTAACCAAGGAAATGAAAGACGTGCACACTAAAAATTGTAAGACATTGATGAAAGAAATTGAAGAAGACACAAATAAATGGAAAGATATTCCATACTCATGGATTGGAAGAATTAATATTTTTGAAGTGCCCACATTCCCCAAATCAATCTACAAATCCAGTGCAAACCCTATGGAAATTCCAATGGTATTTTTCACAGGAATAAAACAATTTCAAAATTTGTATAGAACCATGAAAGACCCTGAATAGCCAAAGCAATCTTGAAAAAGAAGAACAAAACTGGCATCATACGCCCTGATTTTAAACTATATTACAAAGTTATTGTAATCAAAACAGTATGGTATGACATAAAAGCAGACACATAGATCAGTGGAACAGAATAGAGAGCCCAGAAATAAGCCCACACATATATTATCAATTAATTTATTACAGAGAAAGTAAGAATATTCAATGGGGACAGGACAGTCTCTTCAGTAAATGATGTTGCGCCACATGCAAAAGAATGGGACTAGACCACTATCTTATACTATATAAAAAAATTACTCAAAATAGATTAAAGACTTGAATGAAAGATCTGAAACCATAAAAACCCCTAGAAGAAAATATAGGCGGTAAGCTCCTTCACACCAGTCTTGACAATGATGTTTTGGATCTGACTCCAAAAGCAAGGCTACAAAAGAAAAAAACAAACAAGTGGGACTACATCTAACTAAAGAGTGTCTGCCCGGCAAAGGAAACCATCAACAAAATGAAAAGGCAATCTACCGAATGGGAGAAGACATTTGCAAATCATATATCTGATCAGATGTTAATACCCAAAATACATAAAGAACTCATACAAATCAATGGCAAAAAAAAACACAATTAATTCAATTTATAAATGGGCAGGAGCACCTGGGTGGCTCAATTGGTTAAGCATCTGACTTCAGCTCAGGTCATGATCTCACAGCTTGTGAGTTCGAGCCCCTCATTGGGCTCTGTGCTGACAGCTCAGAGCCTGGAGTCTGCTGCAGAATCTGTGTCTCCCTCTCTCTCTGCTCCTTCCCTGCTCATGCTCTGTCTGTCTCTGTCAGAATAAATAAACATTAAATGAATAAACATTAAAAAATTTTTAATAAAAAAATAAATGGGTAAAGGGTCTGAATAGACATTTATCCAAAGAAGATATACAGATGGCCAACAGGTACATGTGAAGATGCTCAACATCACTAATCACCAGAGAAATGCAAATCAAAACCATAATAAGATGTCAGCTACATATGTTAGAGCGGTTATTATCAAAAAGACAAAAAAAAAGTGTTGTGGAGGATGTGGAGAAAAGGGAACTCTCATATACTGTTGGTGGGAGTGTAAATTGATGTATCCACTCTGAAAAACAGTATACAGGTGTCTTCAAAAAATTAAAAATAGAACTACCATACAATCCAGCAATTTCACTTCTGGGTATTTATCCAAAGAAAACAAAAACACTGATTCAGAGGTATATTTGAACCCCTATGTTCGTTGCAGCGTTATTTACAATAGCCAAGATATAGAAACAACCTGCATGTTCATCAACAGATGGATGGATAAAGATGTGATAGAACACTACTCAGCCATAAAAAGAAAAATGAAATATTGCCATTTGTGACAACAAATGGATGGACCTAGATGATATTATGCTAAGTGAAATAAACCAGACAAAGACAAATACCCTATGATTTCACTTATACATGGAATCTAAAACGAATAAATGGAACAAAACAATACTCATAGATACAGAGAACAGAATGGTGGTTGCCAGAGGGGAGGAAGGTTAAGGGGTGGGCCAAATGAGTGAAGGGGGTCGAGAAGTAAAACTTGCATTAGTAAGATAAATATGTCATGGGGATGCAACGTACAGTATGGTGACTATAGTCAATAAAATTGTAGTGCATATTTGAAGGTTACCCAGAGAGTAAATCTTAAAAGTTCTCATCACAAGAAAAAAAATTACACTTAGGTATATTAATTTTGATTTATTTTCTTTAAAAAAAAACAATATAGGGGCACCTGGGTGGCTCACTCGGTTAAGTGTCCAGCTCAGGTCATGATCTCATGGTTCATGAGTTTGAGCACCGCATCTGGCTCTGTGCTGACAGCTCAGAGCCTGGAACCTGTTTCAGATCCTGTGTCTCTCTCTCTCTCTTTGCCCCTCCCCTGTTCTCACTCTGTCTCTGTCTCTCTCTCTCAAAAATAAATAAACATTGAAAAAATTAAAAAACCAATATAACTTATGCATTGTGCAGTTCGTTCTTCAGAAAATAAATAATTATTTTGAGAGGGTTTGGAGGAAACATTCCAATGTTTCTGTTAAATTTTATCCATTCACTCAATAGCTTTAACTATGTTCTAGAGATTCACTGTTCTAGGCCTGAGAATACAATAGTGAACAAAATAAGCAAAAGTTTTTCCCTGAAGAACAAATGTGTTTCAGAAGAATATTAGAAGTTGTTACTGTGAACTCTGTGAAAATTAGTAAAGTTGAATCAGAAATGTGAATGATCTAAAGAAATGATTGGGGGATAGAGTGTCAGTGACAAAAGGAAAGTTTGACCCAAACTCCTTAGTTTAGAAAGTTTGCACATGGTAGATCACTTTTTATTCCTCATCACTAATTATCCATGATTAACTTGAAAGGGATCCAGTAATTAAAATCTCAATTTTCCCTAAACTAAGACAATCATAAGAATAATCTCAATGGTTAAACTAGTTATAGGAAGAGTTCTTAAATAAATAGCATCCAAATCTGCATTCTTTACCTTCTCTGAGACTTCTAACCAGAAGCCACATTGGAATAGAATGACTTCTACTGTGACTGAGGATTCTTTCTAATATAATACCACAAGCGTAGCCTCAAAAATCTCAAACACATGAGACAGGAGTGATCCAGATTCTCTGCAATACAAGTAAAGGTGTTAGCGTGCTGAAATGCATTGTGGTGTAGAGTACATTCCTATAAATATTTCATTATTTAATAGCACAAAATATGTATTATTGAGTACATTATAATGAATATTAAGACAACACTTTATTTAAACCTTTTAAAAAACATTTTTAGCTATTTAGAACATAAGTCTTGATCTAAGTACTTCACAACATTAGACTGAAATTTCTATTTATTCATTTTTGCATTGTAGCTAAAGCTCTACACATAATATTTCAGTGGAATTTTATATGTATGCTTGGGCACATTCAGAGTGTTTTGTGTCATCGGAGTGGTCCCAGCTAATCCTCAACCACAACAAAAAAGTCCTCTTCAGTATGGTGAAAGAGAATGAACAGACAGGAAGTTCTTCATTTGGTGCCATACCTTAAAATCCTGGGAGGAGCCAATTCAAAGGGTTATGCTGCTAACTGACCCGCTTGAATGAAGCAGTCAGGAAATCCAGAATACTTACCGACTCTACAAAATATCCAACACACACTAGTTGTGTCCTGAGGCTAGCTAATATGGGAATGCAGGTAGGATTTTTAAAATCACAGTAATAAATCATCGTATCAACAACAACAATAACAACACACACACACACACACACACACACACACACACGCCTGATTTTCCTAGGTCTCTAGAACCTGGACATAAGAGAAGCTGCTTGAATATGTTTCCAGAAACTTTTAAGTTTAAACAATGAGAAAAACAGAGCTAAAATCCTACAAAGAGAT
This sequence comes from Prionailurus viverrinus, assembly GCF_022837055.1. Classification (NCBI taxonomy): domain Eukaryota; kingdom Metazoa; phylum Chordata; class Mammalia; order Carnivora; family Felidae; genus Prionailurus; species Prionailurus viverrinus. The sequence continues at coordinate 40,191,610 of NC_062578.1, forward strand.
TTCCCTCATTACCCGTTTTCAAATGACTCTTCTATGATGTATAGCTACACTCTCAGGAGTAATCCACAAAATTAGCTCAAGGGGGATGTGCTATGATCTTGGTACTGTTAATTACTTTTCAAAGTGTGATTTCTTGGCTGGGTCTTACTTTTTCTTAGAAATTTTATTATTTTCCCCATAATGAGTATATCTGTGATTTGTGATGAAAATGGATGAGATTTCAGTGTAGAAGCAAAGACCAGTCAAGAAAATCCTCATTCTACCTTCTTCCTTCTACTTCTTTTCCTTTTCCTTCTTACTTTTTTTTTTTTTATTGTTTTTCCTGGTAATAAATTACTCTTTGTAAAAATGTATTTTAAAAATACAAAACTAGGGGTGCCTGGGTGGCTCAGTCAGTGAAGTGACCAACTCTTGATTTTGGTTTAGGTCTTAATCTCGCAGTTTGTGGGATTGAGCCCCATGTAGGGCTCAGCACAAATGGTGTGGACCCTGCTTGGGATTATCTCTCTCTCTTTCTCTTCCCCTCTCCTGCTTACACACACATGCTCTGTCTCAAAATAAACAAATATTTTATTTATTTTTTTTTTTAATTTTTTTTTTCAACGTTTATTTTTTTTTTGGGACAGAGAGAGACAGAGCATGAACGGGGGAGGGGCAGAGAGAGAGGGAGACACAGAATCGGAAACAGGCTCCAGGCTCTGAGCCATCAGCCCAGAGCCCGACGCGGGGCTCGAACTCACGGACCGCGAGATCGTGACCTGGCTGAAGTCGGACACTTAACCGACTGCGCCACCCAGGCGCCCCAACAAATATTTTATTTTAAAAAATACAAAAATATATAAAGAAGATAATTAAAATCCCCAAGAATCCTATAATCCTCTAGATGAATACTTCTCAATTTGGGTGTATGTCTCCCTGTATTTTCATGATAATTTTTTTTTTTTTACATCCCCATTATTACTTAAGTAGCCTTGGTGGGCCAGAGAAATGATTTTTGCTTGGAGTTCTTAACAGATACCACTTTTATTTTTCAGAGTCACTGACTCACACTTCCATTCTGTATATAAATAAGCGTCTCATTGTAGCCTTGCCAATGGTGTGTACGTTTTAATCTTTTTCTGCAGTTGAAGTTATTTTAACTTGTATATCTTGATTTCTAGGAAGTTATTTTTTGTCATCTGTTTAGGTCAAGAGTTATTTATATGCTTTATTGAAGATTTGTCTCATTAATGCGTGTGTTTTTTTATTTTAATACTACCTCTCCATTTTCATAATCATGGCAAATATTCCTTTTTCTTTTAGTTTTATTAATTTGTTTAGTGGATAGAAGTTGTTAATGTTTATATAGTCTAATGAGTTGATCTTTTCATTTGTAGATTTTTTTTTTAATTTTCTTGAGTTTATTTATTTTGAGAGAGAGACAGAGAGAGCGAGCGGGGAAAGGGCAGAGAGAGAGGGAGAGACAGACAATCCCAAGCAGGCTCTGCACTGTCAGCACAGAGCCCAGCACGGGGCTTGAACTCCCGAACCATGAGATCTCAACTTGACCCAAAACCAAGAGTCAGAGGCTTAACTGACCGAGCCACCCAGGCATCCCATTCATTTCTGGGCTTTTGATTTGCTTTTTTATACTTGTAAGGACATTGTACATTCTAAGATTTAAAAAAATCACTTGTATTTTATAGTATTTCTTTTACACTTTTCTATTAGTAAAATTAAATTGCTTAATTCATCTGGAATTAATTTTGGCCCATTAGTTAAAGATCTACCACTTCTCTATCTCTTTGCCTTGATTTATTTTTCCTCAGAATCTTATCACTGGCTGCTATTATATTATTCATTATTTCTTACTGCCACCAAAATGTTTTATTCTGGAGATGGAAATCTTTGCCTATTTTGTCCACTGTTGTATCTATAGTGACTGGAACAGTGCTTAATCACATACTTCGTCCTGGATAAATATTTATTGAGTGGGTGGATATTGTATAAATGATTGTTTTGTGAGGGGGTCCTGGGTGGCTCAGTCAGTTAAGTGTCTGACTTCAGCTCAGATCCTGATCTCTCAGTTCGTGAGTTCAGGCCGTGCATTGGGCTCTATGCTGACAGCTCAGAGCCTGAAGCCTGCTTCACATTCTGTGTCTCCCTCTTTCTCTGCCCTTCCTCCACTCACACTCTGTCTCTCTCAAAAATAAATAAGCATTAAAAATTTTTTAATAATTATTTTGTGAAAATAGCTTATTTTCTCTGAAACTTTCACTGAAAACAAGATTTCATCATGTATGGTTATTATAGTTGAACTTGACCAAGATTTTGAAAGTAATTTTTCATTAGTATGGCTCAAATCATCAGAACTGATAATAACCCCATTTTGTAGAAGAGGTGACCAAGCTGGGAAATGAGAGCCCACCAGTCACACTTGAACTTGCAGTTAACATTGAAACAGGCCTTGATTTTATCTGACAATTTCCATCATTTACAGAAGTGACAAAAGAATATCAGAAAACAAATGATCTTGTGAAAAAAACATAGGCCTCTTAGTTTTACTTTTCACCTTCCAGTGAGAGTAATGAATTTTATATGCCAACTGTTACCCCATTACAGTCTTTGAAAACAACACTCTTTTTAAAATATATTTTTGGTGCCTCATGGAAGATTTTTCAAATTTTGTGTAAAAATAACTTAATTATACCAATTAAAACTTAATTATATGATTAAAGCTTAATTATACCACTTTTATTTATAACGTACATAAACTCAACAGATTTGAGGACTTTTTTTGCTCTTTGGGAGGATGAGAAATTACATATACTTCATTCAGTGTATCAAAGTAGTTTCTTTAAACTATTGTCTTTTTTGGTCTTTTTAAATATGACATATGAAACATATTATTAAACCTTGAAAAGATGGGGTAAAAGAAATATTTGTCCTGTCAGATTGCTAATGAGGTCTATGCCTAGATGACAAAATTAATCCACTTACGCAAATAACACTAGATATTCAGTACAATGAAGAGAAGTTATATGATCCAGAAAAGAATTAAGCGTAAACTTTGGGTTTCTAAATCTTTCAAAATTACTCTTCCCCAAACCAAATTCTCCCAGAAATCTTGATTCCTTTTAACCAAAATGTTAAGTAACGTTGTAATCCTGTGGGAAGAATGTGTGGTGATGAACTAATTGTATGGAATTACTTAAAAAACAAGTTAAAGACAAACAAGAGCCCTCTGTATTTTCTTAATCATTTTTTACAAGTTTTGTTTAATGTTGTAAAAATTATTTTCCTTGAGACCAAAATATATGTTCTTGTTAAAAGACAAACTAACATTGTTTCACTCTATGATATAACCCAGTAGTTTTTTCCAAGCAATGCATTAATATCTGTGACCCAAATCACTACATGCTACCTCAAGACATTTGTGTTTCTTAGAATATTAAGTTCTATATTTTACATCCTTAATGCCAAGTCTCTTTGTTTCCTGAGGTGAAAATGCATATATATCCTGAAAAGAAAATGAAAAGCATCCCTTTTTACTGAAACAAATTTTATTTTTATTTTTCCTTTTGGATAGGCTATAATGCAGACAATTTTGTTCGTTGAAGCACATAGGAAAAAACACTGAGTGTGGAGTAGAAAGATATGTGTTCTAGCTAAGGTTCTGCTGCTATTGCTATCTATATCTCCTGAACATTTGTCTTATGCCAGTAACTGTAGTAAATGCTTTCTTTCAATCCCTTCTTCAGATCCGTTCAGAAACCCATTTTATAGATAATGAACCTGAAATTTCAAGAAATAGCTTTTCTGGAGTCACTTCCCTGGCAAGCAGTGCTGGAATTAGAATTCAAGTCTTTCTGCTATAGACTCTTAACATGCTACTTAGCTGTATTATCCTTTCTGGACCTCCGTATCTCATGTATAAATGAGAAGGTTGGTTTCCATCCAGGTCTGGTTTTCGTTAAACCTCAAGATTCTCTTTTTTGAAAGAACACAAACATGGGATAAAATGTGAGTAATCTGGTTGAAACAATGGCGGGAGTCCCAATGTCTTCCCTGTCAATCACAGTTCACCCTTCTCCTGACCACCCGAGACCCCACTCTCCTAAACGCTTAGGGCTCCATGGTACACTCCTGGAAAACACTGGCCACTCTGGGCTGTCTTCAAAGCATTTTCTGCTTCTACAAGTTACTGTTATGTGAAAGAACACACACATTTTTTACTAGACAACAAGCTAACTTAAAGAAGAAGCAGCCTTGTTGGCTACCCTGCCTTTTTCAGATTTCCTTGGTTGAGGGGATGCAGTTTTTTAATGCATTTACACACAGATGAAGAGACTAAGCTATTATTTTAAATAGCAGCTTCCTATTCCTCTTTCTTAGAGCAGAAAAAAAACATTAATACCAAACCTGTATCTTAAAGGAAGCTTAAAAGGAAAATATGAATTTTTGATCATTGGTAAATAATTCGTACCTCAGAGTACTTTCATTGCTTGACTTAGGTTCATGTTTGCTGTTAGCATCACTTTTCAAGAATATAAGAAATTAAACCTAAGTGAGTGGGTGAAATCTCTTAATTTATCTTGATCCTGCCATTGTCTTAGGCAATATCACATCTGTCACAGTCCTGAGTTTCAGTTCTCTGCTCGTTAGCCTCCTGGATGGAAAAACAAAGCAAAGAGCAAGCTGTGTCTAAAAACAGCTGTAGAAACATGTGGTCTAAGGGGACATTCAATTCAGCAAACATGTGCTGAGCACCTACTGTGTGCTGGGAGCTGGCTGAGGACAAGAGATATAAACACAGAGTCTCTGTTCTTGGGGGTTTCTCAGTATGTGGGGAATGCAGGCATACCACCACAGCCAAATTAAATATAAATATATAATCAAAATGCATGCCAAAAATTATAGATGTGAAGTTGGTAGGGTGACCAGCTCTGAATGGTTGGGTCCTGTCTGGCTTTAGCACTGGACCTAAAGGACAAGTGAATGTGGGAAAGGTATCTAGGGGTTGGTGTTTCTTAGGCTTTTTGGTCCGAGCGAGTTTGGACACTGTTTTGGTTTTCACTGCAGTGCAATGACATCTTGTTTCCAATGTGCCTCTCAAAAGCTACCAGAGGTCATTTAACACTCAAGGGAGAAGTAAACAACAGTGACATGGGACTATCAACCAGATCAAGTTGTCTCAGAATATTTGTTTCCTCCCTTTTCCTCATCTACTAATCCAACTATTTCTATATATTGTCCCTTCAGATGGCTTAAATCTGCCCCCTCTTCCTGTATACCACTTCCAAGTTTATGTTCACATCCCTTTCCCATTTAAATTACTATAATGGCATCTTAGATGTTCTCATCACTTCTAGGTCTTGCTGCTCATTTCCTAATATACTCTCCCCAGGGAAGAGCCACTTAAGAGCATTTGCAAAAGTGAAAGTCTGATTATGTCATCCTCCAGATTAACTTTCAATGGCTTTTAATTGCCCTCAGGAAAAAACCCAAACTCTGGATGACACAGTTGGCCTTGTCACTTACCCTGTCCTTAGGTGGATTTCTAAACATCACTTGCAATTCGTCTTCTTACACTAAAATTGTGCTGAACTTGCAGATCTAATGATTCATGCTGTTTCTGGACTCTGTTCCTTTGAATTAAACTTTTTCCTAGAACCTTTGGTCTTCCCCTCCACTCCTTTCCTGGCTAATTTATCTCCTAGACCTCATTTAGATGTTGTTTTTTCCTAGAGTCTTTCTCCGACCCCCAAATTTAGATTCAATTCTCTTTCTATGGACTCCCACAGCCCCCTATAATTATCCCCATTGCAGCCCATTTGCTCTGCATTATATTTGTTTATTTATCTGTATTAGACAAACAATTGTGTTTGGGGAAGGAAGGAAGGAAGGAAGGAAGGAAGGAAGGAAGGAAAGGGATTAAGGCAGTGGAAATTGGACCCATCCCTACTTCTCCAGAAGGCAATCCTGTAATAATATGGCAGCACTAGACCCTGGATGAATGCATATCTGATAAAAAACACTATTCTACAGAGAATTGTATTTCTTTGGAGCTCAGTTGACAGGTCAGCCTTCTCTACATTCAGGGTAGAGAGTGGTATGTCTATTTACGATATTAAAATTTTGCTTTAAATTTATTCTCTAGGCCTTATATTGCAACATAGTACTTTTTTTCAAGAGTAATAAAATTTACTATCACTTATAGAGGGATAATTTGATAAACATTTCTGTTTTCTGCATATTGTACAAGTTGGGGGAAAAATCTTTGTTTCTGGGGTGTGTGTTGACATTAGAGTTGATAGAGAAAATGGGGTATTTACACTCAAAAAAGAAAGAAACTTGAAACTTAGAGTAAGATCTCTCCTCATTGAAGCTCAAATCTCTAATTGAGGTAAGGGGTTTTTATCCAAAGTGATTAAATTTAGGCAGATTTTGAGAATTATTTTTCCTTTGATGTTTATTCACCAACTAGGACTCAATTTAGTAGAGTTTATGATAATCTTTAAGCAGGTATTGTTTGTTAGGTATCTTTCCTTTAAAATATTTGAAGCATTGGGGCACCTGGGTGGCTCAATAGGTTAAGCATCCGACTTCAGCTCAGGTCACGATCTCACAGTTTGTGAGTTCGAGCCCCACATCGGGCTCTGTGTTGACAGCTCAGAGCCTGGAGCCTGCTTCAGATTCTGTGTCTCCCTCTCTCTCTGCCCCCCCCCACCCCCGCCATGTGCTCTCTCTCTAAAAAACAAATGGACATTAAAATGTTTTTTAAATATTTGAAGCATCTTCACTCTTTTTTTCACAGCATTTGCCTAAATTCTATGACTCTTTTATTGGTATCTTTTAGCAGCTAGGATTCCAGTTCCATGTTAACAAGAGGTACATGCTAACTCTTGGCAGATTTTATTATGTAATTTTTCTTTAACTACTCAGTGGCTTCAGCTTGACTACAATCTCAGCAACCTCTCGCTGTCTCAATCGGCAATGCCTTTCATCAAGAATAAGGACATTAAAGGAGAAAAAAAGAAAAAAAAACATAAAATGAAACATGTGTTTTAAGAGATTTGAATAAGATATTTTGGTAAGTCAATTTCATGTCACCATCTTGAAAATTTACAGCAGTCAGCAATGTAAACATGTACTTGACAAACGCCAGCAGCTTGCAGACTGCAAAGTTCATCTACTCATTCAGCGAGGCAGATGTTTCATTTAATACTCTTCATACTATAGATTAGGATTATTTTTTTTTCATTTTCTCTTTTTTTTTCCCCCTGAAAAGGGGGGGGGGGGGTGGGTAGACAATTCCCTGACATGCTACTAATATCATCTCACACTGTGGGCCAGATGGCAAAAAATGCAAAGGCTGCAGCTCAGTTTATGCACTATATTGTGGGGGGAAAGGAATTTTGTTTCAGAATGAGCTTCAGCTTGATCATTTGTTACTCTAATCTAAACACGAGTCAGAGAGTAAAGTAGTACCAGGCGAACTTCAAAAAGTTTTTGAGAGTAAGTGTTTTAAAATGCAATGCATCTGGATGAAGAGCTTTAGAGCGTCCAGACCTACCACGTCTAGGAGGAACAGAGGATAAGACGCAGGTGGCTGTGTGAGTGCAGGACCTTTTTCAAAGACATTTAGCAAAAACAAAACAAAACCCTTACATATTATACTCCTATCATCTTTTTTAAAAACCTTAAGTTTTTTTTTTAACATTTATTCATTTTTGAGAGACAGTGCGAGCAGGGGTGGGGCAGAGAGAGGGAGACACAGAATCTGAAGCAGGCTCCAGGCTCTGAGCTGTCAGCACAGAGCCCAACACAGGGCTTGGACCTAAGAACCTCGAGATCATGACCTGAGTCGGACACCCAACTGACTGAGTCACCCAGGAGCCCCTCTATTATTTTTTGATGAAGGTTCTGGAATGTGTTTCCCTTCCGCTTTTAACGTGGTTTGCATCATTTACACTTAGGATTATGACTAGCTTTAAAGCATATCCATTTATGCATATCTCTGTGGTGAAAAACAATTATTAATTTTAGAGAATAAAAAAAGAGCTGTTAAGCTCCTAGTCATTAAGCACTGATGTCTGAGAGAACAGCTCTACTTCTCATTGTGTCTGAGGCCACAGAAGCCTAGAAGGGATAAAAGTCTTGGCAGTGTGTGCATTTCTGGCAGATGGGAAAATAAATGAGGCTAGAAAGTCATTATCCTCTATCCATGGTCTGCTGTGCCCCTGAAATTCCACAGCTTTCCATCAGATTCCTAAACGGACCCATGACCCCAGTAATCTTGAGAATAAATAAGAGCCTACTTGTGCTGTTGCTCTGGGTATTAATTATTCACATCCTGTAGATTTCATGGGAAACATGTAGTGTTTCCATCACCTGTGGAATAAGAAAGGACGTGTCAAAGAGAACACTGTCACTTTCCTAACTGAAATTCTGAGTTAAATAGGGGAAGAGGAGGGTGTCTCCATCCTTTAAACACAATGAGACAAATGTTTCTGCTGGGAACAAGCTTATCTACTGGGTTGTGGCTCTGAAGGTCTTTATGCACATATGTGTCAGAGGAATATCCATCCAGAAGTCGCAGGATCACCTCCCTGATAGGGCAGGGTGACATTTTGCCTTGATAACCATAGGCCCTCAACGACCAGTGCCTTTTTCACTTTGTTTTGTTTTATTGCTCTCATCTTTTTCATAATCTGGGCAACTTTTACCACCTGCTCTCAGCCTTCCCCGACTTTCCCCATCCCCATCATAGCTACAGAAAATTTTATCTTCTGTCACTCAAAATCCCCACTTGCCTCTTCCTCTAAGGAGAGTTTTCTGTTTCTCAGACATTTTATAATGGTGAATCATGAGAATGGGGAGAAAGAAAGATAGAGAGACAGAGAGAAAAAAGGGGTAAGGATCATAGATTGCTGGGTCTGGTGCAGACCTCCTTCTACTGAGGAGGACCTGGATCATTGGAAAGTGGAGAAGAGACTTTAAAGAGACTTTAAAGAATTCTGGGTGATTAAAATTCCATACACATGAAAGGACTATGGTGAGGTAAGACAGAATTTCAGCAAGGTGCTGGGGAGAAACTGACTAGAGATTCCCTGGTGAGACTGACGAGCAACTATAGGAGGAGATTTAGGTTGCTATGACTTTGATGTGTTAGTATATAATGTTAATAATGTTAATAATATGTAATGATTTTACGCAGATGTGAGTAAAAATGGGAATCATCTTTAAGAAAGTTTCTTCTGAAGGGTGCCTGGATGGCTCTGACTTTGGCTCAGGTCATGATCTTGTGGTTCGTGAGTTTCAGTCCCACACCGGGCTCTGTGCTGACAGCTCGGAGCCTGGAGCCTGCTCAGAGTCTATGTCATCCACTCTCTCTGCTCTCCGCCCCCCTTCTCTCTTTCAAAACTAAATAGACATTAAATTTTTTTAGAAAAAATAGTGTCTTCTGGTTCCTACACTCTGAATACAGCTCAACACATATACAAAGGCACATAGAATCCCATACCTAATGAGGATCCCTCTTGTTCTTATTTCTTCTTTGGCTTTATTGTCAGCATTATGCATTAGAGAGATAATGTACAGGTGTCTTAAAAACAATAAAAGCCTGGCAAAAACTCAAAGTGTTATTATCAGCCTCCATGTGAATTTGTGAGTGAAGCATACATTCTTTTGCAATAATTGTCAACCTTAAATCCATCTCCCTTCACTGATAAGCATACATGCAAGCAATATAGCAAGTTTATTAGTAGTTAAGAGAGGAAGTCCCTTTCAAGCCAGCTAGAAGATTTACAAAAATGTACACATTTCCCAATATTTCGCACATTCTGTGTGGTTACACAAGGTCAAAAGCATGAGGATTGTTTAGGGCAGCAGTTTTCAAAGGCTGGTCCATGATAAAACTTTAACTGGCTCATAGTAAAATGTAACAAATAAGGAGAAGGTAGCAGATTTATATAAAAAAAAAAAAAAAAAAGCTAAGCACATTTAAAGGACCACACCACTATGGTTTTTAGATTATAATATTTGTTTCTGTGAAATGACAGTGTAGATGGTAATATTATTAGAGCAAAATATGTGTTAATCACTTTCTTTTAAGTGGCTCACATTCTCTGAAGCTTTTTCTGATGTATGAACCTCAGAAAGAACCACTGATTCGGGGTTTTATGGCTACAATATCTTAAACGCACCCTATTGACACAAAGGAGCTAATTTGTGTGTTAACTTCTGACCATTAGCAAAGTTCTAGTTCAACAAATTAAACTAGCAGAGTTACACGAAGATAAGGAAAGTATTTTTAGTAGGAGAAGCATTTTCTAAGTGAAGCAACTACTGATAGCATAGGGAATGCTGAAGAGTTTTTATGTAGTCATTAACTAAACTGTAAGCCCACTGAAGGCATCTGATTTGATTTTGAATGTCTAGAATGTAGCCCCGTGCTTGGAGAACTGCAATTGTCCAGTGAATACTTGTTTAATGAAAGAGTGAACCCTGGAAAATACTTAACCTAGTGAGTATACTGGTTGTGGATGTATAGAAAAAGATGCAACTTGTACATTTCACTAGTAAGGTACTTTTTAGTATTAAAAATATTTAACACATAAAGGAGAAGCAGACAGTAATTTAACAAACATCCATGTATTTACAATAAAGAATTGCAAATATTAATATCCTGTCTCATTTCCTTGAGAACTGTTTTTCTTTAAGGAATAAACACTAAAATGATGTTGAAATTCCTTTATCCTCACCAATCGCATTATTTTTTTCTTCCTGAGAATTAGCCATTATTCTGAAATTAGGATGTGTCATTCCAGATATGCATCACTCTGAGCTATTTTTAAAAATAAGTATCCACAAATAATGTAAAGTACTAGGTCGCATGGTTTTAAAAGTTAACTAAGTAGTATTTTTATTGTCATCCTTCTGCAATGCATTTTATACGTGTTATTTTTAAATCTATGAGTGGTGACATGTGTAAATCTAGTTATTTCAACCTCTCCAGGATATTCAATAGTTTGTGTATCTGTAGCTATATTATTCATTGCCAGATTACTGTCCAAAATGTTTCTCAAATTTAAATTCCAAAGGATGATATGTTTGAGTTTGTATTTCCCCATCTTCATCTGCATTTATTATTGTTAAACTAAAAATTTCACAAATCTAATAAGCATGAAATGTTTTTTTTTTCTTTTTCCTTTGTGGCTGAAGTTGTTTCACAAGGTGGGTAGATTTTGACAGCATAGTTCAGTGCCACGCTTGCTCATTTTTCTCAACTACAAAACAGAAAAATACCCCCAAAACTATTTGTGGATCATAAAAGTGTCACATCTCTGAATTATTCAGTTTCCTTGATTTTACAAACTTTCAGATACTAGATAGTAACTTGAGGGTTGTTTTATGCCGTCTTGATACTGTTGTCTATGAAACTGTTAGAAACAGAATGAGAGAACTTTATCATGTGGAAACTATAGACCACAGATTTTTTAAAAAATGGACTGTTAGCTGTATGGCTCTAAGACAAGCTCCTAACATCTGTCTGTATTGCTTAAGACATAATGGATCAGATTACTCAAAGCGATGATGTGTTATTTTCAGATTTTAATAGAGTAATCTTAATGATGATTGCTAAATTTCTATATTTGTGGAAGAAAACAATTCACAAATATCAAATTATACCACTATTAACATATACTTCAATTTTTCTACCAATGTGAAAATCCTGTAATTATCAGTAGAACCATTCTCTAAAATTAAGAAGTACCATAGATAAATAAGGAATAAGAATGCCATTTATTTCTTAACATTCTAAAAGCAAACATATCTACTCATTATCCTTTTCAATAACCTGACACGATGACAATGGAATAGAAGGTTGTCACAGCATAATAGTACCTGGCTGAGAAATTAATACTGAGGCAAAGCTGAAGCAGTTATCAAAAACAAGTGTCGAAGTGAAGGGGAAACGGTTATTTTTTCGAAGTGAGAGACATTGATCCTGTGATATGAAAACGACATTATTTTTGTTCCACCAATTGACTGATTTTGACACAATTCTTTTTAAAATGGAATTTGATGCACTATGGTCCAATTCATTTCTTAGTGATTTATTTACAAACCTGTGCTAGCCTTTAGCACTTTGACACACACCTTCAAAGATTTGCATGAAATAAGAACACAGCACCTGTATGGATCTGTTACTCTTCCCCCCATCCCAGTATCTGAACCTTATTCTCCCTCTAGTGAGTTACTCCGAGGAGAGCCAGAATAGTGTTGCTTTCCATTAAGGACACCAGCCGGTGTGTTTCCTTCACTCGTGGATGACTGGCTCAATTCTACTGAATGAGGCTGTGGAAAGCATCATGAGTCCCACTACACCTCTCACGGTTGTCTCTCTGAAGTCTAAAGAAAGCACAATATTCTGAAGTTTCACGTTTACCCTTATTGTAGTATACAGCTAAAAATTTAACATTTAAACATAAAAGTTAGGACAGCCTCACATTGGCTGGCTCAGTTCTCCATAATTTGTCTTTGCTACAAATTAATAGCAGTTTCCACACTTGGAAGATTGTAGATGTCTGCAAGTACTTTTATATAAAGGGCTGCCAGCTTAACAGAGTTTAAAAATTAAAAAACAATGTGGAGGGGCGCCTGGGTGGCTCGGTTGGTTAAGCGTCCGACTTCGGCTCAGGTCATGATCTCATGGTGCGTGAGTTCAAGCCCCGCATCGGGCTCTGTGCTGACAGCTCAGAGCCTGGAGCCTGTTTCAGATTCTGTGTCTTCCTCTCTCTCTGCCCCTCCCCCGTTCATGCTCTGTCTCTCTGTCTCAAAAATAAATAAACGTTAAAAAAAAATAAAAAAAATAAAAACAATGTGGAAATTATAAAGCATGGTAATTTAGGAAATCACATTAAAGGTAGGATAGGTATTGAATCATCTTTGCATTCCCAAAGAGTTAGGGACTTGTATGAGTATATTTTCAAAAATTAGTCATTCAATGAATTACTAAAAAAAAAAAAAGAATTGTGTTCACCAAATACGAAAATTCTATTATTTTATGTTAGATCTGAGCAAGCTACCTAGGATCCTGATCACTTCAGACTCTCCTTCCACCAGGGACACGATGCTAACTGAGAAGAATGAAATGTTTCTTCAGTTTGTGAATTTCACCTAACAGTATCAGAATAAGACAGAAATATGTAAATGACTTTGGTCTGTATTTGGATAAGTCTTGGAAATACTCAAGGAAGTCTCAACTTGAAATAGTCTTTGTAGAGAAAAGAAATTCCAACTCTACAGAGAACTTCATTTTTATGTTGTAAAAGGCAATTTTCTGAACATATGAGATGGTTCATCATTATATTTTGGCTCATTCTCCCTACATTTTCACTTTTTAAAAAATGTTTTTATTTTTGAGAGACAGAGACAGAGCACAAGTAGGGGAGGGGCAGAGAGAGAGGGAAACACAGAATCCAAAGAAGGCTCCAGGCTCTGAGCTGTCAGCACAAAGCCCTACACGGGGCTTGTACTCATAAACCATAAGATCATGACCTGAGCCAAAGTCAGACACTTAGCCAACTGAGCCACCCAGGCACCCCCATTTTCACTTAAAAAATATACTCACTGACTTTATCAATGAGGTAATGTAGAGAGTTTATTTTTAAATGATATAACAAAGTTAACATTATCCCAATAAATGTTAACCTAAGTTTTGTTTTATGCTTTACACACACACACACACAAACAACACATAAAAGTATTTCTAGAATTCCAACTCTAATCCTTGGTTGCTTTCACATGAATGAGTGACATTTTAGCGCTAACTATACAAATGGGAGAGACATTCACTTGGTCCTATGAAAATATAATAAAAGTACATAAAGTATAATTTATAGTAAGACATTTGTTGTATAATAGCCTACCAGCCATTCTATAATATGTACCCAGTGGGTGCTCAATAAATATTAATTAATGATAATGATCGTTTGAAAAAGCCATTGAACTTGCTCCAAGAAATGAAACTATAATGAATATCTGGTATGTGAATTATGTTTCACCTGAGGGAGAAACTGGTAAACAGAGGCAATGTGCATTGCTTACAGGTGATCACCAGTTTTTTGTGGCTCATAAGGTGGTTTTCTTCCTTTGTACCATGGTGTTTTATATCTTGAGCCTCACACACCGCCCACCTCCTGCGTAAAATTTACACAAGCATTGAAAGATTGTGGAATACCCAAGGAAATCATTTTTCAGTCGATTGAGTTCTTAATGGAAAAAGCTCTCTGAATGCTATCTTACAAATTAGAAGATCCCCTGCTTTCTAAATAGTTCAATTGAAACCAGCTTTGTATTTATCCTTCGGGGTCATTCAGGCTGAAATGTTGTTAAGTCTTAAGTCCAAAAGTCAGACTTTTAAAGGTAAAATGTCAAGTCCTTTTAGGCTTCAACTGACCTTTTAAACCAGATTAGGGATTTGAAGCATTACACATGGATTTCTACATTTTATATCCCCATATTTAACAAATGATCAAGTATAACTCCCAAGAATACTATTTTTACAAGCTTGACATTTCAGGTCTGAGAGGTGGCTGTCTGGCTCTTTTTACATACATTTACTGGTGGGGGATTCAGTGAATACTTTGGTTTTCCCACCTCTATTTATTTGAAGAAACTTTGTATGTCTTATGTCATGGTGGACAATAACCAATGCCTTAAATAATAACTAAAAGAAGTAAAATGACCAAGTCTTTGTATCTAACTCAAGACCTAACACAGTGATAAGTAGACACTTAATATATTCTTTATATATTTCATTCTATATAATGATGGTGTACCAGATATGTGTTTGTACATGTATATGGTACCAATATATGTGCCAGATTATAATTTTTTTGAGTCTTTTGAATCATTCCTGACCTGTGTGTTCTTCACAGAGTTTTGTCCATGAATAGTTTAAAGTATTGAATTCTGTTGTTCATTGATTCTGGAACTATTTGCCACTGTTGCCCTTTGATATTGGTTCTCAACCTTGGCTGAACATTAGACTCATCTGGGAAGATGCTGCTCAGTCTGAACTAAGTGAGAATCTCTGATCAGCTACATCAAAATCTCTGGGGCTCAGATCCAGGCACCAGTGGCTTTTGAAACTTTCCAGGTAATTCTCACATGTTGTCAAGGTAGTGCGTTACCTCATAGAACTGTAAGACTCACCTAGTGATAGATATTTATACATATTATTAGAAATAATTGTGACAACAAGGAGTGGGAAAATTTGAGTACCTTAGCTGGTAAAATTACATAGGGAGAAGGCCCCAATATGTATTTGTTTAGGATTTATCGAGATCCTTCCATATGCAAGAGAGCGATGAAACAAGATGGCTCTTGTTTTGAAGCACAGAATTTAGCAGGAGACATGGACATAGACATACCTATCCATAGCATAAGGTCACCTTGCACATTTCAGAATCTCAGAGTTTTGCATGGCTAAGGTTAGTGAGATCCATGATTTCAGCTAAGTAAAATAAGGAGAAACAAACTAACACTGTCCCCTTGACTTACATGACTCCATGCAAGTCTCTGCTCACTCCTGCATCTTTTCATGTCAAGTCAAGACAGTAATCACAACGATAGGTTAATAATTTTTTTTTCAAGGCTTGGAGATCCCCTTTTTACCCAATAGCAAGTTCAGCCACATCTCTACAATGCAAATGTGCTTCTGAATCTCTCCATGAAAATCTCATTTCTATGAAATGATGGTTACTACAATGAGGAAGACTTCTGTATACAGCAGTGTGACAAGAGTAGAGTTTAAGAGCCAGAAATAGACAGAAGCAAGGGTGAGAAGACTGAATTGCTCACAAATGACATCACTCATTGTAAAGGTGTATTCCATATATAAAAGGACCAATGGAAGCGTACAGATCCTGAGTGTTTATGAATCATTTTCCATGGCTATACCCAGATTTCCACTCTGGGTGCTACTGTGATACTAAAATAAATCAATTGTTGGAAACCAAAATGATCTTACTTTTCTTTAGTGAGACTATGAAAGCTTTAGTTGTGTGTTAACACACACAACCGTATGGTTTGAGTCTCTGGTCCTAATGTCCTCTGGATTTTTGTTTGGAATACCAAGGCACATCCCAAAAATCATTTTGAAATGGATCATTCATAGTCTGTTAAATGAAAAACATTCAGATGTTAGCCTTTAAAAGTGAAAACATTTGACCTGTATCTTGACTAATAAGTACGAATTCCACAAGTATGGAGAAAAGCTCCTTTAATGTTGAAGACACGGCATGAACAAAAATGTTTAGAAGTAAAGTAGAAGACAAATTCAAGGAATGAAGAATCATCCATTTGTGGTAATGTGGCTTAATGGCTTAACTTAAGAACATTAACAAACTGGGAGCTAGAGGAAAAAAAGTTGTGTCTTGTTGGACAAGTGGAACAAGTTTTAATTGCTCTCTGGACATATTAAACTATCCTTAGAAAGATCAAAGAGGTAATCTAGTCTAATGCCATGATTTTGTAAATAAAAACAAAGCCGAAAAGTAATGATAAAAGAAAGAAAGGAATTTTGAGAACATTAGTTGATGTCAGAACCAGACGCAAAACCTAGGTGCCCTTTGTTTTTCCACTCTAATACCCAATCTCAGAAATCCGAGGTTGGCTACCAAAGCTACCTATTTCTATGTCAGGCCAAACAAGCATGCTAAAAATAAATGCATATCTAGTCAGAAAATAATTTTTGAATACTCATTTAAGATGAGTAATACAGCTGTAAAGTATCTCAAAACCTTGATTTCTAGCCCTAGCAAAATGGCAATGGCAACTCAACACACATAACATGGAGAAGTGATTTCAGGTCAATTATTACCACAAATTTTAGAAGCAATTCTCTTGGAGCATTACTGCTTTCTCTATGGAGAATGAAGCCATTTTCATGTTTCCTATCGGATGTTCTGCATTAACAATAATTTGCTCATTTGAATTGCACTAAAGGATTATTATCACACTCTATAGGAAAAAAATATATATATCGGCCAGTTATATACTTCCTTTCTTTTCAAATTACCTCCTACTGTTTGTTGTTGTTGTTATTATTATTGTTTTTGCGAGATTCTTTCTTAAATCTCAAAAAGTTGACATTTCATAAAAAAAAAAAATCACAGTTCTCAAACAACATATGTTATGGGATGCACAGAAACAGAAATTATGGGTTGTTATTAATGATATGCTTTCCATGGGTGTTCAAATCCAAAAGACAGTTCAGGCAACATTCATTTTCCTTCCATGGAACATAAAAATGGACATTGTAACTTCAACCCAAATAAAACTCCGAGAGTTGGAGATGAACCAAATGCCTCAGGGAGTTTTTGGAAGTTTTTCTGTTAATCAATTGCATACTCATCTCTCCAGGATGATTTATATGCAATCTTGTCTTGTAGAAGATAAGAGCTTGATCTCTTGAGGTTTCTCTCAGATGGAATTATATTTCAGATATTTCAATATTTTCAATAATGATGTTTCAATATTATCATGAACTCCTACCACCTTCATTTTCTTTGGCCAGCACTAAGAGACTTTATAGATGAGAGAAGAAAGATGTCGAGATTGCTATCAAGATTGAATAGGCAATATTATTTTCAGATAATCCACGCAAAAGATAAAGGATTTCAGGATCATATGAAAATAACATTGGTCTCTGTGTGGAAGAATTAGCTAATAATTATCAGTGTAACCTTTCCTGTACTGAATTAAGATAAATGGTGTACAACTAATGGCTTGGAAGTAAATTAACTCTTCCTATCTCTCTACTTGCATTTAATACAGCAGTCGCCAGGTAAATAGCCATGTCCTTTATTGACAGAAGAACAGAAAATGGAAAGAATAGCCAAGAAATACAATCTGTGCTCTATTGGTAAAACATGGCCTTCCTCATTGAAACGATAAATACAGTCTTACTTTTAAATCTCAACTCAGTAGTACACCATAGGAGCTATGTACTGTGTTAAGACCTCGGGACATAGATATATAGTTACATTCCTTGCTCTTAAGAAACTCAAAATTTATCAGCAGCCACCTACAATTAGAATTAAATGTGCTCTTACAATAGCAGCTAAGAATTTGGAGTTGGAAAGGAGTGGTTTTCAATCTTGGGTCTTCTATTTACTACATCAATGGCCAGTGGCAACTGACTTAACATCCCTGAATCTGTGCCCTTATTTGTATCAGAGTTAATGTGCACTGAGCCCTTTACCATGTGTCAGGCACTCTGTTAAGGATCTCCTGTGTACTAATCAATTTAATCTTCACAATAACCTTTTGTTACCCTGATTTTGTGGATGCAGAACCAAAAGCATCTGAAGTTAAAGTAACTCACCCCAGGTATGAAAGCCAGTTAACGGTAGAATTGCTCACAAATTGCAATGGGGCGGTAGTCCCTGACCCTTGGATGAGAATAAACGAAGATGAGACCTCCATAGCACAGAGCTTGGCACAAAGTAAACACTGTAAGTTGCCCTGTCTTTACCAATATCACTCCTGTTGTTTCTGTTATTGTTATTACCACAATTATTATCACCAACAGTCCACTCTCATACGTGGGAGAAAAGTATGTGGGATAAGTTACATAATAATACAATTGACTTCACTGAACATTATTTTATGAAATAGTGTCATTAATTTCTAGAAATTATGACAAATACACACTGTTTCAAAGGTTGATTTTCTTTCTTTGAATTTTTTTTGCTATCAACCCCACTGCATCTCTCCATTTGGAGGCATTTTACTATAATAGCACTCCATAATTTAAAAAACAAAGGAAAACAAAAACTAGAGGGACTCAGAGTAGGCAAGGAGTGAATTATAAAGTGATCAAGATATAGCAAAAATTGGATATATATGCAGCAAACCCAGAAACGTGAGACAGGTTTCTGGTATTTTCTGGCCTTCAGAAGGACTGGAAAAAATGGAAAGTATGTGCTATATAAAAAGATTACTAAGGTACGCAGTCAATTAAGTGAAGAGGGAGACATAATTTCTTTCCCAAATGTAGCATTAGTAATGTTGTGTTGTTTAGATCGAAAAAAATTACTTTTTTCATTTTATATTTTAGTTTCATAGTTTGGTAAACCCTAATTAGAAATAGAAAGAAGACAATGGTGTGTATTTCAATTTCTAATGGTAACTTAAATGTGGCCAAGATGCTCAATCTTTCGGAAAAGTAGTTTTTCAATCTATAAAATATAGCAACTCTCTCCCTCAAATATAGAAGTAGTAAGAATTTTAATTAAGTAATATTAGATAACATACCATGAGATCCATTGATGAAAGATGTTTCAGGGAGCTGATAATTATTTTTTATTATTATTACATCCATTCTGGAAGACCTAAGAGAGTTGATTTCTTCCTGTTAATAATTCCCATTCTTTCCAAATAATTGTTGGTTCGAACCTGCTGGCACTGAAACATGCTGTAGCCAGCTGGGAACACTGCTGGACTCTTACGTCTTTCCTTTCTTCAGTCTTTACATTTCAGTCTACACATTCCCTGCTGCTTGGGGTCTGTGGTTTAGCAATGAGAATGAACAATTTTCATTTTCTCTCTCTGACTTTTTAATTAATGTCCTATTTCACTTGTTATCGTGAGTAGTTTTTTTGTTTTGCTTTTTGTTTTTAGAAAACAGATATTGCAATTAAATCATATATTTATGAAATTTCCAGGAACAGATAGGATGATGTTGTCATGAATTCCCAAGTTCCAGCTATTTAAATGTGTTGTGCCCTGTGCAGATAGGAGTAAAGGGAAGGGTGTGTGGCCACGTGTGTTGGTTTGGGTAGTTCCTGGTGGCGAGAGGCTGAAAGGTCAGTGTCCCCTGTGCTGGCTTGGGAGGCACGTTCTGAGTTTAGCTCTCTTCTTGACAATGAGATTTCCCAGAAAATTTAGATGTCACGTCATTGAATGGATTTTTTTTAACTAATATTCCTTTTTGAGATATTCATTAAGTTTAAGAAAATTGCAGGCCAAAAAGGATAACCACAAATAGAAGTTTCAGGAAATGCTATATATCAGACTGATATGAATTTAAAATTAAAAATAAAAAAAGTTGCATCATTTTTTCCCAATAAATTTTAAAGACAAATTCCAGTTATCTATATTGAATTTCATATTTAGTGTTTCATATGCTCAAAAAAATCTCTCTTTCCCTCTTTCACATTCAGCCCACCTCCACAGAGCCTCTCCCATCTCCCACTCCACCCTCCCACTCCACGTTTGTCAAATACATACCCGTGACCCTAAATCGGTCTCCATTTCTGCTATGGAGAAGGGAAAATATACTTTTCCTCCAAACCCAGTGTACCACTGTTAAAAATGCACTTCAAATTCTGGTACCATCAAAACCATTTACAACTCCCAAGTCCCAGTGCAACAGGACATACGTTAAAAAAAAGAAAAGATTTGGTGTGAAGAAATGATGTGAAAAGAACACAGTAGTTCTAATAGACCAAGAAAAGAACCTCAGTAACTTAAGAAATTCGAATCTCTACCAGCAAGTTTATTGAGTATTTACACAAATGAATTATGCATTCAGAGAATCGCAGATACTGGAAATGTCATCACAGAGATTTAAGACTGTGATTTGATGAGCCAAGTCTTTGCCCTACCCAATTTTCTATCATAGTGTTGTCTTCCTGAAAGTTCACAAGAACTAGATACATATGCTTGACCAAGAACACAAGATATCTCTCATAATGGGCCATATGCAACACCATCATGGCTGCATGCCATGGATCTATCTTTACACCCTTAAACATTTGTTTTCTGATCTCATGTGAAACCTGAACATTTTCTTCTGCTTTATTTTTCATGTGGCTATACTCTTCTTCACTTGGATTTCTCTGTACAACTTTGATGCACTGAGAGGGAGGGTGCCGATCAAAAGATAGCAGTTATCCTTCAGCTAGCAAGGGACTGAGGCAAGACTGCAGGGAGTGCAATAAGGAAGTTGTTACAAGAGAAGAGTCTTTGGTCTTTCCCTTGGCTGGAAGGATGTCCCCTTCTCTATGATGACAATGATAACACATTTTCTAACCCAAGGTAGTGTTGTCAGTTTATACCAACTTTACCTTCTGTAGGATAATAACCATCCTTGAAGCACCAGTTCTATTAGGATAATTCTGTTAGGGTAATTTAGTGAAAATATTTGAGGAGGTTTCTAATTATATCTGCTTTCATCTCTCACCAGAAGCCTTTTGAAGAAATCACGTTCATAGTTATGACCCATGATTTATAATAAAAATTATGAGATGATTTTATGTATCTATGTATATGATTTTTATATATTATGATTTTATCAATATGCAATTCAAAAAAATTAAACCACAACAATGAGATCCATGTTACCAAGAGACTAACTTGAGTGTATCTTACGGTCATTGAATAAACACATTCTTTCAGTCGAGTTTTACGCAAATAAAAACAAATCATGTAACTCTTGAGGTTACACATTATAATTATTACCTGCTTCAGAAATGTGAAATTTTCAGTTTTTGGAGTTTATTTATTTATTTTGAGAGAGAGGGGTGGGCAAAGAGAGGAGAGAGAGAAACTGCCAAGCAGGCGCCATGGTGTGAACGCAGAGTCTGATGTGGGGCTCAATCAGACAAACTGTGAGTTCATGACCCGAGCCAAAATCAAGTGAACCACCTAGGCACCCATGAAACTTTCATTTTTAAGTCAGACTTAACTATATATGTTTTCTGAAACATGAAAGGAGTCATTTCCTTATATTGGAAATCCTTCATATTTTAACACTGGCATAATGAAGTTGCTCCAAGACATGATCTATAGCTATATATATTTGAAACTTTAACAAAAAGTAGGCAGAGCTCATTTATAGAATGAGTTTCAATAGCTGTTGATATGCCATTGTAGTTCTGTCAATAATACCTGCACCAGAGAAGCACGAATATTAATCAAAAAGACATGTATGTTCATAGTACACAAATTTCTGAATTTTTCTCTAGAAATCTGCCTTTGCTATATTACTCAGAATAAATTTCTATTTGAGATAAGAGGGTGAACATTATTCTCGTATGAATTAGGTAACAAATATCATGCTAAACTTTCCACAAACCAGACACCCCAGCACAAGCAGCTTTGGAACAGCTGATGCTCAATTAGTCCTACTTTGGAGGAATGTACAATAAATTACTGTTTTATCCACTGTATCAAGTGCCATGCCTTTGCTTGGCTTTGTAGGCTTTCACATTGTGATTCTGTTTTCTCTAATCAATCACATTTAGCACTGCTCCCTCACATCTACCCCAGGCAGACCAGCATGCAGACTGCTTTTCCTTCATTCCGTCTACACTCTGCCTCCGCCTCTGAGAACCAGGTTGTTGTCCCTGTAACGCATCTTTCATGTCCAACCATGGTAGCATTTCTCTTCTTTGACTTTATGACATGGTTAGTGGTATTTAGTGTGCATTCTACCCTAAAATAGTAATAATCTGCTAGTATTATGTCTTCAATTAGTCGATAAAGGCAGTCTTGAGAGCAGAGTCCTGGTTTGCATTTCTTCCTATTCTATAGTGCTAAAATCGTTTTTGAGCAAAGACAGTATTCAATAAATTCTTGACTTGTGCATTAGTTTTCTGCGGGTACCGCAATAAATGATCACAGACTTAAGGGCAACAACACACATTATTCTGTTACAGTTCTGAAGTCAGAAGTCTGAAGTAAGTTTCACTGGGCCATAATCAAGGTGTTGATGGGGCTCTGCACCTTCCACAAGCTCTGGGGTAGAATCCATTTCCATGACTTTTCCACTTTCTAGGTCTGCATTCTTTACATTTCTTGGCTTATCATCCTCAAAGCCAGCAGCACAGTGTCTTGTTTCACTGGTCACATTGCTTTCTTCTGCGTCCAGTCGCCCTCTGCCTCACTCTTACAAGGACACTTGTGGTTACATTTGGGACCCCACCCAGATAGTCTAGGATGGTCTCCTTATCTCAAAGTCTTTAATTTTTTTTTAAATTTTTTTTAAGTTTATTTATTTTGAGAGACATAGAGAGCAGAGGAGGGGCAGAGAGAGAGAGAGGGAGAGAGAGAGAATCCCAGGCAGGCTCCATGCTGTCAGAGTGGAGCCTGATGTGGGGCTTGAACTCACGAACCGTGAGATCATGACCTGAGCTGAAACCAAGAGTCAGATGCTTAACTGACTGAGCCACCCGGGTGCCCCTCAGAGTCTTTAATTTTATCACATTTGTAATGTGCCAGTATAAGGCAATATTCACAGGTTCTGGGATTAGCACTTACATCTACTTAGGGTCCCTCATTCAGCCCACCTCAAGTGACAACAGCAGCAACAACAGGAGAATTTGAGGCTGGGTCATTTACATAAGAAGCTATATAATTACAAGAAGATGAAAGGAGGGGTGGCTCAGTTGGTTGAGCGTCCAACTTTGGCTCAGGTCATGATCTCTCAGTTCACAAGTTCAAGCCCCACATCGAGCCTGCTTTGGATTCTGTGTCTCCCTCTCTTTCTGCCCCTCCCTGGCTTGTGCTCTGTCTCTCCCTCAAAAATAATAAAATCATTATAAAACAATTTTTTTTAAAGAAGATGAAATGAGGAAGAAGAGAAAAATACCAAAATGTATAGGAAAAGTGGGGTCTTATGTTAAAAATAATAAGGAAATTCCAATTAAATACCTGGTGGGGATTACAGGAAATAATCAGATAAAAATATACCACAGAAAGGAAGAGAGGAGGTAAATTGCCTGAAGAAGGAAGAGGTGCACACACGATTCATGCCCCCCAAACTGCAACAACTCCTAATGCAAAATATGTTGAAGAGAAAAACAATTGGATCTAAACTTTTATAAGTCTATCGGGAAATAATAAATATCCTTTTTAAATGAAGTAGAGGACTTCTCGATTTCATTTTCTATATGGCTAAAAAAAAAAAAATTGCCTAGAACCATCCTGTATAAATTAGTCAGTGGCTCGGAGCATGCTGTTGATAATACTGTGTGATTAACTTTTAATCAGAAAGCCTAGCCTGAAAAGTTCAAAATATCCCCCCATTTTAGCAAGAAAAGTAAAGTTTTCAAATCTGAGAGTATAGGCTCATTAATTTTAGTAACTGACATCATTAACAATGTTTAGTTTAGTTACACTTTCTAATTTTGCATTTATTTTTCCAGATGGTTGTAGAATATTTATATCACAAAAGTTTCCCTTTAATAATAATACGGGCTTCTTATTATTTTGTTATAATTTTCTATTTAAAAAAAAGTAAGGAATTTAAATGGGAAAGATTCCAAAACGGATACAAACTTTAAGACCAGCTTGGGGGGAAAAAGTTTCATAGCTCTGAGTTTCTTAAGAAGGATGTTGTCAATGAGCTGCTATGTATAAATATGGTTTGATGTCACCTAAGTAATAAAATTCAATTTACTTTTGTGCTTTAGTACAGCATCAGAGGATTGGAAAACTTCCCAGACTTCCAGGCTGGATATGAATTCTCACCTCCTTCAAACTTCTGTGTTTAGCGAGCGCCTTTCCCAATTATAGCTGTGTTCTGACAGCGACTAACCATTGCCCTGAGTGATGGGCAAAGAAAGCCAAGAGCCTGGAGGCTAAAAGAGATAAAAGAATGTGATCTCCAGTCACACTCTCAGCCAGAAAGGATTTCTTCTAGGTTCATTTTAATGTTTTCTCTATTAGGGGCCAGTCCATGTGTGTAATTTACACAGACGCCTAATCACAACACTGTAGATACATTATAGGGATATAGTAGCTATAAGGTGATGGCAAATTTAGTGACCCCATTTATTTTGCAGTTTTATCAAAATAGCAACAAATAACCTGACAGTAATAAATAATCGTCTTCATTAATAGAGTGGCTAGTTTCTTCATAAGAGCAGATTAGTGATTATGAAGAGAAGATCTCCTTGCACCTTTTTTTTTTTTTTGGACAATTTGCTTCATTAATATTTCTAGGCAATTAATCTTCCCAACCATTTTTTTTTTCTTAAGAGTAAAGAGGAAGCTGAGGATTTTTGAGTTGAATGTTAACCTTTGCACTTCAGGAAATGCTGTTATTTATATGTGAGAAATCTGGGAAAACCAAATTACTATACATATCCAAACTGAAAAATCTACAAAAGAAATGTTAAACAAAATGTACACTCAACTCAACTTCATCCTAAGTCATTGCCTTTAAATATTAATGAACAACATCTAATTATCTGATCTATGAACTAAATGAGCCATTAATAGATTTTGGAAATATAATTGCATTTGTCTGCTTTATGATGTGCAAATCTGACCTTTATAATCATTTCTATATCAAATTCTTTAGTATTAGTTATTAGTTTTTTTAATCACTCAAATATTTAAAGAAACTACAGAAAACCAATCTAAATGAACCATTTTTCCATTTTCAATCCTTTGTAAATTTATTTCTGAGATAATTATATCCTCTTTGAAGCTTTTTTATCATAATTCTCCACTTGCTGACCTATGATTCTAAAATCCAACAAGAGGGGACTCTTATAAACCAGACTTTCCCAAAATGTGCTTGATAGACCATTTGTTCCACAAGATTTTATTAGGTGTTCTGAATTCAAATACATTCCAGAAAAGTTGGATTAAGTAATGTTGACTAGGTTCCTTTATTCCATTACTCTGTAGAATTTTCATTATTATACATGCTCATTGTAAACATCCAAGAAGTGAGTACTTTGTGTATTTCCCAAGGATGTTGGGCATGAACTTTCTTCCTTTGAGCATTTTAAGGGATTAGACTTTTGAGGTGCCCATTAGTTGCAGGAATTTTTTAAATGACATCTTAGATGTCTAGATAACTAGAACTAATGATAGCAGTCCCCCTTACGTGGTTAATAGAAACAGTGGCCAACCACAAGTAACTTAGTGATAAAGTGTATAGGGAAACCAAGATGTTTTTTTCTTTTAATCTTAATACAGACGCTTCACTAAAGAGGATATCCAAACAATAAATGAACATGAAAAAATACAGAAAGGCAATGTCCGTCAAGAGTAGAATTGAGATATAAATTGTGGTATATTCAAATAACAAAATGCTGTAAAGCAATAAACATGAATCAATGGCAGCTTCAAAAAACACTATGGATACATCTCAAAAACTTAATGTTGAGTGAAAAAAGCCAGACACAAGATATCATATATTTATGATTACATTTGTGCAAAATTCAAAAATCAGGAAAACTAATCTTTTTCATTGGGGGAGTAGGAAGAATGTCTGTTTAGGTGTTAAAACCATAAAGAAAAGCAAAAACTAGTTACCCCAACAGTCAGGACAGTGGTCACCTGTGGCAGGGAGGAAACAAGAGGATGGTGATGGGGAAGAGCTGCCTTAATTGTGGAGTGGGGGCTCGAGTACTGGAAATGTTCTTTTATTTTCCTAAGATGTTCTTTTACTGGGTGTTTGCGTTGACATAAGTCTTAGAGCTGAATATTTGTGTTCTGTACATTTGTCCAAGTGAGAAGGGAGGAGTTATTTGGGGTCATTGCAATCTCTTCACGTTCAACACTTAGGTCCAAATAATTTTAACTTTTTATAAAACCACTCGTGGAAAAATCTGTGGCCTCGCCCTATCCATGACAGTTCAATGGCAGCAAGGTGGGATCAAAGCAGCATCAAACATCAGACTGTTAAATTCAGTTCCCTTTATAAAAGATTATTATATGTGATAATACTCACAAAGTTTAAAAACATACAAATAGAAGTGATTATTCCCATCAGTATCTTTGTCTCTCTATAGTTACTGTCTTCTAATCACTGATAAC
Organism: Prionailurus viverrinus; assembly: GCF_022837055.1. Classification (NCBI taxonomy): domain Eukaryota; kingdom Metazoa; phylum Chordata; class Mammalia; order Carnivora; family Felidae; genus Prionailurus; species Prionailurus viverrinus. Next base: position 40,218,445 of record NC_062578.1, read on the forward strand.
AAGTAGCCTCTACAAGAGATATATCAAGTCGTTTCCAAAGTGACATCACAGGAAGGGTGAGCACGATCATGGAAGGTTAACCTCTACCTTTGTGCTCAGATACTCTCTACGAAATACCACACATTATAGTAAGGGGAAAAAAGTCATTGAGAAGTAATCAATAACTATATAACGTAATAAAAATTAATAGGCAAAGCTATAATAAGACTTTAGGGTTTGTAGATTCAATAATATCTAAGAACAATTTTTTTCTATTCCCAAAGGTCACACTCAGCAATCTAACCAGACTGTCCTCCAACTAACATCACATTTCTTACTCATCCTTCTTAAATATTTAGGTCACATCTCTCCATCTTGGCTGTAAGACTTCAGAGGTCCCTGAGTAATTTTCACAGAATCAAATGCCATGTCATTTATGGGGTGGAAGCCAGGATTAATGACCTTTAATTTGAACTCCGTTAACCTTAACTCCCCATGAAGGTAAAGAGAATGGAAAGTCTGGATGTGGACAATCAGTCTCTAAACCCATTTTAGTGACTTCATGCTGATATGCTGTTGCTGTTAATGATGATGATGATAAGATATTTCTAAGTAAAAACAATTTAAAACTATTTATTGGGTGTGTACAGAATGCTAGACACTTTACTGATCCATTTACCCAAGTTATCTAATTGTGTCTTTATAAGAACCCTGTGAAGTGGGTTTTATATCCCCATTTTATAGGATAAAGTTTAACTACCCTAGGCTATTAAACTTCTAAGATTCCAGGAATAAAGAAACAAACATTCACAGGTGAGCTTTCAAATAAGCTTTCATAGAACTCTGTTACCTAAGCTTGAGGTAGCATTGAAATGGCCAGCACTTTTGGCAACAAATCCAGAGGTTGCTCTTCAAAGTGTGGCTCTTAGACCCCTTGCATTAGGATTATCTGGGGGAACTAGGAACATGCAAGTTCTAAGGTTCTATCTCAGATTGGCTAAAGCAGAGGCTTTAGGAGTAATGCCTAAAAATCTGCATTTTTCACTGAGTTTCTTGGGTGATTCATATGCAAAGCAAATTTTGATAACTATTGGTCTGCCCAAAAGTGGCAATGAAATTAAGTTAAACAGTAAAATCCTGAACAGCCGCTGTAAAGAAGGGAAGATTAATATTGCTTCACAGAAACCATTATAACTTCTGTCACTGGAACAATGGAAGACGGTTATTGTGTTTAATACCAGATTCAGTCTAAAAGACTTTTTTCTGTTCCAAAGCTTATTCCCATTGATGCATCAGTTTTCAGGAGAAAATCAAAGAAATACAGAGGCAGAGTTAACTCACTACTCAGAGAGACTGGAACTTGATTTTTGTTCAGTGTGTTAAAATACAACTTTCTTAGGAATAGTTAATGGAGGAAGATACTTCCCATTGAAATCAGGTCTTTGAGAAAATACTGGCTGCTTTTAGTCTAATGTTAAAGAGGTATGAAAACTATCAGTCTTTCATCACCTGTATGGGACACAGACAATTATAATGTTTAGTTAGTTCCTTTGAGAACACCTGGGTAAAATTTCCACCTGTTCATAATGATGAGGCTTGGCAGTTGATTTCAGAGCCACACTGTACTTTTTGTATTTGCTGTGTATATGTAATTATGCTGAGGCTAAATGTTTACTAAATTGCATGGAGTTCGTTTTCTAGTGTGGGGCATGGGAATCCATAATCCTTTTTCTTACCTTCCTAAAGTCCATAGTTAGAGACCCCTTTAATGTTCCTGGTGAAGATAAGTGGGCTGGTTAGATCCCAATTAACAGCTGTATTCCAGGACCTGAGGTTCAAGCAGACAGGGTAAGTCACCAGCATCCTAAAATAATGGTGCTCTAACTAGTGTTATTTCTCCCTATATTATTCTCTTTTGTGGCAACAGATGTCATCAGGCTGCAATTTAATATAAGTATAGAGTGAAATTTAGTGATGAATTTTTTGATTGGATTAGTTCCTATACCTTTCCTGATATCTGAACTGTATTTATTATACATTTGATTCCCCATCCCCCAAACATAATAAAACAGCTGTGTTATAAACCACAAAAATATTGTGCTTTTCTGAAACTACAAAGTGGTGATGGTTGTAGAACATTGTGAATGTAATTAATGCCACTGAATCATGTACTTTAAAATGGATAAATTGGGGGGTGGGGGAAGCCTGGGTGGCTCAGTTGGTTAAGCGTCCAACTCTTGATCTCAGCTCAGGTCTTGACCTCAAGGTTGTTCAAGCCCTGCACTGGGTTCCACACTGGTCATGGAACCAACTTAAAAAAAAAAAAAAAAAGGATAAATTGGTAAATTTTACCACAATAAAGAAATAATTAAAAAAAACAACAACATTGTTACATTCAGATGCATTGAAGGCAAATTGGAAACTGTTTCTCATAGCTTCTGATGGCTTTCACCTTGACCTCTGCATGCTGGAAAGGTTACTTAGCTAGCTATTCATCATTGTTCTCTTGATTTTCACCAGATGATATTATAAAACTGATATTTCTCAGTATCATAACAAATAAATGTCTGCATATATTTCTTTTCATTCATAAAGTAAATATTCATTAAACCCTTACTGTAGATAAGACACTGTACTAGGCACTGCTCTGAAGGCAAAGATAAGTCAAACAATACCCCTACCCTCCTGGGATTTGTCATCTATCAATGGAGAAGTGAGAAAAGGGTTGAGTGCCTTCTGGATGACAGGCATTGCCCAGGTGGTAAGACAGAGTCTCTGGTTTTTTTGGTAAGTTTAGAATCTAGTGTAGGGAGACAAACATGAAATAAACTTCTATCTGGAACATATATTCTAACAGAGCAGGAACAAAGACATTAAAGATCAGAGACAATAGGGAGAAAAGTCATGAATGAGACTGATTTTGAGGCATCACAGCCTATGTTGGGAAGCACCTTTAGCATGAAAACGTTCACGGCTTTAGGTGAATCTGAACTTCAGCAGTTCCAGGCACCATTCTAGTTATACCAGACAGATTTATACAGACCATGGGAAAGTGCAAGCATGACACTCAGGCTTGTTTACCAAATTACATTTCTCACTAATCCAGTTAGCACAGCCACAGCTTTCTGACTTGCATAAGTATAGGAATGAAACTCCGGGGAGTAGGCTCGTCCAGGATTTCCACATGGCCAGCCATTAGCACAACTAGCCATGTGACTCTGGAGGAGTCATTCCACTTTTTTTTTTTTTTTAATGTTTTATTTATTTTTGAGAGAGACAGGGACAGAGTATGAGCTGGGCAGGGGCAGAGAGAGAGGGAGACAGAATCCACAAAGCAGGGAATCATTCCACTTTTTGAAGCTCTAAAATGATGGCATTAGATGCTGCAAAGAAAATGTCTATCTCTTTTGTGATTTCTTTCATTTTTCCATGTGACCCAATGCTGTAGCTATGAGAACTTAGAAAAATGGCTGATAAAGCTAAATGTTTCTTTAAGATTAATAATAATAAAAAAATCAGCACTGCTGCATCTGGAAACTTGAGTGCCAAGGGATAAGTGGTATCTAATAATTAATAAAAAGTGGTTGTGAAGCATTTTGCAAATATAAAATGCCAGATAATTTATAAATATTTAAATAGTTATTAAATTTAATATGAATATTACATAGACACCATTTTGATTTCCTATGCCACTTTATTGCCTCAGAGTGCTCCACTGATATTAATTATGTTACTGTTGATATTATTGCCATTAATTGTATGGTTTCTTGAGGGGTAGATCCCAGGTAAAGAGGAGAGGACAAATTGGGGCAAATAAATTAGTTGTATGATTTTATTACTAGAAGGCAATATTCTTCTAGTTACAGTATACTTGAGATTTAAGTCGATTAAGTGCCTGGTTTGCAAGGTTCTGTTTTCACTTAGATCTGGTTTTGACTTGGCTTCTTGTGGTCTTATTCACTTGATTACAAACTCCTCTAAGTCACACATCATTTTATTCATCTCTGCATTCCTACAAAGTTTCTTAGTCCAATCTACTTGACTGCTTTAAAAACCAAACAACACAAAACTTGCTAACCCTTCAAGAGAAAGAAAGCTAACACAGTAAAGGCTCACAAGTCTCAGTGGCCCTACCTCATTGCTCAGGCAGTGCTCACATCTTTGCAAGGAGATATAACCATCCCACTGGGGAGATAAAGAAACGGAGACCATAGTGGTTAAAGAGAACATAAACTTATCCACATAATGAATGAGGGACCCAACTCTATTCAGTGCCAAAGTGCCTGCCTTTTCTCATCAATAGCATCCTTGTAGACAAACATATCAATTAATCAAAAAGTAGAGTTGTTTGGGACAAGAATTCATAAGTAATTATTGCATTTTTTGGTGTTTATTTTTGAGAGAGAGCAAGCCAGGGGAGAGGTAGAGAGAGAGGGAGACACAGAATCTGAAGCAGGCTCCAGGCTCTGAGCTGTCAACACAGAGCCCGATGCAGGGCTCGAACTCATGAACTGCGAGATCATGACCTGAGCCCAACTCGGATGGTTAACCGACTGAGCAACCCAGGCACCCCAGTAATTATTGCGTTTAAAAAAAAAAAATCATTCTGCATTGAGAGTTAGAAAAGACTGGCAACGTGACTAAGGAGAAGGGAAGAAAGCGTAAAAGGAGGCAGCAAGAAAGGAAAAGAGGGGAAACCCCAAATAGACCCAGAAAAGCAAGAAAACCTTTAAATAAAAGCAATGCTGTGAACCCTTCTTTGTAGAAAAGAAGACAGACCAGAACTCACAGACCACCTCAAGGTAGTAACTCATGCTGGGTGGGGAGGGAGGCTCAGGAATAGAATTTACCTATTACCCTTGCGGGCTTAGTTGTGGAGGTGTGGTGGAGTCTATAAGCAAAACCACAAAGCAAGCACAGGAGAAAGTAATTGGCTTTGCTGATAAGAGGCAAAGAAGAGAGCTAGCTGCAGGTGGGTCCGGTGATAAGCAGAATGTATGATGCTGGGAAGACTTGATTGGAATAGTTTAATAAAAGCATGTGACTGTTGCCAATTAGCAACTCGAAGTAAAATATGATTCTGCGGCTAATTTTGTATCCAAGTAGAATTATACTGTGATTAGGCTAATAGAATGGCATTGGAAATCCGTAGGCACTGCTTTGGAGACTCACTATCTTGCAAGCAGCTGAACAGAAGCAGTAAAGCATCACTATCTCCACCTTACCTGGCCCATGAGAGGTTCATGCGGAAACAAGCTGGTGGGGAGCCGGCTGAAGGAGGGGGCTAGAGGATTCCCAAGGTGTACAGGAAGAGGGTGCAGCCTTCAAGACCCAGGCCCCAAAGCGTCCTTCGTCTGTTGGGAATTGTGTGCCTTTGGATGTGCAATACCCAGAGGAACTTTTAAGGGAATCTATGAATAATTCTTCTGCAAACTGACAAGTGTCTTGTGCTACAGGAATCCTGTGCCTATTAGACACAGCCTCTAAGAGGAACAGCTTGGAAAGAAGTGCCCTCTGTGAGATGAAGCCGTAGTGTTTTAAAGCAGGAAGGTCCTGCTGGGGATTTCTCTAGCCGGGGTCAGCCTCCACCCCAACTCCGGCAGGAAAAGAGGAGAGGATTCAACAATGTAGAGAGAAACTAGTCTCTGCGCACACATATAAATAAATGGTCCAACCTGACCACAGAAACACGATATTCTCTTCTATTCCTTACACCATTACAGTTGTCTTTTCCCCCTGACTCCTGCCACCTCTCTCTTCTGCACTGTCCACACTGGGACTTGGATTAAAGGCTGATTTACATCTGTTGTGTGTCCTAATTTCCCAAGAGTGTATGAATGAATTTGCAACAAAGGAGCTCTCCTTTTATTTCCATGAAATGTGATGTGTGGTGTCACTCAGCAGCTAGTGACATGTGGGCTGGCAATAATAAGGTCTTGCCTTTTGAAATAATCTGTGAACAATCCATATTTAACTGTTCTTCCTATTCAAATTAATTCAGATATTGAAATTATATTGCAGATCATCTAAATTCTTAAAGCACCATGCAATCTGAGGTGCCAACCTGGTAGAAAGGACCACTGCCTTTTCCTGGAGACAAAAATTATTTAGCTGGTGCTTAAAGATTAACATGATACAAACCACATCCAACCCCTCAACCTCCTGAGACATGTATAACGATGGCTGGTTTCCCAGCCTCATTCTGTCAACAACGTTAATGCCACCCTAATTTCCACCAAACCCAAGCCTGTAAGGTAGCCCTGCTGTTCTTTCCCTGAGGTCGTAATACTTGCTTAGTTTAGAAACACCAAAGTGAAGACCTTCTCACCTATTAAACAAATAAGTTTGAATTTCTTTTACTTCTACCTCTACATCTCAAGAAAACTGTGTCTATTTTTTTTTTTTTTCTAATCAGAGGGTCTGATGATTGGCTCAAATTTCTTTAGCTTGAGCTCAAATATTAGCAATAGACCTGCAAAGCATACCAGGACCATACTCAAGCCCTTAAGGTTCCTTTGACAAGAAACTAAGTCTGAGTCATTATAATAGTCTGATGTAGATTTTTACTTTATAGATTATGCAGTATAATTGAAAAGAAACTGATTTTATTAATTAAAGAGGTCAAGTTGCTAGGCAAGTGTTTACTGAATGAACGAGTGAATGAATGAATAACAGTAATGTATGCACATAATAAATGTTAATACAAATTCAAATAAATACTGTTCTGACTAATTCTCTCCTTCCATGCTATGGAAGCAGTTGTTGTAACATCCATCGGGTTTTTTGGGTATGTAAGCATTATTCCAGACATTTTCTGATATATATAGTAGGCAGAATAATGGTCCCTCAAAGATGTCCGAGCCCTAATCCCTGGAAACTACAAATATGTTCCCAAGGTAATACAGATTTTCCAAATGTGATTAAGTTAAAGATTTTGAGGTGAGGAGATTATCCCAAATTACCCAACTAATCACAAGTGTCCTTATAAGTGAAAGAGGGAGGCCAGAGAGCCAGAGTCAGAGAGAAATTTAAAGATGCTATACTGCCAGCTTTGAGAATGGAAGAAGGGGCCACAGTCAAGGGATGCGGGTAGCCTCAAGAAACTAGAACAGGCAAAGAAATTGATTCTTCCCTAGAGCCTTTAAAAGGAACACAGGCTTGTCAACACCTCGATTTTAGCTCGGTAAGATCCATTTCAGATTTCTGACCTCTACAACTGTAAAATAATATAGGTGTATTGTTTTAAGTTACTAAATTTGTGGTGATTGGTTACAACAGCAATAGGAAACTAATACGATGTACATATAATAATCTCAATTATCCATATCAGGGGTAATGCAATTGAACATTACTTACCCTAGGGGCAGAGCAGTTATGTAAAATAAGAATTGGAGAATGGGAGAAAACAATACTCATAGTGCCTACTCTGTGGTACATAATAAATACTTTACTGGCATTTGCCCACTTGGTACTAAATAACATTCCCATTATATAAACCACATTGGATTAACTGACTTGCCCTGGATTATATGAGTAATAGGTGGCAGAGCCCTAGAAGTGACCTGTTATATATTAACCTCTAATATATGATATATGAGCCAGTTTGCTAACATTTTTTTAATCAGGAATGGTCAATCACCGCAACCTATTTGCATGGCATACAGATTGCTTCCTCTTATTAAGGTTCCCTACATTCTGTCACAATCATCTCTCTGAAACTGTCTCACTGCTGACAATCACTCTTGTCCTTAGTCACTGTGCCAGAAATGGTATGCCCATAACTATGAAGAAAATTAGGGGACACAATCATGATTCTATCTTGGCCATATCCTGCAGAATGTTTGCTGCAAACTGTCACATAAACAATGACTTAGCAAAGTTCTAATTCAAGCTGAGTGGAGGGCTAGATGCCCAGCTATTCAAGCAAAAGTTAGCATGGACAAAATTAGGTTGCAGATACAAATCAGAGTTAGAACATAACGTTGGGCCATCTGGGTGGCTCAGTCGGTTAAGTGTCTGACTTCAGCTCTAGTCATGGTCTCACAGTTCTGGGTTCAAGCCCCACACTGGGCTCTGTGCTGACAGCTCAGAGCCTGGAGCCTGCTTTGGATTCTGGGTCTCCCTCTCTCTCTGCCCTCCCTTGCTCACTCTCTCTCTCTCTCTCTCTCTCTCTCAAAAAATAAACATTAAAAAAAATTTTTTTAAGAACATAATGAACATTAAAAAAGAACAGTAAACAATAGGTTAGAGGAATTAGAATGAGTTTTCAATGAATCCTTCACTTGATTTTAAGAATCTTCATGGTAAGGATTATGTCTAAATTTAATTTTAAGTCCCCAGAAACTAATGCAACTTAGTAGAAGTTGATTACATGTTCACTGACTGACTATATAAACCAGAAAAATATCTCACAGACACTGTTTCATTTCTGAGGAGCCTCTTTTTGAGGCTCTGAGATTTTTTCCTATTAGTCTTTATTTATTTATTTTCAATTTGTTTTTTATTCTTTATTTATTTTTGAGAGAGAGACAGAAAGACACAGTGAGAGTGGGGGAGGAACAGAGAGAGAGGGAGACATAGAATCTGAAATGGGATCCAGGCTTTGAGCTGTCAGCACAGAGCCCAATGCAGAGCCTGAACTCACAAGACCATGACCTGAGCCAAAGTGGGATGCATAACCGACTGAGCCACCCAGGCACCCCCACCCCCATTAGTCTTTAAAATACAGCTTTGTGACTCTCTCAACTGACAAATCTACTCTGAAAAATTTTCTCTCTTACCAAAAAGAGAATATTAGCATGTCTGCCTAGCTTAATGTTTTGTCAGAATCTTCTAGGACATAGCAGAGTGTTCACTTTGTTTTTACAAGAGCAATAAACAAAGGCATCTGGATGGCTCAGTCAAGCCTCCAATTATTGATTTGGGCTCAGGTCATGATCCCAGGGTTGTGGGATCAAGCCCCGCTCAGCGTGCAGCCTGCTTAAAATTCTCTCTCTCTCTCTCTCTGCCCCTCCCCTGCTCACACACACACTGTCTCTAAAATAAAAGAAAAAAAGAAAAAAGAAAAGAATAATAAGCAAACTAAGAAAAAATATGATCATGATAGATTAGCCACTGTCCCAGCATTCAGAAAAACAAAGAAACCCAAAGATTTTGAACCAGAAATGACCACAGGAATGGTCCTCTAAAATATATTTTTGTAAATAAGTAGAAATCAACAAAAATTACTTACAAAAACTAACAGAGATGTCTAACATAAAACTTATTTTTGGTAAAAGAGGTATAATATTGAAACCCTCAAATGTATAGAAAGTGCAAGAGAATGAGTAGGCAACCATAGTAAATCCTGCACTTAGCTGAATTTTGTGTCAACCAGAGCTATTTTCTAAAAGTAAATGTCTTCACTATTCCTGATTTAAGATCAACAAAAACAGCCTGCATGACCAGCTAGAAAGGAAAAAGCTCCATAAGTAAAACAGAGCTTAGGGCAAATTTCTGCAAAGTCTTCCTCCCATTTGCTTTGCTTAAAGGAATCCCTCCCAACTGAGCAAACCAGTGGACATTCAAGACTCTGAAGATGGAGAGTTTGATGTCTCAAAGGGGATCCATCAACTGTGTAAAGGGATGGCAAACTGGATTCAAAAGATGGAGTGGCTCAGAGCAGGATAAAAATGGTGAAGGCCCACCGAATTCTTCCTATTCCATGATACTCCCCTTTTCCTCCTAGATTTTCTCGCCCAATTTAAGTCTTATTGTTTTTCTCTTTTTGTTCTATCCTTCTAATCCACTCCTTCTTTTTGCCTTTTCTTTCTCTCCTTTATTTCCATGTACAATTTTTTTAAGTTTATTTATTTATTTATTTATTTATTTATTTATTTAGAGCAAGAGCAGAGGAGGGGCAGAGAGGGGGGAGAGAGAGAATCCCAAGCAGGATCCCCCCTGTCAGCATGGAGCCTGCTGAGGGGCTTGAACTCTCCAACCATGAGATCATGAACTGACCTAAAATCTAGAGTCAGATGCTTAACCAACTGAGCCACCCAGACACCCCTCCATGTACAATTCTTTTTTTCCGTTTGCTCCTTTCTATTGAACTGGCTGTGATAAGAAGCTGAACTGTGTTTGTTACTTCATGTTGATGGAATAAAGTTTTAAGTTCTTTGTTTCTCATTCTGTTAATTAATGATCAAATTAGATATTGTGATACTCTGATACAATATACATTTGGTCATTCAGATATAAAAATATATATTTTGTCTTCATCAACAATTCCTGACTCACAGTTCCCCAAACCCTTGTAATTTCCTGAGCATTGAGAGTGATAAAGGTGTCCTTTGTTTTGTTAATGAGGTGACTTTTGGAAAGTACCTAAGTGTGGGGGCTGGTAAGAACCTGGAACCTAGTGATAAGGGGTTTAGAAATTTTATTTCCACCCCTTGACTTCCAGGGAGAGGAGAGAGGGCTGGAGATCAAATCAATGATTTGATCAGTCATGTCTATGTAAATGAAGCCTCCATTAAAATCTGAAAGGTTTGGGTTCAGATTGCTTCTGGGTGGGACAACCATGCAGAGATTTGAAGAGTGATGTGCCTGGAAAGCACATTGAAACTCCACATCCTTTCCCCATACCTTGCCCTATACATCTCTTCCATCTGGCTGTTCTCCAGTTATGTCCTTTTATAATAAACCAGGGATATAGTAAGTAAAGTGTTCTGAGTTCTTTAAGCTGCTCTAACAAATTAATAGAACCCAAGGAAAGGGTCATGGGAACAACTGATTTATAGACAGTTGGTTACAAGTACAGGTAACACCCTGGCCTTGCAACTGGTGCCTGTCTTAAGTGGGGTGGAGTAGATAGTGTCAGAATTGTTTGTTAGTGTGGGGTGAACACACCCTTAAAGGCGGAATTGGGTCCAGCGACCCTTCTTAGACATATGTAGATCTTTCCTTTCTAATAGAATTAGTTCATTTTAAGTTCTTCAAAATTGACAATTTTCTGTAGGTTGGTCTTCAAAGACAGGGTTGTCACCCATTAGCCAACAGACCCTCTAATGTATCCATTTTTCTTCACTTCCTTCATTGACCTAGAAGCAATCCAAGTGGATCCATATTCCAGAGAGAGAAGCAAAACGTGGCCAAGAACTTTTTTGGCCAAAAGGAGCAGTCATTTTGCTAAAATGCACAAAGAGCAATTGTGAAATTTTGCTTGGGGACCTAGGTTTAATTCCTCACTGTTGCACTGATGGAGTATAAAAGTGAGAGGTATTTTACTGGTGCATTTTCCCTTTAAAATAACTTTCATTGTCTAATGGTAAATGTAAAAACACAATACACATTTTCAACTCCATTTAGATTTTTGTTACTGACCAAAATAAGCAACTCATTGATGCCCCAAAGTATCTCCTTATGATTCAGGTAATATCATCTAGGATAAATCAGTATGAATTTCAAACTCTTGAATGCGTTAAAGACAAAGGCCCCTCTATTCCAATGGGAATGTACAAAATATGAATAAATCATAGAGTTCTGATGTTAAGGTATTACTAGAGGTCAAGTGGACTTCAAGCTATGCAGCAATTTCTTATCTGAATATTTTAATAGAATTTCATTTTTCTTAAGAAGGATAAAAAATTTTGCCTCTTGTATTATTTTCAGATGAGAGATACTCATTTGAATTAATATCAAGATGCATCCCACGCAGAATTTTAAAAAATCATCAATCTGCCATCTTATCCACATTATTTTGTACCTTCAGGCTCTTGATGTAGTTTTTATGAACAGGATTCAAATAAATTGGCTCTTTTTCCTTGGTGGTTTCTTTAATTACTTTGTTATTATCCAAGGAACTGGTTTAATTTAAATGAACACTGTGTTCCTGCTATTACTATCCAGAGAAAACACAGACTCAGAACATGCTGTTTTGTAGTTAAAGTGTATTTCTCTGCATGGGGATGCCAGAACCGGGCAGTTCAAGGCATCTTCCTATTTTATATAAAGAGCAAATCCAACCCATCTTGTGGAATCAATGACTTCCTCCAAACTCTTATTCTCTTCACTAGATACAAGGAATAAATAGTAAATATATAATGACTTGCCTTAAGTAAACCTGGTAATATTTTATTCAAGACAAGCGACCCCGCAAGTCAATATGGTTCTTTTCTCCCCAAACATTTTATAGATGTTTTAAAACCAATTATGGGTTCAAGTTGTCACGAGTGATCCAACACCACCCCCACCCCCGTACCCCACAACCTCCCAGATTTTCACGTTTCATAGAGTGTTATCAAACAGTTATTTGAAACAGAGACGTTTGCAAAGGTTCAGGCTTCCTCTCCTCTTTGTAGCTTCTATCCAATGCAAGTATAGCACGAATTTCAAAGGAATTTAAATATTTATATAAATATACAGATACCCCCCCACACACACACATAAAATATTAGGATGTGATAAAGTATTTTACAGACACCATGAAAATATAAAATTGTATTTCATTTCCTGAAATAGTTGCAGTTCTCAACCCCAGTTCCATCTCTTTAACTAAAGCCACGTGTGAGAAAAGCAAAGCTAAATCTTTGGCAACACTCTATTTTGGGCTGTCAACTGCACCCCTGCAGAAAGCATGGCATCTGTCCCGTTGCAAATAGATGGGAGAACAGAATGCACCTCTACCAGGAAGGAGCAGTAAATGCAGCACTTGGGGGAGTTCTTGGCCTATACACAAACAGCAGGTTCACATTTTGTTTCATTTTACACCCCTTACCTGAGAATTTACATGTTTGTCATAGAAGAGAGTCTTCTTTTTTTTTTTTTTTAATTTGCAAAAAAGTCAGCTGAAACATCTCTCTCTCTCTCTCTCTCTGCCCCTCCTCTGCTTGTCTGCTCTCTCTCTCTCTCTCTCTCTCTCTCAAAATAAATAAACTTAAAAATTTTAAGTGGTGGCATAGAATATATGTGGGTATTGGACAGGAGAAACATTGTCACTATTTGCATGTTTTAACGTCAAGCTAGAATTGTAGTCAAGAGCTCCCTTCCAAAATCAAACACACCTAGATTTAGATTTCATTGCCCCTGTTGCTGTGTGATCTCAGCTGCTTTAAGCCTCAGTTTCCTCACTGCTAAAATGGGGATATAAACACGTTCCTATCTTTTGGGGTGGTTTTGTGGGAATTCAATATGAAAAAGCACATGAGAAGCTTAGCACGGCTCCTGGCACATAAACGCTCAGTATCACCATCATTAGTAAAGCAGGCTTCGAAAATTTTCGTGATGCCCTGAAGCACACGAAAGTCTGCTATTACCCCAGGCATTCATTCCCCCAGATAGTGCTTCTCAAATGTAGCTCTCGGACTACCTGCATTAGATTCTCTGAGGGTGCTGATAAAAAGTGCACATTCCCAGATTCCAACCCCAGACACCAGAATCCCTGGGTGTCAGTCTGGGAGTCTCTACGTTTAATAAGCTTACTAAATTTGAAACCACTGGCCCTAAATGAGATCACCTCTCAACCCATCCTCCAGAGCATGTGACCCTGACACCAACTGCACTTGACTCAGACAGCTACACTCATTTTGGATACCTGCTGAGTCCCCTTTTACACAGTTACTTATTCAGGTGCAGAGTTAATGAGGAAGTGGTGTTAATGGAACAAACTCTACTAAAGTACTGTGTCTGAACCCCCTGTGCATTTCTCTCCCACTGGTCTTTAGCTAGGTCGTTTTATGTACTGCATCTCTTTCCTTCTTTCTTCTGGTAAATCCTGCAAATCCTTCAAATCTAGCTCAGAGGCACTTCTTCAGGGAAAACTGCCTGGAAAGTGCCTGACCACATTGCTTTCTCCATTTTTGTATTCCTACATCAAATAGCATCTGTACAAGTCTTCTGACTATTAATCATGTGGTACCTTGTTTGTAGTGTTTTTTTTTTTTAATGTTTATTTATTTTTGAGAGACAGAGACAGAGTGCGAGCAGGAGAGGGGCAGAGAGAGAGGGAGATACACAATCTGAAGCAGGCTCCAGGCTCTGAGCTGTCAGCACAGCACCCAACATGGGGCTCAAACTCACGAACCGTGAGATCATGACCTGAGCCAAAGTCAGAAACTTAACCGACTGAGCCACCCAGGCGCCCAGTTTTTAGTGTTTTGTTTTTTTTTTAAAGCTTACGTTATTACTTGCTCGCTAACATCTCAAGCATATCTTTGTCTCCACCTCTCTTTCATGGGGGTAAAAATCTCTTAAAGGCAAATGCTCTATGTTAGACTTCTTGGACTTCTCATTTGTCCTTGAGTACTAAACACAAGGCTCTGAAGTTCATTTTCTGGAAATGTCTGTGGATATTATCATGTACACACTTCAAATTTTCTTTGCAAAATATGAGTAATGGAGGTCCTGGTGTTTCCTCTGATTAATCTTAACAACACTAGGCAAGACAACCAGATATTATATGCCTCCTAATATGAGGAAATAAGAAATCTACAGCATTACCTACAAAATATTCTTGCTTAAAAAATTGAACCTGAGTCTAAAACAGTCTCTAGATCTAACTACTAGTTTACAGAATATATGAGGGATGGAGTAATAAGGTCAACACCACCATCCAAAGTCATCAGTCAAATTGAGAGAGTAGAATGGCTGGTGGACAAACAACAAATCAATGGCGTAGAAAAAAGAGAGGGGGAGGGGGCTCTGTTAACAAATAGAAAGGGCTTCAGGGACATATTATTTGCATCAAATGTGGACAGGGCATTTCAGTGAAATGAGTAATTGCTGTTAAACTTTTAGGTGTGAAAATGGTATGGTGGCTATATTTTTATATGCTTTTATCAGTTCGATATGCATGCTGAAATATTTACAGGCTAAGTGAACCAGTGTGCTTTAAAGCATTCCAAGAAAAAATATGGGGGGGGGGGGAGATGAAACATGATTGTCCAAGTGTTGATAACTGTAGAAAGCTAGATGGTGGGTACATGGGGGTTCATTATACCAGTGTCTCTACTATCGTATTGTTGGCTAATAAAAACTTAAAAACTACTTAGGCAGAAAAATACTTCACACTCATCTTTTCAGAAGGAATGAGATTAGAAATGTTTGTTTTCAACAGAAAATGTTTTGCTTTCAAAGCAGAGAGAATTTTTTTAAGGTACTAATTGGAATATTTTAAATTTATTATTTATGTATATATTTATATGCTGACTTGTTCCACAGAGGATTTGAGAAAGAAGTTTCTGGAACAGATACAATTGCTACAGAAAGCATTGCGTACGCATTCGTTCATTTAGGTCACTTGGAGGAGGCTGGAGCAGGGGTCTCCGGCTGCATGTACAAAGAGAAGAGAATCTAAGGGACCCCCTCACCTAGATGATTCTCCCATGTCAATCAGCCAAGAGCTTGATTGAACAGATGGGCCTTCAGCTGTCCCCTGAAGGTCAGCCGACTGTGTCAAAGCAAAGGGCAAAACAAACAGAGTCATATGCCCTCCCTGAAAGATCTTCCCTTTCTGGCAGAAGCAAATACTTGAAGTACAGGCATTAAAGCCCTGGTTGACTAATTAAAAATTTATTCCATTGCTACTTCCAAAGAGGGTTTGAAGCGGTGTGACAGAAATATATTCTCAGGGCCTCCTGCCCCAAATATGGGGGTGGGCTTGGGAAGGTGGGTAAGATATATGACTACAGGAATCCCTAAACTATGTAAGCACAACTAGAAAGCCAAGATTTTTCTTTGTGCTCCAAAGCACCAGAAAATGCTTCAAATATTGAGAGTTAAGACAAGGTTGAGATGTTTCCTAAAGGATAAGAGTCTTTTAAACTTCATTAATTTCCCTTAAATCCGGGGAGACAGCTCTGATTGCCTACTCTATTCGAACGAACCATTTGAAATTGCCACTATTTGACTGTATTGACTGAGGGCAATGGCAATTTTATCTGGTTCAACTTAATAACTCAATTGTCAGAGAAATTGTGGGATGGCAGTTAGAGAGGGGTACCAAGAAGCAGAAGTAAGAAAAGACACACAGAGGAACTGATAGGAAATAATGATTTACAGTGAGAGATAAAAAGAACTAAATCAAAGTTTTTCTTTGTTTTGAACCTGGGCACCTAGGAATATTCACTAGTAGAGAGGAAGCCAGGACGGGGATGAGGAGGATAAGTTAATGATAGACATGTTGATTTTAAGATGACAGTAAAATATTCAGATAGAAATGCCCATTAGGCAGTTAGAGAGATAAAGGGTAATCATTTGAAAACAAGATTAGAGCCAGAAATAAAGCCAATAGATAAAGGTACGGGTAGTTAAATATGAATGCGTGGATATGTTCACCAAGGGAAAGAATCTAAGAGAAGAACAGAAACCAAGGACTGAAACCTGATGGGCCAGAAGAGGAACTCCGAGAATGAGATTAAGAAAGAGTATGCCAAGAACCAAGAGAAGCCATGTGTCCTGTCGGCCATTGAAACAATGGTTCATAACACAATTTCTTTAGAGAATCCAGGTGATTTGAATACTGCAGTTCAAGGTCAAGGATGCCCCCCTTGATTCTTACCCTCTTACCTTCACAATTAATTTGTGTTCGTTTATTTGCTCATGTGAGGTAAAGAGCGCACCGAAAATATTTTAGCCATGGCATTAGGGTGGCTAGAACTATTCTTAAGAAGTATTCTGTCTGTCTGTCTCTCTCTCTCTCTCTCTCTCAGTCTCTTTCTCTTGTTCAGTCTCTTTCTCTCTTTAATTTTTACATTCTGTTTGAACACTCAATGTTAACGTTTTATTTTATTTTATTTTATTTTATTTTATTTTATTTTATTTTAATTTATTATTAGTGTTTTAAATTCTATGGCAAGTAACGTGGTGGCAAACGAAGCTGCCCAGACAAGGTAACTGCAGCCCTGCCTGCCTTGCCCCTGCCTGCCTCTACTAGTCACATGATTGGCTTGCAGCCTGTCTCAGCTGTATGCCAAGTGGGTCCCGCACAGCCTCTGCAACATCCCAAGCAGACCCTTTCATCATGTGTATTTGCATAGCAAGCTTTCAGCAAAACTTCTGTGATCACCCTCACTTTCAAGGAGAGTTTCTGTGAGTTAGAAAGAACAAGGCTGCTGGAGAAGTGCACTTTTTCCAGCCCTAGGAACTACTTGAGTCCTGGAAAAGATGCACATTTTGAAGATTCCCTAGGGTTTCATCATGATTTGGAGGAATGCCATTGTTTAGGTTGTTACTAATAATCTGAAGTTTTCCCTAGTTAGATACTCACTGCCAGAACACAGGAGGAGGAGAGAGAACTAAGGGGGAAGATCTTGCCTTCATTTATTTTGACCTCCAATCGCAAAAAGACCCAGTATTTCCTACTGAACAACTAACTCAGACTGGCTTTTCATTTCATCTGACCTCCCAGCAAGAAAGGCTTCTTGTTGAACACCTGCACCCAGCCCCAGCAGTTCCGGGCCCGGTCCCAGCCCTGGCACATCTCTTAGCTGCACATGTCCTGATTTCTGCTCTCCTTCATTTAAATATAACCATCCAAACTGGAGTGAGTGGCTGGGATAAGAAGGAACTAATGGGCCCTACCGGGTCTGTGGTCTTCAGGATGCCTGGAGATTGTGTTTGCCTAATTAGTTCTGCCTCACTCTCAGTGTGGATGACCCAGGGAGCATCATGATTGGTTTGACAAAGTTAATGGATGATCTGCCATGAAAGCTTGATCACCGAGGAGCTGGCCACAGCTCCAGCTGGAGGCTGAGTCCCAGCTCCAGTCTTTCTGCACTTCATCTCACACTTCTTGTGCCTGCAGGGTAATCCCTCTTGCAGAAGCCTTGAGCTTCTTTGCTCCACAAAATATAAGCAGTCCTCATCTTTTTTCCTTTATGCTAAGCTCCCATGGCCTGCAGCTGGCTAAATTTGGAACAAGTACCACATCTGAGAGTGTTCTGAGAGCGAAAAGAAAGAAACCTTTAGACCCCCATTGCCAGCTAGACAACAGAGAGTTAAACGTCATTTAACTTCAGGCCATGCCTCTGAAATTTGTTCATTATATCAGTGTGTGATACAGTGAGAGACAGTGCCTCCCAAATCAACAGTATCTCGGACCCTGCGAATAGGAGTGGCTTAGAAAAGTTCATTTCTGTGGATGTTGGACCTTGTTCGATTCTTGCTGTCCTGGGTCCTCTGAACTAGCTTGCAATTGTGAGTTTGACTGATGAACGTGTCACACAAATGCCACCCAGGTCCCGGGGCAATTCCGATTGTAGTAAGGCTCTTTCTACAGGATTAACAGAGAAAAAAAAAAAATGGAATGATTTATGTCTATAAGCAGCACTATTTTATACATTTTCTACTTATTCAGTCAGCCAACATTTATTGAATATCAGCCCTGTGCCAGGTACTAGTCTAATTTCTAGGAATACAATAAGAAACTAGATAGAGCACTTTTCCTAAAGGAGCTTTTATGGTCTAATGGAGAAAGCAGGCCTGTGTCTTACATTTTCTACCATCTTCTATCCATTATTCCAGACATACCATTTATGGGAAGTGGAAGTAAGCTAAGGAGTGTCTCTGGTTTCTCAACATACAAAGGAAAAAAAGATTCTCTGCCTAGTTTTATTCCAGCAGACTGTCTGGAAAATTACTCCCTGCGATAATTTATTTTGCAATGGCCAGTCTGTGACTTGCATTTCCATCCTATGTCTACAACTGTGATGTGACTGAGTAGTAAGGACAAGCCCCAGATAACAAATGTAAGAAGAGACTCTCACTATATCATCAGTCATGAGGAAAATATAACCTGAAATGGTCAATGATCTTCAGGTGTCTGTAAACTCAACTGAAATTGACAAGGACACAAATAGTTACACAACAGAGGTAGTATAGTTCTGTCATGATTGGGATGCAGGAACCCAAATGATGTAAACAGGCCTCAGAATCTCTGTATTTCTTGTCTGACATTCCTTTGTTTACTCCATTCTTGGACAAACTCCCTAAATCACTTGAGGCAAGATGGCTGCCAACAGCTCCCACCCTCCATCCACCCAGCACAAAGTCCAGAGAAAAAGAATTCTCCCCCATCTACCTTCAGCAATACCCTAACCAGAAGTTCATAACTTGAACAAAAGTTCTGACTCTTCTCTTATTGGCCAAAATTGGGCCACATTCCCAAACCTGAACCAATCATTTTGGCCAAGAAATTGGATACATTCATTGGATCAGGTCACATGCTCAATGTGGAAGCAAAGATGGTCTCAACATCACCCAAACCCACACAGAATGAATAGCTGGAATGAAGCCATCGCCCAGAAGAAGATGAAACTACCATATTTAGAAGAAAGGGAAATGTTTTCTGGGTGGCAAAAAAAAAAAAAAAAAGCAAAAACAAACAAACAAAAAAACCCAGAAATACCACAGATGTCAACTACAAGAACTTTGATTATATATATTCCAAAGTGGGTTATCTATGTTCATATTTCTTTTTTTTTTTTTTTTTTTTTTTTTCAACGTTTATTTATTTTTGGGACAGAGAGAGACAGAGCATGAACGGGGGAGGGGCAGAGAGAGAGGGAGACACAGTATCGGAAACAGGCTCCAGGCTCTGAGCCATCAGCCCAGAGCCCGACGCGGGGCTCGAACTCACGGACCGCGAGATCGTGACCTGGCTGAAGTCGGACGCTTAACCGACTGCGCCACCCAGGCGCCCCTGTTCATATTTCTAAAAAGCAGAAAAACATATGAGGCATTTGTATAATTGGGCAAAACTCATGAAAAGAGAACTGGGAATAGTTAATATCCCAAAATTCACACGAAGTTTTTAGAAGCACACAACACAAAACTTACAGACAAAAGAGAAGATATAAATTAAGGACAGAGGGTGTCAGTTCAGGCATCTGAATCAGGTCACTAAGGCAAGCCCAAATCAGGGATCCAGTTACCTGAACCAGAGTGCCAGTGAGGCAGGTTCTGAGAGGTAGCCTAAATATCCAAATTGGAGCACTGCATTAACACTGACATAGATGAGAGTCAGATGAGAGGCTGAGAATCAAGGGGTGAAGTTAGATCTCCTGAACTCCTATATGAAAAGGTCAAGATCATTCTGGAGTCATTAAAAGGGCTCAAATGACATGTAGCTGACAGATGCATTTTGCAGGTTGATTTGATTCACATCTAATGAAATTAAAAATAAAATTCAAAATACATTATTTCTTCTATAACTCTGAATCTTGTTTCTCTTGACCTTATAGTTTTAATTAGGAATCAGATGTCTGGGTCTTTGTGATTTGTGGGACACAGATTTCTAAGTCTAAGTCTGAATGTATGATATTTTTTTCTGGTGAAATGATTACTCTTTCTTGTCGATAGAGTACAATTAGAAGCAAATATCTGTACCAGAAGGGCAAGGGTGACCTATTGGCATGTCAGAGAAATGCAGAGGCCTAGTTCCAGGCAGATACTAGATAAGCTTCAGTAAGTGAACACTTCCTCTGTGGCCTCTGAAATGTTCTTGAGGGAGTTAATCTGTCAATGATTCTTGGACATTGCCCTCCTGGTAGTGGAAACAACCTTCTGTCCCAGAATCCTCAGCAGACAAGACCTTCTCCTGTTAGCAGTGCCTCTCACTCTTTGGTATCTCAGACAACTCAGAACAGCATCTAGCCTTCAACTACCCATCCTACTCCCAGGCCCTAAGCCACCCTGAGAGGTTCTAAGTCCATTTCTTCCTTAAAGTCCTGGTAACCTGGGGACCTGGTTAAGCCCCCAATTCTATATAGCACAGAGATCCTAGTGCAAATCAAGAAATTACATTAAAACTTGGGTATTCCATACCATGCAAGGCATATCTTTAGGCTAACTTTTAAAAGAGTAACTTTGGGTTAAAGTAGGGTATTTTATGGAGCTATAAAGTCATTCTAAAAATATATCCTCCCCAAAAAATGATGACAAAATTACCAATAATATAATTTTCAGGATTTTTCTCTTTCCCTTTCTCAGTCTTAATCCCAACCCCCAACACACATGCCTACACACGTATTATTTCCTCATTTCCACCTAAACTCTGCCCTACACATCAGGGAGCAGAAACACAACTGCCATGGCCATTTTGACTGTCTTCTCTTGAACATACCTCTGACGAAGGACACCACCCATTTAGCCCAGGGACAGGATCCGAGTTCTCAAACCTCATAAAAGTATAAAGCTGCTGGAAAATGTGAACCAGCCCAGGCAGATCAGATACTGAGCTCTTCCTGCAGCTGGTTTCTGAAGCTTTAACCAAACCTCTAGTCCGTATTTCTCTTTAAGTTCCATTGCCATGAATCACCTTAAAGAACTGCTTTCCCTGCTGGCTTCAGCAGCACAGATACTAAAAAAAGAACTGCTTTCCACCCCCACCCCCCACCCCCACAGATATAATCTAAAATGAAAAATGAAGTGCATTTTGGATGTGTATGCCTATAAAACTTTTTTTCATATATAATTTAGGGAAAAGTATTTTCTGAAGTTGGTTTGAGTAATATTTTTGGTAGTATGTCACCCGTGTCACTCTCCCAGGCAACCAAGTTCCTTCCTGATTTATGTAGTCACTGAAGGAAGAACAAAGGTGAGGGCACTCAGGAGGACTGACAGCCACATGAAGGGTTTGCTGTTCAATTTGGAAAATAGTCAACTGTGTTTGCAGAATTGGAGAAAAAAATTTTTTTTTTAATTTTGATTGGTTCAGCAGCTTCTAGATAATGAAAATTTCAAATTCCGTTTGCTCATTTAAAGGATAAATGCCAGAGGCGTATAATCTGTCAAATGAGATTACACCTTTTTTTTTTCTTTATAAAGAAGTTATATAATTGATATTCTCTAAAATACTTTCTTTGTCTTTATAGACCAGTCTCATCATCTGGTCTATAATGGTTTGGTAAAATAGAATAAGCAATGTAAGAATGGACAGGCAAATTGCCATTGTGGCCTCATTATTTCTACCTATTTATGTACTTATTTACCTTTTATCACCATAGTTTAGTACTTATATGCTAATCAGTTAAAGTAAGATCCCCCACTTTCCTGAGCAGTAGACAGCAAAGTAAACAGGTAGGTTTCCAAAGTGGAAGAAGGGATCTAGATTAAGCCCATGCATAGTCACTGAGAGATTTCCCAAGTTCAACACCGTTTCTGACATAGAAATTGCAACTAACCCTTGTTATCACCTAGAGCATTTAATTTTCAACTGAGATGCAAACCCTTAATGAACAAAACTTTTGACTTAATTGTTAATGACTACAGGCATATCAGCTACTGATATTCCTAAGTCATACCCAGCATGCTACAAAAAGCAGACACAGTTCTCCAATAACCATACTCTGTCTTCCAAGCTCACTGAGTAATGAGTTTGGCAAATGAAAATCATATAGGAACCTAAAAGAAATCTAGAGTAAAAGGATAGAAATCATAGGATCAGCTTTTTCGAAGATGATCTAGACAGAGATATTTTCTCATTTAGACTTAGAGAAAAAGCCTCGCTCAGAGGGCTCCAATTGTGATCACAAACATGTAGATTAAGATTCGAGGATGCATTGCCTCTATTTCCAGATTATTTGGTCTAGTAGCTTGCCTTTGGATAGACCCAGCTTATCAGAAAAGAGATTTTACATCTGCTTGCTGAACCTGTTCCAGCATTAAGGAAATAATAATAAAGTTTTTACGTAGGTCTAAGTGGAATCTGTTTAGTGTGTTAAGGGGCAAAGTTGGAGAGTGTGAGTTGGGGGGGGAGGGGGGGCGGGTGAGTGGGGAGGAAGTGGGAAGTAGGTAGTGCAAATGAAATTTAAAAGATTGAAACCTCAGGGGGTTTACATTTCAGACCCATGCTACACCAGATTAGTGATACATACCTCTAGTGGGATTCAGGAGAGACACATTAGCCTAAAATAAGATGTGGGCCACTCAGGAAGGGTGGAAAGGCCACCATTTAATCACCACGACTGCATAAATGAAACCATGTGACCTCCTGTGATGTTCCTACTCCACTCCAGTGTTATTTCCTGGCAGGAAAGGGGTGATAAAGGACATGCTTTGAAAATCATACCATTGTTGTAGACAGAAAACTGTGGACAAGAAATGTTAGAGCTGTGGGGAGGAGGGGGCCAAGGAAAGAACATCTGGGGGCCATCCACGATACTGCAGCAGATTTATTCCTCACTGAGCCTGCTGTTGTATCATTTTACCCTTCCAGAAAATGGAGATGAAGTGCTCGCTTATTATACCTTACCAAGAGAAGCTTCATACATTAATGTAAAATATTTTGAAAATGTCACATAAAATCTATTATAGAAATACAAGATGTTACCAGTGATTTTTCTCTGGCAGGATATATCAGAGGGGCATAGCCTCCAACGGGAATGGAATTGTAGTTTCTAGCCCCCCTTGCTGGACAGTCAATGTAAAAACATCAGTTCCCCAGCTTTCCAGCTGCACAGCAGATGTTCGTGGGAGAGAAGGTTGAGGCAGAGCAACTGGTCTGGCTCAGTGTTAGAATTCTCGTTCACAGCCTCACATCAAGAGCTCTCACTGCGTCCCCATTTTGGCTGGGGATATTTAGATGGGAAGGCTGCCTGCCTCCCTCCCAAATGGAGAAAAGAGAAATAATTAAGCTCCTTGAAAACCAATAATATATTTCAACTTTTTTTTTTTAAGTGTGCCATGGCATTTTTTTTCCCATGGCATTTTTACAACTTGTCTGTGAAATTTTATAACCACATTGAGAAAAACAGCCTCTCCTGGGATGGCAGCTTTAACACAGTAGAGAGAAAGGGATAGAAGGTAATCACATCTAACCAAAAACAACAGGGAGCATCCAGTGAACAGAATGCAATTACTGGGATGGAAATGTGTGGCTTGGACATTGGGCTTTAATAACCCACGTGATTTTAGGAGATGTACCATCCGATCTTTGATAATGACACAGACGTGGAGAGAGACCAATATGGGATGCTTTTAACACGGGCTGTCCTCTCCTCTCTGCCTCCTTCTTAGATGTCTAAAAGAGGTTAGTGAACCAAACCTTTGAAGGACATTTGGAAGGCAGCAGACGCAGCTTGAATGTTGGGTTGTTGTTTTTTAATGGACTTGTCAGCAGCCATTCTCATTTGCAATAGAATTCCTTTTCTCCCTTACCCTTTCTCAGGTTTGTGTTTTCCCAGTGCTGTGCCAATGCTGAATAATTTACAAGGGTAGAAAAAGAAAACTGTCACTATCACAGTCCCAGGGCTCTCCACTCACTCATCTGTCACATGGTCAAATGTCACTGGTGCCATTATTTGTGAGGGGTGAGATTAACGCCATGGAGCTACTTGCCTCCTTTCTTTATCTATTGTTAATGGTACTGAACTCCAATGTATTTTTTTTTTTTTTTTTAGAGCTGGTTGCCATTTCTGCAACAAATGTCCCACCTAAGGAAATCCAAATAATTGACCCCCTCATTCCATCTCTTCCTTTCATCTGTCTTCATCTGTTTCTTCTTATCTGGCATTTCCACCCACAGCATAAAAATACAAATCTAGTTAGAGCTGTATTCAGAAGAAATGCCAGTGTTCAAAGTGATCCCAGTCATGTTGGTTCTGTTCCTTATTAGGAAAGAGAGAGAGAGAGAGAGAGAGAGGGAAAGACCGTCCCAGTTGCAATAATAAGGAGTCACAGTAAATCACAGAAGGAGCCGACAAAAGATCTCCTGCACACAGATGGCACTTTGCAGAAGGGAAATCAGGGCCACAGCTCTCAGAGGCATTACCGAAGTGCAGAAATGCAACGATCGACATTTTTGTTCCTTACCAAGAGTGTAAAATACCAGCAGCAATTATCCAAAGGAAAAGGAGGAAAAGATTGTAAAATAATAACAAACATCTAATTTTAATAGAGTAGAAAAAAATAAATGCCATTTAGGTTGACGTTGATGTTGACACGTGAAACTTTATTGCTGTGTGTGAAACATGGACAGGACGGTGCCCATTCCTCACTGAAGACCAACCCCTTCATAGAATGATGTAGAAAAATGAAAAGTTCCTCTTTTTCAGTGTCTCAAACGTGAATATACAGAAATAATGATAGCCAATATCAACCGAATATTTAATAAATGCATTAAATGTATTATTACACTTGATCCTTATAAAGATTGCACTATCATTAGCCTCATCTTATAGAAAAGAAAACTCCCGGGGCGCCTGGGTGGCGCAGTCGGTTGAGCGTCCGACTTCAGCCAGGTCACGATCTCGCGGTCCGTGGGTTCGAGCCCCGCGTCGGGCTCTGGGCTGATGGCTCAGAGCCTGGAGCCTCTTTCCGATTCTGTGTCTCCCTCTCTCTCTCTGCCCCTCCCCCGTTCATGCTCTGTCTCTCTCTGTCCCAAAAATAAATAAACGTTGAAAAAAAAAATTTTTTTTTAAAAAGAAAAGAAAACTCCGAGGCACAGAAAGTTAATGTAAATGGTCCAAGTAAGTGGTGGCAGATGTGAGACTAGCCCATATAGTAAGACAGTGCTGAAAATGTGTATCTATTCCTGAAGATTTGGGGAAGCATTGGGGAAGACTGAAAATTTTAATTTACTCTTACAAGCCTGGGTCAGGTTAACCACCTTACAAAGACTACACCATTTGTTTCTGCCTTTCCTTGTTTGAGTGACAATGGACTGAATTCAATGCTTAAGAATTAACTTGCTCCTGGCCTGTTGAGTGAGCTAATTTGAAGTGACTATAATTCATTTGCTTCCTGCTCCTGTTCATGACATATGATTGGACCGTGGCTCCGATTAATTAACAGGTAGGCTACAGGCACAGGTTATCCTGTCTTGTGTGGTCTTCTCATCCTTCAGTGTTTCTTTGTGCTTCCTTTTGGTGTTCTTTGGGGGGGAAACCCTGATATCTTATCTCCTGTGATATGTTAGAAGGGTAGATAAAGACAGGAGCAGCTCTGATCTCATTAGCTGCCTTAGAAGGGCAGAGAGGAATTGAGGAGATCTGCTATCTTATTCACTGCTAGCAGATAAGTGCTCTAAAAGAGCTACAAAGGCAAAATCCCCAAGGAACCTACAATAAAGAAACTTGGGTCATCTTGTGGAGAGACTCAAGCTGAAACTCAAGAGCTGTTTTTGTGAACACACAAAGTGATCTGGAGAATCAAGCTTGACCTGGAACACACAGGTCACTTTTTTCAAATGCCAAGTGAAAACCTGGACTTTCGGGGATAAAGGTCTGGAACCTTCTGTCTCTTAGTTCAGGGAATACAGACTGACAATAGTGACTGATCAACATTTGGTATGTTATTAGGCCTATGAGAGATTGGGTGCTGCGTGTCGGAAGAGAGACTGCAGCATACAGATTCGACATATTGTTAGACCACCCCTGGAATCGATCGTTTGCTCCCATTGATCTCAGCTTGTACCGATGGTAGGATGCGAAGTCACCAAATCTAATGGGAAGTTAACGTTGTGCAGACAAAACTAGGGATGAATATGGGCTTTTGGAAGTCAAACAAATGCTGCAAATTGGTGGTTTGTTCACACTGACCGAGTCTTTTCTAATTCCAGATACTTACAGCACCAAAAAAAGCATGGAAAAAAGTGGTTGTACAAAGTCACTGTAGGAAACCACTAGTGGTTGCCCTTAAAGATATTAATGAATGCAAGTGTTCTCAGGAGGAAAAGGAATCCATTCTTACAAAATGAGCAATGAAGTTTGTAAGTTCTGTCACATACCCCTAACCCTCTGAACAGCAAAAAGCAGCAACATGGGGCTTCTCAGGCTCACCAAGGAACCATCCTGGCAATGTGTTGCCCAACAAAATACTACTGTTGTTAAAAACCCAACCAGAAAACTCAACTCAAGGATGCTGTGAGGGCTCTTTGGAGTGAAAATCCTGAGAGCACAGAATGGTTATGAGGTCTTGCTTCTACTTCCGAAATGGATCTTTCTTCCTGGTTTCTGATTAAGTTTCTCTACCATTCTTCATGGGACTGATCCTTTCTGTTTTCTAGACCAATAAATACAAATTGATAGAAAACCGATTGTTCAAGGGCAAATGTTAAAGAATATATGTTGACAACTGTTTTCGATAATTCGTTATACAGCAGAATCTTAACCGCTCTGAGCCCTCTAAACTGTATAATAATAATCCTTCACCCCACTGTGAAAAAAAAAAATCCATGAACATTGTCATTTGAAAGCCAAATGCATTGATTCATTCAGTCTTTCATTCAATTAACTATTGTTGCAGACATTCCATGCAAAGCATCATGGTGACTGAAAGAATAAGACCCGTTCCAAACCTCAAGAAGGTCTATAGTCCAATAGTGAGAAAAGGACACACAAAATGATGAGTAAAATAAGTTACATGAGATGATGGAAATAGACCCAGTGGCTTGTGAGAAATACCTTTCTTTTTGTTTGGTGTTTTTTTTTGGGGGGGGTGGGATGGGGAGGGCACTATGGACTGAGTAGTTGCCTTTACACCACATAACCAAGGCTTTCATTTCAAAAACGAATATAACCATTTCTGTAAAATATCTACCTCAGAGAAGAAGTACTTTAAAGTATCTTAGCATATTCTTGTTGGCAATGAATTGACTCTTTAACAGTTAAATTTATAACTCGTTGGAGCAAACTTGAAAAGAATACTAATATAATAAATTACTGTAATTTATCACATAAAATGATATGATTCATACTTTTCCATTAATTTGTATGTATTGTCCTACAAATTAGTGAGGTTGTAATACATACTTGATTTCTTAATTCAGGCATCGGTGATCTAGGCTCAGCCTACTCAGGTGTGCAGACATTTTAATCAAAGAAGTTCTTAATAAAAACAAGCTTTAGAAGGTAATTATACCACTGCAAAATAATTTGGGGACAATTGAATTGTACACTTATGGCCCTTATGAAATGTAAGCCCCTTTATCTGTATTCATAAACATATGTGTATAATATATATGTATATTCGTGCTGACCCCATAAATCATAAAGCTCAGTTTGATATACATGCTACATCAACCTAGGTCTCAGATCCTTCAACACAGTCTTGACTTCACATATTCTTTTCCCATTGTCAGACTCAGAACCAAATATGTCTATATTTGGAGTTTCATATGCACATATTTGTTTTACAAAATGTTATTGGTTTTCAATTATCATTACTAAAACAACAGGCATTCTAAGAGAGGAGCTTCAATTGTATGGGCAGTTATTGTGCAGTAGGTTTATGTGGAGAAAGATGGAAATTAGATAGAGCATTGGTAACATGTGTTCCTAGATTCATCAACACATGGATTTTTAAAATATTAAAACAATAACCGGTCTGAAAGTTTTTATAGTAGCCAAAGATCAGCGTGGACATTTGTAAACATTCCAGAAGATGACTGGACAAAATATTAGAAGTAAACATTATTATTTTCTTTTACTAAAAGATTTCTTTTGTCTGATTCCTAACATGGATCTTGCAAGCTTCTGAAATGGAAACGTGTTTCCAAACAGATGGAATTCATTTAAATAAGAAAGGTAAGAGGAGTGCCGACAGAGGAACCATGGCTCCTGATATTACCATATGAAAGTACTGTCTAGATCATATGACTAACAGCCAACTAAGTCTGCCATGATGACCCATATTATAATAATCTGCCGCTGCACATTTCACACCAGCCACGTGTAGAGTTTTTAAACCTTTTTGATTTTTATTAAGTACTGTTATTACTATTATTGGTATTATTATAGTTATCACCTTACTTCATACAATGCTTCTTTTGGCAAACTTTAAGTCACCATACAGATATTAATCTCTACAACAACTCCACAAAGCAGATACACCACATGCTTATGAAATGAGCTCCATGTGTTGAGGGTTGCAACGCAGCCTTTTTCTTTAACCAGAACTATCACTCAGTTAAGAGCTAGCCACCTCCATTTATGTATATATATAAACGCATTAGGATTCTTCTGTTGGAACAGAAGCTAGCCATATTTAACTTAAAGGGGCCATTTATAATTAAGACAGAATTTGTAGTGAAGACAGAGGTATCCAGTCAGACTGGACTCAGGCATTGAAAATCCAACCTGAGTCCAGGCAGCTTCTCTCTACAAACCTGTCTCATTGTGTCTCTCTGTTGATTGTCTCTCTTCCCTTTGCAGTAACATGTGGACTTACGATGGCATGCCATAGCTTCTGAGTTTAGGTCTTTGTCATTCAAAAGACCAACTTAGACTGAACTAGAGTTATCTGGTCCCAATTCTAAAGTTCCTAGAAGAGAAATCTGACTGGGCAAGCTTAGATCAGTTGTCCACTCTGAAACCAACAAACCCTGGCCAAGGGGGTGGGATCCAGAAATGTATATATGATTCCTGAGATGTCCGGTTATGTAAATGAGAAGAGCATTTAAGGGTTGGAGGACATCATTATAAGACAGGCAGACCTTTCCAAAGGTGACTGTGACAAATAATTAATAATTAATAACTTTATATTTTATAAAATGTTTCCATATCTATTTTTAAATTTTACCTCTTTTGATACTCATAATGCTCTTTGGTACATATCATTATTCCTGTATTCCCGTGAAGAAATAGGAGTTGGAAAGTCTATGGAGCTTGCCCCAAATTACACAGCTAGAATAGGAAAGAGCTAGAACTAAAACTCAGATTTTCTGACAACCTGTGAATAAACTCAAAGACACGTTTCTGTTTTGTTTTTTTTTTCTTAAAACAGAACCTCTGCTCTCTTCCCTAGGAAGTGTCCTTCCCCACACCCTTACGGAATATACCTAAGGATACTCAAAAGACTGGCTCACAGGTATTCACAAAACAGTTTACTAACCAGACTTGCCATGACTTATCTGCTGTATTCCATTTTCCCTGCTGTTAATCCCCATCATCCCCATCAATTTCCCATCAATTTCCACCTCCCTCCAAGGAGCCTGAACACTCTCACCGCTGACTCTGTTGGCAGGGCCCCATCCTCAGAAGGCTGGTGTTCTCTCCAAAGCAGCTCTCTGATGTTTCCAAAGCTTCCCCTCCCTGAAATTGTGAAGCCATGCTGAGGTCCCTGTGAGTGATGCAACGGCCTTCCCGGTCTCTCATCACGCTGAGTCACCTAGGCCACGAGGCAGCTCTGCTGGAGCCAAGTCCCTTAACATGTGCCCCAAACAAATTTCCTCTCCGAATCCTCACCTGTCTCTTCATAGCAGCCCCAGTAAAGTTGAAGGGGGCATACAGGCAGGTGACATGTTCTGGACATCCCTTGCACTTCTCTGTCTCTCCCATGGACTACTTCTCGGTTATTTATTCATCCACCCTTCCACCTATCCATTCATCCAACAGGTATTTGTTTATTATGTACTACACGTAAGAAGGTGTGTTGGGTGTTCAGAGACACAGCAGTCACCAGGAGAGTCAAAGTCTGTCCCTTCATTGGGCTTACTTCTGGTTAAGGAAAAGGAATGGAAAACAAGTGCACAAATCGAATAATTTCTGGCAGAGAAGGAAAACTACACCAGAGAATTGGGGCAAATAGTCACTTGTTAGGTAGAGAGCAAATTTAGATGGGGTGATTTTTTGAAGACCTGGCATGATTTATAAATCTGATTTATATAAAACAGATCCATCCTTGCAAAATACAGAGGCAAAGGACTTTAGGCAAAGGAAGGGTGTGCATACAGGTTTTGAAGAGGAAATAGCTTGGTGTCCTTGAGGAACAGGAAGACCAGAGGTGAATGGTGAGAGGTGAGGTCAGAGGCAGGGACTGAGTCAGGGAGAGTTTTGTAGTCTATAAGAAGAGAGTTGAATTTTATGCAGTGGGGAACCACTGAATGTTTTTGAGCAGAGAACAGAAGTTTTAAATGATCACTCTGGCTACAATAGGGGAAATAAAGCATAAGCATCAAAAAGGGGAAAAAATATTTAAATTACTTACTCCTTCCTTCCTTGCACCATAACTAAATAAACAAATACATTTTCATGTATATCAAGTTTTGCAAATATTTGCTGGCGACAAAGGGAAAGATTTGTTGCCTAAAACGAAGCACTGGCCAAGACAGACTTCTTTTACATGTAAACACTCCTTCAACACAATTTTTTGAGCTTATAATAGAGGCCAGAGTATTACGTTAGGCACCGGAGAGGTAACACAAACACAGTGCAGGCCCTGTGCTCCAGGACCCTTCAGTCCCGGGGGAAATCCAGACAAGAAAAGAAACAATTCCAATCCAGTGTTATATTAGTTACCTAATGCTGTGTTACAAATCACTCCCAACATCGAAGCTAAAATCAACCAACATTTATCATCTCACAATTTCCATGGGTCAGGAATTTGGCAGGGGCTTAGGTAGGTGGTTCTGGCTCAGGGTCTGTCATCAGACTGCAGGCAAGACGTCGGCCAGGGCTGCAGTTATGGGAACGCTTATTTGGAGTTAGTTTGAGAAGCCGCTTCCAGGGTGGCACCTTTGCACGGCTCTTGGCTGGAAGCCTCAGTTCCTTGTCATGGGGCCTCTTCATAGAAATGCTGGAGTTTCTTCATGACATGGCAGCTAGCCTCCCCAGAGAGAGCAATCCAAGAGAGACCAAGGAGGAAAACACAATGTCTTTTTATGACCTAATCTGGGAAATGACACCCAGTACCTTCTGTAGAAGCCAGTTCCTAAATAGAGCCCACCCTCAAGGCGGAGGCAATTAAGCTTCCCATAGAAAAAGAAGGAGCCTTAAAGAATTATGGACATCTTTTCAAACCCTGTCCATCCATGTGGTAAAGTAATGCTGTGGCGGCAACATATGGCATCCTTAAACCAAGCTTGGAGAATCCTAAACGTCTTTCAGCAGGAAAGTTGAGACAGGGAGTGGATGGTGAAGAGGAGTTCAAATAGTATTCCAGGCAGAAGGAAGAACCAAGGAACTGACCCTTCAAATAAGAAGGTGTGGAGCATTAGGGAAACAGAAGTGTAGCATCTCACTGAATCTATGAAGTTAGCAAGTGGCCCTACATTCTATATGCCACCAAGAAAGGGAGAATGCTGCCGCTTAAATAGGATGAACCACTGATTGAAAGACACATTTTTTTTTAATGTTTTATTTAATTTGGGGGGAGAGAGAGAGTAAGCAGGGAAGGAGCAGAGAGAGGGAGACACAGAGTCCGAAGCAGGCTCCAGGCTCTGAGCTGTCAACACAGAGCCCAACACGGGACTCAAACTCATGAAAAGATCATGAAAAGATCATGACCTGAGCCAAAGCTGGACACTTAACCTACTGAGCCACCCAGGCGCCCCTGTGAGACACATCTTTATTTCAGAGGTGTAAAGTTATAAAATGAAATAAATGCATTTTGGAGCCAGTGAAATTGTTATTTTGATATTGAGAAGGCCTGGAATGAGGCAGAAGAGTGTGAAGTTTGAAGCTGGAGGGTGAACAGGAGCCAGAAGATGATGGATCCTGGAAACCTGCAAATCCAGCCTTTAACCTGTTATCAGTGAGAAGTCTCAGAGGTTGCAAACTGAATAGTGAATAGTCAGACAATCGGATCTGCATTTTAGAAAGAGCATTGTGATTGCAATGCACAGAGTGAACTGGAGGAAGGCAAGGATACCAGGAGGCGTTGGCTGTAGTAAAAATCCAGAGCACATAAGACAGTGACTTAAGCAGCAGTTGGTGGCGGTGGACGGATGGTAGAGATAAAAGAATCAAGCAGAGTTGGTGATTAATTGGATGTGGGGGTGGGAAAAAGGAGAGCAGGCTCTATACTATTAAAACATTGCACCGCCATAAATTTCACACAATGACAACATGTAGAGTTTTAATACCTTTCTGATTGTTATTAATTACCATTATTGGCATCATTATTCTTATCACTTCATATTTTATTATCTCGTTGGGACTGGCTGAATTCATGTTATCCAGAGAGACAGTATAATATAGTGAAAGTGCAGGGATGTAGGAGACAAAAGGGATCGTTATATAATGCTGGCATCATCCTGTAGCAGCAAGTGAATTTGGGCAAGATATATGACCTCTCCAAGATGGTTTCCTCACACTCTACGTGAGTATGCAATGTCTCCTCTGCCAGTGGTTGTGTGGAACAGAGAAGGTTTATAGTAGGTGCCTGAATTAGTGCTTCGTTGCCCGACATGCAGTGGGTGCTCAATTAATGGTCGCCATTATTATAACATTCATATAGCATTTAATTTGACAAGCCAAATGACCATTTAGTTGGTTATTTTTCACAGCAATTTTATGAAATAATGGAGAGGGTAATGAAAAGGGATGAAGTCATTAAAGAAGGTGGAGGATGGAAGGATTCACATTGTTGCTTTTACCTTTGTCTGCCAAGGACATTACACAGTAATGACCATGTATGTTAAAGTTCAAGAGCCTATGTACGGGATCTCCTGCCCATGGGTAACAGATAACTCTGCAATTTCCTCACAATTAAACAAGATGTTAATGGATATTTCATGCATTTTTAAAGATGAGTTTCATTATCAAGTAAGTTTTAGAAATGCTGGGCTTTGTTAAACCAGTTTCTTTTCTGCAGAATTCACCAAAGCTTTAAATATTCTCAAGTCTGTTATAAATCTCCAAGAAGGGAGATACGATGCAGCATCTTCCAAACTTATTTGATGATGGAACTCTTTTGAGACTAGTTTTCCACAGAATACAAGTTTGGGAA
Organism: Prionailurus viverrinus; assembly: GCF_022837055.1. Lineage (NCBI taxonomy): Eukaryota > Metazoa > Chordata > Mammalia > Carnivora > Felidae > Prionailurus > Prionailurus viverrinus. The sequence continues at coordinate 40,252,069 of NC_062578.1, forward strand.
ATTTTGCAGCAGACTGTATTTTCTTGAATATCTGCATCTTAAATGTATTCTGTCTTTACCCTACTTTAGAAATAGCCACCATATCTGAAAGACATAGTAAAATAAAAATTATGACTCAGGATAAAAAGAATCTTAAAAACATCCTAATATAAGGACCTCCTTACTCCTTAACATTGGTTGTCAGAAAAAATTAAAAAGAAGAAATAATAAATTTTGTGGGAAGTATACAAAAATTAACCACTTCTATTTTGTCTTTATGTGCATATAGAATAAGACAAATGATTCCTATGGATAATAAGATTATACACCCATGTAAGGTATAAAGAAGCTTTTCCCTGTATATATTTAAATCTTGTAGAAGCCATGAAAATACCAAAACAATGAATAATTATGTTTAAAACTATGCATCCATCCATCCTCCTTATCTGTTGATTTGGAAGATATCACATAGATATATAGGGATGTATACTTAAGTATCAGTAATAATTATAGCAGTGTACATATAACACTGGAATATCATAGAAATCAGGGTAAGTTGAACAACGATACCCAGAGAAAGATAAAAGAACCAAAGTACATTAATGGTTGGTCATTAAATTTCATTTTCTAGTAGCACTGGTATTGAGATCAAATCGAATATCTGTGGTTGAGAAGGATTAAAGAGTCTGGTCTAGTTAGTACTCTGACTCATCTCTCATCCCAGAATAGCTTTGAAGGTGGCCTAATATTCCTCCTCCTTCAATATCAGTGACAACACCGAATGGCCTTATTCTTGGCATTTTACTGTATGGTTTCTAGGTTGGTCTGTACCTTTAGTAAACTATCAGCCATAATATTAAAAAATTTTTTTTTAATGTTTATTTATTTTTGAGAGAGAGACACAGAGCGCGAGCGGGGTAGGGGCAGAAAAAAAGGGAGACACAGAATCGGAAGCAGGTTCCAGGCTCCGAGCTGTCAGCCCAACAGCCCGAGTTGGGGCTCAAACCCACAAACTGGGGGATCATGACCTGAGCCCAAGTCGTACGCCCAACCGACTGAGCCACCCAGGTGCCCCGGCCATAATATTTTTTATTTGGACATTTCAGCGTATAGTAAGGATATTTTCCACTGTCTCCTAAACACGCTTTATGGAATTGATCTTCTGAGATAGCATGCCTTCTGCAAAAAAGGACTATAATGAAAACCTCATTGTGCCAAAATCATGTCGTTGGTGTTACAAGTTATCTACATATTTCTAGAAAGATAATGTCTGTGAAGCTCACTCACCTTTCTTACTTTAACACATGAAGCAAGTCTTTGTGCCGATTTTCAAAGTATATGTATTGTACATTAGATTCTGTCCAACAAGCTCTCCCTGTGCAGTGATCCCTCGTATCATTGCTACAAATTGTCAGTGCCCCAGTGAAATGAAGATATTGATTTCGCCATAACTCCTTTCACCGCCTCCATAGGAGGCTCTTTCTTCAGATACAAAAAATGCATTAAAACCCCATGCTGTCACGAGGCAGATTAATGCCCTGTGTCACAGCTCTCCTTGGAAACTGCATCAAACACCAAGCATTAGAACTGGATTAGGAGCCACTGAGACCTTTGACCATCCCAAGACTGCCCTTCTCTTCTGTCCTGTATGAACAATGGCTCCATTTGCAAATTGAGTCATGAAAATGAAAATGCCTGGGGACAGGAATGCACAAATGCCTTCGTGTCAGGTCCTTACACACAGAGCAGAGTGGACAGTCACATGGATCGCAAACTAGGCAGCATATTCAAACGGGGTAGGAAAAGGCAGAAAATGGGAATGTCAGCTACCTGAGAATGCTTTTGAAATAGAAGACAAAAAAGAAACCTAGAGAAATAAATGATTTATCTTAGTGACTTACTGGCCCATCACAAGTCCCATTCTCCTGAAACTTCATCCAGTATTTGAGTCCTGATTTTCGCCTTCCGGGATAACTGCTGATTGTGCTGTTTCCAACTTGAACCCTCCCTTCATTCTTAATAGCCCTTGGAACTGACCCTCACCCAAGGTGCCCTGATACACCTCTCAGTCGAGTTTATTAACTGCTTTTGTATTCTCATTTCTAATTTAACATGACTCTAATTTTAGTTTCTTCCCAGAACCCTTTAAATGGACTTGGCATTTTGCTTCCATTATCTAAACAAGTCGTCTCTTCTCATAGCAAACAGACAGCTTCTCCTTTTGGACAGAAGGATAGTGAGTATTAGGGAGAATGTAATTCTGCCCCCTAGATGCACCTGAAACAGTTTGGTGAAAAACCTTTGTTTCCATTTTCTGTTAACGGCCTTCGTGAAGGCCCAGGGGGTTCAGAAGTCCACAGAAAGGAGTCAAAGAAAGTTTATAAGGTCACTACATGTAGCCCTGCAGGCTGCTTAATGTACAGCTTCAAAAGGCAGCAGGTCCTTGTGCTACAGCATAATTGGTGTCTACTGAAGTCATGCGGTTCATTACTGAAACGATCCTATATGGCGGTTGTACTCATACCCAGACACGTGATAAGACCAGTGAAAGGCTGGGTAGTTGCAGCAGGTAGACTCTACTTTTGGGTGAATTTGAACATTCTTCAGGCATTCCAGTAGGCATTTGTTAATTTAAAATAAGAAGTTGCCGGCCTTTCATAGTATTCACCCATCATTCCAAGGTGAAACACATATTACTAATCTATAAATTCCTTCCTTCTCATCTAAGACCTCATGCTCTAACATCTATGTCAGGAGGACTTGGATGTCCCCATCGGGGACAAACTGACATCCAGCATTGCGTTGGACAGTTTCTCAGACTGAACTAGAGGACCAACCCCTAAGACCAGCACTATCATTGTATCCTATAGAAGTAGGGTTTCAATCCTTGAAGTTTATCTCCAAATGTAATTAATCCAGTTGGTGAGGAAATAGGTATACTCTATTATGGCCAGGATGGACAATTTGCAGAAGATTGTGTTACCAAATGGGCATATCTGGGAGGGCCACAATACCCAGTGTAAACCAGGGAGATCACATCTTGATTTTTCCTCTTAGGAAAGGTCACATGTCTACAGATTGGTTCTCAGAATTGTGGATGAAGATTGCAGGATCTATGATTAGTTATCCATATTCTTCTGTTTTCAAAGACTTGCATGAGTCAAGTTCTGGCCCTTTAGGTATATCTGCCACCCACGTGAAAGCAATCATTTGTGAATTGATTCTCCACTGATCATCCCACCGAACTCAAATCCTCTCCCAAGATAACAGGAGAGATTATTTGTAATGCCTTTGTGAGAAATAAGAACCCCTATAAAAGCTCAAATCTATTTGTTCTTTTATCTTAACCCCACAATTGTCCCTAGAAGAATGTCTGAATTTACTTTGTCACAGCTTGCCATGATCTCAGGGCTGTGCATCTGGCTCATGGGCCTGCTCACAAAAGCAATGCAACCAAAACATGTTTAAGAAATTTTCAGATATGTTGGAATTCTCCGAACCAGATAATTTTGGACTAAAGATCCTATTTCTTTCTCAAGGACTTTCTCTGACCAGCAGTGAAAATACCTGTGACCTCTGCACACACACAATTCCCAACTGAGTGCCCGTGGAACAAATACATGGATCTCTGATCTGTCCATGGGGCTACATCTCATATCACGAGGATGATTATAACACCTGTCTTTGCTCCACCATTTCTTCCCCCTGACTTGACCTTAGCAATACAATCCTCACATCAAATTCATCTCTTTTTGTGTCCATTAATCCCTATGATGCTAACTGTGAACTGCCAGCAGTTGTGAATGTCAGGATGTAAGTGCAGGGGGAGAAGTGCTCAGAGATGAAATTGGACGTGAGAAGAATCATATCGTGACAGGCTTGCTATGCCATTCGGACAGGCTTAGACTTTCCCCCACGGGCAAAGGGGAACCATTGGTACCTTTCACGGAAAGATACAAACCTGTTCACAATTCCTCCAGTAGTGACCTCTGGTTCCCTCAATGACTACCGATTATGGCTAACTCAAAGGTTAAGTTATTTTAAATCTTTAAGTGTGATAGGAACCAGATTTTTTTTTCTCACTTATAGGTATATTTGGTTTAGAATGGAATTTTATTTTTGGCAACTGCAACACTTCATGACAACCTTCCAAGTATACCTAAAGTGTGAGTAAACAGAATTGAAGCTTGATTAAAATGAGGGCTGGAATACACAAGTTAAATAAAGAGCATAAATGGTGAAAAAAACAAATTGGATTTCTAAACTTACTTTCACTTTGATCACCGAAGGTGTTATATATTACAGTTTGATAGCTCAGAGAGTGACTGAAATGGTAAATTTATAGAGTATCATTTCATTTAAATGAACAGCAGGATATATTTGCAGAAACAGATTAATGTTTCTTGGAAATTTATTAACACCTGCTTGTTTCTCTATGCTCCCCTTGCTAGTGGATTTTCTATCTATCATATGTAAATCCCATTCTTATTTTTTTTTTTTAAATAAAAGGCACTGAAAGTGTAAGATCTGTTTCACACATTATATAGCTAGTGACGAATGCAGTCAGATGTGCTCGATGCCCACTGTTAGGAAGGGTGTTGAGACACTTGGGAAAGCCTGAGGGGAGAACCCAAGAGGGCAGTACAAAAGAGGATTGCCTATTCCTCCCTCTTACTATTAAGTAGGTGCATTCCCTGTAAGAGGAAGAGAATTCTCCCTTTGAGTTTGGAGCTTTCACAACTGCTGACCAGGGAGGATCCTGTGATGTTCTACAACCAGTGTGCTGAGTGTGGGAAGGGGTTTCTGTACCAAGCGCTTAAATGACCCAGAATCCCCCTGGGATTACAGAAGAGAGTCTGCTGGATCCAGGCACCCATCCTACCCCTACATTGGACTTTCAAGATCTTGCCACCAGAGATGATTTTGGGACCCAGCCCTGTTCTGGCTCACAGACGGATGGGTGATCTTTGCCCGCCCTCACAATCTTTAGTTTGGTGTTTCACTGTAACATGTTTCGAAGTTCTTTATTCCCAAATCAAGGTCAGAACGTGGTTCATGTTTTTTTTTTTTGTGATGCCTTCTCCCATCTTTAACATCAGAGGTGGAATATGCAAATTCTTCCTTCTGCATTTTATATTACCCCTGAATTTAACTGCCCCGGGATCTTTTTTTTTCCCTCCTAAAGTGAAATTAAACAAACGATTTCTAGTGGGAGGCTTTCTTTAAGATTTGAGTCTTAGGAAGATGCTTGTTTAATTTAAGGTGTGTTTTATATGCATTTATGGCGTTTTGGGAGGTGGAGGTGGTTGACCTAAACCTTAACACATCATACCATGTGGTTGATGGTGTAATGGCCACATTACACCCTTTAGAGTTTCTATAATCTTATTTCATTTTGGGTTTGGATATGGAAAGAAAAGTTTGTATTTAGAGCAGCTAATACTTTAAAGTGGATCAAAATTTTAGCGTCTGAGAGGCCCAGCTGGTTGTTCAGAGCAGGCATCAGAGCTGAGAGCCAAAATGACTCCTACCAGAACAGGTGCCAGATAAATAGAGAGGCAGAAGCCAGGTTCCAAAGGCAGATCAGACAGGAACCCAGCATCACAATTAAAGGATAACCCTGTGGGGGCGCCTGGGTGGCTCAGAGGGTCGAGTGTCCAACTTCGGCTCAGGTCATGATCTCACAGCCTATGAGTTTGAGCACTTCGTCGGGCTCTGTGCTGACAGCTCAGAGCCTGGAGCCTGCTTTGTTTAATCCAGATCTTTGTGACTCCACAGCTACACCATGCCTTCTTCTTAACCACCTTGAAGCTACATATCCATGAGGAATTGCATTCAGATCCTTTTCTTCTGCTAATTTTGCTTCGTATTTTGGTCACCAAAAAATACAATTCTAGGCTCCTGGCTGGTACAGGAGTGTCAGTCAGGGAGATAGCTGGTTTGGTTTGATGCAGAAATTAATTAAATGCATTAATCTACATGTCATGTGACTCTTGATCTCAGGGATCATAAGTTCAAGCTCCACATTGGGTGTAGAGCTTACTTTAAAAAAATACAGTTCCAGTTGCCAGGTTATTATACTGGATGAATAAACTATGGGTCCAAATGAATGAGAAATGCTTCAGCTAATGTAATAAGCAGGTGGTTTGCAGCTTTGACCTTTCTCAGTGTTGCTGGAAGCACTTGACTTGGAACTCATTGAATCTGAAAAAGCCACCCATGAAACCACTCTTCTGTGAGTGATCACACAGCAGTGTTCAGGACCCTCCTGAAGTTCTTCCTGGAAACCTGACAGCTGCCATCATGGCCTATAATTGCCTCATATCAAATCCACACTGAGTATCTCCACACCTACACCATCCTTCCTCTTTCTGTCTAATTCAGACCCAAACACTTCTCTGAATAAAGTTTTGTCAGGCAGCTGTATTCATTTTAAGGTCAAATACAATGGTTTTATACAAATACCAGAATTTAAGATAAAATTTGCTTTTACTATATGACTATCAGCCACAAACAGTTACTAAATACCTCTAATGAATAGGCACTGTGGGAGGTTTTAGAGAGAAATATAGAAGACCTGGTTTGAACCCACAGTAACCTAACGAGGGAGGAGGAATCTTTGTGAACAAATAAATAACAAGAAATAACAATAATAAATGGTAACTGTAATGGATGGTGGGGTGAGCCACCCAGATTCCACTTCAAAGAATGAAAGGCACCTTTTTCCAGTTAGTAGGAGTGAGACCTCTCTTAAATAAACCAGCCTCACCTAAGGGCATGCCTGATTCTGGAAGCAGTCTGCATTCAGTGACTGATGACTTTATACCGGAAATTAAGTCTGGCGCCTACAGCCAACTGAAGATTTGTCTGAAAGGCCTCAGAAGTCTCCACCTCCCATACTATTGACTGACTCCTCCCTGGGCCCAATCCTGCTTCATCCTATTCCTTTAAAAGGGTGGTGATTAGTCCCAAAAGCATTCCTGATAAACTTCCTAAATGATAATCTCCAACTCAGAGAGCGCAATGGAAACTGATGTTGGAAAAATAACATTAATCTGTTCAGATGCCTGAATGATCTTTTCTCCAATAAGCACTCAATGCCAACAATTATAACAGTATGGTATATTGTTGCTTTTGGAAAGTGAGGTGGTGTTTTATAATTTAATAAACAATTCCAAGACCGATAAAACTGCGAAAGTGTCAGTCAGGGAGATAGCTGGTTTGGTTTGATGCAGAAATTAATTAAATGCATTAATCTACATGTCATGTAGATTAATGAGATTCATAATCTATATATGTAGATTATGTATATAATACAATGCACATAAATATGATAAAGTCAATCTATTAGTTATTTCTTGATTTCCCAACACAAATATGTTTAATATTTGGCCAAGAAGCATAGGCAACAGAGAAAGAATGTATGTTTTTCCCTGGAAGCCTACATTTTGGAGCAGATGATACTTCTATGCATGTAACTGATAGAGTATTAACTACAACAAGGAGAAGATTTGAGTAAAGAATTCAGGTAAGTCTTCCTGGAAGAGATTGCATAAGAGTAAATTTTGGAAAGATAGATACAATTCAGATAGGAAAAAAAAAAAAGGAAATTAGCCAGAGTTTTGGGACAGAGCTGGAAATAAAGTACTTGTGGGTAAAAGAGCAGCCTCCCCCCGTTCTGGACTCATTCTTGAAAATAAATATAATTTTTCATTTTAGAGTAGTGGCTCTGGAAGTATGTTTTTAAAGATGTATACTGCGATCAGATGCACTGAGTCTGTTCTCCACCTTCCACATTTCTTTTCTTTGCTGCCCACACTCACATGGGTCCCATTCCATCCTAGCTGTTTTTGGCAGGCTAGACATGCATATTGGTGCCTAGATTAGCTCTAGTTCCAGATTATTGACACGGGTTCCTTTGCTTGTGATATTTGGTTTTGTTGTTGTTGTTGACTTCCAGTTATGGTCCCTGCTTGATTTCTAGATATTTAATGAAGAAGATGCTGAATTCTGTAGCCATGCACATCATAGAAATTCTACAAAAACTATTTCAAAAGAAAGATGTTCAGGATTTATCAATGAAAGGGGAGAAAGAAACATAAAGGTGAGAAAGAAAGGAGCCATATTGAGTTAGTATTAACTAAGAGCAGTAATCATTTTGTTCACATTTTATTTTGTTCACACTAATTCATTTTTAATTTTCTTTGAAATGATAAATAGGCATTTTCCCCTCACTTATTCTTTTGTACGTGAATCCGTCTTAATGTGATTAATATTTTGCCTAAAAAGAAGCTGAAGACATAAGTAATTATAAAAAACCATACACAGTAAGAGTGCTTGTCCTCACCATATCCCACTATTCTTTAGATTTTCACTTATGAAAATGTTCACGTCAGATAAAATGGAGACATTTTCTTTAAAAAATATTTACTATCTATAGCTTCCCGAAAATGTTTAAGCTTCCCAGAATGGTCAGCTGGAAGCCTTAATTTCTTATTCCGTTTGTATTTTATAGTAGCCCATTAATTCTTTTTTTTATCCCATTAATTTTTTTGAAATGCTTCCTGATGAATAAATGTGTACTAGACATTGTCCTCCTCAGGTGTCCAAGCCTATAGCAAATAGTATTCACTGTGTTCAATGCACATACCTGATCCTGGGCATATGTAGATGTTAGTTACTCTAGCAGCTTTCTGTAAGTTCCTAGACCATTTCAAAGCCCATTTAAAAAAAAAAAAATTTTGGTGTTTATTTATTTTTGAGAGAGAGAGAGCGTGAGCAGGGGAGGAGCAGAGAGAGAGGGAGACACAGAATCCGAAGCAGTCTCCAGTCTCTGAGCTGTCAACACAGAGTCCAACGCGGGGCTTGAACTCACAAACTGTGAGATCATGACCTGAGCCATCCAGGCGCCCTTCCCCCCCTTTATTTTTCAAAGCCCATTTTCTCTTCAAAAGCTTTTTCTGAGTTTCCCTTAACTGCCTATTCAAAGAGTCATCTTTGCAAATATTAAATGCATGGTAAATAGTTCAGTAATTTATTGAATAATCTGAATACAAGTAGGCATCATTTTTCTCCGGTTTGGTCATACTAATGAAAATATTTTTCTCTATGGCTGGTTATTTTGGATACTCTGTCTCATTATAATAATACAACTTTTTTTTTTTTTTAAATCAAAGCATTAGTCCAAGTCAGAAAAGGACTTTTTCTTCAAAATTGCTTCTAAGTTTATGCATGAAGTTTTAAGGAGCCACTTAAAACCTGAAGATTACATCATGATAATCACCAAGGAGACCAGTGCCTGGGTGTCATTTGACGAAGGAAATAGAAAGGCTTATTTAGTTTGGAATATCATGATATAATAGAAAAATAATATTAATATGTGATTATTCACATTATCTTTTTCCTCTCTTAAACTCTAAGAAGAACTCCATCTTTGCCAGGTTAATTTCTAAGGCTTTACTGTGTAGAATTGGGGTAATGCATGAGAGGGAGAATAAAGAAACCTGATCTGATTGATTCATACTGGAAAGGACAGGGAGTTATTTATAGATAAGACCGTGGGCCGGGAGGTGGGGGGAATGGTAACAAGACAAGCAATATCCAGCATATGCTATGCTTGAGGGAGAGTTTAGGGGAGTTTCAGGAATAAGAGGGAAAGTTATCTGGCTAGCTGCCATGATATGATTTCAAAAGATTCAGAAGATAATGTTGAAGAAGGGATTAATTTTTTTTTTCTGTTTGTTATTAAGGAAACTCTCTCTCTTTTTTTTAGAGTGACTGCTATTTTACCTTTAAAATTCTTTTAGATGTCAAAATTATTTTTGAATGTGACAGTAGATGTGGCAGTTTGTAGGAGTTCCATTTAGGCTGTTGTGTTGGGGTTAATGGAGATATATCAAAGTGGAAATGTCTTAAAGACATTGAGAGATATATGACTTGAGTTTAGATCAGGGAAGGCTGGGAGAGATTTATAAATCATTAGCATGGCTGTGGCAGCTGACACGGGGGAAGGAAAGAACTCTTTGAGGAATGTAGCATTGAGGTGAAAGGCACGGGGGCCACAGCCTAAAGAAACATAGTTATCTAAACCAAGACCTGGAGCATACAGATGTTGACATTAGATATTCGGGAATGAAATGGTAAGAAGCACTGTCATTGGGTGGGTAGAAATTTAAACAAAATAGGGTTAATAGGAGCAACCAAGAAATGCAATCTTACCACAACAGTCTGATCATTTGGAGTCTGATGTCAAAGACACAAAGGATATGAGCAGGGAAGCAGAAAAAAAACGTAGGTGAGAACTGTTGTCTCCAAAGCAGTGTGTGGTGCTGACAGAAAGTGGCTACCAGCTATTTATTTTAATGGGGCCTCTCTGGCAGAACTTGTGTCGGATTTTGTATGCGAGGTCTGTAAGTGGCGAGTTATCAGGATGGGGGTAAGGGAAAAGGCAGCCATGTCAGGATTGGGCATATCAGAAGGGCATCATAGGAATGGCAGATTAAGGGCCTCTGAAAATCCACTGCTCCATAAAAGCAGTGGGAACATGGATAAAAATTGCCAGAGTCAATTTTTTAACAACTCTGGAGATTAGTCAAAGACTTGCAACAATTCAAGGATCTGAGGAGAGCAGGCAGTGTTGTGCCCTGTTCAGTTCAGGAATTCTCTCAGTTTCTTTCTGGAAGCACCACCGTTTCTCAAGGTACAGAATAAATAAGATATTTATAAGTTGGAAGCAATCAACTTTTTACAAATAATTTCATTTTAGTGTTTCCTCCTAACTCAATCTTATTCTGAGGTTTCAGATGGCTATACCAAATTATCCTTGAAGATCTATTTAAACCTGACGATTGCTATGACTATTACAATTCCAGAATGGCATTAGATATTAATATAACACTATTATTTTCCTCAAAATGTATAAAGCGCTTTATATATTTATCAATTGTTGTTACATGCAGTGTCTCATAATCATCATGAAAGTTCTGTGAGGAAGGTAACATGGTTCCCATTTTATGGATGAACAAAATAAGGTTCAAAGGGATATTGCAATTTACCTAAGGCCACCAAAAGAGTGAATGGGGGGATCACTCACTTTCTTCTCCGTCTCCTCCTTTTCATCCTTCTTCTTTTAAAATATTTTTTAGGGTAAAGTTTAAGAAGGATACAGTATAACCACCACTCAAGTCAAGAAATACAACATTACCAGAGTCCCAGAGCCCTTTGGTGTCACCTCTCAATTGTTATCCCTTCACTCTCCCCAAAAAGTAACTACTATCTTTACAGCTATGACAGTGCCTCCTTTACTTTCTATTTTACCACCCAAGCATTCATCTCTGAAAACTATGAATGTTTGTACTTTATATAAATAGAATCTGCATACGTGTGTGTGTGCATAAACACACGTATACACCATGTATATAAACACATACATATATATATAGTGAAAGTCTGACATTTTTCACCCAAACTATGCTTTATCCATGTTTAGGTGCAGCTAAACTTTGTACATTTTCCTTGTTGTATGCTATATGGTGATGGGTGTATTATATGAAGATATCACAATTTATGTATGCATTTCATTACTGATGGATACTTGGATTGTTTCTAGTTTTCATCTATTTCCAATAATGCTGCTATGAACATACTTGAATGTGTGTCACATTTCTACTGAATATATACCTAGAAATGGCACATCTTGATTTGGTAGAAAATGCCAATCCATATGTATACCTCTTCTGTGAAGTGCTTGTCCACTTTTCTATTTGGTTGTCTTTTTCTTATTGATTTATAAGAGTTTTTTAAAAAAAGTTTCGGTTATAAGCTCTTGGTTGTGTATGATAAGTAGCTTATTCCATAATTCCCTTTTTACTCTTCTAATGGTGACAAACAGAAATTCTTAGTTTTATTAATCTTTTCCTTTGTGCTAAGTGTGTTCTATATACTATTTAAGAAATACTTCTCTATCCTTACATAGAGGCCACTTAGATATTATTTTAATTATCTCCTAGAAGTATTACTTTTTAGTCTTTCACAGTTAGATCTAAAATCCATCTAGAAATTTTATTTTGTTGCCTATCATGTGAGGTATGGATTCCAACAAATTCCCAAATGTCTCAGGACATATTAAAATACTGCAATGCTACCTTTAAAGAACAAACAAACAAACAAACAAAAACTCAGGTGTTTTAGTTCAGTAACTAAATCAGACTTTTAAAATATTTGTGCCCAGCATTTCAAGTAATCCTTACTAGAAAGGTTGCTCTGAATTACCCAGCCATCTCTTACTAGAATCAGAAATCAGCCATCCTTGGACTTTTCATCTTTTTACATCTGTCTCCTTTTAGACATAATGCCTGCCATTCTGGACCTTTCATATGACCAAAGAGATATGGCACATGCCTCTTAAGCAGTTACAGAACAATATAAGACAATTACTTATTAAATACAAACTTGAGTGGTATAGACATTAAGTGCTTTGGAAACCAAGAAAAGGTAAAGTACTCTGTGATAGATTTACATTACAGAGAGGACTACAGAAAAATGCACAAGAGGGAAAAAGCCTCTAAGTGATGATGGCCAGATGAAAGTGAATATAAAACTAAGGCCAATAAGAGAAATGAACATGGCTGGCTACTGGACTCAGGAAGATCCTGACAATCTAGGAGGGTCATCCAGAGATTTTTGCCATGTCCAGGGGAAACAGGTAAATATTTTTTGGAGTTGAAATCCCCTAGTAATGAAAATCTTAAAGTTTGGGGCTCTATTTTGAGAACAATGGCAGGCAATAAGAAGGTTTGAACCACTGATTGACATAGTAATTACAGAGGTCTTCCTGATGGATTTGAGATGGAAGAAATGAGGGGAAAAAAATGGGCAGGAAAGACTTTCCTTATCACAGGTTAGAGCCCCAGGCCTAGGGGAAGACCATGTCTAATAGTGGCACCAAGCGATAGCAAAAAACAATGTCAGATAAATTAAAACACATGTCCACACAAAAACTTGTACATGAATATTTGTAGAAGATAGCCAAAAAGTAGAAACAGACCAAATGTCTATCACCTGATAAATGGGTCAACAAAATGTGGTATACCCATATAATGAAATGTTATTCCTAATCCTCTCTAGATCTCTTACTGTTCAAGGAAGGATAAGGAAAGTCTCAAAGGTGTGATATTTCCCAAGAATTTGAGAAGAAGTTTTGATCCAGAACTAATTTCATAAGTAGAGAAATGTCATTAACAGTGCCCAAATTGTCATAAAGTAATTTGTCTCACTTTCAACTCACGGAATGGGAACAAGAATGCACAAATTAAAAGCAGAGTATAAGAACGAAGACTTCAAAAAGGCTACAAAATTCAAATGGGCTTAAATAAAAAAGGAAATTATTGGTTCAAGTAAGGTTTTTGGGCTTCAGGCACAGCCTCATCAAGGAGCTCAAATCATGTCAAGATTCAGTCTCTTTCTACGTCTCTTGACTCTGTGTCCTTTGTTCTCTTTATTAACTTCATTCTTACTCAGGCTCTTCGTACATATTGTTCTCTGGCAATTCTACGTTTGCTTCCTGAATAATCTCAATGGAAAAGAAGGCTTCTCTCCTCCAAAAGTTCCAGTAAAAGGGCCAAGAAGTATTCTTATTAGCCTGGCATGATGACAGACTCTCTGATTGGCAGGTCTGGGTCACATGCCTGCCTCTGAAGCTGAGTGGTGGAGTCAACCACATGTGAACCAAACTCACCGAGAGTAGAAGCGGGGTAGAGTTGCCAGATTTAACAAATGAAAATACAAGATGCCAGGTTAAATTTGAATTTCAGACAAATGATGAATATTGTGTTGGTGTAAGTATATCCTATGCAATATTTTGTACATATTTACTTTAACATGTTATTTGTTGTTTCTTAGAAATTTGTTGATTCTCAGATTTCACTGGAAGTCCTGTATTGTAACTGGCAATCCTAAAGTGGGTACTTCTATAAAGGAAAATTAGAATGCTATTACAGAAAGGGGAATTGGTGCTCAGTAGGGAAAATTGAAATATCTGTGAAGAGTAGGCTAGAGAAGAGGCCAGTATATCTCTTTGTCCTTCTGAAACTACCACCCAAAGTATTAAGAAACCTCTTCAGTACAGTCAAGGGATAAACTAATGTCATGCTGAAAATATGCCAAATTTGCAATCCTAATTAAAGCATTTGGAGAGAACATGACTCATTCCAAAATAAGCCAAAGAAATTCATTCACCTACAAAGTCACTTTCTTCTTTCACGAAAAGTCACTTTCTTCTTTCACGAACGCGAAAATAAAGGACTTTGTTTTCATAAACCTGAATGTCTGAGGAAGTTTCAGTGAAAATAAGCGCATCAGTCCCCACATACCCATTTAACTAAAGAAATCAGTGACATACAAAGAATCATGAGTAAATGTAAATGTCACCACCCAAAGCCCCCTCAAGCAGAAGTCGGAGGAGAATTTGATCATTATGATCTCTTGAATCCAGATCTCATCCCTGATCTACAAACCTTAAAATTTCATTGAGTCCATTTACATAATACACTCTACAAAATTAAATTCCAAGTCCACATCATGACTGGAAAAATACAGGTTTCTGAGTTTTACGACTATAGCACACTTGCATAAGGTGTTCCATAACAAAGGCTCTTTGCAGAGGGACAAAATATGCCAAGTGAAATAAACTAAAATAAGTGCCCATATGTGCGCATATATAAAAAATTCATATAGAGAAATATTTATTCTTACTTATTTCCTATAGGAATATAAATGTGATTTTAAGGGGAGGTAATTTTACAAATTATAAATCTTCCATTTCGCTAATTCAAAAAAAAAAAAAAAGGCATTTTTAACCAGGCTTCAGACCTGTCACCTGAGCCACCCCTGGACCCTCCCTCAGCATCCACTTACACCTATTCAAACTTCCGTGTGCCTTCCAGGAATGAACGGGAATGGCTAAGAGGAGCGAGGCGGATGGATGCCCCACGTGATACCAAGGCATCTATTTTCCATCCCTAAAAGAACAACGACGCTATTTGTGGTTGCCAGTTGCCCATATATCATCCTCTCCCTCTTCTCTTTCTTTTCCTTCTCACACCTGTGTTTGTGAACCAACCTTAAAATCTTTTGCAAAAGCAAAGCAGAGCAGCTGGGGGTTGTTTGTTTCACATACCTTCTGGCTAGTGCCACTCCACAAATGTCCAATTCGCACTTCCATCTTGCCAGTCTACAGGGAATTTTCTGCTTTTCGTTGCTTTATTCGGGGACATTTTTTTTTTTTTGCTGTGTGTGGGTGTATGTGGTGGGGAGAGGGGTAAGCTGGGTGGGGAGCAATGTGCTCTTTGGTTGCTGAGTTTAGCTATCGCCATTTGTGATAGGGCAACAACTTTTAGGAGTTCAGCGGAACCACGCCAGCCTTTCTAACAAGAGAATAGACCGGTAGGTATTGGAAACAGTCGTGTGCTACAAGGGAAACAGCCAACATCTTATTTGCATCCATGCATAGCAACAATGCAATTAAGGCAAACTTCTTAGAGAATTAGATTGAGATGGTAATTAAAGAATTGTGCAGTGCATTTTAATGTGATCATAGAGAAGTAAATTATTTGGTATTGCTATATTCTCCCACTTCAGAATAAAATGCCCTGGGACCTTTAAATGAAAATTCCCTCAAATTTCACTGGTACTGGGGAACTGATTAAAGCAGAAACTACTTGCTTAAGATTTCAGTAGCTCTAAAGTTCACTACATTAAATTCCCCACAATGGAGAGCCTTCTTACAGCTCCGGAATGCAAGATACACAGTGAGGTTTTTTCCGATGCGTTGGCATTGTAGCGTAGGCCCCCAAAACTGAGGAAATCAGGCAGAAGTGCTTCTGTATTCGAAATAGAAGTAGCAGGAAGCCCCATCCTATATTTACTAACTCACGTTAAATAATCAGTGCCCATCATTCCCATTACCCACCTCCATTTTAAAAAAAAGAATGAAAAGAGCCCCTGTGTTTGAGCATTATGGACCCCACAGCCGAGGCATTTCCCTTTTATCTTGGCCAGAGGAGAAAGAGTTAAGGAGAACTGCCTCAGGAAGAGCTACATGAGGCAACGCGGGGAACCGTGCCTGGCTAGACCCTGTAGTTGCCACCATGAGCCAGGAAATAAGTATTGTGAGTGACACGTGTCCCCAGAGGACAGAGACTGGTGTTTGCATTCTACCTGGTGAGCTCACACACAAGGCCTGAGATTGCCTGAACTACGCGTGGAAGCAAGGGCTGCTCTGGGGAGAATCCTGTGCTTGTGCCAGTTGGCTTGATGGAGTGTGTCTGTCACATTGGCTCAAGCCCTCATGATTGGACCCTGCCCAAAAGGGAGGCCAGTAGAGATTAGCAGATGCCAGCAGTAAGAGGCTGAGAAGTGGGGGACTCCAAAGGTCAGCCAGGGTGTGCCATTCACATCAGGGAATTATATGAGGAGGTCCCTGTGTGTTTTAAGGGTATCAGGATCTGTTTTAAATAGGTATGGTAAGGCACACAGACACAGACAGGACTGTTATGAAGAAAGATGTTTATTAGACTCACAGATCCCTGGAAACAGGAAGCATGCCATATAGGGAGACACATAGGTTAGCACCAGAGTCGGTCAGAAGGCAGAGTGAGCCAGGGGCAAATGTGAGCAAGAGCCTTTATTGTGGTTACCCTGGGAAAGAACGTGTCAAGCAGGGTGAGCAGCTTTATGATTGACTAGTTTGAATAATTTCAGCAGTTTGTGGGGCATAGGAGTTGTCCTTAGTTGATTGGTACCTGGTCCTGGAGCAATAAAAGAGGGGGCAGGATTGTGGGCTCTAGACTGGTTAGTTTGTACCTAAAGGTGTGCTTCTGAGTAAGTCGTTTTCTGTTTCAAGAAACTGGCTGATCTCTCCAGGATCAACAAAGGCCCAAGTGTCAAAGTCTCCAGATAACAGAAAATAAAAGATAGAGCACCACCGCAGATGCCCGTGTCTGAGCTTCAAGAAGCAGCTACTATTACGATGCCACCCTGTTGGGAAGCTTGATGGTGAGCCCGTGTTAATCAGAAAGAACTGTGGCAGTATAAGGGGCATAAACCTTTGTCCTTCTCCCCAGATGGAGGAAAAACAACTGGAGTGAGATACGTGGCCAACCACTCTTAAGGGCTATGGGGAAATTTGCTCTAGAAGCTGCATTTGGAACAGTAATTTTCAAAATTACTGAGGTTGTTTTTTGTTTGTTTGTTTTAATTTTTGTTTAACATTTGTTTATTTTGGACAGAGAGAGACAGAGCATGAGCGGGGGAGGGGCAGAGAGAGAGGGAGATACAGAATCCGAAGCAGGCTCCAGGCTCTGAGCTGTCAGCACAGAGCTCGATGTGGGGCTCCAACTCATGGACCGTGAGATCATGACCTGAGCCAAAGTCGGAAGCTTAACCGACTGAGCCACCCAGGTGCCCCTATTTGTTTGTTTTTTAAATCAGAGGTGTTCTCACAACTTTCCAGCCTTTACATATTTATTTATTTGAAGTTATCCCAGTTTCCCAATATTGTTTTCTTTTCATTTTAGTTTTCTTCATCTCTTATACAACATATGTCTTGCAATAATTTTTCCCTTTCAATGATAAAGGATGGCTTCTTTTTTCATAGGCCCTTATGTATTTGACTATCTTTCTGTAGTCTTCACACACAAAATTTTGCTTCAGTTTTGAATTTGAATTAGAACTCTTAATATGTCTCCTTTTTCTTTTCTTTCTTTCTTTCTTTCTTTCTTTTTTTTTTTTTTTTGGTGGAATTTGGTTCTGGAGAGATGAAAAGCTGGAGGTTGGTCCTAATGTTTATTATCTCTTAGATGATGTGCTTTTCTTATTTGATTCATGTAGAGCTTTTTAAAAATATCCTTTTAATTAAAAAGAAATTCCTCATCTATGTCTTAAAGTGAGTCAACCTTTATTGATTTTGGACTGAAACATGATGACACGTTTAGACCAACTGGCTCGGATTTCTTTTGTCCGGAAAATGTCTTTTGTTTGTCACTCTTATTTCATTTTCTCTGGTTTTTAATCAGGAAACTTCTGGTGTTTTTAAGTTGACCCTTTTTCTGTTTTCCATATTCACCTTTCCATGTTGTAATTTTTAGTCTTCATTGGTTAGCAATATGTTCAAATGCAAACAACAAAACAGCAAACTGTGGATTAAACAAGCAGGATGGTTTGTTTTATATCACAAGAGGGTCAGAGTTAGGCAGGACACAGCTAGTGCAATGGTTTAAACAATGATTAAAACAATATCAGTATATTAGGCTCATTCTGTTTCTGTGTTCCTCCAGCCTTAGCATGTGGGCTTATTGCCTCTTAGTTTTAAAATGGTTGCTGCAATGGCAGTCATCATTACTGTGTTCCAAAAAGGAAATGGAGGCAAGAACAAAAAGGCAAAGAAGGCTTTCTCCCAGTGACATTCTGTCTTTTTATTTGGATGGAGATAGTCCAGGACTAACTCTTTGCCTATTGGCCAGACGTGGTCACATGCTTCCCTTGCTGGTAAGTGGCTGGGAAAGGGGTGTGGATGGGGTTGGCTAGCCCCCAGGAGTACCTGCTTCAAGTGTCTTCATGCTCTCTCTCTTTGTCATGGCAGAGGCGTTCAAATTGCTCCTTTATGTAGTTAAGCCATTTTTCCAGAACTAATTCTATTATTTTATGTTTCCAATGCAGATTTTAATTCTGTGATTTTTGTTTTTGGTTTCCATGATTTTTAATTCTCATTTTATTACTATCACTTTTTTGGCATTTTAAGCCTCTGCTTTTTTTATTTCCTTCTGTATGTCAACCTAACTTTTACAACCTTATTCTGCCCTCTCTTTATGATTTTTTGTTGTTATTTTTCTATGCCGACCATCATTTTGCCTCTCTTACTGAAAACAATAAGTTTATTTTTTTTTAATTTCCTGTAATAAGCATTTATAGTGGTGTAATTTCCTTTGAGTCTTTCATACAATACTCTATTTTTCTTATGTCAAGGACTTTTTCCCCCAAAGGCCCCATTTATTCATTTGTATATTTTTTTAATTTACTCTTGCTTAAGAATGAACTAAATATATAAAACTCACATATACCTCTTATTTTCCTTTGCCCCTGCTCCTAATGTCCACTTCAGTGCTTGCAGACTCCTAGTCTTGTTCTCAGATTTCATGTTATGGATGAATTGGTGAATTAATGATTGATGAATTAATGATTGATTTCCCCATCCCCCAATCCAATTTCCACTATCCAATAGCATTTATTTATTGGTCTGAGGAAAACTGCCCCACAGTTTTCAAATGTGAGAATTTATGTTCAGCACAATTATAGCAAAGTGTGACACACAGTTAGATCTCATTATATATAATATCACCACCACCATCATCACCATCATCACTATTAGAGGAAAGACTCATGTTAATCATCATCACATTTTACAAATGTAAAATCCAATGATTTGAGATAAACCATTTCACGAGAGCATAGAACAAAGGAACTAGAATCCATAACCAGCAAAGAAATTGAATCAATAATCAAAAACCTCCCAACAAGCAAGAGTCCAAGGCCAGATGGCTTCCCAGAGGAATTTACCAAACATTTAAATAAAGGTTAACATCTATTCTTTTGAAGCTGTTTCAAAAAATAGAAATGGAAGGAAAACTTCCAAACTCATTCTACGAGGCCAGCATTATCTTGATTCTAAAACCTGACAAAGACTTCACTAAAAAGGAGAACAACAGACCAATTTCCCTGATGAACATGGATGCAAAAATTCACAACAAGATACTAGCAAACCAGATCCAACAATACATTAAAGAATTATTCCCCACGATCAAGTGGGATTTATTCCTGGGATGCAGGGCTGGTTCAATGTCTGCAAATCAATGTGACACATCACATCAATAAAAGAAAGGATAAGATCCACATGATCCTCTCAATAGAGGCAGAGAAAGCATTTGGCAAAATACAGCATGTTTTCTTGATAAAAACTCTCAAGAAAGTAGGGATAGAAGGATCGTACTTCAAAATCAAAGGCCATATGTGAAAGATCCACCACTAATATCATCCTCAATGGGGAAAAACTGAGTTTTCCCCCTAAGGTCAGGAATACAATAAGGATGTCCACTCTCACCACTGTTATTCAACATAGTATTGGACATCTTAGCCTCAACAATCAGACAACACAAAGAAATAAAAGGCATCCAAGTCAGTAAGGAAGAAGTTAAACTTACACTCTTTGCAGATGACATGATACACGTACGTGGAAAACCCAAAAGACTCTGCCAAAAAACTTCTAGAACTTATACATGAATTTAGCAAAGTCACAGGATATAAAGTCAATGTACAGAAATGGGTTCCATTTCTATATATCAATAATGAGGCAGCAGAAAGAGAAATCAAGGAATCGATCCCATTTACAGTTGCACCAAAAACCATAAAATACCTAGGAATAAACCTAACCAAAGAGGTAAACAATCTATACACTGAAAACTATACAAAAAAAAAAAAAACAACTTATGAAGGAAATTGAAGAAGACACAAAGAAATGGAAAACATTCCATGTTCATGGATTGGAAGAACAAATATTGTTAAAATGTCAATAGTACCCAAAACAATCTACATATTCAATGCAATCCCAATCAAAATAACACCAGTATTCTTCACAGAACTAGAACAAACAATCCTAAAATCTGTATGGAACCAGAAAAGACTCCAAAAAGCCAAAGCAAACCTGAAAAAGAAATCCAAAGCTGGAGGCATCACAATCCCAGACTTCAAGCTGTATTACAAAGCTGTAATCATCAAGACAGTATGGTACTGGCACAAAAACAGACACATAGATCCATGGAGCAGAATAGAGAACCCAGAAATGGACCCACAAATGTATGGCCAACTAATCTTTGACAAAGCAAGAAAGAATATCTAGTGGAAAAAATACAGTCTCTTCAGCAAATGGTGTTGGAAAAACTGGACAGCAACATGCAGAAGAATGAACCTGAACCACTTTCTTACACCATACACAAAAGTAAACTCAAAATGGATGAAAGAACCTAAATGTAAGACAGGGAGCCATCAAAACCCTACAGGAGAAAACAGGCAACAGCCTCTTCGACCTCGGTGGCAGCAACTTCTTACCTGACATGTCTCCAGAGGCAAGGGAAACAAAAGCAAAAATGAACTATTGGGACTTCATCAAGATAAAAAACTTCTGAACAGCGAAGGGAACAATCAGCAAAACTAAAAGGCAACCGATGGAATGGGAGAAGATTTTTTGCAAATGACTTATCAGATAATGGGTTAGTATCCAAAATCTATAAAAAGCTTACCAAACTCAACACCCAAAAAACAAATAATTCAGTGAAGAAATGGGCAAAAGACATGAATAGACACTTTTCCAAAGAAGGCCTCCAGATGGCCATCAGACACATGAAAAAATGCTGAACATCACTCATCATCAGGGAAATAAAAATCAAAACCACAACAAGATATCACCTCACACCTGTAAGAATGGATAAAATTAACAACTCGGGCAATAGCAGATGTTGGTGAGGATACAGAGAAAGAGGATCTCTTTTGCACTGCTGGTGGGAATGCAAACTGGTGCAACCATTCTGGAACATAGTATGGAGGTTCCTCAAAAAGTTAAAAATAGAACTACCCTATAACCCAGAAATTGCAC
This sequence comes from Prionailurus viverrinus, assembly GCF_022837055.1. NCBI lineage: Eukaryota > Metazoa > Chordata > Mammalia > Carnivora > Felidae > Prionailurus > Prionailurus viverrinus. The sequence goes on from NC_062578.1 coordinate 40,273,748, forward strand.
TACTAGGTATTTATCCAAAGGATACAGGAGTGCAGATTTGAAGGGGCACATGCACCCCAATGTTTATAGCAGCTCTATCAACAATAGCCAAAGTATAGAAAGAGCCCAAATTTCCATTGGCTGATGAATGGATAAAGAAGATATGGTGTGTGTGTGTGTGTGTGTGTGTGTGTGTGTCTTTATGTGTGTATATATATATATATATATATATTATGTGTATATATACATACTCAGCAACAAAAAGAATGAAATCTTACCATTTGCAACAATGTGAATGGAACTAGAGGGTATTATGCTAAGCAAAATTAGTCAGTCAAAGACAAATATCACATGACTTCACCCATATGTGGAATTTAAGATACAAAACATGAATATAAGGGAAGGGAAGCAAAAATAATATAAAAGCAGGGAAGGGGACAAAACATAAGAGACTTAAATACAGACAACAAAATGAGGGTTGCTGAGGGGGTTTTGGATTGAGGGATGGGACAAATGGGTGAGGGGCATTAAAAGGGACACTTGTTGGAATGAGCACTGGGTGTTATAGGGGATGAATCAATGGATTCTACTCCCGAAATCATTATTGCACTATATGCTAACTTGGATGTAAATGAAAAATAAATAAATAAATAAATAAAACAAAATATATTGAACAGATTTATATATATATATGTGTATTTATGAACATAATAGGTATTACTAGTGTATTTCTACAGTGCAGTCAGCTTTATAATTGAGGTATCTATTTGAAGTAAGGTACATGAAATAAAATGTATAGTAAGCACTAAAACTGTTAAATTTGTGATTATAATAGTTATTTTCTTTGACCATGGATTGAAATTAATTAAGCTAAATGAATTTTGAGAATGATTTAAAACTTTACTCCAAATGTAAATAAATTCATTGTGATTCAATATTTTAAAAAAAGATACATAACAGATGAACATAAGGGAAGGGAAGCAAAAATAATATAAGAACAGAGAGAGAGAGAGAGATAAACCATAAGGTAATCTTAAATACAGAGAACAAACTGAGGGTTGCTGGAGGGGTTTTGGGTGGTGGAATGGGAGAAATGGGCGAGGGGCATTAAGGAGGACACTTGCTGGGATGAGCACTGGGTGTTATATGTAAGTGATGAGTCACAAAATTCTATTTCTTAAATCATTATTGCACTATATGTTAACTAACTTGGATGTAAATTATAAATAAATAAATAAATAAATAGCATATATGACACCATTAAAAAAACAAATAAACAAACAACAAGAACAAAGCAACTAGACCAGCCAGGCAACAGGCAGAGGAAGGAAGTGGTTATGGCTGCAGCTGTGTCACAGAAGGCTTACCTGAGGAAGTAGTGCTTAAGCTGAGCTGAGAGAAATGATGTATCAATCAGGACTATTTTATTTGTCATCGGGTTTCTAGCGAACAGACTTCAATAAAAGGGCGGTGATTGATTCAAGGCATTGAGAAGTCCAGGCCAGATCAGGCTTCTGGCAGATAATCCACCTCTCCATTATCTGACTCTGCTATCCTCTGTGTTCATTAATTCTCCAAAGGTCTCCAGAATTCACAGAAAGACAAAGAGCAGCTCCATATTAACTTTCTACCATGTTTGCTAACACTTCATGCAAAGGGAACAGCACATGGAGAACAACTAAGAACAGTGTCTGTCTTCATTTTCCTCCTTACTATTTTGAAGCCTCTCTTGCCTTCAGTACCCCCAGTGTATATTCTGTAAGAGTTGTGATCTTTGAATGGTTGTAGAAATGGAAGTTCCAGTCTGACTCTGTCTGAACACCCCTAGGCAAGCACAGTGTTTTGCAATTTGTGTAAATTATGTGTCCAAGAGAGGATCAAAGAGTGAGGAGAAATTTTCCTTTCATGGTACCTATTCAGCTACATGGTTTTATTTTTAGAGAGTAAATGTCCATGGGACATGGATTTTATTCAGCAAATCAGCTCCAACCAGCTTTTTAAAAAAGTGAAAGAACTAATTAATTCTGTAACTAAAGAAAATTCCTCTCAGAGTCTAATAAATTGCTGACTTCAGCTTCTAGTGTTATGAGGTTTCATCTTTTTTGAGCCATCATGAATTTTTAACTTGAGAGCTATGGGAGACTTTTTTAGGGGATGAGTGAAATTGCCTGATATTAATTTATCTCTGATGATCACATGAGATATATTTGAGAATTAGTCAACTCTTTGTGTTCAACTGGAGTGGGGAGGGGGTGTTGGAGGGGAGTCAAGTGTTGCTTTCTTCTGGAATACCATAATGCTGGCCAGACTACTATTTGGCATGGGTTGATAGAAGGAGAGTTAATCATTGGATCAACAGAGTAGATTTAGGCTTTCAATGCCCCTCTTACCCTAAAATTCTGTATCTCCATTACTCTATATTTAAGAGAATTAGTAAAACAATAGCCACTGAATTCCACCTGTGGATAAATTGCTTGACCCGCCTTGTACATGACATGCTTTCTCCAGTTTGCCACTTACTTGGTGAGAAGAGAGAAAGAATGGATTATTTACAAAACAAAATAATATGTTAAAGTAAGTAAACAAGGAGGCCATTACACTGAAGTGGCTCTAATGCCTTGGCAGCCCACGTAAGCAAAACCTAAGCCAGGGTTAACTTCTGTAAATGTACTGATTTCCAAAAAAGAACAAATTTAAGAACAACCAGCCTCAAAAGGCCAATTAGACTTTTCCAAATAAGGCAACCGATTAAACTGTAGCAAATCACATAATTTCTTTGCTTCACTTCCTCCTCCTCTGCATATAGCCTCTCCCTTAACCTTTCTTAGTTTGGCATTGGCCAATTCCAACCCATCTTTGGTCAAATAAACTCTTGAAAATTTCAGTGTGACTCAGTTTATCTTTTGATGGTTACCAGTGAAATTATTGTGCAAGGAATAAAAAGCAGACTCTATAAACTTTCTGCAGGTCAAAGCAATGACAATTTTTTGTGAAGGATTCCACGCAAGCAGGTCCATTTATTAAAACAGAGCCAACTCATCCGAAGGTAGATGGTGTGAAGTCGAATTTCAAGTCTATGCAACTGCTTAACAGGAGGCACCAAAGACCCAATGTCTGTGATATGCTTTGTGGAATACAGAATCTTGCCGTTTGACAATAATAGAGGGACTCAGGATATGCAGCAATGGTGAATGAGGCTGGAGACACTGGATTCAAATGTCAGATCTGGATGAGGAGCAATGTGGAATCACCTTGCAAACCGTAAGTCTCTCTCTATAATCTGATATTATTGTACACAACTGTTCCACCTGATTAATGAAGGAAACTGGGCTCTTTTAATTCTCTCGAGGTGGAAGAAAGAAACAGAGCCGGAGGTATCTTTTTTGTTTATAAGTTACGCAAAAGTACATTTGTAATGCAAACTGTGGAGGCATAATAACACTTACAGACTATGAACGCCCACCACGTGTGAGGCACCGGCCAAAAGAATACACATAAATGCTCATTTTGCAGTCATCAAAAAATTGAGGGCAGAATCATTTTACCTATTTTGTAAGGGAAAGACTTAAAACCTCCGACTGCATCATTAATTTGCCATAAATAGCATGGTAAATAGCAAGAATGATGGGAAGAGGTATTGTATGTCTGACAAGTGGAAAATGAAATATGAGAATTAGAAGAAAACAAAAGAAACCCAGAACAAGCATGGCTTAGAGTATGATTAGGATAGATTTAACTTAGAAACTCAGCGATCTGGAACCTGGAGAGTATACACAGATTTATTTCTAGTTTTTAGTTTATTGATATTTTTGGTATTGACTGTATATCATTCGACCCTGAAGATGGACAGGTAAAACAAAAGGAACGTCCCAAGTCACCGTGTCATTGTTGCCCAGAGCGAATAGCACTGCTCCAGTCCATAGCTGCGGAGTCAGGACCATGTTCCCTTAAGTAATCCTATCAGACCTCATTTTGTTTATCAATAGCAATATCCATGCTTCTTAAATATCAAATATCCACTATATCCAAGAAGCAAATATCTAATCCAAAACTTAATGCAGATAATTACTGAATCATATATCCCTGGGAAGCAATTATTTTTAAACAGCCATAGCTGTTTTGATTACATGGACATTTAGGTTCCCTCTTTGCCTTGTTTGGCCTCAAAAGAAAGATGGCAGGATCAAAAGAAAAATGCAGTACTGGTTTCGTGACAGTAGAAGAGAGATTTTTAACAATTCAGGATATAAAGTGAAACCAGAATCACGTTAGGATCTTAGTCTTACCTGGAAGATATGTAAAGATGCCACTGCTGTTTTTCATAATTGAAGGGAGACCCCGGTGTTTTTGTGTTATTCTTTCATTTTTCTTTTTTCCTTTGCCATGAGGAAATGCTATTAAAAGTTGCAAATGGTATCCATACCTGAAGTGTACTTAAACACTGCGGGGTCTCGTACTAGTCAGAAAACTTCGCTCTCTCCCAGTTTTTTCAGTTCCACAGTGTTCTGTGATCAGCAATCCTAGTGCCTTTCTTGCACTATTCCAATCAGTAGGGCATGATGAATGGTTGAGAAAACTATACAGATTAGATCACACAGCTAATTTTTATGACCGCACTCTGAAACAGGTTTTGCCCCCCATGAACTCCCCACATCATCCCCCCCCCCATATCATTTATTGGACCACTCTTTCTCTACATTCCTCCTTTCCTTTCCTTCTTTCCCCTGGAATACACATTGTTCCTTGCACTTTCTTTCTGTCTCAATTTATCTTATATATTTCCATTCTTCTCCTTTTTGCCTTTCCCCCCTTCCTTTTATTTTCCCGCCATTCACCCTTCCCTGTAATGAGCAGACCATTACACATAATTTATCTATATTTAAAATACTGACATTATTTATGAAAGAAGCTTTCTGGTGAGAGAAGGAACCTAGTGACTTTTTCCCCTTGAATTATTTTTCCCCAAGGAGAGAGGAGGGTAAGCAGGTGGAGAAGTAAGAGAGAGAGAGAGAGAGAGAGAGAGAGAGAAATATTCGAACTCAGCAGAGTATCATTCGCATCATACAGAGGTATTTAAAAATATATATGCTGTTTAAAATAAAATAATAAAAATACATGCTAGATTTTGGCATATTTGGGGTGTTTAGCTTTCTAGTTAGTTTTGTGACTGATGGTGGCCTAACCTATATATTCTCACCAATTTTCTCTCCATTTGAAATTTTCCACATTTTCTTTTGATTCTGTGCTTAGTTATTAAGAGTAGTTCAGTTTATACCAAGATTCAAATTATACTATAAGCCACTATGTACCAAAACCTCTGGGAACATACATTAACAGTCATTATTTAACACAAGTATTGAGATTTAACAATATTGTATGCATTAAGGTCATTTTTCAAAATATGGTAAATTTTGAATTTATGTTTTAATACAAAAGCAATCATGACACAACTAATGAGATTATAAATGTGTTTGTGTGCTATTAAATAATTATTAAAATTTGTGGTTTGCTTTTTAATAGAAATATTTTCTACATTGAAATCCTCTATATAACAGAAATGTCATTTCACATTAAGTGAAAACTCATCTCTAATATTTTACGATAGTCCTTCTTTTGGTAAAAATGTAAACATACATATACCACATGGATATTGTAATTTTTAATTCCTAACACATCATTGAAATAATGTATCTTATACATTTTGACAACTATCTTAATCCTATCTCATGCAAGACACAATTTGAGAGGCACAATGGAAAGAATTACTACTTTTTTGCTTCTGGTATTTCATACCAACTCATGAAGTAAATCAACCCAGTAAATTTCGGCAGTAAATTCCCAAGGGTGACCTACACTTTGGAAAGTTTGGCTCATTTTTGATACTTCCTCCTCACAATGTGTAGACTGCGTGGTCAAGTTTCTTCATGTTCCAGCCTTGTTTCTGACTCCTTCGACCCATTCTATGGTGTGCTGCTTTCCTGCTGTTCTCATTCCAAGTGAAGTCTTGTGAGAATGACAGGGTCGGTCCTTCTGCAGCTGGTTCCTTCCTGCCCATGGACGAGCTGTTTCAGCACTCAGCCTTATCACCCTCTCTTACTCAGTTCTCTGCTCCCTGCCCCCTTCCCCCTGCCCATATTTCTGTCTTCTTGTCCCTTCCCTGGTGCTAACAAAATGTTACCTAAATGCCTCTTCTTTCAATGGCTCCAAACCTGCTCTAGCTTCGTTCATCCCCTGCACAATTGTCTATTGTTATTGTAGCAGTTAGCACAAATGGGGAGCTTGTGCTCTGCCAATGACTGAGTGCAGTGCTTCCTAAATCTAGGAGGTAGGTGCATTTGTTACTCCTCTTTTATAAATGATAACATTAAGCCTTAGAAGGGCAAATGGTTAGTGAGCACTAGACATGGGATTTAAGCCCGGAAGCAAGATTTTCTCTGTTCTGCTAAATTATTTTCTTAACTATTCACTGCAGTCAACTAAATACATTTTCTTATTAAAAGTGTTGTGGATGATAATAATAATTAGAGTAGGGAAAAGGTCATGAAAGTTCTTTGAATACTGTAAAAATGTTCCACCAGTGCAGGGTTGTGAAAATAATAATTTATGGTTCTCAAGCCCTTTCATATCACCTCATTTAACTTACTGTTAGAAAATTATGTTGATTATTCTAACAATCTGATTAATTGGGAACATTCCATACAATCCATACACAGACTCCCAATTTCAAGGAGTTAGAAAAAAACAAAACATTTCATAGGATTTCCTCTTTCTGTGATGGGTAAGGAAGATGTTACAGGAACTTAGGGTCATGGGCTTGGAATCTACTTAACTGTATTATTGTACAATAAGCGTGCATTAATCAGGCAGCACCCATAATCAACATGAAAGAATAAAAACAAGCTTTTACTATTAAAGCATTACTATTGATTTTTATAAACACCAAAATAATACCCCTTCCAGGCCCATTACACAGGTAATAATAACCATTCATTTAATTAATACTGACTCAGAGTGAAAAATTCAATCTGAGTACTTATAACACCCACATTAATATCAAGAAGGTTCATTAGAATTAATACCACAATAAATATAAAATGAATTAGTAATGATTACACCATCATTTTAAAGCATTCCTATTTGTACTCCTGTATTTACTTTAATCACCATCACTCTAAATAGCAATTAACAAAAGCTGGGCTGGGCATATTTATGTAGGAATAACAAGGCATATAAATGCGACCCATTGCAAACCACGCACGTTTTATCTACACTCATGCATCAACACGCCCAACGGTATGGGAGGTTACTAAAAATGACATATTCTTTATAGCATTGGTGAGAAAAATAAAACCATTCTACAGTTTGGCTTCCTCCCTGGTTTTAACTTGTTCATCCCTTCTCAATAGCTACATTCTGATTCAAGATGCTAGCGCAATGCCCAGCGCGCATAGTAGGAAGACCATTAACCTTTTTTGAATAATTTCTGAGTTTCCATGGTACAGATTCGTCTGGCAGGACTACTGGTTACACTTGGGTGCTTAATTTCAATGATGATTACAGAGAATCTGTCATTGATTAGCTATGTATGCAACCAATACTGGACAGAAGTTATTTGCTAAGGGAGAGGAGATCGTGGGCTCTGTCACTGCCAGCTGCCCATACTGAACTGGGATAAGAAATATAACACATTACTTTTGCAGAATGAGTTATCTGGGAAGGAATTTAAGGAAAGAAATCATGGCTCTTTGTTTCACATTCTTTCTATTCCCATTCTTTTGTGGCTGAACCTTGATCTTTTTGGACATTAGGAAACTACCTCAATAAGAGCAACTCAGATAAAAGAAGGAAACAGGAAGAGAAACTACACCAGCAACGCTCTCCCCCTTTCCTTTCATCCTGTTGCTATGGCTCTTGCAGAATCTTAAGTCCTGATCATATTTGAATTGGGGAAAGCTGAATAGAATAGAAAGTAGTTAAGTTGCTATTAACTCAAAACATTATTTGTATTCACTCGTAAGTACTGGTTAGTCAGAAACATTTCATAAATTATTGACAGTGTGATAAAGGGAAAATGTCTCCAAAAGAATGTCACAAAGGCCTTAGCACATTAGAGGGAAGCACGCAGTGTGTTTTTGATGGGGGGAAGAAGGCGCTCCTATTAGAAAATCTGGTTCTATTTGGGATTCACGTGCTGCCTGATGAGTAGATTATCAAAGCTCTGCTCCGTACTTACCCCTTACATCATCTGTTTTCGCTTTTAGTTGCTTTAATCTTCTGTCCTGTTCACTTGTGTGACTGTCTACCCAGAAGAGAAGCGAGGGATTTGCTGACTGTGGAGACAGTGACTGTAAGTGTTTCAAGAGACTATGCGCCTTGAAAACCAGAGAAGCAATGAGCAAGCTAGCGTTTATTTGAAAGGTAAACATTAAATCCAGGTACAGAAACAAAACACAATTTATTATCCTATTGATCACCAAGAGACTAATGCCTTCCCCTTTCCTAAAGACATTTATCCAATAAGCTTTGTACACACCACAGCAACAATCTGTAACCCACTTACGGAAGTGTCACGACTACAGCATTAATTACTAGTGGTATGTGGCTTGGAAATGGTTTCCTGGTGAAGTGGCTTGTATAGCTCACAGCCTGGCATAAAACCACATTCCAGTCTTTTCCACCTCCAACCTGAGGCCATTCTCCAGCTCTGAAAGAGAAAGAAGATAGAATATTCTCAGCGTTCCTTCCTTTCTTTTCTCAGCACACAGTACGCACCTACAGGTAAACACTCTAATCTGCCCTGACAGAAATCCACCATTTCTGAGCAACTACTTCGTACCAGGAAATTTATATAATTTTTTGAATCTTTGAATGACTTAATGACATGTTAGTCTACGCATTGATAGGTGAGATTCTATGTAAAATAACTCAATAAATAGGTTATATTCAATCAACAGATAAACATCACTTACAAAGAGAAAGCAGCTTTTTAATGGGTATCCCCACCACGCACGCACGAAAAAAGGTCTTTCTATTTAATCATGAAGCTTCATAAGTAAAGGAGGTTCGCAAACTAAAGACTAAAGAGTAAACAACACAGGTGATAAATAACACACACCATACCACCAGTCTCATGAGCCATCTCATAGAGCCATGCACCTGTGGGGGGGCATTTGTAAACACATTGTATCCCAGCCCCCCCAGGCACACATGTGAAGTGGGTGGACTCTTCTCTCCATCTTTGTCAAAAACATTTTATTAAACACCTGGTCTAATTACAGAATGCTGTGCTAGGTACTATGGAGGTTTTAAGGCTTAGCTCAATTGTGTGAGAACACAAGACTGTCTCATTTTGGATCAAGCTATTGCCTCTATTCAATGTGCGTGATAGCTTTTGAGAACACTCTTGGAGATCATAAAAGTATCTAGGCACTCTGCCACCATCTACTTTGGTCTATAGCATGGTGGAAGGAGTGTGAAAACAAGGAAAGTGGATAGATGAGAATCTAGATAGATGATGTTCCAGTCCAGGGAGAAAGAGAATGTAAGAAGACATCAAGGGAAGTGGAAGATTCATCACCATCATCATCATCATCATCTCTAATCTTTATCAGAGTTTGCTGTGCATAGGCACAGTGCTAAGTGCTTGATGCGCATTATCTCATTCATTCTCACAATAATTATTTCATTAAGAAACTACTATTTCTCAAATTACCGATGAGAGAGCTGAGGGTTAAAGAAGGTTAATCTAGCTCCAACACGCTGGCAAGTGGCAAAGTCTGGGCTCAGGCTTAGGATGTCCGACTCCAACGCTTGCAGATGTAGTCATCACGTGTCAGGAAGCAGAAGGAGAAAAAGAGCACCTGCAATTCATGAAAAGATCAGACATGAACCTGTGCTCCTGATGCTACTGGCATGATAGGGAGGCAGGAGCCACTAGTCAGGATGAGCCTGGTTCCTCTCAGAGGGTGGCTCCCCAGGTAGCCGTTCCTCAGTTGTTATTTGCAGCCAGCCATGCTGGTTGACTCTCCCACTCTCTCTTGAGTTGGCAATACATAGTAATGGGGAAATGATGGGCTATGCAATAAATAATTTTGGAACAAAAACATTTTTTAGCAAACTTTTTACTCCAGTATAACATACATACAGAAAAGCAACCAAATCATGGGTATTTAGTTCAATGAGTTTTTCACAAAGTGAATACACACCTGTGTAACCACACCTACGTAACGTATAACCTTTGTCACAGAGAAACAAAGTATTACTGGCCTCTAGTAGCCCCCCTCATCTCCAGTCACTAATTCTCTTAAAGTGTGACCACTAACCTAACTCCCAAAACTATAAATTAGTTTTGCCCATTTTTGAACTTCATAAAAATGGAATCACATTGTTTTTTGTTTTTTTTTTAACGTTTACTTATTTTTGAGACAGAGAGAGACAGAGCATGAACGGGGGAGGGTCAGAGAGAGGGAGACACAGAATCTGAAACAGGCTCCAGGCTCTGAGCTGTCAGCACAGAGCCCGACGCGGGGCTTGAACTCACTGACCACGAGATCGTGACCTGAGCCGAAGTCGGCCGCTTAACCGACTGAGCCACCCAGGTGCCCCAGAATCACATTTTGTACACACACACACACACACACACACACACATATACATATATACATATAGTGACTGGCTTCTTTATTTCAATATTTTGTTTGAAAGATTTATTTGTGCTATAGCAACTAATAATAGCTTATTCTATGTGATGTATAAGACCCATTGTACAAGTAGACCATAATTGTTTTATTCAATACACTGTTGATGAATATGTGTGTTATTTACAATGTTGGGTGCAGACTAGAGAGAAGTCTTAGAGCTGTTCAAGGTGGAGAGTTGACTCCTGTCCATGTGGATACTGTTGCTCCTGGTTCTCAGCCCATGGATGGCCCAATTTTGTACCCTTAGAGCAACAAAAAAGAAATGGAAATGAGAATTATGAGAGAATGAACTCCATATAAATATGAGAAACAGTGTGAATGTAAGAATTACCAATTATTAGACTAATCTTTGGCAGAGAAAAATTTCAACAGACTTCTCTATCCATGAACATTATGCCAGAAGTAAAAAAAAAAAAAAATGAAGAAATAAGAGAAGTAGAAAAATGTACTCTGATCTTCTAAAAATGAAAGTAGGCCAACTAATAAATTACTGAGACATTTTACTTGATTTTTTATTATTCTAGATTATTAACTTGATTGCAATTTAAAAACAAATACATGTTTACTATTAATAATTCAAAATCAGTACTCTAAATCACAAATTTGTTAACCACGAATTGTAGACAATTACACAAAACAATATCACTACCCCGAAATAATGATTGTTAACATTGGATGATCATATGGACCAAAGGAAGAATGGAAAATTAGAAAAAAATATTTTTGTTACATGCGATGAAATTATATATGCTACTTTTAAATTAAAAAATTATTAAAATTAGGGATGCCTGGGGCACCTGGGTGGCTCTGTCAGTTAAGTGTCTGACTTCAGCTCAGGTCATGATCTCACAGTTTGTGAGTTCCAGCCCCGCGTCGGGCTCTGTGCCGACAGCTCAGAGCCTGGAGCCTGCCTCAGATTCTGGGTCTCCCTCTCTCTGCCCCTCCACTATTCATGCTCTCTCTCTTTCTCTCTCTCTTTCTTTCTCCCTCTTTCTCTCTCTCTCTCAAAAATAAACATTAAAAATTTTTTTGTTAATTATTAAAATTAGGGGAGTCTGGGTGGCTCAGTCTGTTGAGCATCCGACTCTTGATTTCAGCTCAGGTCGTGATTCCAGGGTCACGAGATGGACCCCCACGTTGTCCACACTGAGCATGGATCCTGCTTAAGATTCTCTCTCTGTTGCTCTGTCCCTCCCTTACTTGCACATGTGCTCTCTCTGTCTCTCAAATTTAAAAGAATTATTAAAATTAATTTTACATGATTAAATTGAAAAAGTGAAGCTAAAGTGACTATTAAAGTAATGCTTAAATTTAAATAAAAATGTTAATCACAAGGAAAACTACTTTTCAGAAGTCCTTATATGCTTTCAAAAAAGAAGATTATGAAAATCATCAAGCTATGAGGATAATTCTTTTTACTTGCACATCACATTTTAGCTGCTTCCTATGACATATGTGAAGCTAACAGTCTTAGACTTTCTCCCCCCTTCACCACTTCCTGATTTGGGATAGTTGGAGTATTATTTTGATACTAATAATTTTACACTTTTAATAACTTTAATAATTATATATTATATATTGTTATAGATAATTATTAGGAATTATTTTAATAATTTATACTTTAGTCTCTAATAATTATGAAGTTACAGCTCTTTTCTTTTTTAATGTTTACTTTTTGGGAGAGAGAGACAGAGCATGAGCAGGAGAGAGGCAGAGAGAGAGAGGGAGACACAGAATCTGAAGCAGGCTCCAGGCTCTGAGTTGTCAGCACAGAGCCCGACGCAGGGCTTGAACCCACAAACTGTGGGACCATGACCTGATCTTAAGTCAGACACTTAACCGAATGAGCCACCCAGGTGCCCCTTAAGTTACAGTTCTTTAGCCAGTTTTGACATTTATGGGTTCTTTTTAAAATTTTTTTCTTTTGTGTGATTTAAATATATGTAGGTTTCTTCCTATTTTTTTTTTTTTTTCAAGAGGAGATCACTGTTTCTCTTTTGCTGAGGCCATGTTCATTACAGAATCTCTACCTATTGCCTTTATACTTAGATTATGTCTTGGCTAGTATTCTTTGGTCATACTTTATTTTTCCTCAAACTGTTTAAACATTGCTCCCTCACAGTCTAACACTGACTGTTGTGGGGAAATTCAAAATCAGTCTGATCTCCCCACCCACTTAGTTCATGATTTTTTATGGATATTTACAACATTATTTCCCTATATTTGTCATTCATTTTAATTAACCAGGATGTAGTTCTGTGTGATTTTTCAGAGTTCCTGAGATGCAGAGGAGTTCTCACTGTGTAGATTCAATGCATCTCTTCATCTCAGGAATTGTCTTTCGTTCTAACTTTGTATAATTTTTATGCTCTGCTGGGCTATTTATTCCGAGGTTATCAATGATAGATTATATTGAAGTCTCTTTTCTCATCATATCTTTCAAATCTACTGTTATTGCTTTGTTCCCTTTGCCTTTTTCCTTTGTAGTCACTGTCATGATCCTAAAAGTTAGCTAGTAAATTGAATTTTTTTGTAAAATGAATCAATTTATCTTTCTTTCTTTCTTTTTCCTTTCTTTATTTCTTTCTCTTTCTCTCTTTCTTTCATGTCTTTGCTTTTCTCTTTCATTTCATAAATTGGCTTTCAATTTGCTTTCTTGCCTCTTCCATGTCCTTCTCATTCACTGCACTGTTTTACTGATTTTGTCTTTGAACTCTCATTGTATTTCATAGGATGAAGCATATTATGTTCCTTTTCCTTTTCTTCATAATCAATATCCTAATATTGCAGGGTCTTCATGCTATATATATTATGTTCTTTCCACACTTAACATGAGAAAATGTACTGACCATAAAATTAAAGACTCTCTGTAGGGCTTTGATAGGGATCTCAAAAGTCTAAAAAATACAAATTATGTTTTCTCAATAAAACTTCCCTGTTTGCAGACATTTTTGATAGCTGCTATTTGCTATGATAAAGTATGATAGAACCTTCATGTTTTCTTTCCTATCAATCTCTACCTAGCTAATTATCTTTTCCTCTGAGTTACAAGGGAGAACAAGACTTAAAGTGAATGCAATAGACCCGGCAGTGTGTGTTAGTGTGTGTGTGCATATGCACACTATAAGATGAAGGAAGGGGGTGATTAAATGTTTATCTGGTCTCTCATTCTCTCTCTCTCTCTCTTTCTCTCCCTCCTTCCCTCTCTCTCTTATACTCTTATACTAAGATTGACTCCACATAGTTTGAGTGTAACCAATTCCAAGAGGGAACAATTTAGGCATGATAATCATTAAACTATTAACAAACTATTTCTGTGTCAATTGAAGATTTTCTTGAAATTCTCTTTTGTAAGATCTTGCGCTGAAAACAATATTAGTTGGCCACTATTTGATGCTGAGTTTCACATTACACTTACCCATTCTTCCTTACAGAGAAAACAAAACTTTAAACTAAGAGATTCTTGAAATCTTAAGAAGGAATGGAAGCAGTATTCTAAATTTGACTGTGAAATTACTAATGTAGAGTAACCTTTCCTGGAGAGTGAGACTAATTCTTTATCACAGCCCTCAATAGGTTTTATTTTTAAGGTGCTTAGGATGGCCCCTAAGTCCCATGTCAAATCCCATAATATTCCTTTAAGATATTAAGAGATGATGCTTAAAATTCTGAAGTTTCTGTAACTGAAGTTAAAATTCTCCCTACAAATACATATAACCGATAATTTTCAGAGAGTAAGTTTTGGTAAGTGTTGGGGGGGCATCTAGAGAATTTGGCACTTGGCACTTTGGCACAACTGGAGGAATTGTCTGAGGGTACAAGAACAGCCGGCACTTGTGTGACAACTGCCGGTTACCTTACAGGTTGGTGGAGGCCCGGCCTTGCTTCCCGGAGAATACTTTTCCCAGCGGCAACTCTGCCGGTGTTGGACATACCCAATCAATGAATTTCAGCTGTCATCGCGATCGACACGGATCACTGAACAATTGACTAGACTGTGATGATCAGTATTGATTGTGAATGTGTCTGAAATTAAAATATTGGATACACTATAGACTATTCATTTTGTGAACGTGAAATACAGGCATTGAACCATGAGTCTTTAATTCCCATGCTGGTCACCTCATCTTATACGACCAAGACATTCATTCTCCTCCATTTTTGCTTCTAAGAGAAGGAGAAATTTAAGTGGTTTCATCAGAGATACAGGTAAGCACCTGAGATTTCTTCAGCATTTTTTAGAAGGGAAAGAAAAATATACTCTAAAAAAATCACAACATGTAATGATCATTCCTATTGACGTACTATAGAGATATACCTTCGATCCCCTGTGTAAATTCTGTGAATGTAAGGACAGTATTAATTCATTCACTCAACTCATAATTAAGCAGGCATCATGATGTGTCAGGCACTTTCTGCATACAGAGATTCAGGCACTTTTCTAGAGGCAGCAATACAATAACGCCATGCCTTCTGTTGCTCCCATAGTCTGGTGGGGTGGGGGTAGGGGGGCAAACTTGATAAAACAACCGCATCAGTAAATGTAAATTTTAGAGGAGCGTAAGTACATTTTCAGTGAGGTGTCTGGCACCGTGAGTGCGGAGTGGAGGAAGGAGATAAATGAGGCAGGCAGGGTGAGGTTTGCTGAGGAAACGATCATTAGCTGACACATGATATTAGAGGAGGGTTTCACCTGAGAAAAGTAATTAACTATGCAAAGAGAAGGGCACGGCTGAAGATGCAAGAATAATCCAAGCAGAGAGCAAAGTGTTTTTGCAGCTGAAATGGCACAGTATTTTAAATTTGGACAAGGTGAGGGTGGCTAAGGGTAAAGAGCAAGAGCAAGTAAGGTGAGACATGAAGCTGGAGGGAGAGGCGGGCACAAACAAATGCAGAGGCTTAGAGTAGAATGACATATGCTCCCGTGAGTCTAAGACAGTCCCTCTGACGCCTGCTGTCCAGTGTAATTAATAATAACATACCTTTCAATCCTAAATGCAGTCCAGCGTGCCAAGGAAGGGACACGATCATCCTGCTCAAAGGCCTTATTAGCGGGGCGCCTGGATGGCGCAGTCGGTTAAGCGTCCGACTTCAGCCAGGTCCCGATCTCGCGGTCCGTGAGTTCGAGCCCCGCGTCGGGCTCTGGGCTGATGGCTCAGAGCCTGGAGCCTGCTTCCCATTCTGTGTCTCCCTCTGTCTCTGCCCCTCCCCCGTTCATGCTCTGTCTCTCTCTGTCCCAAAAATAAATAAACGTTGAAAAAAATTAAAAAAAAAAAAAAAGGCCTTATTAGGGATTTTGGTCTTTATCTTAACTCCTAACAATGGGGAAATAATTAAAATGTTTAAGCAAGTAAGAGACGTGATTACATTTCAGGCCTGAAAAGATCATTGCATAAGGTGTACAAGAAGTTGATGTGGGCAAGAAGGGATACAGGGAGTCCAGGTTAAGAGGCTGTTGCAGGAGTTGGGGAAAGGATGGCAGTAATATGAAGAAGGTAATGCGAGAGGAAGGAGAATGACCTGATACCTTTTTTTGCTTTCGTTGTCCCAGATTTGGTCCCAAATGGAATTCCCGTACAAATACAGGCATTGATTATTTGGTGCTTTAGAGATCCCAGGATGCATTATGCAATTGACTAACAAATTCAGAATGTTCGGGTGCTTGGGGGTTGGTGACGCTCAATGATTAGTTCACTTCTGGCAAACGGTGCACACATAAGGGAAATAGTTCAGGGGGCACCCATCTTCCTTCTCTCATTGTAGACATAGACCATGAAGAATGCTGGGAATATTAAGACTGAAGCTTCTGGATTTGCTCCCCAAAACATTTTATAATTCCTTGGCTTCAAGATGCTGTAGAAGAAACTTTGATAAACACAATGCAGTTGAGACCACATTGTGCCTAAGCGTATCCAAATATCTCTCTCATTGCAGCAGGAGATAGGGAAGAAAGGTTTTCTAGAGGAAACCCTGGGTATCCTTAGAGGCCCTGTAACAATTCACTGTGGAAGTGAGTGACAATAATAAAAAAAAATTAGGGGTACCTGGGCGGCTCAGTTGTTTAAGCATCTGCGTTTTGATCTCAGCTCAGGTCTTAACTCAGGGTCACGAGTTCAAGCCCTGTGTTGGGCTTCACACTGGGCATGAAGTCTACTTAAAAAAAAAAAAGAAAGAAAGAAAAACTAAAGTCCTTCATCCAGTCAATCACTCAACTATCAACTATTAAATGTCTATTTTGCCACAAAGTGTCCTCGGCTGTGGAATTATAGCTATAGATATGAAAAATATGGTCCCTGTCCTCTGGGCATTTACCCTCAAACAAGACATATGCAAGACTAAATGAAGAGAGAAAGTGAACAAATATATATATATATATATATATATATATATATATATACACACACACACACATATATATGTGTATATATATACATACACATATATATGTATATATATGTATACATATATATATATTTGAATATACAGATAATGTGGTAAGAGAGAGCTCTTATTGGAAGTGCTATTTGAGCTTAACCCTGGATGAAAGAAGAAGACAGTCATTTGGAACTAGTAAGAGTCCAGAACAAAAGGAAAGCTAAAATGTCTGAGGGGTAGTGACAGGTGGAGGATTGCTATGCAATGAGGTTGCAAGGGTAGGAGGTAGGAACCAGGTGTTGTAAGGCTTTATGGGCTGCAGGAATTTGGGGTTTGCTCCAAATTGCAATGGAAACCATTAGAGAGTTTCAGGCAGAAGAACTTCATGATGTAAATAAAAAAAAAAATCTCTGACTTCTGTTTTAAAAGGCCACGGTCGAGTGCCAATAATCATGAGTTCAGTTTGTGGTTTGTTACAGTAGACCATCTGAGAGGTGATTATGTCTGGATTAGGATGTTGGAAGTGAGTACATTTGTGACATGTTTTGCGTTAAAAATGAAAGACTTTCCTGAGAGACTCAATGTATGGGTTAAGAGAAAGGAAAATTCAACTTTTCCCTTCAAGAAAGTGGATGGATGATGATGCAATTTGTTGATACAGGGGAAAATGGAAGAGAAAAAACATTTGGGATGACAGGAATCAAGGGTTACATTTTTGGCATGTTATTTGGAGAGACCACCTAAGCTGGTAGTTGGATATGAGTCTGTAGTGATTACCAGATGCTGTAGATGCTTGTTGAATATGGTCATTTGGTGGTCATTAGCATATATATGTTGTATAAAATTATATATGTTATTATTACATTATTGGAGGAAATCACTTGGAAAAGACTATTCAATTGGAGCTCCATTGGAGGGAACCAAGATCAGATTGCTTTATATGATAATAAGTGGACCACAGCAGGTGTGGGGAAAAAGAGAAAAGAACCAAGGTGAAGGAAAGAAAGAGTAGTTTAAAGAAGGGTGTTTAAGGAGAATTATGAAAGATTAGGGCAGCTGCCCTATGGGGTTTTTGACATTGGGAAGAAAAAGAAAGATGTTTTTTTTTTTCTGTCTAAACTCCTCCAAAGTGCTTTCAAGACATTCTCAGAGAATATATTCATGATTTTTCAGAGATTTTGTGTGAATTCATATTTATTTTCCTCTTGAACATATGACAAAATAGAGACTGGTCTCAAGGTAACTAAGTTATATCTTAGTTGCTCATCTATTATTTCATTTAATTCATGCAACAACCCCATGCAGGAGATCCATTTCACACATCAACATAAAATTAAATCATTTGTTGGATTTTAATTTGCTATACTCAAGAGATTATTATTATTTTTTTTACCTCAAAACTATCCAGGAACTAAAAAAAAAAAAAAAACAGGTTTAGTTTTAAAAGATTATTTGTCCCATTTTTATTTATCCAGAGAAAACAAAAAGAGAACTGGAGGGAAGAGGTGCCTGGCTTTTCTGCTGATCTTTGGCTTGAAGGACAGGGACCCTCATAGATCACACATTCAATGAAAACAATCTGAGCAGCTATCCAGGATTCCTAGGCAGAACTGTGAAGTCAGAATGCTTCCCGTAACATCTCCAGGAGCAGAGCCTCTTAGAAGCTGCTCTCTCTTTAGGTGGCTGTTCAGGGTTTCCATTTGCTAAAATGAGTGTAATATATGTTGGACTCTTGTATCAATAGAATCTTGGGTTGAATGGGCTGTCTGTCCGTCAACTATTAACAGAGCCTCCAAATCGCTCACTCAGTGCTTAAGATTTCCTACCTTGAGAAGTGGTTTTTACTTAGTATTTCAAACATCTTTTCTTTCTAAGGACCATCTTAGTCCACAGTGTATACTCATCACACTGGCTAATGCCCTTTTCTGCCATCGTCGTATATAATTTATGAGATAAGCTTAATATACATTCTGACTATTATAAATGACATTTTACTTAATAATTTTCATTATACTCCAGGTTCATAAATATTTTATAGCACAGTGGCACCAGAAATGGGATCACTGAAAGTGTTTAAGTAGATATGTTTCACCTTCAGAAAATTGAGGCTTTCCTCACAAACTTCTCTCTGCCACCCAAATGTCGTAAGAGTTGTCCAAAGTCACAGCTAAGAAATTGCAGTCAGGATTAAAACTCAGACATTTCTGATTCCAGAATCCTTGCTTTCAAACTTCCTATCATAGTAAATACTCACTACATATTAGTCCATTTCTAGTATGCACTAAGTAAATATTTGTGAGTAAAATAAATATTCAGAGGGTCTGGATTATAGTTATATATGTATAGTATACATACTGTTCTTTGAGGAAAAATTAAAGTTTATGAATATTATTGGCTTAATCACCTCTACTATGGAATTAAATATATTCTGTTACCCAGAACATGCCATCAACAAATAAAAAACAACTCCATAATATTGCAGAAATTTTGGAATGCTAAACCATGCTACGTTATTTTAAACACACGTTACTTTTGTGCTAAGCTTGTTTCCAGAAGAAGCAAAAATAATCATTAGGACTTAGTCATCTAGTCTAATACTCCCACGCACCTATACTTTTTGTCAAATAACATTGCTGAAAGTGACTTGCCCCTAGTCTCATAGTTAATGCCAAAATGAGAACCGAAGCTCAAATGTTCTGACTTTAGTTTGTGTCCTCTATTACACAACACATTTTAATCATTGTCATTGCCCACGTTTACTTTCTCGTTTTGATATCTGAGATATTTGAAAACAGAAGTGAAGTATATGAGTTTATTTATCATCCATATGCCGTCTTTGTATATCTTCACTGCGCCCACCCCTGCATGATTTATAAGCCATTTTTTACGCTTTAGAAAACCTATTTTTGTCAAGAACATATGCAAATTGGGTGCCGGAGAGTTTCTACCTTCGAGGCTGTTAGGTTAACTGGTTCCACAAACGTGCTAAACAAGAAGAAAAAATGGACAAAACAATTTCCACCGGCAACGCAGAACGTTCTCAATATTATTGTTTAATCAACCGGCAACTTAAATCTGGCATTATGTAAAGCATCACAATCCTGGTACACATTTGGGCGGGTCAGGGGGAATCACATCAAAAATTGTCCTGACTTATGCTGATGTGTTTTCTGCAGTCCGCAGGACCATGCTCATTGGGAAATTTTCTTTTGCCTTTTCATATTGAACAGTACATTGATATATCATGTGTTTCCATATAGTGTTGTTATGACTGTGACAGATTTCTGAACAATTTTCATTACCGATTACTCTGAACCTCAAGTGATCTGAGGAAATCATTTTATTGTAGGCTAAGACATTTTTTTCAATGTGAAAGTAAAAAGGAATTACTTTGACACAGTGGAATGCAATAAAGCAATTTGCGATCAGTTCGAATAAGATGAGTGAGAAAGAAAACAAAGTCTTTGGCACTGGGAGTGTCTGCCTCTTGCTTTGATATCTTTTCTAATGCTGCAGAAGCAAGTTGGGTCATTTCTCCTCCTCCCAGGCTGTTCACTTACCATCTGTCAATGTTGAAAAAATACAAAGAACACTGTATAATTATTTTCCTTATGAAAAACATGAATGCAAACTTTCTCAGAGCTAAAACTTTTTTAGAGCAGGATAATCAGCTGCAAACTCTGCTTCTCAAATATCTATCCAATACTCTCTGAATATCTTAGTACTCATTTATCCCAATAGCACCTTATCAAGAACAAAACAGCATACATCCATAAAGTGAAGTATCAAGCAGGTGTTGAAAGAATGAGGATGTCCACTCTACTTTGTTAAATAAGAAAAACGAGTCATAGAAGAAAATGTTATACCATTCTGTAAATATTTACAATACCATTTCTGTAAACACACACACACACACACACACACACACACACAAACAAGCTAAATCATTTAGGGAATAGGAATGGATTTATTTCACAACAGAGGCAGAAAGAAACATCCTGTATCTTTATTTTTCTGTCTCTCCTGCCCGGTAGAAAGTTTTATCTCAAAAATGCTTTTGAGTGTTTCTCTTCTTTCCTAAGATTATACAAGAGCCCTGGGTGCTTAAAAGTCATGAAATTTTAGGAATAACCTGTCTTTGCTTCTATCATGACCACGAATGAAATGAACCTTGCCCAAACCTGGATGGCATTTTGGAAAGTGAGGGTGGCTTTGTTGCGCATAGAATCCACTTCTTCCAAGTCTACTCAGCCATCAGGAAATCCAATAGGCCCTCAACACCTGGGCCCTTCCAGCTCCTTTCCATTACCTCCACAAGTCTATCCTACATGATTTCTGCCATCTCTGAAGCACTGTGTGGAACTGGATACAGGACTCTAGCAACTACTTAATCTAGCACCTTTTCCCTTCTTCAGTTTTGTGGGATCAACCCTTCTTTTTAGGGCCTTACCATTCACTTCTTATCCAATCCCACTGAGCCCTTCCTCTCCCTTCACCCCCGTAAGAGAGCTTTATTATCTCCTGGGAAACAATGAAATCTAGGTCTTGAAGATAAGAATATCCCTCTTAAATACAAGGCAACACATACACTCAGACATACACATGATTATTCACTGCAGAAATATGTATAACGGCAAAATATTGCAAATACCCTAAATTCTTAATGGAAAATGGATTAAATAAACTGGAAAAACTCACACAATGGAATAAGCTATACAAAACTAAAAGCTGATCTTATGAAGTGATAAGAAGTGATTTCAAGGACATACTATCAAGTGAAGAAAGAAAGATGAATATGAGCACACATAGAAACATGAAGAAATAGAAATACGTATTGCGAATGGGTAGATGCTGCTAATTTTTACCAAGGAAACACCCCCTAAAACTAGACAGTTTAAACCATACAACAGGGGCGCCTGGGTGTCTCAGTCGGTTAAGCGTCCGACTTCAGCTCAGGTCACGATCTCACGGTCCGCGAGTTCGAGCCCCGCGTCGGGCTCTGGGCTGACAGCTCAGAGCCTGGAGCCTGGCTTCCGATTCTGTGTCTCCCTCTCTCTCTGCCCCTCCCCCGTTCATGCTGTGTCTCTCTCTGTCTCAAAAATAAATAAACGTTAAGAAAAAATTTTTAAACCACACAACAATGATAATTATTACAATAGAAGTAGTTAAGAAGATGGTAGATGGTATGAAATAGGAATAAGATGTTTCTGTTATTTTTTTAAATATAGTTATAAGACTTGAGCCATACATGTTTAAATAAAAATGATTAACTCAAAAAGGCTGTAAAATTCTAATCCTAAAATTAAATACAAGTGGAAATAAAACCAAAACTTAATCAAATTGGTAGTTTAACCACACGGAAAAAGTAATCAAATTACTTGTAATATAGCACCTTCACTGTAAAATTTTAGCAGATACAGTCTAAAAACTAAATAACTGCAAAGAAATTTAAACTTTACATAGTGGGTTTGCTGCTGGTATTATTGTTAAAGTAATAACCTAACCTTTTTTCATTACTATAGAACACATGCGTAAATAGAATGATGTATTTTGGAATCAAGGTTCTTACTAAGGGAAAAAAGATGTAAATATGGAGTGGGGAGAAGATAAAGAACTCTGTGGTGATAAATTTAAATTGGAGGCACCCATATGAACCACATGATATTTTTAAAGATATATATGCCAGCTGTCCTTCAAACAATCCAGAAGAAATGGCATCCCAGTAGCATTGAGGACATCTAGTACCAAAATCTTGATGTCTAAATACCATCTCTAGAAGAAAACAAAACCCCTTGGAGAGAAGATTGATGCTAAGTATAGGAAGAGAAAATACAAGGTAAGCCTGGAAAACTCTGCCCTGAACTGTCCAAACAATAATGGAGACATGTCTAAAAGACAAAAGCCAGCTTGATGGGCTTGGCTGGCCAAACTACATACAATTTGAGCATCAAAGAAGAATAATGATGTGTTAGGCTGTAATACACTGAGGAAAAAAAATCCATGAGACCATAATAATAAAGAAAAAGGATGAGAGAGAAGGTAAAGCTTTTATTTATATAAGAATGGTGAGTAATAAACTTAGAAGGAATTTAAAAATTAGAAAATAGTGCTTTTGCTCACACTCCAAGATTGGGATATTATTGAGAGACAGGCTATTCACACAATTTCAAAGTCGTATACTACAGAGTACTTCTTGGTTGCAAAGAGAGAGCTGGGAGATATGCCTTTAACCTAATAATCCCAGTTAACATTATCAACAACGAGACAGACAGACTTTATGCCTCTGATGTGCTAGAATGTAAAGTCCAAGAAAGCACCTCTATAATATTCTTGCCCAAATATCTAACTTGAATTTGGAATGAGGAAGCTATTTTGCTCATCTAGATTTGAAGACATTCGACATATCAATTAATTCCTCAAAACTAGTATGTCATAAAAGACAAAAGGCAAGGGGGCCGTGTTATATTAAAAAGAGTAAAAACACATGACAAACAAATGCCACATGTGATCCTTAATTGGATTCTGATTTCAGGCTGGGGAGTAGAGAAGGGTCAGTGGAAAGATGTTTGCAGATAGTTGTGTACTAAATAATATTACTCTATCACTGCTAGTTTGGAAGTGTGACGGTGGTTTTGTGTTTATGTCAAAGAATGTCCTTGCTTCGGGGGATTTATGTTGAGGTATAAAGAGGTTAAGAGCCATAATGTCTGTCGGTCTGCAACTTACTTTCAAATATTTCAGCAAAGTAATTGTGTTTGAAAGAGATAAAGCAAATGTGGCAAAAAGTTAACAGTTGGTGAATTCAGGTGAGTGTTATACGGGTATGCATTGTACTTTTCTTCGGGCTTAAAATTTTTGAAGAGGTGCCTGGGTGGCTCAGTCAGTTAAGCGTCCTACTTCTGCTCAGGTCACGATCTCATGGTCATGGTTGGTGGGTTCAAGCCCCACCTGGGTTCTGGGCTGACAGCTCAGAGCCTGGAGTCTGCTTTGGATTTGTGTCTGCCCCCCTCTCTCTACCCCTCCCCTGTTGTGCTCTCTTTCTCTCAAAAATAAATAAATAAACATTGAACGTTGTTGAAAATAAAAATTTTGAAAAAATAGTTTTAAAGAGATGGTAAATGTAAGACAAAAACTAAAGTTCAAATTCTAAATTTTGGAAATAAAGATAGGAAGACTCCATTGTTTTGGGGTTGGAGGCAATAGTGAGTTAGAGGGGTCAGATGGAGAAAATTGCCTCTCATACTATTATTATCATCCTACAGCTGAATGTTATATATAGCTAATTTCTCTATGAGGTTATTCTGGTTATTAATTAATAAGTATAGGAAAAAATCTACTGAAGCATATAAACCAAACCACAAATACATAATGGATGAGAGAGAGTTTGTATTTGGGGTGGAGTGAATATGGAATTCTTCCACTAGCTAAATCACAGGTTGGCAACCACAGTGAAGCCAAATCTGGCCACTGACCTAAGTCATACATTTGTATATTTGAAGGTTTTTTTTAATCCAATATATTTTAGTTTTTCAGGCAGAAGAATAAAAATCAGAAAGAACTAATTAGTATGGTATGCTCAATGACTAGCTTTTCCCGACTTTGCTTCCAAATGAAGGATACAGGTTGACTTTCTAAAAAGAGGGAATGCATAAATAAAATAAACATAAATAAGGAAAAACTAGAATACTCATTTAAATTAATACATTAGGATAGATGGGCGAAGTGTGTGATAAGACTTATTTTACATTACGCAGTACTTATAAAAAGATATGAGCTTCCTTTTCCAGGAATCATAAAACACATTTGCTGAATCATTCGCCAATTCCACTGGCGCCTCTGGAGAAATGTGTCAGGTATTTTGGAGTTTTCTAAATTCAGGTTCAGAAAGGTTAAGTAGCTTGCCCAGCAGCACAGCACAGCTCAGCAAATTACTGGAAAGAACAAGAGGGAACTCAGTGCTTGAATCTTTGTTGAACCCACCCAGAAAAGAGTCAAGAATTTTCTCTGGGACCTTTCCATAAACTAGAACTCTTTGTATTTTAGAAGGAAAGGGAAAAACACCAGCTACCACCTAGAAAATGTGTGCTATTGACTATCTTTACAGGGTTAGCTCTACCTACTTGAAGGTTACTCAACCCCCCTGTTGGTAATGTTGTACTTAAAAAGCTTTTAGGACTCAAATCAAGGAAATAAAAGCTATCCTGTTCTTATAATTCAGTGTGTCATCATTTTGATAAGAAGCAGCCAACAGATTCTCTCCTTTTACTATCGGCAATTTCTGTCTTAAAGAAACAAAGACCAAAGTGAGAAGCCTTGAGTCTGTTTCCATACTTCTCTTGGGTGAACTGAACTGGAAGTATTGGCAATGGCCACAGCCTCACTGCCTCCCTCCATGCACACAGCTCCCATCTCCCCATCCCTGGCAGGCATGGGAAAGAGGAAAAGCCAAACACTGTGCTTTTTTTTTAATCTAACTTCAGCCTGATTTTATAAAGAGCTCTGGAACATGAATTGTACTGCACCGCTTGTCCTGCTCAAACACAAGGTAGCTGACTCTCACATCAGCTGGTCACCAGCTATGGGCCACCACTGGTAGGGCGGCATATCCTTCTAGAAATGCCAAGCAAGGTGGCTTCTACTGGGTGGGGTGGCTCCCATAAGCCAATGGCAATCCTCTAAGAGGCAACCGTAAGCTGTTATTAGCAGCTGAAACATAGTTGCCCTGTCCTAGTGAAGAAGGTCTATTCAGGACGTCAACAGCACCTATACCAAGAGTCAAATAGCCAGTAATCATAAAGTATGTTTATGTTCATTACTCACAAAAATGAAAATTAAAGCCCAGTGAGGTCACATGTTCCATATACAAGCGAAACCAATGCATATTCTGCAATCAATAGGTGTAAGGTTCTATAAATCAGATCTATAGATCTGATTTTCTATAGATCTAGTCGATAATTGTTCATATCTATCTATCTTTTCTGCTTTGCTTTTTCCTTGTTCTATCAATTACCAAGAGAGGATCATTAACATCATCAGTTATGATTGGATGCTTTTTCCATTTGGCTTGTTGTCTCTGTCATTTTGGCTTCCTGTACCTTGAAGTTGTGAGACACACACATTCAGGCCTGTATGTTCTCAGTGAATAGACCTTTTGATCATTGTGACATATTTTTCTTTATTTCCAGCATAAAGAAAGTTTACTTTGTGTGATATTAATTGGTTCATCATTTAATCATGTTTCCACAATTTTACTAAAAGAGAGAAAGGCCAAAAAGAAAAGAAATTCTTTGGCTTTTTCTCCATGTGTGTTGGCTGCCTACAGAGGATTATCTATACCATGCTGACCTTGTACAAACCACCGATCTCAACATTTCACCTGAAGAAACTCACAGAGGCATTAAATAAGAACCCATCAGTCCACTTTCTAGAAACCATGGTACATGTGCTCACTTAGAATTTGAGTCTGTTCTAAGTTCTTTTTATGTATACAGTATCCCAGACTTTATTTATTCTTCATGGTTTAGACTGGATCCTGAAGCATCTTCATCTGAATACACAGTCTCAAAACTCATAATTCAAAATAAAATAGTCATAAGATTAGCATTTCTCGCTTTTAGAAAACTAGGCTTTTGGGGGAAGAAAGTGAGGGTGGGAAGGCACACCCTTCGAGTCTCAGCCATGTCCTATACAATATAAACAAATGTAAGCCTCGATGGATTATTTCTATTTTCTGTAAAATAGTTTTTTATAAAAAGCTTCATCATATTCAAACTTGTTATACTGGCCAGGCACACGTCCAGGTTTCCTAATGATGACAGGGTTTGTGTCCTCCTTTTAAGTACTTTCGAGTTGTTATAAAACTGTATAAAGAATAGAGAGATTTCTAAAAGCAAATTTATGTGGCACAATAATTCTGGGGTGTGTTGTTTTTGAAAAATAATGTTGCTTTGACAGCATTTTAATGCTGTTTTTGCTCTGACAACTTTATTTACAATAGATTTGACTTTGTACACTTTTATATTTGTCAAAATCAAACCCTGAATCAGAACCTGGGTTTATCCAGGTTCCTTCAAAACTGCACTAGACGCATTCCTCATTAGGCATCTGTTTATTCCAAAACACACACAGACACAGGGGATAGAATTAGATAACACTTTTTTGGCTTACTAAATGGGTTAGACTTAGTAAATATGGTACTCGCTTTTCAACTGATTCTGCCATCTGTCAGCAAACTTATTGTTTTTAGCAGGGGTTTTTCTTGTGATAATTTACAAGTTGTTTTTCTTCTTTTGTTCTTTTCATGAAGATACATGTCCTTAAAATTTAAGGGGAAATAACTCATAAAAGAAAGGCATCCACAAAACAGAAACAGCAGAGACCAAATGGCTGCTGGGGAGTTAAAAGGTGCATGAAATTTTACCACCAAAATTTTCTTTCTTTTTTTTTTTTCCTTGCAATGAAGATGGAAAGAGAGTGAGACTCTGTATCCTGCAGGTGACTTCTCAGTCCCAGCTCTGGGGAATGCATCCATACAAGAGAAACAGCACACAGTGGAAGGAATTCATTTCTCAGGAAAAGGTACAGAACAGGGACTCCGGGAGCTGAGGAGTTTCCAATAAAGCCATCTAGTTCTGAATTCTGCCCTCTGCCAGGATCGTAGTAGCTACCTTTTGCACCGTGCTTGTTCTATAGATCCTAGTAGGGTTTGTTGTATTTTGTGACTAACTGCATACCCTTGGGAAGCTACTTAGCCTCCCTAAGCCTCAGTCGCCCTGAGAAACAAGCAAAGAGCATAGCGTGTCTAGTAAGGTGCCTGATTTTCATTATTATTGGTCAGAGCTAGGTTTTACACATTTTCTTTTGAGAGTGAGCTCCTTGAGAGAAGGACTATGTCTGCTTCACACTTAGATGTCCAGGGCCCTTTCCAGTGCACTAGAACATAATGGGCAGTTAGTAAATGTCTGTGGAATGAACTGGTGGCTGCACAGGAGATTGAATCCATAACGATACTCTCACCTTATTGGTGTTTGACTCTCAAATCAACCTTGTGAATTATTCTTTCCTACGTGTTACAGATGAGAACATTGAAGCCCCCAAAAGTTCTGTGACTTGGCCAAGGGTACAAAATTAGTAAGTGAACTGAGACTCAAAGCCAAGTCCAGTCATTACTCTTTGTTACTAAAGAGTAGTTCCAGAAATGATACCAAAGGTGAACATTTAATCCATTGTCTGATAGAATAGAAACCCCAGAACTAGACCCACAAACATATGGCCAACTCATCTTTGACAAAGCAGGAAAGAACATCCAATGGAAAAAAGACAGCCTCTTTAACAAATGGTGCTGGGAGAACTGGACAGCAACATGCAGAAGGTTGAAACTAGACCACGTTCTCACACCATTCACAAAAATAAACTCAAAATGGATAAAGGACCTAAATGTGAGACAGGAAGCCATCAAAACCTTAGAGGAGAAAGCAGGAAAAGACCTCTCTGACCTCAGCCGTAGCAATCTCTTACTCGACACATCCCCAAAGGCAAGGGAATTAAAAGCAAAAGTGAATTACTGGGACCTTATGAAGATAAAAAGCTTCTGCACAGCAAAGGAAACAACCAACAAAACTAAAAGGCAACCAATGGAATGGGAAAAGATATTCGCAAATGACATATCGGACAAAGGGCTAGTATCCAAAATCTATAAAGAGCTCACCAAACTCCACACCCAAAAAACAAATAACCCAGTGAAGAAATGGGCAGAAAACATGAATAGACACTTCTCTAAAGAAGACATTCGGATGGCCAACAGGCACATGAAAAGATGTTCAGCGTCGCTCCTTATCAGGGAAATACAAATCAAAACCACACTCAGGTATCACCTCACGCCAGTCAGAGTGGCCAAAATGAACAAATCAGGAGACTATAGATGCTGGAGAGGATGTGGAGAAACGGGAACCCTCTTGCACTGTTGGTGGGAATGCAAATTGGTGCAGCCGCTCTGGAAAACAGTGTGGAGGTTCCTCAGAAAATTAAAAATAGACCTACCCTATGACCCAGCAATAGCACTGCTAGGAATTTATCCAAGGGATACAGGAGTACTGATGCATAGGGCCACTTGTACCCCAATGTTCATAGCAGCACTCTCTACAATAGCCAAATTATGGAAAGAGCCTAAATGTCCATCAACTGATGAATGGATAAAGAAATTGTGGTTTATATACACAATGGAATATTACGTGGCAATGAGAAAAAATGAAATATGGCCTTTTGTAGCAACGTGGATGGAACTGGAGAGTGTGATGCTAAGTGAAATAAGCCATACAGAGAAAGACAGATACCATATGGTTTCACTCTTATGTGGATCCTGAGAAACTTAACAGGAACCCATGGGGGAGGGGAAGGAAAAAAAAAAAGAGGTTAGAATGGGAGAGAGCCAAAGCATAAGAGACTGTTAAAAACTGAGAACAAGCTGAGGGTTGATGGAGGGTGGGAGGGAGGAGAGGGTGGGTGATGGGTATTGAGGAGGGCACCTTTTGGGATGAGCACTGGGTGTTGTATGGAAACCAATTTGTCAATAAATTTCATTAAAAAAAATAAATAAATAAATAAAAATAATAAAATAAAAAAAAAAACCTTCAACCTAAAAAAAATAAATAAATAAATAAATAATCCATTGTCTGGCGTGTATACACCACTTCAACATTTGCTTATGTGTTAATACCTTGAGCATTCACAAAATAATTTAGCTTTCATCTATATGGTGTGAGAAATATGGGGTTCTGTTTCAGATACCAGAGGAAAAAAAATGAGAATATTTTCAGAAGTAGGTATTTTCTTTCTTCAATGACTTTAAACTTAAAATGTAGTCAGACTACATTCCTTAAAGTCCCCTAAACTAAAATACCCTCCCTGTTCTATGGAAATCTACAATTTTAGCTGTTACTATTTATCGCTACTATTTATTGCTACAAAAACCGTACACTATTTCTATTCCTTACAACAGCTTTAAAAGTTAGTTATTATTACTCACAGCTCACGAGTGAGTAAACAGAAATCCAAAGAGGTCAAGTCACTGACTCAAAGTTTGCCTAGGGAGTTTATTGATCTGAATTTTAAGGATGTTTTACTTTATGCCAGTGCTTTCAAACTGTAATGTGCACGTAACTATTAAAAAAAAATGCAGATTGGAGGGGCACCTGGGTAGCTCAGCTGGGTAAGCGGCTGACTCCGGCTCAGGTCATAATCTCCCAGTTGGTGGGGTTCAGCCCCGCGTGGGGCTCTGCGCTGACAGCTCAGAGCCTAGAGCCTGTTTCA
Organism: Prionailurus viverrinus; assembly: GCF_022837055.1. Lineage (NCBI taxonomy): Eukaryota > Metazoa > Chordata > Mammalia > Carnivora > Felidae > Prionailurus > Prionailurus viverrinus. The sequence continues at coordinate 40,304,110 of NC_062578.1, forward strand.
CTTTCTGTGTCTCCCTCTCTCTCTCTCTCCCCTTCCCCTACTTATGCTCGTGCGCTCTCTCTCTCTCTTTCTCTCTCTCTCAAAAACAAATAAATAAATAATAAATAAATAAATAAATAAAACGCAGATTTGATTGTGTAGATCTGAAATGGAACCAAAGCTCCCACGTTTCTAACAAGCCTCTAGCTGATGCCAAGGCTACCATTCTACAAACCACACCTTGAGTATCAGAGCTCGTTGCTACATTACCTTCCCAAATTCAGACACCCTTGCACTCGCCTTAATTCCTCAATCTCATGGCCAGAGTTCTGCTTATAAGACTAACATTTTGCTTTCTTCTAGCTTGTGTGTGTAACTTACCGTATTGGTCCTTCATACATTACTTAACTAACATTTTCTCCTTTCTGCTCAATCCTATCGCAGTGTAGCAGAAATTTGAGAGTAGCTGCAGTTGAAAACCTCTTTGTCCCCCATTTCATCAGCTTCCCTAAATCAGAAGATTGTATTAAGAATCAGCAACTGTGCTCATTAGTGAGCAAAGGAGGGGGAGAAGATGAGAGAATAGTTAACATAGCAGAGGCAGAAAAAAAAAATTAAGCAGTGAAATGGAAAGCCTACAGCCTAAGAAGAAAAAAATAGAGGCCGATCTCAGAAAGTCACTCCAGGGAAATTTGTGAGGAAATTCTATGCAGGAGCAAAGAAGCATGACAAGGAAAAGAGAGGAATGAAAAAGCTATAAAGGATATTTGACATCACAGTCTTAACTAAATGGTGATGTGCAAGTGAAAATCAATGGAGGCTAAATATTTAAGCATAATGACTGCCTAAAAGTGATTAGAGCAAATGGAAGAAGAAGCCATACATTTTATTGGAGCCATTGGAGGAAATGGGACAGGAGATCGCAGAGAAATCACAAGTGGGGACAAGGTGTCATGGAATGAAATCAGAGGGGATAAAGAAAAAAAGACTCATGAATCAAATTTCAGCATAGACCATGAACTGTAGATCAAATCGAACAAACAGTCAAGGAACTGTTAATAAATCTAAATGGCTCTGGGCAAAGTGAGGAGTGAGGTGGAGAAGGAATGAAAGAAAAGAGATCAGCAGCCGAAGCACAATTATAAGGGGAGAAGAGTGGCTAAATCAAACACAGTCAATAAGGGGTCCTATGCCTGTTCATTCTACCGATATGTATTTGAAACTGAGTGGTCAGAAAGATCTTAAATACTTAGTTTTGTTTAGAAGGGAAGCACAAATATAGTCATGGGTGAGATTAAAATTATTAAGAAAGTAAAGCAGCCATGTCTGAGCCACGTGCCTAGGGTCCAGAGGAAATTTCACTGTGAGTCTGTCGTCCTCCCACCCTCCCCGTCCCGCCCCACCCCCAGCCGCTCCTTCCCCTTTCCCTATAGCTTTGTTTCCATGGAAATCTATGAAGGAAAGTAATGTTTTGATTGCAGGTGAGACGTGCTTGAGGGTCATTTGTTCACTGATATCAGAAACCATGAAAAGAGATTCAGTTTAGTGGGTGAGAGGGGAAGGCAGAGATCACAACAGGGACAAAAGCAAATTTTACCAAATTATCTTCATCGGCTATAAGAAAGTATGCAAAATTTGAGTTCTATGTCCTATACTTGATCTGAATTGTTCATATGTTTTTCAGATGCAGTTTAATATTCGAGAGTAATAAACTAGTTTTTTGAGCCATATTATTCTTTTTTTTCATTACTGAGGTATAGGTGACACACAATGTTACATTAGTTTCACATGTACAACGTAGTGACTTGACACGTTTATACGTTATGCTACACTCACTTCAAGTGCAGCAACCATCTATCACCGTACAATGTTACTACAATACCATTGATTGTAGTATACATAATGTATATACATATATACATACGTATGTGTGGTGTATATGTATATACACACTACAGCTTTCTCCTTTCATCTATCAATGGACGCTTGGGTTGTTTCCATACCTTGGCTACTGTGAATAATGCTGCAGTGAATGTGGGGATGCACATATCTTTTCAAGTTGAAGTTTTCATTTCCTTTAGGTAAATACCCACTAGTGGAATCACCAGATCACGTGGTATTTTTCTTTTTCATTTTTTTGAGGAAGCTCCATACTATTTTTTTTTAAGTTTATTTATTTATTTTGAGAGAGAGAGAGAGGGAGAGAGCGCCCATGTGTGTGAGCAGGGGGAGGGGCAGAGAGAGAGAGAATCCCAAGCAGGCTCCTTACAGTCAGCGCAAAGCCCGATGTGGGGCTTGAACTCCTGAACTGTGAGATTATGACCTAAGTGGAAACCAAGAGTCAGACGCTTAAGGGACTGAGCCACCCAGGCGCCCCCATACTGTTTTCCACAATGGCTGTGTCAATGTACATTCTCACTAACAGTGCACAAGAGTTTCTTTTTCTCCGCATCGCCATCAACACTTCATATTTCTTGTCTTTTTTACTCTAGCCATTCTGACAGGGGTAAGGTGATACCTTGTGGTTTTGACTTGCATTTCCCTGATTATCAGTGATGTTGAACAACTTTTCATGTGTCTGTGGGGCATCTGTATGCCTTCTTTGGAAATATGTCTCTTTAGGTCCTCAGCCCATTTTTTTAATTGAATTACTGATTTTTTTGGTGCTGAGTTGTGTAAGTTCTTTTTTTTTAAATTTTTTTAATGTTTATTTATTTTTGAGACAGAGAGAGACAGAGCATGAACGGGGGAGGGTGAGAGAGAGGGAGACACGGGATCTGAAACAGGCCCCAGGCTCTGAGCTGTCAGCACAGAGTCCAACACGGGGCTTGAACTCACGAGCTGTGAGATCATGACCTGAGTCGAAGTCGGACACTTAACCGACCGAGCCACCCAGGCGCCCCTATAAGTTCTTTATATATTTTGGATATTAACCCTTACTGGATATATCATTTGCCAATGATCTCCTTCTCACTAGTTTGCCTTTTTGTTTTGTTAATGGTTTCCTTTGCTGTGCAAAAAATTTTATTTTGGTGTAGTCCTATAAACTAATATCTTATTGAGTACTTGCTAGGTACCACTCAACACTGATTACATTTTCCACACAACATCTCATACATTATAGATGAGGAATAGGAAGTTTAAGATGAAAAATGCAGTCCAGAGTACATGTGTTTTGTCTCTTAAGAAAGAGTGTATAATTCCCTTATTCTTACAAAGGAGTTATCGGCCACAAAGAGCCTTGGGTACTCAGGACAAGTCATGACCAATGACCTCTTAGGGCAGGATTTACTTTTGGAACTCTAGACAGCCTTCCTTCCTACCTCAGTGGCATTCTTTCCAGCCCTTTTAAGTACCAGTGCCTAAACTTTTGTCCTTCTATCTAAACAGAGACAGATGTGATATTATGACAAATGGTCGGGGAAATTGTCCATTGACACTCAGTTTCACAGTGAAAATTCAGTTTTCCTAATTTCCAGGTAAGTTTCCTTTCTATCATACTGCAGAAAGTTAATTACTATAAGCCAGGTTTGCCTAAACCCAACCCAATTATGCAATTCTGTGGAGATTTTCTAAGTGCCTACTATGTACTATTCCATCTGCTAGTTGCTGGGGATGAGTAAATATAAGTAAGTCTCTAAGGAATGCAGCCTGCCCTACCAGAGAAAAACGCAGACGATAATTACAATATTGAGTGATGAGTTTAATGATGAGATAGCCCAAGGGACACCTAAGTTCTTGAAACTTAGAAAAAGCAAATACTTCAAGTTAGGAAATCAAGAAAGGTTTTCAGCAGCATTTGAGAATAGGTGGAGAATGAAACATTTGAGGTAGCATTCTAAGTAGAGCAAAAGTATAAGCAAGATATGGGAAGTTCCAGATATGTGTATGAAGGTAGTGGTTCAATTTCACTTCAGGATGGGGTGTATGCTGAAGGATAACAGCAATGCTCAAGAAAAGAATTAAGATCTACTTTTGGCCCACACACCAGGCTAAGGGATTTATGTTTCATTCTATATGCTTGTGTTTCCTGAAGTGTGAGGTCAGGACGACTAGTGGTTAAAACATATTTTAAAGAGTCCACAGATTTGATTTTGTGTAATATTTAACTATAGGGAGAGAACACTATTTTCCTTAGGATCACATTAAGAAGAAACTTTCCACTAGGCACTAATTGTTGAAACACCTCTTTGAGAATCATTAGCATCCTTATGTAACAAAAAAAGAGTGAGCATTTCAGGATCAAAGTTTTTAGCAGAGAATGTGTCCAGAATTGAAGAATCTGTTTTGTTCAAATCCTGTTTATCTTAATATCCATCCTCTGTTTATGGCAATTGATGCTGGTTTTTCTGCTGTAGTATCAGCAGTGTTTTTTTCATAATTATTACAAAGATCTAGGTCAGTTTATAAAAAGTGAGCATGTAAAGAAAATTATTGATTAAATCACAGTGTAGGCAGAGTGCAGAAATGGAAAAAAAATAAAAGATAGTGTTCTATGAATAGCCAAACTTTAGGAAAAAGTCTATAGGCCAATTGTACCGCATCAAGGAAGCCCACATCAGAGACCATTTCAGAGAAATGGACAATTATGTCAAGTGCTGTACAAGGTCAAAAGGGACTTGGTTTTTCAAAGGGCACTGGTGACCTCTGAGAGCCTTCCATAGTAGATGTGGATGGAAATGAGACTAAGCAAGGATTAAAATGGCAGTGAAAAGGTGGACGTGATCTAGATATCCATGAACCACATTTGGAAAGTGTAAGTATGGTACTATAGGAGCCTTCTTCATATTTTTTCTGGGTTGGCTGAATGAACACTCAGTATGCACATCTGTGAAGGCGTTTACTTACCTGAGACTCAATTTGTGTTGATGATAATTTTAAAAATGTAATCCACTTCTACTCCTCTTCTTCCACTTTTTCTCTTAAGTAGAGCTCCTAAATATAAAGAAAACATTTGTATTGATCTGATCATAACTTCTACTCAAGCCTATGTCCAAATATGCCATCAATACACTCACCAGTTAAAAAAAATCCATGAAGCAAGTACTGTTATTACTCTCATTTTTAAAGTTAGAAAAAATGAGACTCAGGAAAGTTCATGTAACCTACCTAGGTGACACTGACACAGTAGAGCACATATTTAATTCTCAAGCGGTCTTCTGGAACCAACACTCCTGATGCCAATGTGTGTTGTCCCTGTAAAACCTAGAAAGTAAATAATAAGCATATAATATGATTTGTCCAAGATGAAAGAATCAGTTCCAGAATTATGTTATAGCTTCAAAGATGTTCTATCCTATGATGGGTCTTATAAAGGAAAGTGATTTATTTTGGTTAGGTACCCTATACTTATCAAGTACTAGAATATCTCTTTGTCAATTTATTTTTTCTTAGACTTCTTCCCAGGCCCAGTTGAAGAACCATATCCTTTATGAAGCTGCCCCTGACTCTCTTCCTTTTCTAAATGGCTACAGTATTCATGGCCCTTGCCCCACCATAGCCCATTTGGTACATACATTGCATTTTTGTGTATGCTACGACTCCTGGAAATCATGTAAAGTTGTATATGTCTTCATATAACGAGAACTTAATAAATTATTTCATGGAATACATCAAAGACCCAAGACCAAATTAAAAGGTCTACACCCGAAGTAAAAACTTTTAAAGATCCTTTATCCAAGATTTCATTTTATACTCGGCTTGCTCCTCATGCTCTCAGCTCTCCTAGCGTTTCCACATCCCAAGCCAGGCTGCACTGAATTCTTTAAAGCTGAAGCAAGCTTATTCAATGAGCTATAAATATAAATGTTTACTGGAACACAAACCAGGAGGGGCCTATGAGAAAAGTAAAGGAAATAAAGCTTTTGTAGTTATTTTTCTTCTCCAAAGTTCCTATCTCAGAACCAAATATTTAAATACTATTTTAACTGACATTTAAGCTAGCCAGGTTTAACAGTTCTAAAGATAGAAGAATAGTAAACTGGGCCTGAAAGAGAGAGAGAGAGAGATCATCATGGAATGCACATTAAAACCCAAGGTCACCAGCATGAATTTTCTGTTATCCAATTATGACATTGCAATGTATCTATATGCTTGTATGTCTATCACCTCTGCAAACCTGGGAACACCTCACAAACAAGGACTGTGTCTTTGCATGTCAAAAGATTAGTCTTCGGTGGTTGTGTCCAACACTAACATCTGCACCCCATCAGACCCCTCCTGGGCAGTAACAGTGGCTGGCGTTCATTTAGTGTTTACCGTAAGTTGATCTCTATTCTAAGTCCTTTATATGTACTAATTCACTTGCCTTTTCAAAATCCAATAAAAAAAGGGCTCCAGTTAATCATTCCCATTTTATAGATGAGGCTGTGAGGCACAGAAGTAAAGAAACTTGTCAAGGCAGAGCCAGAATTTGAAAACAGGCTGTCCTGCCCCAGCCTGCACACTCTTCATCACCACGCTGCAATGCGTCAGTCAGGACAATACTGGGGATTAGAAAAAGTGGGCAGAAATTTAGAATTCCGAACTAAGACCTCTGTGCTTTTAATAAGGGCCTCAGGTGATTCTGATGCAGATGGCATGAGAACCATACATTGAAAAACACAGTTTTAGATAACAGGCATAGAAACATTTTTAAGAACTGGTTTTTTGTCTACAGTTACAGTTCGCCAAGCATTTCCATATATATCATCTCATTTCATCTTCAAAGCACCCCTGAAAAGTAAGTATTACTGTTTCCCATGTTTGTGAATGAGAAAAGTACGTCTCAGGAAGCTTACTCACGACCACACTGCTATCAAACATAGATGTTCCAGTTGTAAACCCTGTGCTCTTCCCATGACACTGACGCCCTAACTGACCTTCCTGGTTCTTTCTGAAGTTCATAATCCACCCAATAAACCAAGGATCTCCTTAAAGCATAAATCTCCTGATGTCATTTCCAGGGGATTCTCACTACATTTAGGGAGAATCTAATTCCCTTATGTGGCCTGCAGGGCCCCGCACGATGTGTCCCCTACCTGCCTCCCTCACCTAATTTCCCATCACCACCCCTCCTGCCTGGACTCCAGTAACTATGCGCTTTCATTTCTAATCCTCTCATGTCAAGTTCTTTTCTCTAACTAGGCTTTTGCCCCTTTCCTGTTTCTTGTTTATTTCACACAGCATCTGAAATTAACCCATTAATTGGTTGATCATGGAGACCACGAAGAAAGTGCCCTTGTCTGACTTGTTTCATACCTGACATTTACAAAGGTGCAGGTCCAAAGACTTCACCCGTAGATCTATATAATTTTCACAACTGAGAGTCTAGGACCTTGCCTTATGTCACCTGCTAATCAGTGACAGGTGAATTTTACGCAGAGGCTGTGCCTTTCACCAGTTACCTGGACTTTCCCTGAAGAAAGTGACCCCAGCACCCCACTTGTTGACATGAGCCCTCATCTCTGTGCCATCACTCTCACGCACTCCCTTGACCAAGCCACCCATGCTCCTGGTTAAAAGCACCCTAAACAGAGAGTGCTTTGATGAAAGCGTGCACTTTCCCCCTCTTTTCCAGTCCCATCTCCAAAGAAACAAATTTAAGTCAAGGCAACAAAACTGATTAGCAACTACAAAATGAGCATCCAGCATGCCCTTAAGATCAAAGTAATGTCAGAGAATGTAAAATCTAGAATTACTCTTTATTTGGTAGTAATAGTGGAATGGGGAAGGAGGTGGAGAGAGTGGAGGGAAGGGACCTTCAGAGGTGACTCCACATGATCTCAGAGGAAATACTTCATAATGAGCATCCCAAACCAACAGAAGTAGAAGCCTGTTAATCAAAATGAAGCAGCAAGTGGCCAAACCACCATTATTTCCCTTCCAGACATCTTACTGGTTTGGAGGTCAAATATCTATTCTTCATCTAGCATAAAAAGCTGCCATTTGGGGGAGGTTGAGTATTTTATTATTATTTTGCTTTGTTTTGCTTTAAGACATCTGCCATTTCTGCGAACAAAGATTTCTGTGCTGTGGTTCCTAATAAGCTTTGCAAGGTGGTTTTCCTGGCATATGAAGAAGTCATTTGAATAATAAAGGCTCATATTTATAATTACATTGAGTTAAATAGATTTGCTTAGCTTAGGGTTTGGGGTTATTCATAAACAGATGTGAGAGTCCAGAAAGCCTCTGTAATTTCAACAGTCTCGCTGCTCTGGGGGTGCTGAAGGGCTTAGAAGCCTGAATGTGAGTGAAAGAAGCTTTCCCCAACTCCCCGAATAATCACCACTGTACCTCAACCCAAGTCTGCTTCTCTCAACCCAATAGGATTCATGCTTACTAGCCAGGTGCCAGCGTGAGGGCAATGAATGAGCCTGGCTCTAAGCTGGGAGCATTCACACCCTAAGCATTCAGGGAGGAGCCTTTTATGCAATGCTTTGCTCTGTTCTCAGAATATAGTCTATAGTCCTATTTGAAGCTTCTGGTTTCAAAAGTGCTAAAAAGAGGTCGCTCATCCAAGGAGCACATTAGGGTCTAGACCTTCCCTGACAGCCACCTCTTTTCTTGAAATGTACTAGCCCTGCGAGCCATCACGCAGATACTTGGGAGGTGATACAGTCAGTTTTATGCCACATTTTGAAACCTGTAATGTGCTTTCCTCCTTGGAACCACTTTTGAAAAAAATATGTGTGTGAACATGGAATTCTTGGCCACTAATTTTCAATCATCGATGAAGTGGATTCTCTTTTACAAATAAATTTTTACATGAAACCACCATATATGAAACAGGAAAAGGGCAATTTGCTCTAGTTAAAATATCATTTATATAGAGGTTCCCAAACTGTCCTACCTCTATCCCTAGATGCCTCTTCCAAAACCTGGAATTCCCCTGGACCCAGTTTGAAGACCTTGCTCTGAGGATTTGGCCAAACGTCTTGAGCCTCAATCAGGACTTTCCTCATGTGCTAGCTAACATGGTAGACATCTGTGGGACATTAAATAAGCTCTGAATTGTGATCTCTAAAGCTCTGATAACTTCTGAAGCCAAATCCATTTTAATCTGTGTAGTGGGTTTGATAGTGTTTCCTAAAAATTCATGTTCATTCAAAACCTCAGAAAATGACCTTACTTGGAGTAAGGGTCCTTTCAGATATAATTAAGACAAGCTTCAAGATGAGATAAACCTGGATTACAGTGGGCCCTAAAGCCAGTGAGACTATCCTTTCAAGGCACGGAAAAAGGAGAAGACCCAAAGATGTAAAGAAGAAAGCACTGTAAAGACAGATAGAGTTGTCTGTGAGCCAAGGAGTATCAACGATTGCCATCAACTACCAGCAGCTAAAAGAAAGCAATGAGACAGTCTCTTCCTCACATCTTTCAAAGGGAACCAACCTGTTAACACCTTGATTTTGGATTTCTGGCCACGAAAAACTGTGAGACAATAAATTTCTTTGTCTTCAGCTACCAAGTTTGTGATAATTTGTTACAGTGGCCCTAGGAAAGTAAAACATTGTCTTTCACTTAGAAGGCAAGTATTTGTGGAAGGAATATTTGTCGAGTGAGTATAATATATCAGTTCACTTTGACACAGTGGCTGACTAAAGAAAATGTTTAGCAATAAGTGTTTGAGGAGGAGAGGGAATGCTCATGATAGGGGCCAGAAGAAACCCATTTTTCCTTCGCCTTTAGTCCAAGGCAAGACTCAGGCAGAGGCTCCAAAGGACCAAATGATCGTGTGGTTCATGGACAAAGAACTATCCAGGGAAGATGAACCGATGGCTATTGCTTCTGGCTACCTGAGGAATAACAGTAGCTCCCAGACGCTTTCTCAAAGATGCCCTGACATCTTTGCCCTTTGAGATCTTTGACACAATGAGAAGCCATTCTTTTTGTCTTTGGCAGTCAAAAAAGTACAAACGGCGTACAAGACACAGATGGGAATTGGTAAAATATTTTATATAATGTAGGCAAAGACGATTTTAAGGAAATTATTTTTCAATAGATTTCAACAACAGCTACAAAGTTCTTACGGCTTCTTATTAGGTGCGCCATATTGCCACCTTGGCTTTCACTTTGTTTAATCCATGATCATCCAGTTTTCTTGGCTGTGCTTTGTGTGCACACTTTTCATCTGTTTTGTGCCTCCATGCTCCTCGCCTGACCACAGTTTTATTCTAAGGCAGTATACCTAATGGCTAAATTTCTACTTATTTAATGTCCCTGAAGAGTTCTTGGAATGTAATGAAGTAACTGCTTTCCCTGTAATTTATGCATACATTTATATACTGAACTGTAGTTTAATCAAACTCCTTTGCCTTGTGTAGTATAATAGCAATATCTAATGAAAACATATGAAGTATGTGTTTCATAATTACCTCAGACAGCTCATTTCGGTTTGCTTCCTACTTAATCCCGAAATTCCTATCTTCCTGCACTGTAAACACTTTCCTTCCCTTCTCATCAATCTCAGTTATGTAAATGAAGCAGGGGCGGTGGCACAATTACTTTTTTTCTGGATGTTATCAAAGGCCCTATTCTTAGAGAAACAGCTGACAAGGGCACCCGCTAAAAATGATCCTTTTGTGTTCTGGAAAGGCGAAGCAGACCTAAAGTAGGGAGAACTTTGCACAAACCCTGGAGAACCAGTGCCAGGGGCCATAATGCCCATGTGCTTGAGCGTGGTAATCCCCATAAGGCTGGCTAGCCCTGCAGTGGCCGTGAACCTCACTCTGTGCTATACTTTCTACAGAGCACAACTGGAGAAAAGCCATCCCAGTAAAATTACTTTCATGGACTGAAAGTAAATCTCTGACTGAGTTCAGAGCGTCAGTCAGCATCGTGAATGGTCCTCTGACTGCCGAAATAAGCACACCAGCCATCAGAGAACCTTGAACTTCCTGCTGCATACATGTGTATCCTCTGTGGAGATCTAGGTTCACTGCTGGTTTCCAATCCACTGCGGGGGGGCAGGGGGTGGGGAGTAGGGAGGCAGCAGGTCAGCAGAAAAAGTGACAGCTGTCTTTAGGTTTCAGTACTTGTCTAAGTGTCTTTTTCCTTATTCCTTTTTATGAGAATGATTCCTTTTCTGTCTATTCTTTCTAATATTCCTTCTAATACTTCTCATTTTTCACTCTCACTGTTCTGGAGGCCTGCGGATGGAACACACAAATCATGGGACCATGGAAAAACATACTAAGAGTTGAAGCCAGATATTCCCAGCACCCACTGACTGCGATCTCAAGTAGGTTAAATGATCTCTGAAGCTTCAGTTTTCTCACCTGCAAAATGGCGATCACGCATCTATCATTTCAAGTCACAGTGAGAACAAAAAGCCTGGCATGGTGCTAGGCACTCCAAAAGGTTTTTCTCCCTTTTGTCTTTCTAAGCAGTTTTCTTCCTACCACGTAAGACATTCATTTGCTTGATAAACACTAATGTAACACTTCTTTTATAACAGGCGCTGTGCCAGAATCTGAGATAGAACGTAGCCATTGGTCACATGAGTCTGTCTGGCAGGGAAGGTAGACTGATTGATGACATATGATACAAATTGTATTTGCATATTCTATGTGCTCTAAAGCAAAAGCACAGAAGGTGCTAGGATCATTAACTAGGTAAAGACAGGAGAGGGAACATGGGGAAACGCTCCTCACAGAGCGTTTGGTCAGCACAGATAAAGGCCTGGGGGCTGAGAGAAGCAGAAAGCTTAAAAACACCTCCAAAACTCTCCAGGATAGGAAGTTTTCAGGCTTCTCATAAAGATCTCCAGGGAAGAATTTTGCACATGTTCCCCTGACAATCTACTCTAGTGTTTTCTGGTGTTATTTTGTTGGGGGGAGGGGGACAATATAAAATTACAGGAAACTTGAAACTAGTAAACTGTTCATAGAATGTATTGCCAGGTAATATGTGGCAAGATGATTTGAATTATTAATTTGTGTTTTATCCTCATTGAATTTCCTCTTTTCCTTTTGAATGAAGTCAGTGTAGGACCTGAAGTCAGGTCCTACACTCTATTACTGCATTGAAGGTCTTTATTTCAAAATATAAGAAAAATTTACTGGGATATGAATTCTGGAAGACTGACTAATTTGAAGAGACTATGCTTGTGGAAAAGAGACAGAGGTAAAGGTAGAAGAAAAGTCAGGAGAAGGAGAAGGAAAATGAAAATGGAAAATCTTATTAATATCTAAGATTACATTCTCTGTCATCACTGAAGAAATGGAATTTAGTTCGGTTTAAAGAAAATAGAAGAATGTGATTGTTCTTGTGTTTTAGATTTGTAGAGTAAGATTCACACACTCCACTTACTACAATGGGGAAATCATTGTTTAAGCTGAAAATCTTTTGACGTCTTCAATATCTAGAACTTTCTATGTGATGTACAAAGGGGACCCTGGGCTGTGTTAAAGTCAGCACTGTTGTAGGTCTATGTTAGAAGGCCCCACCAAGCCTGCCGTCCTCAGTCCCTCCTGGATAATTCATACCCATAGACTAGTCTTCATTACAGGGATGCCATGACCAGCCATTACACAATTTGTAGATAACTGGGTAAAATGTCATTCTCATACAATCCATTTACCTGAATGTCTATTCTTTTTGAGATATAAAACCAGTCTACTCATTCGCTATTCTGTGTTTTCTTACATGATGGTCAGTCAAGTGCAACCACAGGAGGAGACACAGGAGAGTCTTAGGAAAACGAAGTTAATTACAGTCATAGAACCTAGGGAGAGGTCCCTCCATGCCAGGCAGGCTCCGAAGGGAAGCATCATGTTTTGGTCGGGTGACAGAAGCAAGGGGAAAGCGGAAGCAAGAGCCTTTATTGGGGTTTCTGCAGGAAAGACAAGGCAGGGCAGAGAAACAGGTTAAGGTCCAGTTTGAATAATTTCAACAAACTCTAAACTGTAAGAGTGGTCCCTAGGTGCCTGGTACCTGACCCCAGGATGATTTTTTTTTTTTTAATGTGTATTCATTTTTTGAGAGACACAGAGAGACAGGGCATGAGCCAGGGAGGGGCAGAAAGAGAGGGAGACACAGAATGCCAAGCAAGCTCCAGGCTCTGAGCTGTCAGCACCTGAGCCGAAGTTGGATGCTCAACCAACTGAGCCACCCAGGCTCTCCAGACCCTAGAATGATGAAGGCAGAGAACTATTGCCTCCTAGAGAGTATGGGCCAGACAGATGAGGTGTGGCTCTAGATTGGTTAATCTGCTAATCAAAGGCATGCTTTTGCCATTTCTAAGAACTGGCTAATCTAGGGAGGGACAGTCTCTCCCTAGTCAGAAATGTTATTTAAGACCTCAAAAAACGCCGTAATACACAACACACACACACACACACACACACACACACACACACACATATTCACTGTGCATATATTAAACTCATCTTATGTAAAGATTTATTTTACATATGTAAAACCCATATGCCTAGAATTAAAAAAAAATTTTTTTAATGTTTATTTATTCTTGAGAGAGAGAGAGACAGAGTCAGTGCCAGTAGGGGAGGGGCGCAGAGAGAGAGAGAGAAAGAGAGAGAGAATCCAAAGCAGGCTTCAGGCCCTGAGCTACCAGCACAGAGCCCCAAGCGGGGCTCAAACCCAAGAGCTGTGAGATGGGGACCCGAGCCAAACTCAGACGCTCAACCTACTGAGCCACCCTCTAACCTCTAACCTCTAACCTTCTAACCAGCGCCCCTGTTAGAATTTTTTAGTGTTACAGAACTAATGTTTACTGTATCATTATTCATTTTGTGAGGGCCTTTTTAAGAATTGTGCAACTCATCCTACTTTCAGCTCTGAGGTGAGTATGTTCTACCTTGAACCTCTCAGAGTCCATTCGCCTTTTGCTTGGGTTTTTCATAATTCAGGCATTGGTATCTCACCCTTACAGCGCAGGCACCGACTCCTCCCCCACTCTGTGTGGGAGTCCTGATTGGCTCAGCCAATCACCACTCAGGTTCCATCCTCCTGGCCACGGTGATTGGTTCAGAGAATGTGACCAATTGGACCAATCAGACGCTTGGCTACATCTACCAAGGGCTTATGTTAAGTTTACTGCTGAGAACTTAGGCTAGACGCTGCTTTTTCCTGTTAGACATGAATAAGGAGCAAATAGTTTCCACCAGCTATGGGCAGCCAGTTTATGGTTAGGGAAGGCAGAGAGGACAGAAGGGATGAAATGTGTTCTTTGGAGGTCATTGTTGATCCATGAGATTAATCTTCACCTAGTGCGAGATTTATTTTACTTACATAAGACACCCGCACCCCACCCTTGCCCAGCCTTTTTAAAAGTCAACCGGACTCAAATTTTCTGTTACTTGCAATTAAAAGCTGCCTGGCACAAGGTCCTTGTTTTCTTTCCAACATCACTCTATTGTGATTCTGGTGCTAACGGAGTGAAGGCTTACTCAATTTCTTCTCTTTTGTGTTACAGTAAACCAAACAGGTGAATTAGAAAGGTGAATTGCAGCTTTACCAAGCAATGAATTTTGAGTAACATAATAGCAGCCTTTAAGAGGAAAAATGGGCAGAAATGTATAATTATTATATGTGCGGCAAAAACATCCAATTACCCAATTTTATACACACTCACACGCTCTCACTTTGCTCCCCTCCGTCTGTCCTTACGCAAAGGCTCCCCTGGATCTCTGGGATGGCCGTGCCAATGACCGTTTCCTTGGTGGAGCCTAGCATTCTGATCCCACAGCTCAGAACCTGGAGGCCTCTCAGGTATGCTAGCCCTCAGGCCACGGGTTTTTTAATTCTTTCCTCATAAAGGAAGAAAGTAGGGGAAGCCAACCCCCAGAGAATGAGAAAGAAAATAAAGAAGCCCAATAACTAAGTAAAAGAAGAAGAGAAAAGGTCAAATAAAAGGTCAGAGAAAAATATTTTCTAACTGTCATGCTTCACTCTATTCTTTTGTCCTTTCACATTCTCAGTCTTTCATAAACTAAGGAGGGAAAATGAAAATTGGTTTCATTAGATACACCACTTTTGTTGGACTCAGGCTTGAGTTGATCAAATGAGGCAGCTGAACGGAGAATGAATCTTCCCTGTGATTAGCTCGCACTCTTGAAGTAGCCAGGCACCTGTGAGGATAGGGGGTGGAGAGAAGATAATAATTGGGCTCTCATCTTTTCTAATTATGTATGTTTCAAGTGCATGTGAACGGTGGGGTTTGAGAAGGCTACATAAAAAAGAAAATTCAGTCGTGAACACTTCAGTCATTAAGTCTGGTATTCAAAAGAAGGGAGGGATAAAATTTTGAACAATGGAAGGCTTGAGAAACAGATACCCCAAAATAATGCTGTTTACTGAAAATTAGCACAATTGTTTATTTATTTCGTATCTTACAGCATCTTTATCTTACCAAATAATTACCATAGCTATTGATGAGACACCCTGCAAACTGTTTTCTGCCCTTTGTTTACAGTGCCTCTGAAGTTTCCAAAAAAGTTAACAATTCTTTCCTTTTTATATTCAATTTTTCAAGTAAATATGAACAGTAAATGAGAAGACTCCAGTGTGCTATTTATGTGTGTGTGTGTGTGTGTGTGTGTGTGTGTATTATGAGGGAACGTTAACAAAATATCAGGTGTTATAGAAATTTTATTTAATTTTAATTTAATTTAATTTTTTTAATGTTTATTTATTTTTGAGAGAGGGAGCACAAGTCGGGGAGGGGAAGAGAGGGAGACACAGAATCCAAAGCAGGCTCCAGGCTCAAAGCTGCCAGCACAGAGCCCAATGCGGGGGCTCAAACTCACAAGCAGTGAGATCATGACCTGAGCCGAAGTCAGATACTTAACCAACTGAGCCACCCAGGCTCCCCTTTATTCTTTTTTTTTAATGTAGAAATGTGCCTAAGAGTCTGTTCCTCTGATCTTACATCTTAGATTTGGGTTCCTAAGCAGAATATAAATGAATTTATTCATTTTCTCCTTGATATGTTGTCTACAATTAGAATATAGGGGCACCTGGGTGGTTCAGTCATTTGAGCATCTGACTTTTGATTTCGGGTCAGGACATGATCCCAGGGTCATGGAATCAAGGTGTTGGGCTCCTCACTGAGCATGGAGGCTGCTTGAGAGTCTCTCTTTCTCCCTCTCTCTCTCTCTCTCTGCCCCCTCCCCTACTCACACATTTTCTGTCTCTCTCTCTAAAAAAAAAAAAAAAGCTACACTTCTAACAAATGCATGTGGAGAGGTGCACTTTTAATAAGGGCTTTGGGGTCCAGACACCTTTTCTACCCCTTATTAAATGGGAAAAAATATTTTTTCCCAATATAACCAGTAACTACTAATAATTTTGATTTGAAAGATACATTGATAAAGCAAGGTTTTTTTTTTTTAAAGCAAACAAGTAGTTACCGTGCCAACAGCCTGTATCCCCATGAGGATGGGTAATTTGGTTCATCGATGCTTTCCCATCACTTAGGATAGGGTCGGCCATATGTCACTAATACTTAATATGTCATCAAGTATTTATTAAATAAATATATAAATACATTTTTTTTCCACATGTCACTCTCACTAAATGTCAACTATGGCCAATTACTGTTTAATCTTTCTCTACCCATGGCTTTCTACCAGGCTTGGGTAGGATAGTTTTATCATCTCACCCTGAATACCTGTGTCTAGACAAGAGCCCTTTTGAAGTGTAAATACTGCTAGAACTAAAGCTACATTTGGCACAGAAGAAAAAACAAAAAACATTTGGTCTTTTTTCTCTTACAGATTGCTACTTCCTAGAGAAAAAAGATCTCTCTGCCTGCTTGCAGCCAGCCAGTTGGAGGAAAGGCCCTAATTATCTTTCTAAGTTCTGGCACTCAGACTCTATTTCCTCTTTTGGCTTAATACCAAACAAAATGTGAAAGGAATAAAAAAAAAAAATCAACAAGGCAATAATACTCTTGTGTGTGGAACATAATCAGAAAATTACTTTCTTTCTACCAAATACTGATATAAATTCTATTCCATTTGATCAGAAGTTTGAGATTTCACACAATGCTTAGATTTACAATTAAAACCCAATTAGCATACCACATTTCCCTATTCTAGCAAAGAGTCTTTTGAAGGGAACATATCACCTTCAATTGCAAAATGATCTCTATTACCAGAGTTTAATTCTAAGCATATTTGAATAGATATAAAACAGTGACTCTGTATTTCTTCATGTTGTTTATCACAGACTACTTTTCTGTTTTGAAATCAGAATTTTGTCTTTTTTCTCTCTTTGTAGCCTGCTTTACTTCTCCCTCTACTATCCATGTCCCAACACCCTCAATTCCTTGAGCTTACTATTTGTCTACAGTTCTCACCTCCCTCCCCAAACTGACCTCACCATTTTTACATCATTCACCTTTTGAAGAAGGGAGAAGTTGGAGAGGGTGGTATGCAGCCTTCTATTTTTCTGTTTCTCCTGAGGGGTAGTCTCACTAAAGAAACCTCTATTAGTAAGACAGATCTCTGCTATTAGAGAAGAATGCTGGAAACTTTATATACTTAATTTAAAGAAAACTACAAACATTTACATCTTCTCTATTGAATTAAACACATAAAGCAACTCAAAACCAAAGTTCACAGCTAACAGCATATTTTCTTACATTTTATTATGTTTTATGAACATGATTAGCAATTAGCAGGTGAAGAGGTATGTAACTTGTGTATCGAATCCATTCAAATTTCTTAAAGGAAGAAGCCATGTAAAATATATCCAGCACTGAGCCTGTGATATGAAAACTTCCCCCCAAAATACATAAATCAGTGAACTGAGGAGTCAGTGAATCACTCTGGCTGCAGTGTGGAAGATGAATTGGAGACTGGGCCAGCTGGACCTGGTAAGAATAGGTAGGGGATTTTTAAAGATCTTGAGGATATTGGGGAGGTAAATGAGGAAGATCTAAAAAGGTAGTAGAGGCGCACCTTGGTGACTCAGTCAGTTAAGCATCCGACTTCAGCTCAGGTCATGATCTTGCAGTCTGTGAGTTCAAGCCCCACATCAGGCTGTCTGCTATCTATGCATAGCCCACTTCAGATCCTCTGCCTCCCTCTCTCTGTCCTTCCCGCGTGGGCCCTCTCTGTCTCAAAAATAAATAAACATTTAAAAAGGTAGCAGAGATGGAAAACAGGGGCTAGACATATGTTAAAGACAGAGAGGAGGTAAAATCTCTAAGACTTGCATCCAGAGGATGAAAAAGGCAAGTAATCCTGGGTGCCAGCTGGTTTTTCACCTGAAACTTGGAACATTTCAAAAAATTCCATCAACATGGATGTTAATGAGTTTACAAAATTTAGAGAGCACAAGTACTGACCATCGCTAACTACTGTCTCCCCCAAATGCTCTTTCCCATGGTGACTTTGTGTCTTTCTACTTCTTGATCCTACTAAGTTAATTTAACAAGGGGGCCGGTAGACACAAGCAAACTAAAACCTAAGCTTCTAACTGAACCCTAAAGATAACCAGTCACAAGCAGCCAACGGGAGTTCCCAAATAATGCATCTAATTAAGCCACAGCCAATCAAATAATTTCTGTGCTTTTCTTCCTCCTCTTCTCTATAAGAGTCTCACCCTCCGCTGCCGCAGGGGGGCGCTCCTAACCACTTAAGGTTTGGCACTGCTTTATTCCTGTGGATTTTTGCTCAAATATATACTTAAATTTTAATATTCCTCCATTTGTCTCGTAACGCTCCCATTTGATCGCCTCCAATTTCCAGAAAAGATTTCTTTTGTTAATTAAATTTAAAGGGTTCTTCATTTTAGTTCTTTTACCATTATGGACATCTACTCTGATCGCCTCTTGTAGCTGGCCCCAGTATTTTCAGTCACATCCTCTTTCTATCACAGCCCTCTTCTTCCTCCTCCTTCAGGGATAGCACATACCAGTGTAATCAAGTAAGAGGTCCAGAGACTATTTCTCATTCACTTGCATAGGTTTTCATGGAATCCAGTTAGTCTCATGTATTTTCAATTAAAGATATGCCATTTCCAAGCTTCCTTTTTCATTTTCTTTCCTTTTGTTTTTCTTCTTCACTTTCACTGACCTAGATTCCACACACCAGATGTGTTCACCTGGAACTCAGATTAAACGGAAGGATGTTCACTCCCTGCTCCTTTTGTACCTCAGGTCACAATCTGGAGAATTCCTCTACAGAGAGAAAGGTTGGAAAACATATTTCTAATTCTTAGGAGGAGGTAATTAAATAATTTCCTTTTATGATACTGTCTTTGTTCTCTTCTTGAAAGGAAAGAGCAGCCCCTTTATCACTTTAAACAGGGCAAACTAGTATTTCTAACCCTCCTCCCAAAGTTAATTAACATGTAAATACTTGTCAGTAAAAGGTAACACTTCAGCAATTAGCATATAAATGGGCCAGGGACAATATTCTGCCATAAAAGAGACAGCTTGGAAGATTTTGCCAAATGTATTTGGAAAGAAAAAAATAAAATAAAATAAAATAAAGCCTTCATCATTTCCATGCAAACAGTTATGAAATAGAATGTCAGCGGGTGCCTGGGGTAAAGGGAGGAGAACTACCCTGCTTGGATAGAGCAGGGTGACGTTTGCATACACAACTTGGTTTTATGTACGTGTTTACTCAAGAAGCCAGGACGGAAAGTGACTAATTGTTTATGTCCAGAAAACACATCATGTTTGTCTGATTTTAATGAATATCATCAGCGAAGGAAACAGAAAGCCATAGGTGGGAAAAGAATTTAAGGGCTAATTTTTCCATATTGGCTGTAATGATGAGTACACTCACAAAATTGCACATACAGGGATTGCTTCCACTCAGCCCTGAATTTGTGTTTCAAATGAGGTAATTGTGCACCTAATGATCCGTTTGCACAAGCAATTACCTGATTGGCATATGCCAGGTGAGCTTTTGAGAGATAATAGGACAAACACACTTTTGCGTGGCACCTATTGCATCTTGGTTTGAAAAAATAAAATAATAGCTACATTCTATTTGTGACATTCTTATTAGAATTGTGTCTCCACGTGTGGATGGGATGTTCGTGCTAATAAAAGATAAGTCATTAGTCCAGGAGGAAAATAAACTTTGAGCACACTGGCAAGGACACTAGTTACTGTATATTAAAGCTACAACACATCCTGGTTTATGGGGGGGAAGCTGAGGATTTATCATCAGAAAACCAGGATTGCAATTTCTATATCAATTCCAGATATCCACATTTAGGCAAGTCACTTACAAAACATGGAATCACAGTTCTTTGAAATGGAGATAATCTTCTTCATGTGGAAACTGAATTTGATCATTATTACTCACTGTGTCTTGTATTACTAGGACTAATGTTAAGCAAATCGTGCTGATATTAAATAAATCATGTTGATACTCGTGCCCGGTCAAGGTGAACCCTGGCGGGATCACGTTTGGTGGGGCCGGCAACCTGGGTCCCTCCCCTTTCACCACCTGGTAACAGGTGACCCAACTCAGTTGACGTTATTCCGGGTAGACTCACCCTTGAAGGCAGTTTTCCCTGACTTTTTCCAAATTTGATCTTTCTAATCTTCCAAATAAGTCCAAGTTCCAATGGTTGGCTCAAAAGCAGATTGGTTTTCTAAATTTGAGGAGTGGGTACATTTTCAAGGCACTTTGCCTAGGTAGTGTAATTACCATAGGACAGAGGAGAAGATCTGTACGTTAGCCTCCACCTACCCAGAAGTGGGCCTTCTGTTCCCCATACTCTAGAAAGTCACTGTCCAATAGAATTTTCTGTGGAGGATGGAAATGTTCCATAATTCTCACTGTTCAACATGGTAACCACTAGCTACATGTAACTATTAAACACTGGAAGTGTAGCTAGTGGGAACTCAAAAACTAAATATTTTACTTTATTTTAATTAATAGAAGTTTAAAGAGCCACATAAGACTAATGGTATATTAGAGACTGCTATAGACTGCTATATTTGACAGTGTAGCAAGGGAAAAACAAAACATTTTATCCAGTAATAATTGGACAGTATAGGCTATGAATGTCACTTACTGTCCAGAGTTATTTACGCCTACCTTTCACAAACAGTCAATGCCAATCCTCCTTTTCCATGGCAATCTTTGACATTTTTTAAGCCATCTTGTTTACTCCTTGTCATCAAAATAAGCTAAGAAAGAAGTACACAGATCTAAAGACTGCAGTTAATGTACTCTTATTAGAATCCAGCCTAAAAGCAAAACAAAACCAAAGAAGCAACCAACAAGAAAATAGGCAGAGTTTTTTAGGAGTCTTTAATACCTGTGATCTTATTGTTGGTGGGCATTAGTTATGAGAATATCATCTAATTGAGATGGACTATTAAGGAATCAGAGTCTGTGACATAACCAAGAATTGAAAACCTTATAACCTAAGAAATATTCCTAATTTGACTGGGCTTTGAAGACATAAACATAGTTTATTACTAAAACATAGTAATAATAATACAGGAGCTACAACCTAATAATTTATTATGTCTCAGGCAATCACCTAAGAATTTTGCATACTTTATCTAATTTATTGTTCATGACAGTCTTATGAGATGGTTGTCTTATTTTCCCCATCTTACTGAGTGTGGAACTGAGACATCAAAAGACAAATCATAATTTGTCCAAGGTCATAGCAGGAACATGTGGCATAGTTGAAGGTCAAAGCCAGAATAGTCAGACTTCAGAGCCTATCCCCATAACCACCACGTGCTGTGGTTTTGTACCACCTCAGGGAAGGATATTCTAGGAAAATGATGGAATTTCTTAGGTTTCATAGAAGAGCGAAGGTTTTCATGCTAGACAACCATTCTGCCAATGGCTTAATAGCAATGAGTCTGCAAATAGGTAAACTGTTTCTTGGGCAATTTAAGGGGACAAATGAGTATCTATTGGGCCTGACCTTTCTCTAAGGCAAACCATGATATCACTTCTTCCAAAAGCACTGGAATGGAATGAATCACTTGACTCTAGTTTCGTGGGAAAGTTAATTCGCTGGCGTGAACAGCTCAGGAATAGCTCATTGACAGGAAGACAGTCATGCTTTCGTCAGTTGAGGGTGAGGACCCAAGTCCCATCATGCTCCCTGACAGCCTCCTGACTTTTTTTTTCCTCCTAGGAGGCTTGTAATGCCGCTCATATCAATCTGGGCTTTTGCGAACAATTTATAGTACCATCTGAGATTGCCATTCTTGCTGAAGTGTAAATGAGATGGTGAGGCCATCTCAGAATTAAAAAATGGTGACCTAGTCCAAACTAAAAATATTCATAATTCGGGTTTCCAGAAACCAGGGACATGAAATAGAGGTCACGGGTGGGAGGTGGGGAAGCAGAAGGTGGCACTTTCCTTTGATGATACAAAAAGCTTCAGCATGTGCGTGCATACACACATGTGCACATTTGCACACACACGTGCACCTACATTTAACTCCTGTCAGTGTTCACTGTGCTCCCCTGTTTCTCCCTCTCTGCCCCTAAAACTTGTGATAAAGAGATCCTTGGGGGTACCTGGGTGGCTCAGTCCGGTTAAGCCTCTGACCTCAGCTCAGGTCATGATCTCAAGGTCGGTAGGTTCGAGCCCGGCATCGGGCTCTGTGCTGACAGCTCGGAGCCCGGAGCCTGCTTCCGATTCTGTGTCTCCCTCTCTCTCTGCCCCCCCCCCACTCGTGCTCTGTCTCTATCTCTCAAAAATGAATAAACGTTAAAAAAATTTTTTTTAAAAAGATCCTTGAATATCTTCTCCCCTAAATCTAGAGCCATTTACAAAAATGTTAATGAAACCTTCTGTAGTTTTGGGGGGATAAAGTGTAAAATATAGCAGAAATAGGGATATTGGTAATAACTAAAAATACTAACTTTCCTGGATGATAATTCTACATACCAGGACATGATCGGATCCAATTACGCTGATCTCTATTCAGTAATCACTGTGTAATGGGATAGACTCACAGAGTAATAGGATTTGTTTAAGGCAAGGATAGAGGAGCTTAATCCACATTAGATATCTTAAATGCATTAAGAGTAAAAAAGACTGATTGATACAAAACCGTTCTGAGAAAATGAAAATATTTTTAAGGGTTAGATGTATGGTCTCTGAAGACTCTTGAGGGACATTTACAAACTTTGTTGCCTAGCGATTTTCATCAGCAACTTCTCTGAAAATAGAATTTAAACGAGAAAGGGTTCTATATAAAGACACCCATCCCTACACTTTTTTTTTTTTTTATAAGATCACTGACCCCGGCTGATCAAAGTTTGGTTTGGAAAAGCCAGGACAAGATCTCAGAAGGGTCACGATGGCCCTGGACACATTGTTCGGCTTCTCAGATGGAGAACTTTGAAAAGGAACTGCGAATGCCTTGTCACGCTTGAACTGGATATTAGTTGGCTAAGCTGAGAATCAAATATGGGAAATTAGTTGCCATTAAAAGATCGCTTCAGGCAGTTCATTTCTCATCAGCCAAGCTGTGCGGGCCTCCTGCTGTGGACAGTGAACATTAGCTTACTAAATACTTGAGCTCATCAGACACTGCATTACTCATGGAGGGGCCTGAATTTTGGCGATGGGGGAGGGGGAAGAGGAAACACCAGATACAAAAACATAAGTACTGGCATCTATTTGGATAGCTATGAATGCTCTATGCTATTAGGAAGAAACAATAAAAATTATTATTCACTACCATGTACAGATATTCACAATTGGCAGTTAAGAGAGAAATAAACTGGTTATGAAACCAGTTTTATGTGATTTTATTTTTGGTTCCAAAGTGTGTGTGTGTGTGTGTGTGTGTGTGTGTGTGTGTGCGTGTGTGTGTGTGTGTTTAGCCTGGAAGAATAAATGGTAAAATCTTCCCAGAAATGAGTTTTTTACCATTTCTCTTATTCATCTGTATTTTTAATAATTTTACAATTCAATTATTATAATTTTATAATAAACACCCATTACTTATGAAATAAAAAATAATAGACATTAAGCAAAAGATTATGCTTAGTTCTTTTTCTCCCTGGTTTTGAAATTTTGTTATTTCCTTTTGAGGAACATTCATTCTGAGAGTCTTCTAAATACATGAAGTGGAAAATTCCAGGGTGAGTACAAATGCACTGTGAATAGAAAGTAACGTGCATCTTGGGGCCTCTCCTATCTAGCAGCTCTAGAACAGTCTGAAGGCTAGGCATCCACAGTTGCTTGACATTCTCACTGGCCTTTCTCCATACGGAAACTTTGCAACGACTCTCTCCTTTGTTCTCCTCCTATGAAAAAATTGCGTGCTCCAAAACAGGGTACCTTATGTACCTAAAAGTTGCATTATGTGTGGGGAAAAAAGAATGGGTGTTGGAGTCAGAAGCTTTGGATTTGAATCATGGTTTCCCTGGACAATCGCTGTGCGACCTTGTACAAGCCATGTGACAAACCCTGAGTTTCAGATGTCTTATCTGTGAAGAGAAATAGTAAAACCTATCTTACCCAACTATCTTGAGGATTAAGTTAGATAACCTGTGGAGAGCCCTAAAGAGAGGTAACCTGTGAGTTTTGGTTATTCCTACTTTCGTGCTTTTTCATGCAGTGAAGCCAGGGAGAGGAAATGGGGTGAGAGTGGTAGAGTTGACCACCATGTAGGGTGCAGGAGCATACACAACCTCTGAACAAAGTAGAGGTGGGTGGCAGTGTCTTTAAAAGCGTGGGTGGTGACTGATGGATGGCCCACGCCTTGCAGGATCCATGTCTGCAAGATGCTAAAACCCCTGTGCCCTATGAAGGAGACCTCCTAGAAATACAAACCTTCCTTGATACAAGACAGAGGACACAGCCTTGCTCCCTGACCCATTAGCCATGGGATCATAATAAATGTTCCCACAATTCCAAGCCCATTCTCTCCACTCGAAGATGGGGATGTCATCTACTTTTTTCAAAATTCTTTATAAAGTGGGAAATACAACCTACTTACTTCTCAGTAGTAGGATTCTAGGATTCTAGTTCTCAAGCAAGTTTGCAAGTTACTAACTCATGATTCTCATAGAATCAAGTGCAGGAACAAAGCTGGGTTCCAGGAACTCCTGGTAAAGTGGCCCACTCGTCCCAGCTTGCCTGGAACATTCCTGGTGTTAGCACTTGAAGTCCAGTGCCCTGACAAGCCCCTCAGTACAGACACACCTGGGTAGCTGGTCACCATCCTTCCTTGCTGCGCCCCTCTGAGTGTCTGCTTCTTTCTGCTCCCTGTGGTGAGCAGCCTCTCCACTTGCTCTCTCTGCACAGTTAGAACCCCAGTGGCAGGTCTCAGTCTCTAATTTTGTTATCAGATGTGCAATTTCATTTCTTATTGCCCATGATGTAACTATAGTTTACAATAACCCCATTTTCAAAAGTTTCATAATCAAAATTATGTGCCCCGCATCTGCAATTTATAACGAAAGACTGCCTCAGGGGCCACTGTACTGATGAGCTCAGTGCGTTCCTGAGATTACTTATCTTCAGATGAAACCATTTAAATACACTCCATGATCTTTAAGAAGTCTTGCAGGGAAGATGCTTGTTTTTAAGAAACCTTGGATTAAAAATCTGCCCAATGGTAAATTCTACAAAATCAGCCTCTTGGTTATTTTGCCCACCATGGTTACCCCTAGTGTTAAGACCCAGTTGGCCAAGTGGATGAACGAATGAGGTAAATGACAATGAAAATATGAGAAAGCTCCGTGTTGAGGTGTGTGCGTGCTACCTGCTCGTGGGATAGAAAGTCAGAGAAGGAAGCACACTGAAACGTACTGGACTTGGCAAAGATTTGGAATAATTGAGAGTAGACATATGATGAGAAGGGAAGCCAGGTTCTTCACTGTCTTCCTCATCCAGCTCCTGACCCAGTCGTAGATCACGGAGCCTAGGACTAGACGACAAAGTGCAAAGCCAACTTGACGGATAAGGGGAATGGCTTCCCTGCTGGTAGGGGTATTCCCCCCTCCTCGTTGGAACTCATACTCTCCAAGGATGCAGATGCAGAACAATGGGAAAGAGTCAGTCAGACCTATGGCCACCAGTTCCCTTCTACTTAGGTGTCTTCCATTTGAATGGATCCTTTGTAAAAGCATGCAGACTTTGTGAATGTTTCCTTGTCCTATGGTTCATTTTTTCATTCACTTTTTTCACCTTTTTCATTCACTTTTTCACCCGTTTGTCCTTTCCACACAGACTCATACAGGGTAGCTGTCTACCTCTAGCTCATTCTTGTACATAGATTTCTACTGACGCTTCCACTCTCGCAATCGGCAACAGGACTTAATTGACACGTCATTAACATATACTCAGACACCATCTCAACTGCAATCAGAATAACTTGCAGGCAAAGGGCTCAAGCCAGCCTTCCAGATTTGTGCGTGGAGGAGGCAGTCATTTTCTTCCGTAGCCTTTCTCCAGCGTTGCACTGATTCTAAACCAGCCAGATTGGACTCGCATCTCCGTGAGGCTACTTCACCACTTGTGTTTTCGTAGTGGCAGCAGCCTAATAGTTTCCACTGAACTGTCTTAACACTTGCGCATGTGTTCTGGCTGCCCTTTTATTACGGATGAGCAGCCCTGGTCTTGAGAGGTTCACTTGGTGCAACATGGGTTTCATCTGGGTATGATCGTTGTGATCAGCGCTGTCGAGGGGACAGGCTGCTGCCAAACCACCCCCTGCGTTGATTGCCTAAGGAGAGAAGTGGGCCAGCTCTGTCCCCTTGGCTCCGAGACACAGAATTCAGCAAGACGGGGGTCAAATTACCCCAAACTCCCTCCACTTCACCTAAATAAACACTTGTCGTATGTGCCCAGGAAAGAGATGCTTTACTGTTGGTATTGCTGTTTTCTGGAGCTGAGAGGACAATTGCTTCCTTGCAAACATGGGCAGATTAAATACACTACATTCTGTCCTTTTACCATCTGCTTCTCGCTTTTTTTATTTTAAGCTGCATGACTAAACTTTATTATCTGATGGGTGAAGGTGGGCTCGCTGCCGTAGCTGTGCTCAACTCCTTGAGGCTCGGAATGAATGCAAAGTTGCAGGGCTGATCTGCAAGGGGCGAGTCAGAAATCAATTGGCCACTGTGCAATTATCACTGGCTGTGTCAAATACCGAGACGTTAGCATTCTAAGATTCCTCCCGGCAAGATTCACAGCGGGAGGGAGGGAGGGATGGAAGGGGAGCTACAACAACAAAAACCTTGTTTTGTTTCATTCCTCTAAATATCTATGTTTGCGTAATTTCCCTTTCTCTTTGTGCCCGCCTGGAAGTGCTGTGAGAAAGATTCTGTTCCTGAGCTCTGTCTTTAGACTTGTCCTTCACCATCCGTGGTTTCTAGTCTTCTCCGCTATCTCCCTGCCTTGCCTTGTTTCCCTTAAAATTTTGAAGCATTCTGTCACCGTAGGTGAGCACAGAATCCCTTAGGAATGTCTGACTATCCCTTCCAGCTCACATTCATCCTGCTTTCACCCTGGGGTCCTCTGACTTCCAGAGCTGGGACTGGCCCGAGGCAAGAAAGTCACTCCTCTCCGATGTAAAGGTTGAGGGGACACCAAGATAAATAACCAACCTCAAGATAAATAATATTTCAATACCATATATGTTTAAAGATAGTTTTTAATTATTTTTTTTTTTTTGGATTTGGGGATCATTGTAGTTTTACATGCAGTTGTAAGGAATAATGTAAAGAGATTTCCCCCTTACCCTTTTACCCAGCTTCTTCCAATGGTTAGCATCCTGCAAAACTACAGTACAAGATAACAGCCAGGATGTTGCCACCGATCCAGTCAAGATACAGAACATTTTCATCGGGACGAGGTTTCCTCGTGTTGCCCCGTCATAGCCCCCCTTCGTTTCTTCCCCCTCCCCCACCCCATCCTTAGTCCTAGGCAATTACTAATCTTTTCTCCGTTGCAACAATGTTGTCATTTTGAATTTTTTTTTCAATAGAATCACACTTTTATATAACCATAGAGGCCGCTTTTATTTATTTATTTTTTAAATGTTTATTTATTTTTGAGACAGAGAGAGACAGAGCATGAACGGGGGACGGTCAGAGAAACAGACACAGAATCTGAAACAGGCTACAGGCTACAGGCTCTGAGCTGTCAGCTCAGAGCCCGACGTGGGGCTCGAACTCACGGACCGCGAGATCATGACCTGAGCGGAAGTCAGATGCTTAACCAACTGAGCCACCCAGGCGCCCCTAGAGGCCTCTTTTAGACAACAGTTTGAGCCATGGAAACTTGATCAAGGCAGAAGAGCCCACAGTGACCCCAATCCCCTGGCTGAGTACAGACAGGACCATCAGGTGACCCACTTCAAAGTAAGCGTAAGCTTTAGCTCACCAATGGGGTTACCCTCATCTAGGCAATTAATAAAAAATGGGAAAATTCCTTATATCCCTATACCTCCTCGCCTTCCTCCTTTATTGTTTTAAAATTTTTTAATCTTTATTTTTGAGAGAGGGAGAGTGAGAGAGAGACAGAGACAGAGCGAGACAGAGAGAGAGAGTGCCAGCAGGGGAGGAACAGAATCCGAAGCAGGCTCCAGGCTCTGAGCTGTCAGCACAGAGCCCAACGCGGGTCTCAAACCCACAAACCGTGAATTCATGACCTGAGCTGATGTCAGACGCTTAACCACTGAGCCACCCAGGTGCTCCCCCCACCTTTCTCCTTTCAAAACATCCCCCACCCACTGCCTCATTGTAGATGGTCTCTCCTTTGCTGTCCTGTGGTGTGTTCAATAAACTATCTGCTTTGTTCTCCTCCGGGTGAATTCTTTCACCACCAGTGCTACTGGCTTCCAAATTTGGGGGTCCCTGTCTGGTTGGGAGAGGCACCGCAACAACCTTTCAGGGTTTGTTTTTTTTTTCCACCGAGCATAATTCTCTGGAGATTCATCCAGGTTGCTACATGCATCAATAATGTGCTCCTTGATTGCTGAGTAGTATTGCATGGTACGTGTGTGCCTCAGTTTGTCCATTCATTCATTGAAGGACATCTGGCTCATTTCCAGTTTGGGGCCATTACAAATAAATCTCCTATACAACATTCGTGTGCAGATTTTTGTGTGAACATAGTTTTCATGTTAGAGGGATAAATGCCCAATAGTGCAATGCGTGGGTCATATGGTGGTTGCACATTTAGGTCTTTGAGATACTGCCAAACTGTTTTCCAGAATGGCTGTACCATTATACGTTTCCACCAGCATTTGGCCTTGTCACTCTCACTCTAGCCATTCCGATAGGTGTGTGGTAATATTTCTTTATGCTTTTAATTTGCACATTCCTAATGGTTAATGATATTTAACATCTTTTCATTGCTTATTTGTCATCTGTATATCCTCTTCAGAAAAAAATGTCTTTTTATGTCTTTTTCTCATTTCCTAATTGGATTGGGTTCTTTTTTTAACTGTTGAGTTTGAGAGTTCTTAATATATTCTAGATACTCATACTTTGTTGAGTATGGGTTTTAAACATATTTCCCCCCAGTCTGTAACTTATCTTTTAATTCTCTCCACAGGGTCTTTTTTTTTTTAATTTTTTTTTAATGTTTATTTATTTTTGAGACAGAGAGAGACAGAGCATGAATGGGGGAGGGGCAGAGAGAGAGGGAGACACAGAATGGGAAGCAGGCTCCAGGCTCTGAGCCATCAGCCCAGAGCCCGACGCGGGGCTCGAACTCACGGACCGTGAGATCGTGACCTGAGCTGAAGTCGGCCGCTTAACTGACTGAGCCACCCAGGCGCCCCCACAGGGTCTTAAAAGAGCAAAAGTTGCAAATTTTGATGAAGTCCCATTTATCTTTTTCTTTTCATTTTTAGATTATGCTTTTCACGTCAAGTCTAAGAACTCTTTGTCTAGCCCCAGATACCAAAGACTTCTCCTGATTTTTTCTCAAAAGTTTTGTAGCTTTATATGTAATTCCATTTTGAATTAATTTTTGCATTAGGTGTAAGGCTTAGGTTGAGGTTCATTTATTTTTGCCTGTGATGTTTAATTGCTCTAGCATTACTTATTGAAAAGACTGTCCTTACTCCCTTGAATTGTTCTTTCACTTTTGTCAAAAATCAATTGAAGGGGGCTCCTGGGTGGCTCAGTCTGTTAAGTGACGGCAGACTCTTGATCTCGGCTCAGGTCATGATCTCACAGTTCCTGAGTTCAAGCCCTGCATCAGGCTCTGATGGTAACAGAGCCTGCTTGGGATCCTGTCCCCCTTTCTCTCTGCCTCTCCCCTGCTCGTGCCTCTCTCTCAAAATAAATAAATAAACATAGAAACATTTTTAACCGATTGAAGGTATTTATGTTTGTCAATTTCTGGGTTCTGTACTCTGTTTCGTTGACCTATTGTCTACCCCTCTATCACTGCCACACAGTCAAAATAAATTTTAAAATAATCTATGACAACCGAAATATCAAAATTGTAAATGACACAGGATCAGTACCAGTGCCGTGGAAAGCCATACTGGGGCTTAAGGCAAAAGGAAAAATCAGTACTAGTGATCCTCTGGTGACGTCCAGTCACCAACAGGAACAACGACCTGCTTGGACATTGGTTAACCAGTCAACACACCACAAATACTTGGCAATCAACAAATATTTGCTAACAGAGGCTGGCACTTAATTTATTATCCAAGACGTCCCCAAAACACATACAAAGAAGAATGCCAATAAACAAAGGTAGAAATACAGACCATATTTCCAGTCATCTGAATAATTTTTAATATTTTTTAAAATTTTCATCTCGATGTTTAGTAACCAACAAGATGTAGATGTAACCAACAAGAACACTTAAGATACAAAAAAGTTTTATGGGATGGAAATATTTTACCAGTACTACAGACGTTCTCTGCAAGTTTACCATGCATGTTGTTTAAGAAATGTGACAAAACAGCAGCATAAGTCTTTCCCATGAGGTAAATAGCAAAGAAGTGAATCTCTTTAGTGGTGAAGTAGGGTGAGATTGAATTAGATATCAACCAACTATTTTCGCAATTTTGAAAACGTCTTTATAGAAGTAGGGACAAAATTCAAAATATTTATCACCTATGGCATGAACATCAGCCAACTATAATGGATATTGGCCTTAAATGACAGGTAGGCCTGTTCTGGGGTATATCAACACAAAATATGCCCTATCACAAAGGGTATGTAATCCAGACATAATGCTAAGAAGAGTCTTTTGTTTTCATATTATCCACATGAAAACTTCAGAGTTAACTTGATGAAATTTTTCACCTTGATATTCATCAGTGTCATTTTATAATGTTAGCAAATATTTGTGGGTGCCATCCTCAAGATGCTCACATATATGTGTGTACTTTATTGATAAACTAAATCCTTCATACACATGGACAGGCATTTTTGAATGACAGATAAATGTGAGGAAACCATTTGGTTTTTGCTTCAAAATTAGTATACCTTATTATAATAGTAACAACTATTTTTATATAATTTGTATAATTGAGGTGTTAACTCTTATACTCATATGGATCTCAATGGACAAGTGTATTAGGCAAACTCTTAATAATTCTGAGTAGTGTCAGCATTCCCTTTTTGTAGGTGGGAAAACTGATGACCTTGAAAATGATAAAGACTAAACAAAAACCTATGTCCTCTGACTGCTGACCCAGTACCCTTCATAATGTACGTAAGGAAACTCTTTGCAAATGACAAAGTTTTATATGAATTGTAGACATTTTTTATTCTTATTAACAAAGAAATATCCTTCTATGTGAAAATGACTGAGGAAAGTGGCTTATGAACTACATCTTTGAGTAAAGACTCAATTCTAAAAGATGTTATCAACAAAACAAAACAAAACAAAAAGGACAAGTAATCAATTGATTGGTAGCTGGTTTTACTTTATCATTCATTAATGTCCAAATCCTCTTTAGTCCCCAGGTAGACCCACGTAACTTCATGTTGGGGAGAGAAAACTTTTTCTCATATTGGGTTTTTAAAAACTTTTTCTAAAGAGTGGGTTACTTAAACCAACCAGTTGTGTTGATTTGTTAGGTTTAGAAAACAACCAACAGCTTGCTCAGATAGGCCAACTTATTAGTCCAATATCATTAAGATCTTCTCATGCTGCGTGTGAGACCTCGGATGAAGATCACAACTTGCAGTATAGTTATTTTTGAACCATGAGAACTAGACATATAATTGGTGCTCTGGAAAGTTTTCGCCCTTCAGTAGCTGAACATTTTATTTTCTATAGTATTGTTAAGACTGCACAATTTATTTTATTAAAAATAGGGTCCAGGACTCCTATGTTGATAAGTTACAAAACTCCCCCATCACTTTCCTTCTCTGAGTCTCCCCCACCTCCAACCTGTATCTCCATCTATTGTTCTACTGTTATGGTCCCTGATGAATGCCTGCTTCCCAAAATGATAGGAGCAGGTCAACAGGTGTCACTGTAAAAAAACAAGAAAACAAAAAACCAGAAAGCTTACTATTTCTCAATGTTTGTTGAAGTGCTAACCTAATAATACACTTTTTGGGGTGGATCAGGGGGCAGAATTTTGTGTCAGCCCAGGAAACTTGCCAAATAATTCGACTATGTTGGAAATATTAATTTAGTCGAGCGGACATCTGTAAGCCTTATTCAGTTCAGTACAATGCTGATTTTATATCAGTTCCAATTTCAGAAATTCTCCGTTGGTATAAGACCACAGTCTTGCCAATATTCTCATAAATGTACCACATTACCTTTCCTTTCAATACCATGTAATTATGATGAGCATAGATAATAGAGGCTGAACTGTTTTAGTGATTTATGGGAAGGAATTGTTTCAGAAGGGACAAAATATTCCTGAAAAATGAGCGACAGTAACCATTTGCACGAATGAGCTAAAAAGTAAAATGTGTAGAAAAGAGTAAAAAGAGAAGGCACAGAACTGACATTCAAAGCAAAGGGTAGACAGGAGAGAGCCAAGCAGGTGAATGCATATAGCATATTTTTAAAAAGAATGTTAAGAATGATGCATGATCAACAGATGGCCAAACAATTTTTTTGGAAGGATATGGAAAGAAATAACAGCCTTTGATTTTAACCTGGAGAAAGTTATTGGTGATTCTAGGGAGAACACTTCTGTTTGTTAGTGAGAAGAACTAAGGCATTGCAGGTAATCCTGGAGGAAATAGAGGCAGCTGGTAGAGCTATAAGAAGTCATCAGTTATCTACGTTTGGAGGTGTCCATTAAGAGGAAAGTTCCCAGGGGAAAATGGTAGGACATAAACCATTCTACCCTCATATGCTTCCAGGGTTGTGGCCAAAGTCCCTTCTCCTCTGAGCTCCCGCAGTTTATCCATCTGTGACCCTCATTTGGCACTTAGGGCCTGCTGGCTTGTATTGTTCTTTATTTCTTTAAGAGTTGGTCTATTTCCCCAACAGCCTGTGAGCTCTTTAACAACTGCTTTGTATCTATCGTCTGCCACAGTGCATTGCACAGAACGTTGGTGATAGTAACAGTTGTCAAGGTAGTGGTGGTCAAAGTTGTAATAGAAATAGCTGTTCCTAGGACTGTGCTCAGTACTTCATATGTTTTATCTCATTTAATCCTCCTCCTGAGGTAGCTATTATTATTATCCGTCGTTATCTCCAATGTGAAAGCGAGGATGCTGAGACTCAGAGTTCAACGGCTGGCTTCTGCTCACACAGCTTGTAGGTGGCAGAGTTGGGACTCAAATTCAAGGCTTTCAGATCTCAGTGGCCAAGTTTTAGTGAAGAGAATCTGGCGCACACTGTCTCCTTCCTTTTTCTTTCACTGGTACCTGAGGTTCTAAACAGTGAGAATTTCATCAAGATATCAGGGCAACAAGTTGTTTTACGTTTATCACTGGAATCTTCAACTCCCCTGTATTTTATGAGTTTTACGATTTGTCACCCGAAGCAAAATGGTTTACGTCTGGGAGAAGCTTGAGGTCATGGGAGCTCTGATGGGGGTAAAGATCTGAAAAGCTCTCTGACCGACTTTCTCAGAAGGGCAGCACAGACACACATTTCTCAGAAGGGCAGCACAGACACATTTTCTGTGAAACTAGCACTCACAGACACACGGCACAGGCCGAGGCCAGAGTCGTCAGATAAAGTACAGAACACCCAATTACACTTGACTTTCAGATAAACAACAAGAGAAAAATTAGTGTAAGTATGCTCCAAATGTTGCATGGGACATACTTATACTAAAAAGTATGCTTTAAATATAAAATCTAAATTTAACTGAGCATTCTATATTTTTATTTGCTAAATCTGACAACTTTTCGTCGGCAGCATATCTCTTCCATCTTTTGAGGCAAGGAAGTACAGATCTGAACCGGAAACCAGGAGGAGGAAGGAAAGAAATGTTTCTGTCACTCTTTTGAAAATCAGAACTGCAACTCAAGTAAACTTGACCAACTTAAAAGTTGGGACTTTTACTTTACGTCTGAGTCATAGTCATTCAAAAAGTAGAAGGTAATTTAACTAAAAAATAATTTTAAGTTTTTTGTACTTTTTTCTCTCATACACACAAAAAAGAAGATAGACAAGAATGCTTTAAACCCTCTTCTACGTGCAATAACTTATTTGACTGACTTCATGGATTCTGCAAGGCAAACAAAGAATTGGGTTCGAGTTATGATTCAGATAATGGGTTCACTCAAAATCCTGATAACAACAACAACAAATCCTGGGAAACCGTGCATCATCCTGTAGTATTCCCATCTGTCTCGTCTTCTGCAGGAGCCTACGGGGTCCCTGAATCAAAAAAACAAAAAACTTTAGAGAACCCAAGCCAACTTTCCTGCCTCTAGGAATGGCTGTTCTTTGCCACGGGCAGATTTGTCTGCACATTCGTGGTTCAGTCAAAACTGCCTGCATCTGGGGTGCCTGGGTGGCTTGGTTAAGCGTTCGATTTCAGCTCAGGTCATGATCTCATGGTTTGTGAGTTCAGCCCCATGCCAGACTCAGGGCTGACAGCTCAGAGCCTGGAGCCTGCTTCAGATTCTATGTCTCCCTCTCTCTGTGCCCCTCCCCTGATTGTGCTTTCTCTCTCTCTCTCTCTCTCTCTCTCTCTCTCCTTTCTCAAAAATAAATAGACATTAAAAATAAAAACTTCTTGTACCTGAATTACTCAGCTAATTATATTTCTGGTGTTCTATCTGAACAACTTTCCTTTAAACATGAATCTTAAAACCGAAGTACTAGTCCCTGACTCAGTGCCAGCCGACTACACTCATCACCCAAGCACCCTGGAAAGATTTGGGGAGTTCAGACATGTTGAACAGGGTTGAAAAAGAGTCAGCTGCTCATTTCCAGGGGCTTTAACATGTGCAGGTTGAGAACTGGGACGTATTTTGTTTTTCTCTCCTCTTCTTGCCCCTCACCTCCTATTCTCCCCCATGGTCTCCCTTCATTCTCAGCATTCAGTGTGTTTGACAGGGACATTGTAACCCTGTTCTGGGAGTCATAGTGACAACTTCCTCTTGGAATCTCCTTTGATTCGAGACCCAACGTTCATTAGAAACATTTAAGAAGGACAAGGGAGCAGATCTGGCAACTTATATTTCTTCAACTTGCCAGAAAGCGTCTTACTTTCTTTGTTTCTAATTTAAGAGTACATTATTTACTTAATTCCTAAAGGTGACCAATTATTTGGTATAAGCATTACAAAGGGCCTGATTTCATTCCCAAGTTCTCTACTTTGCCTTCTAAATAGCGCATGATGGGTTACTTTTCCCAATCATGAGGTCTATCCTCTGAATGGTATCTATCATCCCTGTAAATGAATCCCACTGAAAATGAAGTAACTTTCATCTCATGAAATCATGTTCTAGAAGGATCACTCTATGAGACAGATCTCTTTAGGACTGGATGACCCCACCATATCAGGGCTATCCCCAGGAGATGTAAAATTCAATGTCCTTCTTGTCAGTTAATTATTTTAGAAGAAAGAAAACAGCAAGAAACAACTGGCCTTACAAAACTGGCAAGAAAACAAAACAAAACTTTGAAATTCTGAAAATAAATATGCACTTAAGTAGAAAAATAAAGCTGGACTGAATTTTAAAAAAGGGCTTTCCAACTGTCTGTGATGAATGACAACGATTCTAAAAATGCATGTATGAGAATATAAACATTTGCCTCTAAGATTCGTTTTGTCCTCATACACTTTTACTGTTTCAAAATGAAATTCTGCTGCTGTCTAAGTTATAAAGTTGAGAAAATGATATATTTGAAACAACCCAAGTTTTTACTTCGGAAATAAAGTAGTGTGTGGGATTACTTTGTTAGTATTTCAATTTTCTGATCACCATCAATCTATTTAAATGTTTCCTTGGAGCTCTTGCAGCACTGAAAATTCAAAGACAAATCAAAGAGGTGTAGCAATTAGTGCCAAGGCCCATGTGTGTGACGGTAGCTTCTGCCCTAAAGTGGTTAGAATATAATATTCAAGATTCCAAGAATTTCACAGGACTATCTGAGCAAAATACCAGGAACGTCATGGATTCTGAGCATGAAATTTGTCTTCGACATACATGTGGTTTTTATCATACACTGAATAAATCTGGTGTTATTTTCTCCTACAAATTGGCCTTGGCTTACATTTCACTTCAGATTCCTTTTAGAGGGGGGAACCCGGGGTGGGACGTTGCAGGACTCAAATACTCCCTCGGGAGAGGACTTACTCTCCAGTGTCCAGTAGCTGATGGCTGAGCTTGTGAATGATTTTGGACTCTTGCCTGTCCTCACCAGCACCCGCCTTGAAGTTAGGTTTCTCATTGACACTTCTACTAGATGGAACAAGGGGAGGTGCCAACATGGAATAAAACAATGAATTCTTCTATGCTTCTTTCAAAAAGAAAAGAATTGGGCACAGTAGAGACTGCTGTAAAATGACATCATTAAACTGCGGATTTTTTCACTGATATTCTTATTTAAAAAAAGAGAAAAAAAACCCAACTGAACAATTGCAATGAAAGAACAATGTTAGGTGCAGTGTAGTGAGCATACCGTGGTGGAAGGAACACAAAGAGGAAACTGAAACAGAGAACTGCTTTGTAGTATGGATTTCACCAGCTTATCCTTGGAGATAATAAGGAGTCGCCTCCTTCGGCCTGGGGAGTCAGCTCTTTTATGCTCTCCGTTTGTCTATGAGTGTGTATGTTATGTGTCCATTTGAGGGTGTGTCTGTATATGCCTGTATGTTGTGTCTGTGTTCCAGCTGGGCCTGAAATCAATTGTTCTAGTTTTATGCCTCCAGATTAGATTGCGTGAAGGAACGAGCCCACAGCAGGTGCTGTTTCTACCACCTACCCCAAGTACTCTTTGCAGTTTGGTAGGCAGCCAGTGATGAGTTGTATTTTCCATATCCCCATTTCCAGTGTTGATATCTGGTACTGTCACAAGAAATTATGTGGACAAAAATGCAGGTTGCTGAATTATTTATGTATCATTTCTATTACTTAGTGAGATATATTTGTAAATTACAAATAGTTTCCAAAAGCCTAAAATCATTTAGGCTAATTGGTACATTATACAACCTAACTGTATAATTGATTTTTTTTAAATGAATTGGTCCCTAAGTGAGTTTTGAGTATTCCATAATAATTGGTTTCTAATAAGTGATATAAATGAGTGATTAATGCATTGATATAGAAAGCAGTTGCTAGGCCTTTAGTGCAGCTGAAAGACCCAGTATGGGTCATACACTGAATATTCTATAATATTGAGTATTCTATAATAATTGGTTTCTAATAAGTGATATAAATAAATGAGTGATTAATGCATTGATATAGAAAGCAGTTGCTAGGTCTTTAGTGCAGCTGAAAGACCCAGTATATTGGTACATCAAGTCCCTCAGAAGGCTAAGCATAATTTAAGTCAGAATGTCATCATTCCAGACTGAAAAATTTTAGACTGTAATGAAAAGTGCCCATCTTTCATTCTTTGATCATGAATGCAGGTGATCATTCAGTTTAATAAAGAAAATATATCATTTACTTTAGATGTAAAGTTAACTTAATTGTGAATTGTGAGGATGGAGACGTCCCAAATATTTAGCTTCCTAGTACTGATCTCAGCGATGAATGAAGAGGTAGTCGTTTCCCTTACAACAGAACATTCCGTCAGCAGAAGATATTTACAAAAGCACATTAAATAATGGGTGTGTTGGGGTTGTTTTTCAAGTTGATTGGGAAGGACACTCTCTCGTTTAAGAAGAGATATATGACTTCATACAGGAGACTTCATGGTCACTGGCCAAATGTTAATGTTCAGCACTTAGTATCTCTGGCTCGGACCCAGTCTTAGCATCTCAGGATCTGTTAAGTTGTTCCTTCTTCTGAAAGGCAACTGGCACTTGAGAGCAGTTCTGACATCCTTTGTGCAAATGGAATCTGCAAGCCAGAAACCCGCGGAACTATTGCACAGCTATTAGAGGCACCTCTGCTGTTCATTCACAAACGTCAAAATGGCACACAGCCGTGTTGCCGGTCGGCTTTGTGACACCAGTTCCTTCTTGTCTGGATACTAGAACTGGCTTCCTTTCGGCGACATTGCCTCCATACCATTTAATATAGCTTAGTGGTACCGTCAGCCGAGGAAATCCATTCTTCTTCTCTCCAAATGGCAACTGTGTCACCCAAGTTCTCTCTTTAGGATACAAGGAATGAGCTGCATGACAGAATGAATATGTTTGGACGCGACTCATTCCTGCCCCGGTGCCTGGAAAAGGCTGCCATGTAATTCCTTTCAATAGTGATGTTCCCGAATCCCTTGAAGCTGCCTGGCTCCTGCCCTTCTCGTGTCTTGTTTTCTGCCTTCTCTTCAGTCCTGAGATTTTCCCATAACCTTGCAATAAATTGCCTTTTCTTTTTAGGTTAGCCAAATTCGGCTTCCTGTTGCTGGTCTCCAAAAACTCCAACTAACAAAAATGTCTCACTTTTTGGTTAGTTTGGGCTTGAAGAATATATAGGAAAAAATAAAACCCTAATGTTTAGTAGCTGCTCTGTGGTAGCATAATTGATCATTGACCCGGGAAGTAAAGGAGAGTTATATCCAGATTAATACAATTAAAAGCATCGTCATCCTTTGCAAATGCTGCATCTTTCATCCTAATCTAATCTACTGAGTGTTGGTTCAGGTTGTTGGATCAGCAAATTCCAGGTCTATTTTCACCAACGGTTGTTTATTTTTGTGGTATTGGTTGTTACAAGCTTCTCAAGGGTTCCTGTGCTTTATAAAAAGTAAGTTTTCAGTTTCTTTTCTCTCTAAATTTCCCCTCTCCCAGCTGCCATATTTCATATTTCTAAACTACTACTTCAAGGAGGTGGAGGAACCAGGCTGACAAGGCTCTTTGCTCAGGGATCCACAACATTACCTCATTTTTTGTTTCACCTCTACGTTCTCCTTCCCCCACCAATCTGGAATGACTAGATGCCAGTCTTGGAAGTTGGGGAGAAAGGTGCATGGTAAATCTTGCTTTTCCTTACCAAATATTCACCCCAAATTATGTGTAAGGACACAAATCCTTCCTACTTGCTTGTGACTTAAGATTCTGAACCTCAGAAGCTACATGGCCCTGGCGAACTCTGAAAATATACAGTAATTAACATTCCAAAGTACTACCCTGTTAAACTACAATGATTCTCCATTGTTTAACAGGTTCATTATGTGGAAATTCATATTTTGGTTCAATCTTATTATCCTTATTTCTAATCAAATACAGGGAATTAAAATCCATTGGGTTGTGTTAGTGGGAAGTGAGGATGTTCCACTGGGATCTGTCTGCTCAGCCTAAATCTGGTGTCGCTAAGACCATAAAGACTCCATCACGGCAGGAGTACAGATTTTGTGGGAGTAGTCCTACCCATATTCCTCAAGAAAAAAGTCTTTATTAACTTATGCTTGAATCATTGTGAATAGGAAAGACTGATGTCCCATGAGATAGATTTCATAGGCTTTTAAGGGGGAGTAGAAACCAATAAAAGCATGATCAATCCTGTCAATATAGCCAAACCTCTGGGCGAAGACCTCTGTGGCACAGGTTTTTACATTTCTTCACAGCAAATTTCTTTTCCTAACTATATTTGGCTTATTCTTATTACTTGGTGTTTGAACACTGACCATTTGGGAGCAAAGAGAGATGAGCCAGAGTGTCCAGGGGAAATCATGGTGGGATTACCACTTTGACCAAAAATGATGAGTTTGCACACATATAATGGGAACACAAGCTGCTATTCCCTTGATAACTCCTCTGACTGTCTAGTATATATAACTTTTCCTATATACTGGGTTCTTGACTGAGACTGAACGGGAACTGTGAAGTTACTCCTTGCCTCTGAGATGCTATTTTTCAATAATATTGACTCTTAGAAAAGAGGAGTATTAAACTCAGAGAATGGAGAGCTGACTTTTCATCTCAGCTTCAACACTTACCCTCTAATGGATTTAAAGTCAGAAGCTCTCGATATACTTCTTGCAAATGCTTGGTTTGAGGATCGGATACCATATTGAAATTGAAACAGCTTTATAAACCATAGTGTACTGAACTAATGTCAATAGTAATTTTCCTATTTTCTAAATAAATTTAAGACTTGAAGTGAGAGAGATTTCAGGAAGAGGTAGTTTCTTATAATGCCTAATCACTGCAACCAAAATGATGATATCTAGTAATCATGATCAGTAACAGTAAAATAGAAACCATGCCTATAAAATTCTTCACTAGTGGAAGGAATACAACTTAAATAGAGTTTCTATTAATTAATTCAATGTTAAGGGATAGACATGTTACATGAACAAGTTTATGAATCCAGGAAATTATCCACAGCAAACAGTTACAAGGAAAACCTGGTTTCCAAAGAAAGCAATCTATTTCCACTCCATGCTCATTTTGACTTTCATTCTGCTTTTCACAGTTGAAGGACAGATAATTCAAATAAAATATTTTCACTGTTTTGTAATACCCCACAGTGTCATCAAATTCTTAAAAAATAAATCAAAGTGACATTAACAAACCAAATAAAATATTGTTAAATAAGTTAATACAAGTTAGCGGTGTTGGGGCAAAAAGTTTGGAGAGAGAGAACCCGACTTGAGATCAAGCAATTCCAAACACACACACACACACACACACACACGAACAAAGCTTGTGGGTTACTAGTTTTTCTAGAAGGATACTACTCTTTCTCTAGGCATAAATTACTTTGGTAGAATCAATTCTTATTGATTATAACTGGGAAAGAAGATAAAGAAGATTGACTCCTATAGGTGGAGAATTTCGGAAAAATCATGTGCGATACGTTCCTCACATTTAGCACAGCTTCTTCTAGATAAGAAAAATATTTTATTTCTTTTTGGGCAAATTGATCATTATTAGTTCACCGATTCTGTAACATGTGAAGAAAGTACCCAACTCTTTCCAACGTTCTTCTAGACAGAGCCACTTCACAGAACACAGGAGGGAGAAAAAGACAAGCAAATCACACCTTCCACCCGTGGGAGAGGATAGCCTCAGAATAGATCAACGACACTGCAAGAATAGCTCTAAATCGCTAGTGAGTTATTTACTTGGTTAAGAGGGGACCCAGCTCATCACATCCACTGAAAGCAGAATCCTCTCAAAAAGAACAGGACCAAGATAAGCCCAGCCACCATGATGAGAAAAGAAACAGGACTTCCGGGGGGCCAGAGACGGAGTCAGAAGCTGCTGTTGGCGCTCATGTTGGGAGGCTTATTAACTGGGCACCTGGACTTGGTGGTCACACCGCTGAAAGTTCATGTCAATTGTTTGCAAGTTTTTCCTTTTCCACCTTTTTTCATATTAAGGTTTTTTGTTGTTTTTTTTTTTTTACAAGTTACCTTAAATCTAAACACAAGTTCTTTGAATTACCTCAGAAAAGTTGAGTTTTGTGTATCTACCCAAAGAAAACAGCTCTCGGTTTTGAGAGGAAAAAGCAACTACAAGGCTATTTCAGTTTGTGGGTTTTAAATTATTTTATCATTTAGAAATTGTCTCATTACCACAGTTAATAAGGAGTAGCATTAGAATTTTGTCTTATTCAGATCATGTAAAAGCCATTGATGGTCACTGTTAAATGAAGTGACTCCAGTAAATTCTCAGAGCTTTGTGGAGTCATGGAATCCATGCAGATTAGATGGAAGCCATCTCAAAGTTGGTGACATCTGTCAGAGGCTCTAGCTCAACCACAGCTATACCAACAAAGCAAACTCATGAACGACATACAGCAAACACTAGACAAATAATCTCTGCGTTCTATAGTGTGTGTAGAAACATGGGTTCAAGTTCAGACACTACTGGTCTCAGCTGTTTGGCTGTGAGAAAGTCTCAATTTCTCTGACCCTCAGTCTTTTCATTTATAGATGGGCAAATAATTCCTAACACTACTAGGGACCCAACTAGTGCTTCCCTATTATTTTCTTTGTAGTCAGGACCTGCACAATGTTTTATACAAGTAAGAACTCAGTTCACACTCACTGAGTTTATGCCTCAACAGTTGCCACAGATCCAAATCAAAATCCTTTCTTGTTTTTGTTTTGTGTGGCTTATTTGTTTGCCACAAGAACAAGAGCCATCCCCTTTTGTCTGCCTTCTACATTGAGCTGATTAATCCACTCCTGCCTTATTCAACTGTGAATTTCCTAATTCTCAAAGGTACTGCTTGCCTGGCCCTTGTGCAGAAAGGTCCGATGAATGTACAGGGAGGAAAAGCAGCTCAAGAATCATCCACAGTTTGGCAAGTAATCTATGAGGTGGCCTGGAGCAAAGCACTCAACCCAGTAGGGGTGAAGGTTATCATGTGGTCAGTCAGGTAAGTCCCGTCCTCCTCAGTCCTGCAGAAGACTCGCAGCCTGATCAATCAGCAATGGGTGGACAATGGGCGGGGCTTGCAGGAAGACTGATGATCATCATTCTGTAAGACTGAGATAACTGCCCTGTCCCCTTAGAGCTTCCTGGGCTCTGGATTGTCTTTCATTTCCAATTCTCATCACATTTATTCTTCAAATAAGTCTCCTTTTCATGAAAGTGGCTTATGTGAGTCTCAGAGCCAGCTAACCCAAAGAATCAAACTAATTAGTTTTTTTTTTGGTACAATTTTCACCCCAAGTACATCCTAGTCCTTGGTTACATTGCCAAAGCTGCAGTAGAAAGACACTTGTAAGGAACAGAGAAGAAACAAATACAAGCAGGCAGAACCTGCATGGCACACACCCTGTGCAAACAGTTATTTGTGTACATAATGTTCTCATCTCCCACCAGGAAGTGTCTATGCTCCATGAAACTTCTGAATTCTGCACAAGTTTGGGAAGCTCACTCTGCGGGATTTACTCTGCTTTCAGCTCCCAGGATGTCCTTGTTTCACTTGGCTAATTTTTTGAGCTCTACTGAATCCCCCTACGGGGCAGAGAGCAGAATCCCTGTGTCTGGCAGGGGAAGGAAGCATAAACACACACACACACACACACACACACACACACACGCACACACACATACACAGACACACACCCTAAGTTCTTATCGACTAAATGTTACCTACACTATTAAAGGAAGACAGTGAGTGTTGAAATGCATTACTTATATGCCAGGCAGCAATCAACTACATTTTGCTTTATAGCATTGATCAGACTTTTACTAGACTACACTTAGGGAAATTATCATCTGTGTTTACTTACTGGGAGTGTAGGTAGGATGGAGTGTGGTTTACCAGCATTCTAAGCCAAAGGCTGGTAGCAGAAAGCACAGAGGTGGCCACGTATCCTAAAATAATCCCCAGCCACTGGACCAGGCAGAG
Source organism: Prionailurus viverrinus (assembly GCF_022837055.1). Classification (NCBI taxonomy): domain Eukaryota; kingdom Metazoa; phylum Chordata; class Mammalia; order Carnivora; family Felidae; genus Prionailurus; species Prionailurus viverrinus. Next base: position 40,347,840 of record NC_062578.1, read on the forward strand.
GCCTCCTTAATCGGAAGAAAGGGTAGGGTGAGATGGGAAACATGGAGCCCCAGACCTCCTGGGAATATGTGATAGTTCTTTCATGGGTCCTCATGGAACAGCCGGAGGCCAAAGGATGAGACTCACCAGCTCCAATCTCTCCTCGTTTCCAGTCATGAGGGGACTGCCTCTGGTCTGCATGCTTACAACTGTGTGCCAAAATACTGCCTTTGCAAATCTGCTCATCTACATCACCCAAACAACAATGCTAACCAAGTCTGAGCTGGTTGTTTCCAGTTCTCTCTTGGCTTCAGGAATTCCAGAGAAGCAACCCTTCAGGGAATAGCAGGGTGAGTAATAGGACTGTGGCTGTGTTTCCACACGTGGAAAAGGTGGGCAGGCAAACAGACCCAGAATCTCCCAGTCCCACCAGGGTACAAATGACCAAGAGCTTTTCAGTCTTGGAATTCAATATCATTTTCCAAATAGAGATAATTCTAAAATCCCAGGTTGAATAAATTTACCACATGAGCCAACAATTCCACAGCTAGGAACCTACCCAAAAGAAATGAAACAGTATGTTCAAATGTTCGTCGGTTGGTGACCAGATAAACATGATGGGATATCTATGTGACAGAATACTATTCAGCCATGAGTATGTATGCAATACTGATAGATGTTACAATATAGGTAAACATTGGAAATACTGTGCTAAGTAAAAGAAGTCAGACAATAAAGACTGTGCATTATGTGATTCCATTTATATGAAAGGTCCAGAGAAAGCAAATCTATAGAGAGAGACAGAGTCCAGAATAGTGATTACCAAAAACTGGGGGTGGGAACAGGGATTGACCACAAATGGGTAGGTGGAATCTTTTGAAGTTGATAGAAATGCTCTAAAATTGAAATCATGGCAATTGTTGCACAACTCTGTAAGTTTACTAAGGATCTTTGAATAGCTGTACAGTTAAAATGGGTGAAATTTACAGCATGTAAATTATAACTCAGTTAAGCTATTAAAGGCCAAAAAATCCAAGTTTCATCATTCAGCTTAAGTAAGACATGGGAAGGGAGAAAGACCGTGTGCTGAAAGTTTCTCATGTTCATAGAAATCACATGAACCCCTTCTTTCCATCATGCATTTTTATCAGTCTTCCCAAATGAGTGGCCAGCTTACACTTGTTTGCCTAAATTACCTTCTCTCGGATCTCTTTCTTTGCTTACACATGTTAGAGAACTTCAGATAGAAAGAATCAGGAAAGAGGAATGATCAGCTTGATCCTCCTATTAAAAAAAAATCATGACAGTGACATATTAGACAAAATATGAAGATGGTAGAATAAAATTGCTCTTTTTAGCATTTTGTATTTTCTGTATGAAAGGTATTTGTGCAGCCGTTTCTATAACCCAGGCTGGTACCCCACAAAAGCATAATATATGGCTAGCAGACCACCACATGTCTGTCTACCATTAGGATGGGGAACAATATATTCAGTAGGTACGGGAAAGTCCACTGGGGAGAAAATTCTTTCTCTTGCCTCCAGGGGCATCTGACCCACAGCAGCCGTGGTGTGTAGCTTGACTAGCACATGTTTACAGATTGGTGAACATCCGAAACATTCGTTTTATTAGGTAGTTACATAATAGCCTTTTATTTTTGATTATTTATGCATTAGCGGCAAGCAATGGAGATGTGCTATGTAGGAAAGTTATTATTTGCTAATTTGCTGCTTTTAAAATACACGGCACACTATCTATTATGTATCATGCATTACAATTACAACAACAGTTTAATTAATCACCAGCACCCTGTTTTGTACCAATCTACAGCAGAATTCTGGGTAATGGTGTTGTTTACCACTTAGCAAGTAGCAACATTTCACTCTGTTTCACTACATTAAACTGCTCAAATAAAGCAAACGGATATTGAAAAGAGTTGGCCATCTGCCTTTATTTTCTTTTACTTTTGTTTAAAAAAAAAACTCTCAAAAGAAAAAGCACACAGCCATGAAACTGATAGTGACAAAAAGCACTCTCTTTTTTTTTTTTTCTTTATCAGGTCAGAATCTCATCTAAATGCAGTTCTGATGAATAGTTTAAAAAATAAAAAAGAAGCCCGCTTTGTGGATTTGGAGTGGGTCTCAAGACCAGCCGTGAAGCCTAATGATTATTTAACGGTGCCGCACTTGAGGCTGGCTTCTGTGAGCCTCCTTTCCCCCCTTAAGAGTTTGATGAATAGGTCTTGTGACAGCCATTTAGGAATAAACAAGAATTCATCAGTCTGCATAAGAAGAAGCCAGTTTATAGATTAAGTTTCCTGAGGTAATTCATGAGGTCAGTCCCATTTAGATGGAGACTATTAGGGCCTGGCTCTCGAGAATGGCCATACAGGGGAGTCACTCCAAAGGGACCCCGCTCACACAAAGCCCCCTTTCAGGGAGAAGCCTGCCATTTTTATGACCCTGCTGCTAGGACGCACATCAACTTGTCACTGTGCAGATCTGCTAGGGCAAGACCTCATCACTCTATTAAAGAGCTCTGTGACCCTATTGATTTGAAGTATTTAAAGCAGGGGTGAAGTTCAAAGCAATTTCTTTTCTATACTATTACTCAGTCTCTCTGTGTCTTGACTCTAAAACATCTGCTGTCAGTTCCTTTCTGTTGTCTGATTCTGGAATCTGTCACTGGAGAACAGAGTAGTTTTATTTAAAATAAATTGGATTCCTTTTCAGTTTTCAGCATTTCGCATTGTGATCAATGGTTTATGCTCCTTCATCTGCCGGGAGACTTAACTGCAAGTGTATCCTTTTATGTCCCTTTAGGGCAAGACTGAAGCAGCGTTAGCCTCTGAGGTTTTATAATAGAATCGAGTCTTAGAAGTAGGTAGCAGCCACCGGCTCCTCTAATTGGCCAATCAACAAAAATAACAACCTTTCATTAAAAAAAAATACATTCGAGAAGGAAAGAGAATAAAAAAATGTATCTCCAACTGTGGCTCCAAGACCCAAATGCTAACTATCTTTTTTTTTTTTTTACTTTTATTTGCTCCGAGAAATGAAAACAGAGTAAACAACTCAGTTATTTTTAAATGTCAGCAGGTAAGGCAAAAACTGGGATCCAGTTTTGAAAGGTGTTTTGCAAAACAACTCAGGCTGCCATACTGTTCTGTGGAACAGGCAGGAACCAGGGAACAATCTGAATAGTTAATAATACCTTAGCATTGCTCCTGCATTACCCAAGTGATAGTGGGAAACTGGTAGCCTTTAACTGGCTTAGTTGGGAGGCTGCTCCAGCTCTTTGGCTGAGCCTGTCCTCAGCCACAGTGTTCTCAGGAAGTATGTGTGAATGCCAACGCTGAGTTAAACATTTTCATTTTCTAAAAACTCAAGAAAATTATTTTTTTAATGATTATTTTAAAAGCACGGGCAGAGGAAACAATACAAAGGTCAAGATTGGTATTCAGTTCAGCGTTGTCACCAATAAATCCAAAGAAGTCACTTGTCCTCGCGGTTCATCTTAAATAGACCAGGGGTATCTGATGACAATGGAAGCACAAAACCACTTCCTGTCTCCTAAGAGTCTCTTTCAAATTTATCTTCTTTTATTCCTTACGCCTTAATGTGGGCAGTGTTTCTCTGGCAGAAAACACCCTCACGGAGTCAGCTATCGCCTCTCCAGATGACTCCGGATTCTGCCAGTCCGTCCTTGACAGCCTTCCCCGGCAGAGCTGTGGTCAGGTGTCCAAGCCTGGGCAAAGTCTCCTCCCACCTCCGCCACAGCCTGTTTAAATGTGAAACTTTAAGCAATGTCCATCCTACAATCTTCGTTTCAACCTCAGCATTCTCTCCTTTCAGTGGTGCTTCCCGTCTTCCCAGTCACCTGTTCTTCCCGCACATCCTATCAGTTGCCTAGTGTGCAGCATCTACCACTGGAATGTGTCCGACCCTACACCTCCTCCGGATCTACACTCACATCTTCATTACCTTTCCTCACCGGGTGCTTCCAAATTGGGTCGTCTGGCTTCAGCCTATTTTCACTCCAGATTAAGCCTCTGAAACCAAGCTTTGACCGAGGTACCGAACTATATGAAAACTTCCAATTGTTCCACAGAACGTAGAAAACAAAACCCAGTTCCTTCAGTCTCATATTAAAGGCATCCTGACTCCAGCCCCTCATTCTGCTCTCCTCGCCCATACTAGGCTCCAGTCTAACAGCCATCTCGGCCATCCCCTGTCTCATCTCTTTCCAAACTCTCTTGAAGGCAGCCCATCACTCAAAGGCCTACTTGCTAAGGGCTTTGCGCTCCAGCGCCATCTCTCATGAGCTCCAGACCCTTGGATCCAACTGCCGGTTGGAATCTCCTCTCGGATGTGTCCCAGGCAATTAGAACCCAACAAAGTTCAGAGTTACCTCATCATCTACTATCTCAGACTGTTGCCTCTCAACAAATAGCAACACCACTCACCAAGTTGCTGGTACCAAAAGTCTCCCTTTTCCTCACCTGTCACAACAAACCAACGATCGATTCCTTATTTCTTCTATCATCTCTCCAGCTCAATTTTGAAGCATCCTGATCCGGGACTCAATTCAAGAATTATTGTCTTGCTTCTTCAGAGAAGGGAGAGACCCCATTGCGCATACCTATATCATTTCACAGATCAGGGTTTTGTATTTATTTGTAGAACCTCTTCGTAGAGAAGTACTAAAAAAATAATGAATACGTGAACAAATGAACAATGAATCCTAGCAGGAGGAGAAAGCAGAACTAAGTTTTCCCTTTTCCAGTTTAGGATGATGCAGAATTAATGTTCGGTTAACTAATACAAGCTTACAAATGAAGACTGATAATGTTTACCACAAGATTTAACCTATCTTTAGTCTTCATTTGCTATGAATACGAATATGTTTAAGCCAATCGGAAAATAGCTTATTTTTATTCTAATTCTTCTTCTTTGAAAACATTCCTATGTCATGCCATGGGCTATAGTGACTTAAATATGAAATTATATCGTTTATTCAGTGTTTTTTTTAAACTAGTTGTGCCTCAGATGATGCGATATGTTGAATTCTTGTTAATCAGAACATAGTGCAGGCTTTTTCTTTTTTGTAATCCTGAATGTGTATCTTTCCAGCTCTCTTATTTTCTGTATTTTTCTGGCACAAAAATTGTGCTACCATAGCTCTGAGGTCAACAGTTAAGTACACTGGTTCAGTTCTCCCTGAAAATTTTCAATAAAGAGAGCACAAAAGATTTGAAGGAGATAATAGTTTCTGTTGAGATCCTCTGAGGAAGTAAGTAATAAATGATATGTGACACCGTTTCTTATTTAATTTGGAAGAGGAAAAAGGGAGAAGAAACTTGTGGATGTCAATAGAAGCAGAACGCCCTAATAAATTGATATCATCTTGAGTGTACTAATGCTGAAGATGTTGGAGTATTATAGCAGGTGTTCACAAAGTGCATTTTCAGAAAGGACCTAGAATTTGATGGGCCAACTCTGCTCCATTCAAAGAAAAGAAAGGTGAAGAAAGAAAACCTTTCTTCCTACAAAGGACTGATGATTCCTAATCAATTACCTTTGCTAAGAAAATCTAAATGTCAAGTCTGATGAACTTCTAACCAGGTTTCGTCGCTAAGCTAATATCTAAGACTTTCTAAACTAGGGAAAATCATCTTGTTTAGTTTTTCAAAAAAATGATTTGGATCCTAGAGTAGACACAGAGGAAATTTCAAGTGAAAATATGGATATGTCTTACAGAGTCTTAATTTTCTACTTATGTACATATAATAAGACTTAGATGCGGGGCGCCTGGGTGGCTCAGCCGGTTAAGCATCCGACTTGGGCTCAGGTCATGATCTTCTGGTTCGTGAGTTCAAGCCCCGCATCGGGCTTTGTGCTGACAGCTCAGAGCCTGGAGCCTGTTTCAGATTCTGTGTCTCCCTCTCTCTCTCTGACCCTCCTCCGTTCATTCTCTGTCTTTCTCTGTCTCAAAAATAAATAAACGTTAAAAAAAAAAAGACTTAGATGCAAAATCAAAGATTAGAGACTTTCTAAAAAAGACAAAAGATACAAGGAATTAGGTGGAAGAAAATTGTATTTCTTGGCAAATCTCTTCTATCAGATTCCAGATTCTGCCATTGTGTATGCTGCTCTTTCAATTAAGTCCTGTATTTTTTCTGTAGAAAATCATATCAAGGATACTCATCTTATGCAAATGCAGGTGACTTATAATTCTAAATATTGAGTGCCTCTTTGGCACCAAAAAGACAATAGTTAAGATATTTAACTTTTAGCACATCTCTATTTTTGTGTCATTGATGAGATTATATTTCAGATTATATGGAAAACACTGAGGAAAATAATAAATAAAGCTCAGCCCCTCTATTCAAGGAGCTTAAAATCTACTGGACAGACAAAAAGATAATTCATAAATTTAATTCATAAATTTGATCATCTTCCCCTGTTATGGGAATAAGCTAACAAACACCACACACATTTGTTGAAGAGTAAGGATTATATAAAATCGATTGATTGCATCTTATTCATAGTTGCTTTTGGACTCATTTATTAGACATGCTTGTAATGGCTTAGCAAGATAAGGGTTTATGTTCACATAAGGCTGGTGAAGCAATTCTTTAATGTCTTCAACCTACCAGGATTCTTGTATGTTTCTGTTATGTCAGCTTTACCATGTGACTTTTATCTCTGAGTTCATCTCATGATAATAAAGATGCCATTCTACCTTCAAGTTCGTATATGTGCTCCAGACAAGAAAAAGAAAGCACCAAGGAGGGAAGGGGAGAGACGATCTCAAAGAGAAGAAAGCTCTCACAGAAATCCCCAGAAAAAAATGTCCTTATGTTTCATTGGCCAGAACCATAGTGCATGATCATTCCTAATTGCAACAGCATCTTGGAGACATAGCTTCTCAGCTGGGAATGTTGCTCCCCAAACAAAATGAGAGTTCTATTTATAGGAAAGACGGGTATGTGGATATTGGTCAGATGGAGAGAAATGCCTGCCATTATTAAAACAGCTCTGTGAGGGGTGCTTGGGTGGCTCTGTTAGTTGAGCGACCACCTTGAGCTCACGTCATGATCTCATAGTTTGTGAGTTCCAGCCCCGCATCAGGTTGTCTGCTGTCAGCACAGAACCAGCTTCAGGTCCTCTCTCCCCCTCTCTCTGCCCCTCCCCGGCTTGAGCTGTCTCCCTCTCAAAAACAAATCAATATAAAAAAAAAAACAAAACACTACATGAATAGCTTCTCAACTTTTGCATTTTCCCATATACTTATAATCCCAATGTATTAGGTCCAGCCAAGAAGGGCCCTGGTCCTGGGATGTTAGAGAGCCTGCTTTGGCTCTCCAGTTCCATGCCTCTCTCTAAGGGAAAAGATTATATTGGACTGAGGGGAGATGTGTACATGAAGCCATGTACACTCCATTTCCACGATTGCCAGATCAAGTCCCTGATGCTTAGGCCAAGGAATTATCTGCCCAAATGTCTATGAAGTCCTTGGGTCAGTGCTTCTGAAGTCTCAATTCATCACTGGTATAAATGTCCCTATGCTGGAGGGGTGACCAAGGGACAGGTGCTTGCATAGACTGTGGCCAGAGCTTGGACATGTAGGTGGGATGTTTAAAAGTGTGTATCCAACAATCCTCATAGGTCAGGACAAAGCCAAGGGTGGAGGACAGGCTGTGGGATGGGAATAGATTTCCCCCTACCTTGGAATATAAACACTGAGAGTCAAAGAATTCTAAATTCAAACCTGGTTTGCTAGTTATTATGAATATATATCTATCAAGGAAGCTGGATAGGACATATTTTATTGAAATGTTCAGTAACTGACTTAAAACTCTCATTTGGATCTGTGATATGTGGGCTTCCGTTTGTACTCTTACCCTCAGCTACACAAATATTAGGGGTTGGACAGGGCCAAAAATCATGGGATTTTAGTTAATTCAGCTAGCACATGGAGTGGCTCAGTGTAATTTATCTAATTAAAATAGCAACAAATATTCAATAATCATAATTCTCATCATCATCATCATCACAGAAGATTCCATCTTGAAGACCTATCACTCATTTAATCAACAAATATTTCATGGTACCTCATTATGTGCCAGGAATTATTTTAGGTCCTTAGGATATAGTTGTGAAAATGACAGATAAGGAGTGTGAGTGAACAGTCAGTGCCTTTTCCACATCAAGACATTTCTCAGTTATCATTAGTAGTTCGGACATTTCTGAAATTCAGACCTTGTGCATGATTTGGCTAAGGAGACCATTTCCCATTATTTTAAGTAAGAAAAATTGTCATGCATTTCATTTTGACCCCAGCCCCTAAACCAGTTCCCCGTGTTCACTAAAAATAGTAAAGCACTTATAAAGAAATAAAAACAATCATGTTAGAATGTAAAATACTAAAAGCAATGTTTCACCACGTAGTTAATAAGGTGGCTAATGAACATTCCTTTATAAAAGTAACAGCCCTTCTTAAAAGCATCAACACACAGCACTTATCCCTTCCATCGACATGGTGTACATCCTAAAAGTCAACCAGTGATTCTGCTTCCAGCTAATATCGAACCAGTTTTCTCACCACAAACAAGGAGTCTGAATAAAATACATTAAACAACAGTTCTCGACATCAGATAACAGGCAGTGCAGGAGATCTCAGAGGTCTCTGAGAGATAGGGAACAGAGGAGGTGAGACTGCAGCACCTGCCCTCCCGCTCCGCGTGGAGGCACTTTCTGAACCGTGGTGCAGAAAGGGAGAGCCAGAATCCAGGACCGGAGTCCCACTGAGGGGTGAGAGTAGAGGCATGAGCACAAGAAGGTCTATGCCAAGGCTCCGAGATGTGTATTGCAGTACAGTAACATGTTTCACTTTGTTTAACTCACTGCTTCCAACATTTTTTAACACACATCTTTCTTTTTCCAAGTAACAGTTATGCTCATACCAGTCCTATCCAGTAGAACTTTTTATGATGCTGGAAATACTTTCTCTATTTCTTCTGTTCGATATAGTAGCAACTAACCATGTAGTGAACCCTTGGAATGTGGCTAATGCAACTGAGAAAACCCATTTTTTACTGTACTTAATTTTCTGAAATTTAAATTTAAATAGTCATATGTGGCTAGTGACTGCCACATTGGACAGCACAGCTCTAGGAAAATGTCTACGGCAAAGATCATACATTTTGGTAAACCCCTGTGTAACAATCATGTTGTTTTCAGCAGATGAAGAAGATCGGGTTCAAGGTCATTAAGACTTGTCCCAAATAACATAAAGTGAGAACAGAGCCAGGATTTAAACCCAAATAAACCCAAACAGCTAGTTCCAAATTCCATGTCTTTTCTAGTGTTCCACTCTGCTCCCAAGATGCTATAGAGATGAGTATTTGATGATAATTTCTGTGTTTTTTATTTTGATAATACACTTGCTATTTCTATTTGTATAAATTTGAATTTTGTTGCATTTGTTTTGCTTCCTAAGGAAATATTATCGTTCCAAATGCTTTATAAATAATTCTTTTCAACTGTATTTTTTACATAAATATTAAGTAGATGTTTCCATTTTACCGATGGAGGCACTAACACATAAAGGAACATAAAGGAAACATGAATTCTGTATCTGCTTTATACTGAACACATTTTAAAGCTATACGAGCAAGACTAGAAGTTGGAATAATTTTAGCGTTTATATTAACAGTTATCTTTAAAGCAAAAAGGGAAGTATTCACTTACATGTACACAAATGGTATTTCAAATTTTTAATTGTTGATTCCCATACAAAATATCAAAGCTACTTTACAGAGGTCTAGGTACAGCTTGTAGTATGGTTTAATAGTATGTACTTTAAATATCATGTAAAAACGAATGGTAATGCTCATAGGTTCAACCGTAAGAGTTATGTTTCTCAGATTGCATTGATGTGCACTAAGCATGGCTTCCAATGACAGGTTATCAGATTTACTGACACCCAGACAAGACTCCATTGCATCTAACCAATGATGATGGTTATATATGTCTTACAGGTAATAAATTAATTTAGTATGCCAAATAGAAATAAATTAAGTCACATTTGGCATAACTTCAATTTTCTAAAATTGCTTTTCAGCATATTATCATCAAAAACATTTTGTTACATTTTTAATTTTTATATATATATATTTTTAAACAAATTTCTGTTGTTTAATGTTTATTTATTTTTGAGACAGAGAGAGACAGAGCATGAACAGGGTAGGGTCAGAGAGAAAGGGAGACACAGAATCCGAAACAGGCTCCAGGCTCTGAGCTGTCAGCACAGAGCCCAACGCGGGGCTCGAACTCACGGACCGCAAGATCAAGACCTGAGCCGAAGTCGGCCGCTCAACCGACTGAGCCACCCAGGCGCCCCAATTTTTTTATATTTGTTACATATTAGGTAAATATGTGTATACACTATGACGGTTACCCATAATTTTCAATGAAAATTAATGTGAACATTTAAAAATATTTTACTTAGGGGCGCCTGGGTGGCGCAGTCAGTTAAGCGTCCGACTTCAGCCAGGTCACGATCTCACGGTCCGTGAGTTCGAGCCCCGCGTTGGGCTCTGGGCTGATGGCTCAGAGCCTGGAGCCTGTTTCCGATTCTGTGTCTCCCTCTCTCTCTGCCCCTCCCCTGTTCATGCTCTGTCTCTCTCTGTCTCAAAAATAAATAAATGTTTAAAAATAAATAAATAAATAAATAAATAAATAAATAAATATATTTTACTTAAAGTATTTTAAATTCTATCTGTAATATACTCTAATTTTAATTATATGACAACTATTAGTATAGGAAAAAGTGAATGGAAAAATGTCAAATTGCTACAAGTGATTATGTCCAAGAGATAAGATTATGTATTTGTCAATTCTCCAAGTTGTTTATAATGCAGTCATATTACTTGTATGAAAGAAAAAATAATCATATCAATGCTACATTTAATCTTCAAAAATATATCTCAAAAGAGGTATATTCTTTCTATAAATATATAAGTAGGTTGGCCAAGCTTTGATCTGAGGTATTTATAAAACAGTTAAATTAGAATAGGTTTTACTTTTTAGAAAGGATTTGCATGGCAAAGTGAAGTGAAAACCGTGAGCTAATTACGTGGTAAATTCAATTAGTGTAGTCACCTAATCTAAATTATTCAGGCTCATTGTAGCTCTAAAAGAGCAGGGCCACCCTGCCCAGGACCCAGCCATGTGCAAATAGATGGTTAGTAAATCCTGCCAATGGTAATAAACAAAATTGATGACTTTCTTCCTATTCTGGCTGCTTTCTTTTTATGTGTGGGAGTATGAAGCATCAGATAATTTCCTCAATGGGATTTTTTTTTTTCAAGAAAAACAGACTTAGAAAAAGCATTCCCGTGTCTCTAGACTTTTATACATGTAGCCTACCCACAACTGAATATTCTCAAAATCATCTGCATATGCCACGCATGGCTAAGGCCATAGGTCAAGGGTAAGTAGATAAAGGAGGATACTTTACCTCCTGTTTGAGGTTTGAACTGTTAAGGTAAGAAAATGTATAGGCCAGTACCTACCTGTAATTTGCTTCTAAGCAAGTGTCTTATGTAAACTTGAAATCAATACTGTACCGTCCTCATAGAACAATCTGGAATTGAAAAGAGAAGGGGCCTTACTATCTAGGACTTCTGCACAAATATCTAGGCTGCTAATCTTAACTTCCCCCTTCCCTGATAGAGAACAATGTCAAAGTGTCATTTGGGAACTAGAAACTCTGTATCCCTTGTGATTAGATTGGAAGCCCCAGATAATCTGAGATATCCCGACAAATCTCAAGATTGTTAATCACATCTTCAAAGTGCCTTTGGCTATATAAAGTGACATTTACAGTTTCTGGGGATCAAAACCTGGATACTGTTGGGAGTCATCATGCAGTTTACCACACTAATGTTAAGGGTTCTGGTGGTACGGGTGATGAACATGGCCATGTTGTTGTAGGAGGGGTAGCAAGAGTGTTGGCCAGCTTCATGGCATTAGTGCTAATTGTGATGGTGGAGGTGATGTTGATATTGGCAAAGGCACTAGTAATGTTTCGTAAGTGGAGTGACAGGACTCTGGATGTTAGTGAAGTAGGTGTGGGTCACCACTCACACGCACATCACAACGCAGAAAGCACCCGATGACCCCAAAGAGCAGACCAGAGTACCCTAACTGGACTAACTACAGTGGGGCCTTCAACAAGTAATGTCAGCTAGTTGAGCAACTCCGAGAAACGGCTGAGACAGTGACAGAAAAAGTCCCATCCACGTAGGTGAAGATGTTTCACGGAAGAGAATTTGTCAGCACAATTGCCTGTGCTTCAGTTTCCGCGGCACTTGGGCATTCTGCTTAACATAAATGCTTCCCCTCTGCCTGGAAGACAGTAGGCATCCAGCAGCCAGGCCACAGATTTGACAATTGGCTCTCACAGTTCCCTGGAAAGATGACAGTTAGGGCACCAGGCCGCCAGTAGGAAAGAGCCCGGCTCTGGATACTACACATCATTGTTTTGAAACTTACTCCATCTTCGTGTGTTGTAAATGCCCCCTAGTTCTACCCCGCTATGGACTAAAATTTCACAGAGGAAAATTTCATCAGTCACCTGCAAACATTTTTCAGGTAGAACCTCTCATCCCTCCCTTGTTTCAGCACGCTCAGCACCCTGTCCTGAGAAGTCTGAGTTTATTAGACATCTATTATAACTGACATATTGTTGCAGTGGGGGTGAATAGATGCATTAGACAGATGATCTTAATTGGCTTTCTTCCAAAAGAATTTTTTTAAGAGACAGCTGAAATTCATTCACATTTACAATTAGTAAAACTTTCTTTCATTATTGAAATGCTTGCTGAAACAGCAGCCACATCAGGGTGACAAATCCCGTTATCATGCTTTCCGCAATTGTCTCCCCAAAAGATGCCTATTGAGAGCATTGTCTGGGTTTGTGTATGAGACTGACAATCAAGCTCCAGGCAGAGGGTGGGAGGGGTGTGCTATGCAGCCTGCTCCAAAGTGCTTTTGTGTGTGTTTGTGGTTGTTCAGTAGAGAGATCTAAGGTTCTGGAAAAATCTGAGGACGCACTATGCGTGCTAACAAGATCAGTCATCGAGCATTAGTGGGATTCTCATGCTTCGCGCCTTTAGTTTTCCATTTTCTTGTATTTTCCTCTGTGAGCAATGGCAGGTGCTATCTGTTTGTCAGGCTGTTACTGGGGAAAATGAGGGTGGGGAGAGATCATTTTTTTTTAAGTGAGCAGTTAACAGCTGAACTCACATGGCTGACAATAGAATTGTGATGAAGGGCACACAGAAAGGCGTGTAAAGATTATCCCTTAAGACGCTCGTGGAATGAATTGCTTCCTGAAGGGACTGAGAAGGAGTCATTGCTCTGGGCCTAGCATCCCTTTGGGGCCGGGTGAAGGAGACCGGACAGGCCATGCTGGTCTGACTCTGTTAGACCAAAGAGTTTGTCAAACTTAGCAGTTTTTCTTGCTGTGGGACAAAGAAGACACAGGTAAGATCTTCAAATGTTGAGTGGAAGGAGAGAAGGGAAAGAGAAGTAGAGAGGGGGAAGAATCAATGAAGCAATGCTGATAATTGCTGTTTCAGTTCTCCTGAGACTTGAGGCTCATTTTCTTTCACCAAATGAACTGCCTGAGGGATGCTGTTTAAATACTTCTGTTTATTTATTGAATTGTCCAACACGCACCATGTTGTTTTGTCTCATATTCCTTCTGAGCGCTGACAGTTGCTTTCTCTTTCGCCGATGCACCTCCGAGCATGTTGGCCAACACAATCTGGGCCCACTCCGTTCTCTGAAGAGCTCGCTCTAATTCTAGAACCATGATTCCAGCCCAGTGAAACCTGCTATCCTGACAATGAGCCTTGCCCTGAATGCAGAGAAGCCATGTGCCCAGGGTCATGCTTTTGGCCGGGGCATATCAGGGCAGACACACAATCTGAGGTTGAGAGGTGAGGCAATAGTGTTGCTTGAAAGAGGCTAATGGAGCTGTGAAATCGGAAAATCCCTTACCCACAGCGTCCTTCGGTGCCTGGAAAGAGGTCTGAATTCACATGGTGTTGTCACTGATACCTTTTCAAGGTTTTCAGGCTTCTCCTTAGTGTATACTGAACTTGACTGAGATTAAGAAATTAAGAATGTCCCTAAGTTCTAAGAGCCATGAGGGCACAATGTCTGTCATGATCATCTCTGTGGATCCAAGTCAGCATTTTCCTAGCACGTAATGAATATTCAAACGTTTTGATCTAATGAATTAGTGAATTACAGAGTTTAACTCAGCTTTGCCACTTACAGTGTGATGGTGATAATTTTCGTGCTGACAGCAGGTTCCCGGCACTCAGCACCATGGGCAAAACATCATATAACATAGAGCCTCTGCTTTCAGGAAGCCTAGGCTTGAGGAGAGGTGATGAGGTATATAAACCAAAAAGTGTTGTATGCGCTCTGATAAAACATGTTCAGGGAGGGGCACCTGGGCGGCTCAGTCAGTTAAGCGTCCGACTTCGGCTCAGGTCATGATCTCCCAGTCTGTGAGTTCGAGTCCCACATCGGGCTCTGGGCTGACCGCTCAGAACCTGGAGCCTGCTTCGGATTCTGGGTCTCCCTCTCTCTCTGCCCCTCCCCTGCTCATGCTCTGTCTCTCTCTGTTTCAAAACTAAGTAAAAACATTAAAAAAAATTAAAAAAAACAAACATGTTCAGGGTAAAGGAAGAAATAATCACTTCTCTATGAGAGGGCGGGTCAGGAAAAGAATTTTCTAGAGAGTGACTTTTGAACCAAGTTTAGTTCTAGATGAGTAGGATGAACCGAGTGTCCAAGCCCTTGACTTGCCAGCCCTGAATCTGGCTCCGGCTTCTCACGGCCATCGAGGCACCCCCTCCACATGAGCTGGTCTGCTGTGATTCTGTTAGAACACTGTCATTACCTGGATACCAGCTCATTTCAGTGGGCCTCTTATCACTGTTAGCTAAAATATTGTCCCTGGAGATTTTCCATTCTCTCATCTCAAACTCTTCCAGCCTCAACATACCCACCTCCACCCAAATGAGTGAGAAGCCAAGGGACGGATGACAGAGGTTTTTGCATCCAGCAATCAAAGGAAATAAGGTACTTGTGCTGCAAATACAGCTTCCAGACAAGTCTCTAAGCCCCCACTTCCAACCAATTTTCTACTCTAAATCTCTCATATAGGAATTCTAACCTCCACTGCTCCAACAAATTTTAACAGCAACTTCTCAAACTCCTATTTCATGGAAAACAAACTACATCCTCGAAGTCATCAGAAGATATTTTTTCCCCATCTTGACAATTACCAAAACCATTATGCTGTTTCCCTACACCCTCCCTGATGGAAGCATTTTATTCTCCTGAAACTCATAACTCCACAAGCCTCCTGAGAAAATTTTGGCATTATTTTTGCTTTACAAGGCTGTTTCAAAATCTTACTGCTTCCCACACTCCATCTCTGAGGCACATGGCACCTGGTCACATACCACTACCTCTCATCACTGTCTCTAACAACTGTCTTGTTATACCACCCCAATTAATGATAAATATTGGCATATGAGTTACAACCTTCCTCGTTAGCCCAAGCATGGCCACCATCCTGGGTGATTCCGATGAACATGTGGAAGACCTATCCAACATCAAAACCATTCCTCTGCTTGGATTTGTCAATGATGACATCCTTCTCACACATCATATCAAATTTTAACACTTAATTCTTTGATGACAGTTTCCTGTATTTCCAGCTGGTCAACGCTCTCAAGTAGTCACTCCCACCACCCCTGCATTTGATGCCATAGGGCCCTCTGATCTCCAGACCACTTTACTGTCTCAGTCATACAGACCCTTCCAGCGCCCCTTCTTTTCCTGACTAGCCTTGACCTATTCAATTACATAAATATCTGATCAGCCATCGCTCATCTTCCTCACATTCATCTTCCTCATACAGTCAGATCCTAACTGCCCATCTCCTCCATCCCTGGGACATGTCCATAATTCATCTTTTCTACTCCTATATCCAGACTCCGAAGCACTGCTTGAGAAAATCCCAGCAATCATGTGGAGTAGTGACAACAAAACTGGCCTCCAACCTTATCCGGGCCCTTGTTGTTACCTGACATTTTTTTATTTGTTCTTGGTCTTTGGTTCAAGCTATCCATACCCCTTTTAATGTTGATATTATCCATCAGTTTAGCTAGTCACTGGTCAAGCACCACTTTAGGTGTTGTTGCAAAGGTTATTTTTAGACGTAACCTGTCATCAGTAGGCTTTGGGTTAAGCAGATTATCCTCCACAATGTGGTGGGGCCAATCAGTTGAAAAATCTTAAGACTGAGGTCTCCCAAGGAAGAAGGAATACTGCCTGCAGACTACTTTCAGGCTTAAGACTGCAACATCCAATCTCACACCCATTGCCAGCCTGCCGGTCTATCCTGGAGATTTCGGTCATGTCATTCCCCACAAGTGCCTGAGCCAATCCCTCAAAGCAAAGCTCTCTCTCTACATATATCCTATTGGTTCGGTTCCTCTGGAGCACACTGACTGATATATCTCTCAACAACTAATAAAAATACCTGCTACTTTCTCAGTCCCCATCCCTCACTTTCAGGATACCTTGTTTGGTACACCCAGAAAGTTTAGGTAAAATCCAGCCTAACCTGACTCAACTATCCAACATCCTATTTCTGATGATCTTACACGAGTTGTCTACTGCCCGGGTGACATATTTCTTTGACATTTAAAGAAAAACATTTTAATGGTAATTATATATCTGTGATGAATACCAAAGTGATTTACCAAGGTGGTGATGGCTTATGTGTCCCTTGAAACTGTCCACACTGAAACTTTATGTCTACCGCAAAAAAAAAAACTTATTCTCAGTCCTGAGGCTGCTATTCTTTGTTGTAGAACAAACACATACTCATGGATTTAGGACCAGAACAAAAGGAGTTATTCTTAAAATTGAATACTAGACATTATTAACTTAACCATTCACTAGCCATTCCTTAATGACCTGTAATTTTATACTGGCCAGAAGCCCCTTAAAGACCTAGCTTGATGCCATTTTCTCAGGGCCTTCTCCCAAATATTTTCTCAGATTGTGAGTATCAGCCCTCCTTGAAATATTTTTCTAACTCTCCTCTCCTCTCTCCAGAAATGACTCTTCCAGAAACTCTAAATTTATCCTTCTGTCTATATAATGGAGAGGAATATAGATTTAACCACAGCACGGTTCCCCAAATGTGGTCTGGGAACATGTGGGGTCACCAAAACCTTTTTAAGGCATCTGTAAGGAAAAAACTATTTTCATAACGTAATTAAGAAATTATTTGCCTTTCTCACTGACATCTTTTCAACAGTGTATAGTGAGTTTTCTAGAAGCCGCATGACATGAGATATTGCAACAGACTAATACAGAGTTAGGTATAGGAATCCAGCTATCTTCCTTAGGTAAGACTCTAGAGAGATTTGCAAAAATGTAAAACAATAGCACACTTCTCACGAATTTTTTAAAAATATAGTGATTTTTCATAAAATATGTTATTTGGTTAGTACTTGATTGGTTTATTGTTATTTTTAAAGCTTTTATTTTTACTTATTTTTGAAAGAGAGACAGAGAGAGAGAGACAGAGAGAGAAGGGGAAAGGCAGAGAGAGGGACAGGGAGAGAATCCCAAGCAGGTTCCATGTTGGCAGCACAGAGCCATACACAGGGCTCGAACTCACAAACCATGAGATCATGACTTGAACCGAAGCTAAGAGTCCGACACTTAACCCACTGAGCAACCCAGGCACCCTGGTTTATTGTTATTTTTAAATAAAATTTTAAAAATATATATATTTCTTAAATTTTAGTTTCAATTTCTAATATGATAAACACATAGACTTACAACCTACTTAAACAGAAACTCTGGTTAATGTATGTAAAGAGATCCTAGGACCACAAAGTTTGAGAACCACCCAGGCCATGCTGTGGTAGGCTTCTATCTTTTTCATACCAGGAAGCCATCAAGGCATTTTTCCTTTGAGGATTTAATTCTTCTGATACGAATTATGACACTTTTTAGGATTAATAGCAAATTTTCCTTTCTTTCCCTCTTCTTTCTTTCTTTTTTTGTTTGTTTGTTTCTTTCTTTCACTGCTGAAGGCCAAATAATCTATATCTCTGCTTATCTTTTATTCCTTCCCTCTAGGCTCACACAAGTAGGGATCCTCGCTCCTGCCAACTCTTGGAGCTACTATTTACTTTCATGATTATCCTCAAATACTTTATTTTCTATTTCTTAAACAGTTCCTTATTTGAGCCCATTCCCTTCAGCCTATAAATAGGCATGAGTTCATCTAATTTAAAAACATACGTGCATATTTACATATTTATATTTCATTTACACATATATAATTTAATATCCATGTAACACACTTTACTTAATTACAAATGTAAGTATCAATCAGACATCTCTACATATCTTGATTTTAGCCAAGCTTTTGTGAAAAGAATCAAAACTTTTTCTGTGTCTCTTTATTTCTTCACCCTTCAGCTCCTTTGAACTCACATCTGACTGGATTCCTCCACAGCAACTATTTTGGTAATGGTCACTGATGACTTCCAAAATGCAAAATCCAATGGACACCATGTAGCTTTTATCAAAAATGAATTTCCTGTGGTACTTTGTACTGCTAACTACTCTTTCTACTTTCGCCTTCTATGGGCTGTTCTTCGCGGGCTCACTTCCTCTCCGACCCCTCTTTCCCACTCTCTGATTTGGGCTCCTCTTTGTACCTACACTCCTGAAATCTTATTTGCCAGATTTGTGTCAAGATTTTCCAGAGTTCTGTTCATACGCTGGTTGGACATGAAAACCAAACAAGAAGACTTGAAAGAGCCTGTCAAATTTCTGACTTGGTCAATGACTAGTACCGCCACCTGAACCAGAGAACATGGCTCAAGAAAAGTATGTTCAGGAGGGGAAATACCTTTTCATACCAATAAGAGGATGAAAGAAGCAGATGGTTGTAGTAGTAAAAAGATTGAAATGTCCAGTCACACACCATCTCTAAGGTCTCTTTCTCTTTTAAAACTCAAGTGCTTGGGACCATTTTTGAATGCAATGCAGATCGTGGACCAATATAGTGGAGGATATAATGATGGGGGCGTATGAGGTAAGCTGCATGGCCATTTTCCAGAAATGCTTTAGAAAAAAACTTCTTAAACTAAGTGGACGAAGTGACCTCAAAGTCCCTTCAATATTTAGATTTTATGGTTCTCTGATTATTCAAGCATTAATCTCAGAACTGAAGCCAAAGAAACTAAGGCAGAACTACTGAAAATCAGGGAGGAGTCACAACATTTCCTCTTTGTTCTGAGGGACTAAGAACTAGTTGTCCAAATCATGTAAAACACTTTGGAAGGGCATCCCATCCACAGCCCAAAGAATTTCTTCTTGACTGACATTTAGGAAGCAGAGAACAGTCTTCTAAATTTTTTTCCTTCCCACCTTAAGATAAGCATCTTCATTTGTTCATCTTAATGCCTTCCGTTATTTCCTCCTGAGTAGGATATGCTTCAAGGTTAAACTTGACACCAACAGTTGACCAGTGACAGGTGACAGCTGACACGAGATAAGTGGATGGAATGATCCCTGGTGTGCTTGAGCAGCTTTCTCATAATCTGTTATTAACACAGCCACCCTTCTCCAGAACCTTGGGCATAGAAAAAGAAGTATTCTCTGACACATCACTCTACCTGCCCTCTGAAGGAGGGTTCTTGACCTTTGAGGGCAACATTCATTGTTGCTTTCTTCTCAGAACAAGTGCAGATGCTCGACCCTTCAGCTAGAGGATACCTAGGTGATAAGCCAGAGTATCCTAGAGTATTGCTGATTTTTGGTTATGACAGATTTTAATATCAAGTGTAAAATAAATGAGCAAACACAGGGTGAAGAGCGAGTATTGCTGAAGACCAATCATGATGAAGAAGAAGAAAAAAAGAACGAGAAGGAGGAGGACACGAAGTAGGAAGAAGAAGAAATAAAAGAAGCATTAATTAAATGCCCAAGACCAGGACAACCCTTTCATTTACAGTCTGTAACACCGTGAGGTACATATTCATTGTCTCACAGTCACAGGTGAGGAAACAGAGATTTAAAGAGCCTACTAGTCTGCCCAGGTGCACACAGATACTGTGTCGGATACCACGTTGCACTCAGGCTGAGAAAATCAGCAGGGCAAGATGGTTGTGGCTGACACGTTTACCAAAGTTGAGAAAAATACTGAAGGGCCTTGCATCCCGGGTGTTTGAACCTTGTGCAACCGTTCAAGTCCATTTCTAAAACCCCCACAGCACCAAAATATGGGGAAAATATCATGCAAATTTCCTGCTGAGTCAGAATATAGCAAGTAGAAGAGTATTTGCATACATAAAGATAAATTAGTGATGCATATACCGACTCCTCTGGAAAGTTCTTCGTGGGGAAAAAAATAGATGCAGGCACTGTATTTTTTTTTTGAGAGAGAGAAAGAGAGAGAGAGAGAGAGAGAGCCCATGCTTGAGCACTTGTACAGGTGCCAGCAGGGAGGGGCAGAGATAGAATTCTAAGCAGCTTCACAATGTCAGCCTGGAGCCCAACTCGGGGGCTTGATCTCATGAACCCTTGAGATCATGACCTGAGCCCAAATAAAGAGTCAGATGCTTAACTCTGAACTAAGCCACCCAGGCACCCCAACCAAGATATATATTACAGCACTTTGGAAATAACAAGGTATAAAATGCTAGAAAAGGCTACCGATAACACAAAATTGTAAATATACTTTTCATTGTGATTTTGTAGATCTGCAGCGCTCTGTTCAGATAGAATGAATGGATCTGACGATATTGGAGCTGCCACCTGAAGAATATAAGTTAAAATCAGGAGCGAGTATCTTCTGTCCTCATTATCACTGTGACCTCAATTATGACTGGCTACTACAACCCTAAAACCCTACGACCAGGTCACACTTGACGGTTCACAAAGTGCCTTGTCATATACCATCTCATTTAATTCTAATAATTATCCTATATTGTTATTGTCTCTTCACAGAAGAAGCTCTGGAAATGGATGTGACCCAAGTCACATCTGTGATCGGTATCAGAGCTGGGATTCCAACCTAGGTCTTCTGCTTCTGCTCTAATATTGTATTTGTAACCACATTTGTGACAGTTCATAACATATTTACTCCCTGATGATGAAACTGTTCATGTAAGTATCTTCTCTGGCTGTCCATGAAGTGCTACTTCATCTCATTTTAGAGTTTGCCAGAAACTCCTGGCCACAAAGGAAAGAAAATACGGATTGCTCTTCTAATTTGCCTGGTGAATGTCTAGGTTGGGTAAGGGAGGTCAGAGGGCAAAGTGTCTGCAATCTTTTCATTATGTGTCTTTATGCATCTGGATTCTGATGCGCGGCTTGATAACTGGAAGCCAAATCCAAAAAGTTCATCTTGAATTGCACTCTGGCCTGTGATGTGTCTCTCCACACAACTGTGTGTGTGCGCGCGCAAATAAGTATGTAAATTCACATACATTTGCATCTATATACATAGGTATTTATATACACATAGTAATTTGTAAATGTAGAGGCCCTTCCTAAATACCAAAACATGCAGTCTGCATAAGTTCTATTACTATGTAGACCCTGAGAAGTGTGACCAATGAAATGTTATACATGCCATATGTAAGGCAAAATCAACATCACCCCCTCCCTGGGCTTATTAAAAGGTGGGAGAATGAAATGAACTAAAACTACCCACTGCAAATCAAACATCATATTGGTTTGCTTTTTTTCTGAAAGTTTTCATTGTTCTGACAGATTGTGAAAACCATTTAAATCACTTCAATCGCTATTTGTGGATTTCACAGACATTGGGCTTGGGTTTAGGTGTCTCTGCTTATGAAACACAAGTGCCCAGTACTCACTTTCTCAGCTGGGCCTTCCCTCTCTTTAGCTTTGACCTTCACTTGCTCTCAAGTTGCAAGCTCATCAGTACCCTCTTGCCGGGAGAATGGGGCAAACCCTGCAGAGCAGCCCTAAACGTGTTCCACTGGGTGTCTCAGAGCCAGTCCAACTTTTCTGTGCTTTCTCTTTGTGTATTCCTTCTAAATGTCCCACCTGTGACTGGAGAGTTTGGAGAATTGTCCTGGGCTGCTGGAATGTCCTAATTGCATGGAGGGCTTTAAATAGTGCCTGAGGTTCCATGCCCCAGAAGTATGCCAGTCAATGAGTGACAGGTAAAGGAGTATGAAAGCTCTTGCCCGAGCTGGGACAAACCCCAAAGTGGCATTTATACTCCACAGCTCCCCTGCAGGGTCAGGCCAAGACTGGACTTTGGCTGGACTTATACCCTCCCTCAGCTTCCTGTCCTTCCTGGTCCTACGTCCTCCCTCTTCTTTCCAGGGTATCCTGGGAACACATTCTTAAGTTTCTGGCACAGGGTCTACTGCTGGGGAACCCAACCATCTACAAAACCCTGGAATATGCTGACCTTCCTTCCTTCTTCCCTTCCTTCCTTCCTTCCCTCCTTCTTTCTCTTCTTCCTTCCTTCCTTCCTTCCTTTCTATCTTTCTTCCCTCCTTCTCCCCCTCCTTCTTTCTCTTTCTCCTTCTTTCTTCCCCTTCTTCTTTCTCTTCTTCCTTTCTTCATTCCTTCCTTCCCTCCTATCTTCTCCTTCTCCCACTTCCCCCTCCCTCTCTGCTTTGTAGTTTCTCATCCTAATTCCTTTGACAAATACACTTCTAACATAGAAATTGATAAATTGATGAGAATTAATATTTATGGAGCACTATCAAGTATTGTTCTAAGGGCTTTGCATGTATTAACTCATTTAATTCTCTTAACAACCTTAGATATAGGTACTATTGTCTTCATTTTATAGGAAAGGAAATTGAGGCCTTCCTGTAAATTGAGGCAGACAAGTGACTTGTTTAAAGTTGTACAGCTAGGATTTGAAGGCAAGAATTCTGGTTTTAGAGTCTGCTTATCATCTTTGAGGAACAAACCTGGCTTCAGAGTCCTGGATCTGATTCTTTCATGAATGATAAGAGTTTAGAAAAAGTTCCTTTTTATGTAAAACATTTTCTTACTTTCCCTCCCTCTTACACTCTCTGTAAAATGGGGCCTCCTTGCTGTCTGTTTTCACAAACTAACAAAATAATTTTGTAAATAAATTCTACATTTATTATCTTACTAAACTCTTACTTGGAGAAAATTTAACCATAGCCACAACTTTTGTCAAATATTAAGCTATTCCTTTACTAAAGCAAATCTTCTGGTGATTTGGCAAACATCCATTATTACTGCTTTTTAAATTGTGGCCAAAATATTAAACAGGATTCAATTTCCAAATTACTCAAAGATATTTCCTAAAATGTTGAAATAATAAGTACATTGACTCATTTTCTGCCTTTTGCCTTATGTTTGTGCTTTTGGTTTTGGGAATGAAGCAAAAAGTAGGATTGTTTTATAATTGAATTTCTTTGTCACCAACTTTGTTACCAACTTACAAACAGTAATTATCATGTTTACTGCTTACCTGTATCTTGAGAAAGTCTAAATGAAATGTGCCGCCTTCCCGGTAGTGAATATTTAAGTGAAGGAAAAGGAAGACTCTTTGGAAGGTATTTCATCACCTAAGGATTATCTCATTTTTGGTAACATATATGTGGCACTCAGTGCGTGCCAGGCATTGTTCTAAATGTGTTCTGTGCCTTAATTAATCCTTGTAAATCCCATGAGGTCAGTACTATTACTATCCTTATTTTATAAATATGAAAACTGACACATAGAAAGATTAAGTATGGTTCCTAAGATCACAAGACTAGTGAATGCTACCAGTCAAAAAGTGGATAGAGCCCTGGGATGTGACTTTAGGGTATGTGCTCTGGCCATCACACTCTGATACTTCTTGGCTAGTTATGTGGAAATGGAGGGATGGCTGACATCATTTGTGAAGACTAATTCAGTACAGCCATTTTTGTTTATGAATGTGAAGGTAATACCACGCAAGGTCACCATGATGAAGGAATTTAGTTACAAACCTCATGAAAAAGATGATGTTACCATAGTTTTGTAGAAATGAGGACCCGAGCAAACAATTTCTTTCATGCCTTATGAGTCTATAGTAATGAAATCCAAAGTCAAAGTATTTGGTACAGTTAACATGAAATAAATATTGGGGTAGGGGTGGGTAGGGGAATACAATTCAGGGACATATAATTCACATAATTATAGTTCAGGGACATACAATTCCAATGGGAAGATATTCTGGTGGAAGCCAGTCATTAGATGGGTACCATGGTGTCCAGTGACTGGAACATGATCCAGTATATAAAGGACAGTCTTGGCTGGTGTGTGACTGGGGGCAAGTTTCATAACTTTCCTACCTTAGACTCCTTATATACACATAAAGTGATTTAGACAAAAAGCTACCTGATCTTATTCAGCCTTGCAAACCTTTGGTTGTTAAAGCCTGTGGATTTGTTTTGGTTTTGGTTTTGAGTGGAAAGAAGTGCCAGGACTTTTGCTTTCATTAATTAAATGATATTGGCTTATGCTTTGGACAGCCATCCTTGTGAATTCTGAGGCTGCCTCCCCAATATATACCCAGGCGGTGCTTGTGATCCATCAATCTATAAATCAGTAGACATGTTCTACTCGTACATTAAATTACAGGGTGCCCTGGAGCAATATACCTGCTGTTTGTCAGCTACTGCCACCTGCCTCTGGTGTCTGTGGGCTTATAACTTCCAAATGAGCTGTGGTGGGGGGGGGGGGCGGGAGAGCCAGATGAGAGAAAGAAAGCAGCGATAATGTAAATGCGACCGGACAGGGAGACATGGTTGCACTTGGCTAATGACTTGCAAAAGACTCACTAGTTTTCTCTGTGTTGGAAGTTGGCCGTCTGTTGGTTACCTACCTGTTAGCTTTAATTCATGCAGTGACAAGGAAAAGGGAAAACAAAATGGTTTTTCATTCTGTGTGATGTTAACCCATTTTTCTGGGGATGGGACAGAGATTCACACTAAACATTGCAAGAAGGTTTCTATCCTACA
This sequence comes from Prionailurus viverrinus, assembly GCF_022837055.1. Lineage (NCBI taxonomy): Eukaryota > Metazoa > Chordata > Mammalia > Carnivora > Felidae > Prionailurus > Prionailurus viverrinus. Next base: position 40,372,969 of record NC_062578.1, read on the forward strand.
AAAGAGAAAGTTGACTGTATGTATGTAAAAATGAATTCTCTTTGCTTATACCTGTCAAGAGTTATCAGTGCTACTGCTATGTGCCAGACATTCTTCAAGACGCAGGGGCTACCACGGGAAAAAAGACGACGTCCCTGTCCTCATGAATCTTACATTCCAGTGAGAGAAAGAGACAAGTAAACTAATAAAGATATGAATTCAGCTAGTGATTGTGCTATGAGGCCAATAAAGCACAGAGAATAATAGGAGAGGGAGTGCCACTACCTTATGTAGTGGGGCCTGGGAAGTCTTTTCAGAGGTGTCACTGGAGCAAAGATGTGAATTATGATAATGGTGCAGAGACCCGGGGTCAGAGTCCCCCAGGAAGAGGGACCAGCGGAGAGGCAATGAAAGTGGCTTGTCCCCTCAACAAGAAGTCTAACTATAGCTGAGAGGTACTAAGCACTGGGGAAAGTGGTAGGAAACAACAGCAGAAAAATAGGCAGGGACAAATTCGCATAGGACCCTGTAGACCAGAGGAAGGACTTAGAGTTTTATTCAAAATGAAATGGGAAGCAGTGAGTTTTGAGCAGGAAAATGGCACAACCTGAGTTACATTTTAAGAGTCACGTGGCTGTGTGTGAAACAGATGTGAACAAGAATGGAAGCCAGGCAACCAGCCAGGAGGCTAGTGCAGTGGTCCAGGTGAGAGATGCTCGTGGCTCCAACCTGGATGGTAGTAGAGGTGGTGAGGACATATTTTTCCAAATATATTTTTTAGGGCAATCCACTTGCTGCTGGGTTGGATGGGAAAGTTTGAGAAAAAGAGGAATTAAGGATGACTCCTGGGCACACCTGGGTGCCTCAGTCAGTTAAGCCTCCGACTCTTGGTTTTGGCTGAGGTCATGATCTCACAGTTCATGAGTTCAAGCCCTGCACCAGGCTCCCTACCGTCAGCACAGAGCCCTCTTCAGATCCTCTGTCCCCCTCCCTCTCTGTCCCTCCCCTGCTTGCACACTCTTTCTCAAAAATAAACATTAAAAAAAAAAAGAATGACACCTGGATTTGATCTTGATAGAATGGTTTGATGACAATTTAGTTTTTTAAAAATATTTGGGGAAAAAAATCAAGATTAAAATATCCAGAGTTTCGGGGCGCCTGGGTAGCGCAGTCGGTTAAGCGTCCGACTTCAGCCAGGTCACGATCTCGCGGTCCGTGAGTTCGAGCCCCACGTCAGGCTCTGGGCTGATGGCTCAGAGCCTGGAGCCTGTTTCCGATTCTGTGTCTCCCTCTCTCTCTGTCCCTCCCCTGTTCATGCTCTGTCTCTCTCTGTCCCAAAAATAAATAAACGTTGAAAAAAAAAATTAAAAAAAAAATATCCAGAGTTTCATTATGAACTTGTTTAGTTTGAGATATTTATGAAATACTAAAGTGAGGATATTAAGCAGGCAATTGGATATAAGAATCTGGTGCCCAAAGAAAAGGCCAGGGTAGAAGTGTAAATTGGGATTGCTTAGTGTTATGTAATGTTTAAAGCCACGGGAGTCAATGAAATACCTTCTCTACAAAGAGAAGGTAAACAGAAAAGTGGATAGGACTGTGAATCAAGACCTGGAGAAGTCCACCATTTCATGTCAGAAGAGGAAGAATCAGAAGAGGGGTGATGTCTCAGGATTCAAAAGAAGAATATGTTTCAAAAAAGAAAAAGCAGGATGCCTGGGTGGCTCAGTCTATTGAGTCTGACTCTTGATTTTGGGTCAGGTCATGATCCCAGGGCAGTGGGCTTGAGCCCCACGTTGGGCTTCCCACCGAGCATGGAGCCTGCTTGAGATTCTCTCTCTTTCCCTCTGCCCCTCTCCCCCTGTTGTGCACTCTCTCTCTCTCTCAAAAATAAAAATAAATTTAAATAAATAAAAAAAGAAAAAGAAAGAAAGGGCAGTCACTATAGTCGCCAGCAACATGCTGATTTGACAAGTAATACCAGGTAGGGAACAGACTGCTGGATTTGTGAGATGAGGGTCATAAGTAAAATTCAATTGGACTAAAGAAGAGAGGAGAGAAGGGAAGACAGAATACAGACAATTCTTTTCAGATGTTTGCTTTAAGGGGCGCGCGCACGCACACACACACACACACACACACACACACACCAGGGCATTAATCCAAGGTACGCAAACACAGTGTTTTGTTTTATTTTGTTTTGTTTTTAGTTATTTACACACTGATCTAAGAGAGGCTAAAGCATACTTCTGTCATTCTGTCTTAGAAGGTGGAAGAGCAGTTTATATGGATACAGATGCAGGGGATGGGGACAGTGAACAAGCCAGTCCTTGGTTTTCACTCAATATTCTCATTTGTTAGTGACACAAAATTGCCACTCCTTAGACTTTTCTTCTTTCTTTTAAAGTTTTATTTATTCGTTTTGAGAGAAAGAGAGAGGGAGAGAGAGAGAGAGAGGGAGAGAGAAAGAGAGGGGAGATAGAGAAAGAAAGAGAGAGAACCCCAATCAGGCTCTGCATCGACAGCGCTCGAGCCCAATGCTGGGCTCAAACTCATGAACCGTAAGATCATGACCTGAGCCAAGATCAAGAGTTGGACACTTAACCTACTGAGCCACCCAGGGGCCCCTTGACTTTTCTTCTTTAGTCTTTTAGATCCTCACAGTGTTTTATGCTTTATATAGTCCACATTTTTTTTTGCCTATGCTGATAAATTCAGTCTTTTTCTTAAAGACTTTTATCACCACGATACTTGAAATAACTAATTTCTGCCTAAGTCTAAATTGTAAGTCCATAAAACTAGAGAAAAGTAATTGTATTTATTCTAATACACTCCTCAAATGCCTGCAGATAAGTAGTTAATATCCCAGGAATGGTTACCCCTCCCACTCTGTTTTGTTGCTGTTCCAATTTCTCTTAAGGTCAAAGGTGTCTTGCTCAACTATCAAAGAAGATGGGCGTACAAAGCTAATGCCATTTGTCAGGGAAAAGAAAGCAACTTCCAGATTAGTCTGAGATGATCAAAATAAGAACTCTTTGAATGCTTCCTACATAATTCCATTGATTTCATTTCTCTCCTTCAGAGACTGGCAGCCCCAAATTTCTCTTTCTAAGCATTCCATGCTTACTATCATGAGGGCCACAGCAGCATATAGGCAGATGATAAAAGATTTTGTAATCTGGCTTCTGGATTGTTGTGATAGCCCCTGACTTTTCTTTTTCTTTCAAAAACAATTCCCTAGTCAACAGCTATTAGAAAAATACATTCTCCACCCTACTCCGAGTCCTCAAAAGAGGCAAATTCACCTCAAAATTGGGGCTAACAATCAGTCAGTAAACTAGCCAGCCAAGTAGCCTCAGTTTCATTTAGAACTTTCTGGGTTTTCGCCCAAATTGTTTCCAGAAGCCAGCTGGCTCCCAACCCTTCTTTGGCTTTGTTTTCCTTTTCTGGGGATGTGCTCAGGCTGTGCTTAGTCAGTTTGCCTAATTTTGAGCCTCGTCAGTACTTGGCTTGTGCTCACCTTCTGGACTTTCCCGTTCCTGAGTGCCTTCCTAAAGACTGCTCTCAACCTAGATTAGAGAACAGGACTGGATAGTCCACAGGACCTTCAGGATTTTCCAATTTTCTTCAAGAACAGGGAACTTTGGGCTTGATCTGTAAGTGCTATTGCAATACATAAATTCAGAGAAGGGGAATTTGTTGAAGATTGGAGTATCTGGAAAGGACAATTAAGCTGGCAGAATTTTTTTTTTATGACCTGTCCTATCTATGACCATTGACTATCAGACAAAGGTTGGATATTTGTATTTAGCTTATGTATAACAGTTAACCTAATAGGCTCACACTAAGCTCTTTATGTTCTTTAGTCAAATGTTCACAATAATTCTGCAACATAGGTGTTCTCAAGATCTCCATTTTATAGGTAAGATAGCTGAGGCTTAGGAATCTTACATGACTTGCCCAGACTTACACAGCTGGAAAGTGGCAGAACCAGGCCTCAAGCCAAGATGTTTTGAAGCAAGGTCTCCCCACCACTGCATTCTACTGCCTCAAAATGCTTCCACCATCCCAGCCCTTACACATTTTAAGCAGGACCCTATGGATTCTTGACTAGCCCCAGGCCCAAATGCTGATGCTAGCGGTGTAAGAGGATCGAGTGTAAAATATCAATGGCAAAATACAGGTTAGAGTTCTTGTAAGATTATGTTTCATTTCATGTTTTACAATATTTAAAAATATGGGGTGGCTGGGTGGCTCAGTCAGTCGAGCATCAGACTCCTGATTTCAGCTCAGGTCATGATCTTGCGGTTTGTGAGATTGAATCCCTGTGTCAGGCTCCACATTGACAGCACAGAGCCTTCTTGTGAATCTTTCTCTCTCCCTCCTCTCTTCCCCTCCCCCATTCTCTATCTCTCTCTTCTTTCTCTCTCTCAAAATAAATAAATAAATATTTTAAAAATAAAATAAAATATTTAAAAATGGTGTCTCATAAATTTACTTTTGGACAAAGTGTCTACCAGAGAATCAAACTGCCATTAGAATATTTGTAGCTTTTTGTGTGTCTCACGTCCATGAAATCCAGCCAGACCAACACTAAACCATCCTACACTCCTAGTAAACTGATTGGAGGATCAACACAACAATCTGCACAACCTGAACCACAGAGTTCAGCAAGTACGTGGCACAGAGAGGTGAACTTGGGGAGAGAGAAGCTGGCGATGGGACGGGCAGGGAGCCGCTTTTGCAGGCAGAGAGAGGACTGAGACTGGGGTGGGGGGGAGAATGAGAGAAAAGCACCCCTCCCCAAAAGCAGCTGGAGAGAAAGTGGAAAATTGGAAACAGCCACAGGAACTAAACTAAAAAGGGAGAAAGGAGAGGGTTTAAATTCCATTAAGACTGTAAACAAGGGGAGCACAAAGTTTGCAACTCCGCATCTCCATACCTGGCTGTGCTCTGGTGGGAAGTGTGAATCCCCAGGAACAGAGTGGGGTCCGGGAGGTTCTCAGGCCACACAGGGAAAAGTGGTTCCACTGCTGGAAGGACATTTGGTAGAACTGTTGAATCCACCTGGTCCCAGCAGACCCCAGAAGGCGGCCACATTTGCTGGTGCTGGGGCAAGGTCATTAAGGGTGAAGCCTGGTGCCAGATGTGTGTTGTGATTTTCCATAATCCCTGAAAAGCTGCTGCTACACTATTTCGCGAACTTTTTCTGGGGTGGGCTGCCACCTGGCCGCGGTCTCGGGGCTCCGGCAGCAGCAGGGTCCAGCAAGCGTTCCTGGGTGCAGCTGACATTTGGCCATTGTTCAGCCATTGCTTGGTGAGACCCTCCCGCAGAGGGTCGGAACGGGTCAAAGCCTCAGTCCTTCAGAAGTAAGGGGCCAGGGGAAACAGCCGCATCTGAGACAAAACTCGGGGGAGAGGTACTGCCTGGGGCCTGGTCACAGACAGTGAAGAAGCAGGGAGGGGACGAAAGCTGAAGGCAGAGGACGGGTGCACGATTGCTGATCAGGGAGAACAGAGTTCCTTCAAATACGAGAGACTGGGTAGCTGGGTGACACCATTTTCGCCGTTCCCGCTCATGCGCATACGCACATAGGAGCGCCGCAACAACCCACCCCAGTAGACTAGCAGCACCATCTAGTGGAGAATGGAGCCGTTACACTGAGCCCCGCCCAACTGGGCCAACCTCGCTCTTCAAGAACACAAGTCTCATCGCCAGCTTAATTTATGGACTGTAAAGCGCTTCATGGTCTGACTCCTACGGGAAAACAAAGTAATTTCAGTCCTACTTCAATCTGTTAGCAGTCCCATCTATTCAATTTTCTTTTTTTTCTCTTTTACATTACTTTTCTTTTTCTTGAATACAGAAAGAGAAAAAATTCATTTTTATATTCAATTTTTATTAAAATTATTTTTCTTTAATTTTTTTACCATATTTTTTACTTTTGTGTAAATTTTTTCAAATTCTATCTTACTTCCATCATTTTATTTTAGTCTACTTCAGTGTATTCACCTTTTCAAATTTTCAAATGATTTCCTTTTTTTCTTTTTCTTTTTTCTCTTTTTTGTTTCTTTTCTTTTTTTTTGAATGCAGAAAGAGAAAAACTTCGTTTTTACTTCCAATTTTTATTAAAAATATTTTTCTTTAATTTCTTTATATTTTTTGCTTTTATGTAAGTTTTTTCAAATTCTATCTTACTTCCATCATTTTATTTTAGTCTACTACAGTGTATTCACTTTTTCAAATTTTCAAATGATTTATTTTTTTCCTCTTTTTCTTTTTTGTTTCTTTTCTTTTTCTTGAATACAGAAAGAGAAAAAAAATCATTTTTATTTTAATTTTTATTTAAAATATTTTTCTTTGATTTTTTCTACTATATTCTTTACTTTTGTGTAAACTTTTTCAAATTCTATTTTACTCCCATCATCTCATTTTAGTCTACTTCAGTGTATTCATTTTTTCAAGTTCTCAAATGATTTCCTTTTTTTTTCCGCCTTTTTTTTCTCTAATCTGTCAAACTACTTTCAACACCCAGAGCAAAACACACCTACAATCTAGCATCATCTATTTGATTTTTATGTGTGTATGTGTTTTTAATTTTAATATTTTTTTAATTTTAATTTTTTTAATTTTAATTTTTCTACCTCACTAATTCCTTTTCTCCCTTCAAAATGAAAAAACGAAGGAATTCACCCCAAAAGAAAGAGCACAAAGAAACGACAGCCAGGGATTTTACCAACACAGATACAAGCAAGGTGTCTGAACCAGAATTTAGAATCACGATAATAAGAATAGTAGCTGGAGTCGAAAATAGATTAGAATGTCTTTCTGCAGAGACAAAAGAAGTAAAAAATAGAATGAAATTAAAAGTGCTATAACTGAGCTGCAAACACGGATGGATGCAGCGGCAGCAAGGATGGATGAGGCAGAACAGAGAATCAGCGATATAGAGGACAAACTTATAGAGAATAATGAAGCAGAAAAAAAGAGGGAGATTAAGGCAAAAGAGCACGATTTAACAATTAGAGAAATCAGTGACTCATTAAAAAGGAACAACATCAGAATCATAGGGGTCCCAGAAGATAAAGAGAGAGAAATAGGGGTTGAAGTGTTATGTGAGCAAATCATAGCAGAAAACTTTCCTAACCTGGGGAAAGACACAGACATCAAAATCCAGAAAGCACAGAGGATCCCCATTAGATTCAACAAAAGCTGACCATCAACAAGACATAGCATAGTGAAATTCACAAAATACTCTAGCAAGGAGGGAATCATGAAAGCAGCAAGGAAAAAAAAGTCCCTAAACTACAAGGGAAGACAGATCAGGTTTGCAGCAGACCTATCCACAGAAACTTGGCAGGCCAGGAAGGAGAGGCAGGATATATTCAATGTGCTGAGTCAGAAAAACATGCAGCCAAGAATTCTTTATCCAGCAAGGCTGTCATTCAAATAGAAGGAGAGATAGAAAGTTTCCCAGACAAACAAAAATTAAAGGAGTTTGTGACCTAAACCAGCCCTGCAAGAAATTTTAAGGGGGGACTCTCTGAGGGGAGAAAAGATGAAAATATATGTATATATACATATATATACAATATGTATACATATATATACCAAATATATGTATATACCAATATATATGTATATACCAATATATGTACCAATATATACATACACATACCAAATATATATATATATATACCCAAAGCAACTATATATATATATATATATATATATATATATATATCATATTATATATACCAAAAGCAACAAAGATTAGAAAGGACCAGAGAACACCACCAGAAACTCCAACTCTACAAGCATCATAATGGCAATAAATTCATATCTTTCAGTACTCTAAACGTCAATGGGCTCAATGCTCCAATCAAAAGACATACGGTAATAGAATGGATAAGAAAAGAAGATCCATCTATATGCTGTTTACAAGAGACCCACTTTAGACCTAAAGATGTCTTCAGATTGAAAATAAGGGGATGGAGAATCATCTATCATTCTAATGGTCAACAAAAGAAAGCCAGAGTAGCCATACTTATCAGACAATCTAGTCTTTAAAATAACAACTGTATCAAGAGATGCAGAAGGGCATTATAGCATAATCAAGGGGTCTATCTACCAAGAAGACCTAACAATTGTAAATATTTATGCGCCAAATATGGATGCATCCAAATACATAAATCAACTAATCACAAACATAAAGAAACTCATCGATAGTAATACCATAGTAGTAGGAGACTTCAACATCCCACTCACAACAATGGACAGATCATCTAATCCAAAAATCAACAAGTAAACAATGGCTTTGAATGACACACTGGACCAGATCTACTTAACAGATATATTCAGAACATTTCATCCTAAAACAGCAGGATATACATTCTTCTCCAGTGAACATGAAATGTTCTACAGTATAGACCATATACTGGGACACAAATCAGCCCTAAGTAAGTACAAAAAGATTGAGATCATACTGTGCATATTTTCAGACCACAATGCTATGAAACTTGAAATCAACCACAAGAAAAAATTTGGAAAGGTAACAAATACTTGGAGACCGAAGAACATCCTACTAAAGAATGAATGGGCTAACCAAGAAGTTAAAGAGGAAATTAAAAAGTCTATGGAAGTCAATGAAAATGATAACACTACAACCCAAACCCTCTGGGATGCAGCAAAGGCGGTCATAAGAGGAAAGTATATAGCAATCCAGGCCTTCCTAAAGAAGGAAGAAAGATCTCATATTCCTAACCTTATGCCTTAAGGAGCTGGAAAAAGAACAACAAATAAAACCCCAAAACAGCAGAAGACAGGAAATAATAAAGATTAGAGCAGAAATTAATGCTATAGAAACCAAAAAACCAGTAGAACAGATTAATGAAACCAGAGGCTGGTTCTTTGAAAGAATTGACACAATTGATAAACCACCAGCCAGTTTGATCAAAAAGAAAAAGGAAAGGACCCAAATAAATAAAATCAAGAAGGAAAGAGGAGAAATCACAACCAACACAGCAGAAATAAAAAGAATAGTAAGAGAATATTATGAGCAATTATAGGCCAATGAAATGGGAAATCTGGAAGAAATGGACAAATTCCTAGAAACATATACACTACCAAAACTGAAACAGGAAGAAATAGAAAATTTGAACAGACCCATAACCAGTAAAGAAATTAAATTAGTAATCAAAAATCTCTCCCCCAAAAAGAGTCCAGGGCCAGATGGCTTTCCAGGGGAATTCTACCAAACATTTAAGGAAGAGTTAATACCTATTCTCTTGAAGCTGTTCCAAAAAATAGAAATGGAAGGAAAACTTGCAAACTCTTTCTATGAAGTCAGCATTACCTTGATTCCAAAACCAGAGACCCCACTAAAAAGAAGAACTATAGACCAATTTCCCTGAGGAACATGGATGCAAAAATCCTCAATAAGATATTAGCCAACCAGCTTCAACAATACATTAAAAAAATTATTCACCATGACCAAGTGGGATTTATACCTGGGATGCAGGGCTGGTTCAATATCTGCAAAACAATCAACATGACTCATCACATCAATAAAAGAAAGGACAAGAACCATATAATCCTCTCAATAGATGCAGAGAAAGCATTTGACAAAATACAGCATCCTTTCTTGATAAAAACCCTCAAGAAGATAGGGATAGAAGAAGCATACCTTGAGATCATAAAAGCCATATATGAACGACCCAACGCTAATATCATCCTCAATGGAGAAAAACGGAGAGCTTTCCCCCTAAGGTCAGGAACAAGACAGGGATGTCCACTCTTGCCACTGTTATCAACATAGTATTGGAAATCTTAGCCTCTGCAATCAGACAACACAAAGAAATAAAAGGCATCCAAATCAGCCAGGAGGAGGTCAAACTTTCACTCTTCACAGATGACATGATACTGTATATGGCAAACCCAGAAGATTCCACCAAAAAACTACTAGAATTGATTCATGAATTCAGCAAAGTTGCAGGATATAAAATCAACACACAGAAATCGGTTGCATTCCTATACACCAACAATGAAACAACAGAAAGAGAAATCAAGGAATCGATCCCATTTACAGTTGCACAAAAAACCATAACATACCTAGGAATAAATCTAACCAAAGAGGTGAAAAATGTATACACTGAAAACTATAGAAAGTTTATGAAAGAAATTGAAGATGACACAAAAAATAATGAAAAAAGATTCCATGCTCCTCGATAGGAAGAACAAATACTGTTAAAATGTCGATACTACCCAAAGCAATCTACATATTCAATGCAATCCCTATCAAAAATAACACCAGCATTCTTCACAGAGCTAGAACAAATAATCCTAAAATTTGTATGTAACCATAAAAGACCCCAAATAACCAAAGCAATCTTGAAAAAGAAAACCATAGCAGGAGGCGTCACAATCCCAGACTTCAAGCTATACTACAAAGCTGTAATCATCAAGACAATATGGTACTGGCACAAGAACAGACACTCAAATCAATGGAACAGAATAGAGAACCCAGAAATGGACCCACAAACATATGGCCAACTAATCTTTGACAAGGCAGGAAAGAATATCCAATGGAATAAAGACAGTCTCTTCAGCAAGTGGTGCTGGGAAAACTGGATAGCAACATGCAGAAGAATGAACCTGGACCACTTTCTTACACCATACACAAAAATAACCTCAAAATGGATGGAAGACCTCAATGTAAGACAGGAAGCCATCAAAATCCTCGAGGAGAAAGCAGGCAAAAACCTCTTTGATCTTAGCTGCAGCAACTTCTTAACACATCTCCAGAGGCAAAGGGAACAAAAGCAAAAATGAACTACTGGGACCTCATGAAAATAAAAAGCTTCTGCACAGCCAAGGAAACAATCAGCAAAACTAAAAGGCAACTGACAGAATGGGAGAAGATATTTGCAAATGACATATCAGATAAAGGCTTAGTATCCAAAATCTATAAAGAACTTATCAAACTCAACACCCCAGAAACAAACAATCCAGTGAAGAAATGAGCCAAAGACATGAATAGACATTTCTCCAAAGAAGACATCCAGATGGCCAACTGACACATGAAAAAATGCTCAACATCACTCATCATCAGGGAAATACAAATCAAAACCACAATGAGATACCACCTCACACCTGTCAGAATGGCTAACATTAACAACTCAGGCAACAACAGATGTTAGTGAGGATGTGGAGAAAGAGGATCTCTTTTGCATTGTTGGTGGGAATGCAAGCTGGTGCAGCCACTCTGGAAAAACAGTATGGAGGTTCCTCAAAAAACTAAAAATAGAACTACCCTATGACCCAGCAATTGCACTACTAGGCATGTGCTGTTTCAAAGGGACACATGCACCCTCGTGTTTACAGCAGCACTATCAACAATAGCCAAAGTATGGAAAGAGCCCAAATGTCCATTGACGGATGAATGGATAAAGAAGTTGTGGTATATATATACAATGGAGTATTACTTGTCAATCAAAAAGAATGAAATCTTGCCATTTGCAACTACGTGGTTGGAACTGAAGGGTATTATGCTAAGTGAAATTAGTGTGTCAGAGAAAGACAAAAATCATATGACTTTACTCATATGAGGACTTTAAGAGACAAAACAGATGAACGTAAAGGAAGGGAAACAAAAATAAAAACAGGAAGGGGGACAAAACAGAAGAGACTCATAAATATGGAGAACAAACGGAGGGTTATGGGAGGGGTTGTGGGAGGAGGATGGGCTAAATAGGTAAGGGGCACTAAAGAATCTACTCCTGAAATCATTGTTGCACTATATGCTAACTTGGATGTAAATTAAAAAAATAATAAAAAATAAAACAAGTTAAAAAATAAAAAGAAGATTTGTAGCTTTGATTGATAGAGGGAAAGCTCTGTGTAGATTTGGTGTTACCTCTCTCCTACACTTAATTTAAATCACAACCAATAGCAGATTTATTAATTACCTTGATTATTAAATCCATGTTCCTTCTTTTTCCAATTCGGTCTTTGGCCAGTGTATGGAATCATTTAGCAAGTATTAGGAAGTGTTGGGACATGAATGGTTTTGAGAAACTGGGGTACCAATGAGTCTCCTTTCCCCAGAGTCATTGCCTTTATTTGACACTGGAATTGCAGCCTGGATAAGGCCATCCCAATTAAGTCTTCTTCCTTCCCTTAAAGAACCATTGCCATCTTCACCAAGAGCATTTGTCCAAGATTTTTCTTCAGGTTCTATTCAGCACATTCAGTTAAAACTTTTTCCACAAGATTTTACTCACTTTCAAAATATAGCTCATTACAAACACTTGAAAGATGTAGGAAATTGGAAGAAAATTTATCATTCAAATTCCCATGACTCATTTGACAAATTAATGGACTGTATATACATATATCACAGAATCACAACCCAAATCCATGAAAGATAAGGGTTTATAATACATTATAAAAAATGATGATATAGGCATAAATATAATTTTGTGTTGCTTTTTTTCATTCAACATGACATCACGATTATCTTTCTATTGCCTATGCCATTAAATATTCTTTACAATTTTTAATTTAATTTGATTTTTAATAGTTCTTTTTTCTTTTTGAAATAATGTTTTCTAATCTATTCCTGGTTATAAGGGCACAAATGAGTTTTATTGATAATTTATGTATCTGGCATCATTGCTGAATTCTTACTGGTTTTAATGGTTTGTAAATTCCCTTGGTTTTTCTGTGTAGACAACAGTTTTTATTTCTTACATTCTAGTGTATATACATTTTGTTATTTTTCCTTATTTTATCATGCTGGAAAAAACTTGTAGTACAATGTTGATCCATACACTAGTGATAGTAACAGGAATAATGTTTTATATTCAACATGAATGTGGTTGTTTTTCCATCTTTAGTCACTGTCATGGATTATACACATGTGTAATATGTATACACACACATATCTTGATTTGATTCACTTACATTTTGATTTTGGCATTAAAAGCCAAGTTCTACCAATTTATGCTTCAGTTTTCTCAGCTGGAAATTAGAGTCCACTGTCCACTTCTTAAGGTTGTTGTTAGTATTTAATGAGACAACACACATAAAGTGTTCATATCATACTACATGCTCAATTTAAATATAGGTTACTGCCCTTATCATTTTAGATAAGGATAGTTTATAAATTTCCTTCTTTATGTTGTCTGGATTTAGTATCAAACATCATAAAAAGAGTTCCCAGCTTTTTTTGTTCACAGAAACAATTTGCATAAGATATAAGCTATTTATTCTTTCAAAGAAAACTCACCTGATAAAATCATCTGCCTATGGTATTTTTTTAATGGTAGGTTTTGATTATTGATATAAACTCCTTAGTTTATTCACATTTTCCAATATTTCCTGAGTTTGCTTTGGCAATTGTGATTATTTTTTATAAAACAACTTAACTGATTTCAAATTTATTGGCATAAATCATGACCACTATTCTTTTGTGCTTTTCATCTCTATTGTATTTATTATTTCATTTTTAAACTTCTAATATAACTATTTTCTGCTTTCTTGCTTTTTTCCTTGATTGATTTTACCAGAAGTTTCTTACTGTTATTAGTCTTTTCAAATAAATTTGTGTTTGCTTTTGTCAATCTTTTCTATTGTTTTACATTTTTTTTATTCCTTTAATTTATGCTGATTTACATTTCCTTCTTTCTGTGTTCTTTGGATTGACTGTGACACCCTTCTGCTAATTTCTTGAGTTGAAAGCTTAGCTTGTAATTGTCAATTTTTCTGATTTTCTTATGTAGACATTTAAAACTATAAATAGCCCTCAACCACTAATTTACCTTCATCCCACAAGTCTTCATGTTGGTAGTTTTATTATTTTCCTTCTAAATACTTTTTTAAATTTCCATAATGATTTGTTCCTTAATCCATGCATTATTTAGAAGCATGTTTTTTAGTTTCCAAATGTGTGAACTTCTTTGGGCTGTATTTTTATTTCTCATTTCTAATTTCTAATAAAATTCCATTATAGCAAAAAACATGGCTTTCAGTATTTTGATTCTTTATATTTATTTATTAAAATTTGCAATTCAGACTACTATATGGTAACGTTTTGGAAATACCCCACGTACGCTTGAAAAAATGTGAATTTCTGAATTTGTTACAGGGTTCCAGCTTGTCCATTACAGAAAGCTTATTAACTGTGTTATCCTAATAATGTACTTAATTAAATTCAATGTGAATACTACTTCCACTAAATCTATGTTTCTAGTATTATATGTACCCAAATTTCTTTTAGCTCATATTTATCTAGCATACTTTTTATATGGATTTACCTTCAACATTTTAAAATCATTATTGTGTGATCTTGTCTTCTTTAGACAAAGTTACCATTTGGAGGACCATTTTGCCTCTGGATGGTGCCTTGCTCTGTTTCATCTAGAGCAATAATGCATTTGAAAATAGTTAAACTTACTTCAAAATTTATTAAAGTGACACACACAATACACCTGATCATACAGAATTAAATAAGAAATGATTTCTTTTCCTAAATACCTCCAAAACTAGTGTGCATCCATTGTAAGCAGGTAATTCCAGTATAAAGGGCAACAGTTAAGATAATGGGATGCACTTGATAAACATCTCCTGCTGAGGTCCAGCTCTAACTGTGGCCCTATAAGACCTGGTGAAGAATCCCATTACTTTCATCAAGAACATCCAGCTTCTATGCATATTGATGATCTTAGGAATGCAATTAACTAAGGAAGGTCCACTTTCCACCATGAAGCCACTCTCTGGGTTCTCAACAGATTCATTTACATGAATTTAGACATCCTTTAAAAAATACCAGTGGACATAAGAAATAAAAATGCCCTTCAAGCCATACTTTAAAAAGAAGTGTGTATGGTTTAACTCACTTTTTTTGGAGCATGATTAAACAAAATATACAATAAAATATGTCATATGACTGGGTCACCAGACATGCCCTTGGGGCCTCATGAGACATCAAGCCATGGAGAAGTATATTAGTGGACCAGTAACACATACTCTGTCTTATCCATTGGCCATTAGAATATGGCTGTTTTAAGTAAAAACAAATTAAAATATTGTTTAAATCCTTATAATTTTTGTGATTAGTGATCATTTTTGGACATTCTGCAGTACTGATTCTTTCAAATAAAAAAATTATCATTTGGAGACTTTTAGGAGCGTGTCCTAAAGATATCATGCCGACAGATATCTATCAAGAGCCTACTTTGTGCAAGCATAGTCCTTAGGTGTGTGGGCTGGAGGATGTTGAATGGGGGGTCAAGCTGGAAGGTTACAAGAGGCCTTCAAACACCAAATGGGGTTAATTGAGGAGAGGAAGACAAGACACAGACCTGAGAGAATAATCATCAGGAAGAAAAAAAAATCAATAGATAAGGATGTTGTGGGTTGAATTGTGTTCTCCAGAAAGCTATGTTCAAGGCCTAATCCCCACCACTTGTGAATGGACTTTATTTGAAAATAGGGTCTTTGCAGGTATAATCAAGATGAAGTCATATTGGATTAGAGCGGGCCCTAATACAGTGGCTGGTGTCATTAAAAGAATATCAATGAATGGTATCTGTGTAACAAGACAGAAATTTGAACACAGAGACACAGACATACAGGGAAGAACACCATATGAATACCAAGGCAGAGAATGGAGTGATGTCCATAAGCCGAGAAACACCAAGGTCTGCCTGCAGCCATTAGAAGCTGGGAAAAGGGCATGGGGTGGATTCTTCTTCAAAGATGCCAGGAGGCACCAATTCTGCTAGCATGTTGGTTTCAGACTTCTGACCAGAACTATGAGAAAATTAATTTCTGATGTTTTAAGCCAGTTAGTTTGTGATGATTTGCTAGAGTGGCCCAGGGAAAAGAATAAAAGGAGAGTCGATTCAGAAAAGAGGTGACCTTGGGGGGATCCTCTGGAGACTTTGGGGTTCTCTGGTACCTTTTTAGATGGTGCTTTTGGCCAGTGTATAAACACATAATCATTGAGTCTGAAATAATGATTCTCATTTTTTGGTGAGCACAAACAGTTTAGGTGGAGCAAGAGATATAGTGCATTTCAGTAGGACAAATACCCTCCTTTCCCACCTGTTCCCAACTTTAAATGTACAAGAACCCAGTGACTGATAAAAGAATATGATGAGCTGGGCACCTGGGTGGCTCAGTTAGTTAAGCGGCCAACTTCAGCTCAGGTCACGATCTCATGGTTCATGGGTTCGAGCCTCCCGTTGGGCTCTGTGCTGATAGCTCAGAGTCTGGAGCCTGCTTCGGATTCTGTGTCTCCCTTTCTCTCTTCCCCTCCCCAGATCGCACTCTGTCTCTGTCTTTGTCAAAAATAAAACAAAAAACGTTAAAAAAAAAGAATATGATGAGCAAAATTCAAAGACTAATTGTAAGCTTACTACAGCTTTATATTATAAAACAATGACAGGGGCGCCTGGGTGGCACAGTCGGTTAAGCGTCCGACTTCAGCCAGGTCACGATCTCACGGTCTGGGAGTTCGAGCCCCACGTCAGGCTCTGGGCTGATGGCTCAGAGCCTGGAGCCTGTTTCCGATTCTGTGTCTCCCTCTCTCTCTGCCCCTCCCCCGTTCATGCTCTGTCTCTCTCTGTCCCAAAAATAAATAAACGTTGAAAAAAAAATTTTAAAACAATGACACAAAGTTAAAAAATAATCTAGTGCCTCTGTTTTGCTAGTAAATTTTAGTTAAATAGAGCAAATGTACAGACAGCCCATAACTAGTGAAGGCAGCACAATTTAGCAGATGATGCATGTATGTATCTGCTTTATCTCTAGATATATAGATGATTCATTATTGAACTCACTGCAGGCATGCCTTAAAATCTAGTTATTGGAAAATTATAGACCAAACTAATGTTGATGCAAATGTGCAGAACCACATATTGTAGGGTTAGCCAAACAACCCACATCATACTAAAATTAGTAATGATGAAGCTAAACTAACAGTAATTTATAATTCTAAAGCAAGATCATGGCAATTGAAAATCACAACTGTGGATATACTAACAATAATGGATCCTTCCCCAAATTGTGGGAAATCAAACTTGATGCCTATGTACATGTGAAGGAGGAGCCATCATTTATTCAAATATTTCAGTACAGGGGCTCCTGGGTGGCTCAGTCCATTGAGCATCCAACTTTGGCTTAGGTCATGATCTCATGGTTCATGGGTTCGAGCCCACATTGGGCTCTGTGCTGACAGCTCAGAGCTTGGAGCCTGCTCTGGATTCTCCCTCTCTCTCTGCTCCTCCCCTACTCGTGCTTTGTCTCTGTCTCTCTCTCTCTCTCTCTCTCTCTCTCAAAAATAAGTAAACACTTAAAAATTTTTTAAAAATATTTCAGTACCTGATCATTCACCTTGTAAGTGCACCAAGCCATCATTCTGGGGCTGGGGATATAGCAGTAAACAAAATAAAGTCCTTCCTCTGCTAGATCTTACATATTGCCAAGTACGTGCAAAATGTAGTATACTTTTGAGTCCTTGGTAAACTCTGGTGAGTCTTAATTTTGTTCTTAATATTAAACTTGACAGGTTTCTCTCAAGTCAGTGTAGCCATATAGAAAAGAGGAACTCTAAAGAACTGTGTATCATTCACACTCAAAAAATATCTTCCACGTTGGATTAGTCTGTGGTCCATTAGGAGGGTAATTGCTGCTCTCCAGTAGGCCACATATCATACTTGAGAAACACTTCTCTAAAACTATCACTTAGATCATCCCAGATAACTGCTGGAATAATTTGACCTTTGACTTCCTGAAACGACTTTGAGCGTTTTATCCCTCTCAGTTGGCACGCAAGTAGAACATCAGCCTCGCTCTAATCTATTCGGTCATGGAGGATAAGAGATGGCAGAAGTGAGCTCTGCTTTTTAGTGTGCCTAGGAAAAAATTAGATATCAAGTCAGCCTCTTCTTCAGTTGGAGCGCATTGGACATATTGGCCCCTGCCGGCTTTCTCCATCAAAGAGGCTAGGTCCGGCCCAAGCAGAGCCAGAAGTTGGTTAGTATTGGGGTCTCAGCTATATAGGTTTAAGGGATTCCTAATGCACCTGATATCTTCTCTCACTTATTTGGGGTTCGAGATATTGGATCTGTTGTTAAAATCCCATTTCAGATTTATCCTTCTCACCTACTCAGCTTTCTCACATGTCAGAGTTTAATTTTTGAACAAGTGAAAACGCATGACTCTTAGACAAATAAAAAGTTCACATATGTCAAAAGTTCACTTAACTTACAAGGGAAATGGCAGGGTGGTAAAGTTGGTTCAAAGGCAAATTTGAGGGCCAGAGTTTCACCTAGCCGCTCAGGTAAGGCATGTTAAAGTAGGTTTGCTAAAAGGCAGACCTGGCCAGTGTTCTTCAGGATAATAGAATTGTAAACTTTAGGGCTTCCAACACTGCATGCAGGGTCATTTACATCTCTCCTGAATGAGGATCTCTGAGCAGACTCGTGCCTTCATAGAGCCTGGGCCCAAGAGTAAACCTGTAACCAAGAGTAGAAGGAGGGAGAGCAAAGATTTAGCCCTGAACGGGGCCTGTTGAATAATGACCCAGAGTGACTTGCAAGGATGTGTGTTTGCCTCATTTCCAAACCTTAAATAATCTTTGCTAACACAGGGTTTTGCTTTTGCAAAGACCAGAATGACCAAAAAAGAGAGTGTCTGCATTATTATGTCTAACGCTTGATTATTGGCTATATTTTGAGTATTCATTTAACACCCACTGTGATAACTTGAAAACCTTAGGCTAATCTATAAAGTCTGCCCACACTTAGAAAATACAATCTCCTTCTTTCTGTGAGAGAGTGTGTGTGTGTGTGTGTGTGAGTGTGTGTGTGTGCTTAACTCTCCATAGGAGGAACAATATATGAGATGAAGAGATGGATTTTTCTTGTGCTAGCATTATTGGTTCCAGGTCCCCTGTCTTCCAGCTCAAATTGCGTCCTCCAGGCAGAATAATCTACTGGATAAGAATATGAGCTTTGGCGTCAGACGTCTTTGGGTAATAATCCTGGCTCTTTTATTAACACTGTCCTCTAGCAAGTTAGTTAACCTTCCTGAATTCCAGTTTTTGCATCTCTAAACTAGAAAAACAACATCTACATTGCAGGGCTGATGTGAAGATTATACCCAAAGAACTTAGAACAATTCTGGCACCTAAAAGAGCATAATCAATATCAGCTATTGTTCCTTGTTCTTAACTTTACAAACCCCCATACCACACAGAAAATAATACACCAAAGTCTTTGAGATTAAAAAAAAAAAACAAGGTACATTTTATATGGATGTTCAAGGTAATTACAACGACAACATTGCTACACTTGGTCTAATTTTAACAATTTTTCAGTAAGATCTAAGTTTGTTTGTTGTGTTTTATTTATTTTTCTCTTGATTTTCTTTGATTCTGTAGCCTCTCCATGGACCTGGATATGCAAAATGAGTCTGCTTTGCTGACATCAAGCCTCTCTTCCAATGCACTAGAAGTTCCCTGTTATATGTGTTTTTAACACTCATCTTTGGATTCGTCATTGGATCCCGGGTCCTCTTCCTTTCAGAGGCAGTAATAGGATGAAGGCATGATACTCCCAAGATCTGCTTGTGAACAACCAAGTACGCTCTTCATGTTTTATTCTTTTTTTAATGTTTATTTATTTTTGAGAGAGAGGAGTGCAAGTGGAGGAGGGGCAGAGAGGGGGACAGAGGATCTGAAGTGGGCTCTGTGCTGACAGCAGTAAGCCTGATGTGGGGCTTGAACTCACGAACCACGAGATCATGACATGAGTCGAAGTCAGACACTCAACTGACCGAGCCACCCAGGCACCTCTCTGTTGTATTCTTAATGCCACTATATCAAGTTCTCTTCTGTGTAGATCTTGAGAGTTCCTCCCAAATTAGACTCATGGGCCATCTGCTCAAATCTAAGATTTATTCACTGACTTCAGGTAAAGAAATGTATAAATTGAAGTAGCATGTACAAGACAATCTCACTCAACTTCAACTTGCTCATGATAGAGTTTATTTCCTTGGAAAGGTTTGTGCCAAAAGTAAGGTTTCATTGCATACCTTTTAATTCATTTTTCCACAATAGGTATTCATTTCTGTCTTCAGCCTGCCCCATGGATAATGACACAAGAAGCTAACATTCTAGCAAGGTACGAAGTCAACAACATCAGTTATAGAAGCATAAAGAAACGACTGTACTCTACGAAGTGTTTCATTAGCAAGACTGATGAACTGCAGGAAAGGTAGGGGGATTGCTCCTTGCAGCCCAAGATGAGATTGACTCAGCGTACCTGTCACCTGGTTGGTGACGTGCCTTCTGAGAAACTATTAGAAGAGACAAAAAGGAAAGGAAAGAGTGAGAAATTCGATTCCCATTTTATAGGTGCAGCAGGTGCTGTGTTACTTGGTTCCTCTATGAATTTTTTGTTATTGTTCAAATGAGATTTAAGAAAAGCTATCTAAAACACCCTAACCATGTTAGGTATTGCCATTATTTCCACGGATTCACATTCAGGCTGGAGATTTAGATGTGGAACTGTGCAACTTCACCGATGCTGCCGGCCCTGTCTCTCGGAAGCAGCGAGAGCTGTGACATCCATGTCAGCTCACATTGTCCGTAAACAAGGAAGGCCTGCCTCCGAGTGGGGTTGAGGGAATTGACGCCTCACTTGAGTGCTTTGAGAGGCCAAGATCAAAAGCACTTTTAAGCATATCATATAATTATCATCATTAAGAAGCACAAGGCGAGGAGTCCTAAACTCTCAAATTTTCAAAGCAACAAAAGCTGCACAGCTTTAATGGGACTTTGAAGTCAGACAAATCTCCAGGTATTTTCATTATAGAGACTCACAACTAATTAAGAAAAACCCTATCTGGGCCAGTGTTTAATTATGTTTGCTTGTCCGCCTGTGTCATGTTCTGTGTTCTGAAAGTAGAGGGGTTTCAATTGGATTGTACCGAAAGACTGTGCTGGGACCGGCCAACAGCTTTCATTTTGAACAAAGCGTGGCATAGCAGGGTTTTGATCTCTTTGGCCTAAATAAATAAGTTCTTAATAAGCACTAATGATTTTCTTAATCGTCCACCCAGCCCAAAGGTTAGCCGGAACTTTCTCCATTAAAATCACACCTATTTGGGGGCGCCTAGGAGGCTCAGTCGGGTTAAGCGTCCAACTTCGGCTCAGGTCATTATCTCACGGTTCATGGGTTCGAACCCCAGGTTGGGCTCTGTGCTGACAGCTTAGAGCCTGGAGCTTGTTTCAGATTCTGTCTCCCTCACTCCTCATTCTCTGCCCCTCTTCTCTCTCTCTCTCTCTCTCTCTCTCTCTCTCTCTCTCAAAAATAAATAAACATTAAAAAAATTTTAAATAAAAAAATCACACCTATTTTATATTAGGGGGAAAAGTGTTACACCATCTACATAGGAAGATCCTGGAAAATTCTGATAATAAAA
Source organism: Prionailurus viverrinus (assembly GCF_022837055.1). Taxonomy (NCBI): domain Eukaryota; kingdom Metazoa; phylum Chordata; class Mammalia; order Carnivora; family Felidae; genus Prionailurus; species Prionailurus viverrinus. The sequence goes on from NC_062578.1 coordinate 40,394,441, forward strand.
ATAAAGGCAAATGGCACTAAATATATCTCTCTAAGAGACACTGTTTATACAGAAGCTAGACCAGAGCTGGTGGCCTGAGTCAGATCTTACTTAAAGATGGCTTTTCTTTGACATATGAGATGGCTCACATTATGTTCCTGTCTTTCTTCCCCACCTCCTTTCAGCTTCATGGGTCGCTAAACAGCTTCTTCAATATCTTCGTTCACTGAACACACACTGAACGGCTCACATTCCATGCCAAGCACTGTGCCAGGCACTGGGAATACCAGAGGATCCAGTCCCTTCCCCGGAAGGCAGTACAGTCTGGCAGGGGAGAAAGACCAAGGAAGAAAGATACAGCCTAGAAAGGGTGCGGCAGAGGGAAAGAGAAGGTTACTCTGCAAAGGAGCAAGGGAGGGGGCACTGCCTGGACATCAGGGAGGGCATCATGGAGGAGATGTTTCTGCACCACATCCTTGCTCTTTTGCATGATAATCACCTAAAATGCAGGATACCTAATTTTTTTCCAAGTCTGTTTTTTGTATGTATGTTTTTTTAAATAAAATGTAGTTAATAGTACTGTCTATTACTACTATCTATTACTTCTGATTCCAAAGCCTATAGCCTTTAGCTTGATCTGAAGCCTTCTCCCATTTACTAGCCCTGTTGTCTTGGATAGATGAGCCAATTCCTTTGAGCCTCAGTGTCCTCATCTGTCTAGTAGATGTGATAGAATGCTCACTTCACCTGGTTGTCTTGAGCTAATAAAATAATGTAAATAATGTGCCAAGCATAGGCCCGGACACATATCTGGGCCCCAAAGCTGGTGGCTGCTAATATTTTTATTCGTGGTACTTGTTAAAAGAAAGTCTGGGACCCAAATCTCATGCCTACCTACATCCTGATTACAGCAAGGCCTTGTGAAAATAGTGTACTTTACCCAGGTCCTGGATGCTTAGACATGGCTGTGTTTCATGTCTAATACAGCTGCTAAGTGATTCAGCTGCTTTTAAAAGCTGCCCTTCTAGAGCCTAGACAAAGTGTGCCCTAGTGCTATGCCCCATTGTACTTTTATTTTTAGCGACACCAACCAGCCCATCATCGTAAATTTAGATCATAATGTGATGCCAGCAAAGAATCACCCAGGGGAATAATCCATGACCACTGAACAGTTCTAACACTTGAATAAACTGAGAGAAAAATAAAAAGAAGAACCAACAAATTTTTAAATCCCCCGGCCCATCCATACAGCGTTACCTCAGAGCGAGGCTCGGCAGATTACTCGGCACGGACTTTAGTAAAATGAGTAAATGCACAATGTCGAGAAAGTTTGGAGAGAAAGAACATCATACGTTTAAGGTGTTCGAGGGCGGTCGGGCCTGCATGTTTTTGTAAAGAAACATCTGTCAGGATTTGTGAACCCACCAGAGTGCCCAGGATTCACTTGTTTAATGTGGGAAGAGACTGTAGAGTCAAAAGCCCCAGGCAAGCTGAGCAGGCTGATTGCCCCCGAGGAAAGCAGGAATTTAGCTGAATGCCTGATGCCATTTTGGTGCCAAGTAGCAGAACTTTTTGATACTAATGAGGCCCCACCATTTCAGAGCAGCTACATTAATTGACATTAATCAAAAAACCTATTGAAAAGTTCACCCATTTTCAATAGGTCAGAGACACCCTGTGTGTTGGAAACCCCTCTGCCGATTAGCAAACGTACTGCTTTCAGAGGCCCGAACCCTGTTGGGGGCTAAACAGTTCCTGGTCGCCTTTGTACATCTCAGCCACCTCGCTAACCTTTCAGTGGCGCATGCAACATTGGGATTCCTGTTTTCTCTACTGGCAGTGGAAGAATGGACCCCCAAATACTGTTTCCTAGGCTGTGATCGCCTTGGGAATTTCCATGGCAGAGATGTCCAGATGTTGACAGCTCTTTTCGACCATTCCAACTGGGCTTCCTGATTAATTCAGGCATAAGAGAACAGTTCTTAACCACAGACAAAGCTTCTCACTGCTGGCTGTCCTGCCAGTCTCTATGCTCGCTTCAATGGTTATTGGGAACCAAACGGCACAATAGGACAATTTCACAGTTCATTATCTGAGAACTAGTGGAACCTCAAGAATTTAGTTGGGGGCAAGCAGACACATCTTGTATATATATCTAAATTTAACAGAGCTACTGACATTGAGGGCTTTTGAGCTTTCGTCACAATCACCTAAAAGGCAGTGAGAATGAGCCTTTGCTACATGACAATACTTGTGACAGTTATTAGGCCACCTTTGCTGTTTGTTTAGGAATTTTGTGAGGTCTGTATGAAGGTAGGAGAATGATTTTGTAGGGTCACTGCCAGCGCCATGATTTTATGGCAGAAATTCTACAATCAGGCAGAAAAATAGACCTAGATAGCTTCACTAGATGATTTCTGATCATTCCAATTTGGCTAGCACAGTGTAAGGAGTGACTTTCCTACTGGTTTTCTCCACACTGTCTAGGGCTAAAGCAGGCCTGGGCTGGGGCAGCTGCACAACGGAACGTTGACTTAGCTAAGGAGTCACCATGTTCTCTCTGAACCTCAAACGAAAGATGCTTTTCAGTGCAAATTCTGTGAAGTGTGAGGGTTCCTATTTCACTGGAGCTGGTTTGCTCACATCTAGCCACGACCAGGGAAGGGAGAGCCTTCAGCCAAGACTGCAACCCGCTCAGCCCCTGTGGGACTTGAGTTTAGCTCTTTTAAAACAATATTTTGATGAGTTGTGTGTAAATGAATCAGAAACATATGGATTCAATTTCCCTTGAAGTGTACGTGGGTTTAAAAATTAAGGGGGAAAAATGTGTGGTGCTTGGGTATGTATCAAAAGAAAAATGTTTAAAAAATAATACAAGATGCTTTGCAGAACAGAAAGCATGCCTTGCTTCTTGAAGCCAGGGCAATTGCAGTGGAGCAAGAGGCCAGTCTTATGACTCCGAAGTTAAAAAATATGCATGAGGGCTGGCCTTCCAAGGTCCGCTGTTATGTTGGCAGCCTCCTGCGATGTCCTGGGACCTTGTGAACACCACCCAGCAAATGAAAAGCAGACACTATCCAACAGGAAGGCCAAATCATATCTGGGCTGAAAATTAAATCACCAGGCAAACCGAACAGATTTTCAAACAAGGTGCTTGCACTCTCTTTTTAAGTTAATTTAATTCTAAATGGAGGGCAGCCTGCAGGCCGAGATATAAACTGAAGCTAAGACACATAAACCCCAAATTCTATCTTCTGAACCCTGAGGATCCTCAGGACCAGAGGCCATGAATATTGGAGAAATAGACCGTTTGGGAACTGAAACTTGGTCAGGAGGGAGCCCGGCTACTGAACGCCTTTTGGCTTTTGGGACATGTTTACTGGTTTGCCACATCTTCATTCTTATACTACCCAGCAGCAAGAATCTTATACTACCCCATCGTACAACAGTGAGTCCAGACTTAGGGTTGCCAGAGACCAGCTATATTCCCAAACCACTTGGGGACTGATACAAAGCTGTTGTTGCTAAGGGAAGACATGAAAACAATGTACCATCTACTATTACAATAATCACGTGAAGGATAGGACAGTTCAACATCAAAAACAAATATTGACAAAAATGAGAAACAAGACAAAGTCCTTCCTAACTAAGGTAGTTAGCCAACAAATACTGATGATATTCTAAAAATATAAGCTATCTAGGTGTTCATTTCTAATGCAATTAAACCAGACTATGATACTTTACCTTACAGTTGCAATTGTTTTTAATTATCAGTAGTCATTTATTAACTGGAGAGGTCCAGCTTGTTCAGATATGTGACAGGAGAAAATGAGATTGCAAAGAGACAATATGCATCACTATTTCACTCGACTGAACATTTAAGAAAACTGAGAAATAACAGAGCTACGGTGTTCTTGGCCTTGGATGCTCCTCTTGTCTTCTGGACAAGGGCCATGGAGGAGCAGTGGGAGACCAGATGTCTGGCCCTGGAAGGGGCTAACAGAGAGGCTACTGACTGATTCAGTGGGATTCTTTCCACCCATGACTGTGCAGGTCCTAATGTCCCTGTAGTATACAGGCACCATGGTGGCTTGAGAGAAAGACCTGACCTTGTAAAAGCTTTATCAGTTATGAGCCCAGGCCTGCCAACTGCTTTGGGTTCAGCCCAGTTCTTTCCATGAGATTAGATTCATCTTCTTGTTCTCCCACCAAACACATACCTACTCTAGGCCTCTTCCCTCCACAGACATGGACATCCTCTAATCTGAAACAAAACTGAGTTATCCATAATCACACTGAGCATTTTCTTTGCTCTTAAATTTAAAGAGAATATCTTTTGATTTAAATTATGTTTCCCTAAAATGCAGATTGTGGTTGATCAAACAATTTTACGACACGACGGTTCTCTGAATTTATTCCCAAGGTCATCCTCTTCTTTCTACCATTCACAGAGTTTTCAAGAGGAGAAAAGATATTACCCACTAATTCTCTTCCCATTACTTCAGATTACATCCACTTTTCCTTGGCAAATTGCAGCATAAGCAGATACCTTCCCTACCCTTCCACTGGCAATTATTAGACTGAGGAAAATTCAATTATTTCTTTGTGTTCAAGGAATAGGAAATTTCCAGGGTATCTGAGTGGGATTCCCAGGATCCCAGGGTCAAGGGATCCAGCCCTGTATCAGGCTCCAGGCTGAACACACAGCCTGCTTAAGATTCTCTCTCCCTCTGCCCCTCCCCCCTGCTCATGCTCTCTCTCTCTCTCTCTAAAATGATTCTTTTTAATTTTTTTAATGTTTATTTTTGACAGAGAGAGAGAGAGAGAGAGAGAAAGAGAGCATGAGCGGGGGAGGGGCAGAGAGGGAGGGAGACACAGAATCCGAAGCAGGCTCCAGGCTCCAAGCTGTCAGCACAGAGCCCGACGTGGGGCTCGAACTCACAGACTGCGAGACCATGACCTGAGCCGAAGTTGGAGGCTCAACCTACTGAGCCACCCAGGTGCCCCAAAAAATGATTTTTAAGAAAGTAGGAAATTCCTAATACCAGCCTCAACTCTGCAATGGTTTTCAAAATTTTTTCATTCATCAAACATTTACCAAGTGCCTGCTATGTACCAGCACTGCTCTCAGAACCAGAAATACAAGCACAGAAATACAAGAAATTCTGTTACCTTCAATCAGCTTTCAGTTTCCAGTAGAAGGACACAGATGTATAGGCAAATTACTGCAAGTGAGAGGGCTGGTTACTTCCTCTGCCTCGGAGGGGGGTGGGGGGTGAGGAAAGGCTTACTATGCAAGAAGGCAATTGTCTTCATCACCCTCTTGGCGAGGGAGAGATTCCACCCTGGGGTTAATGGGGTGTCTGAACACATGACACCCAATCCTGGACAGGCAGGATCAACAATAGCTTATTAGTCGATTAGTATGCAGTCACATCCCGGCGGGTGGAGGATGCCGCATCACATGCAGGATCATACCCGCCTTGCACTCTGGAGCGGGATGAACAACCACACTATGGGAGGCAGGCTTTGCAGCACCAAGAAGGTGGGGCGCCCCCTGGTTCCCACAGGAAGATGTGCTTGGCTGGTTTGAGTAATTCTGTGGCTGGCAGGGAATTGAAAGTCACCACTCAAGGATAAGCAGGAGCTGCACTTGGTTCCCCTGACACAGGAGGGCTGTTTAGCTCGGTGACCTTTTCTGCAGGAGCAGCGTGAGGAGGGGAACTTGGGGTTAGGCCGTTGGAAGCCACCCTAACTTCACCAGACATCAAGGCAGCACATAATACTGGGCCTTAATGTTACACATGATACCACAGTGAGGCTTGAGGCAAGTGTTGAAAAATAAGTGAGTGGGCTTTCACTAGGTGTCTGGGCAAGGGCATGCTGGCATTCCAAACAGAAGAGCAAATGGGAGCAAAGGCCTAAAGGCATAGAGGGGCCTGGAAAAGAAGTTAAATATTTTGGGGGGGAAAAAGCGAACACTTTCTTTCTACAGATTTGTAGAAAAGAAACCACAATCTGTCTTTAAAGTTTAAAATATTTAAACATTAGAACTAATGAAAGAAGAGAAGACATGCTAATTGAGAGCAGCACGATCCAATGGAAATATAATGTGAGCCAGAAATGTGAGCCACCTATGTAATTTTAAGTTTTTTAGCAGCCACGTTTTTAAAAAGTAAAAAGAAATATGTGAAATTAATTTTAATGACATAGTTTATTTAACGCAATATATCCAAAATAGTATTATTTCAACATGTAACAATGTAAGAAATACTAATAAAATGTTTACATTCTTTTTCCCATGCTAAGTCTCTGAAATCCAATATGTATTTTTACAGTTATGGTATACCTCAATTTGGACCAGCCACACATTTCAAGTGCTCAATACTCACATGCAGCTGATGGCTGCCATATTGGAGAACACAGATTGAGAACATTTTGAATTAGGTTAAATTTGGAACAGAGTGCTAGGCAGTTTTCTCATCTGTAAATCAGCTGTTAAATTAGCAAGCTCGCACAACTGAGTGTAAATTTTTAGATATGGGATGGAAAATGCCTGGCGTGTGTATTGTTACTGCCACAAACTCTTTACTATAACTATTACAGATATTACTTCTAGATCCCGACACACTTTCCCACTAAGTCTGTAGGCAGCCACTTTCAAAGAACAGAAATGGCGTGTAAGATGAGTTCATGCGTTGCCCCAGATCCCCAGGCGCTGCTTTAAGACTATAGTTGACAAGCAAATGAGAAGTCTCCAATCCAGACTAAGCTTTAAACACTCAGCTATAGAAATATAATGCAACAGAAGCCATTGGCCATAGGTTAAAAAAGAAAACTCTTCAATTAATACCATTTATTAGATCCTGTAGATGATGACTGTAACTTGGCCACTTCACCAAATGACTAGGCATTTTATGCCTGAAGTTGAACTGCACCATCTAAAAGACTGTATTTGTTTTTGGACTTCTGCAGAGAACACTCTGAAGATTTTCCATCCATATTTACACTGAGTTCTTCATAAAGCAAATGCAACCATAATAAATAAACTGTGTAGCAGACCTCTTAGAGACCACAATCCAATCATTCACACACACAACAGCTCCGCTCACAAAATACATAATTGGTATGCCCGTGTTATGCAGAAAAAAACATCCTACCTAGTTGAAAATAGCGTTGCTAAGTCTAAATTCTTTGGTTAAGAGATCTGTTTTATTTTGATGATTTATTTTTAAATATCCCCATGGGTTTTTTTCTTCCAATATTAGTATTTTCTCTTCTGGCTGAGCCTAGATTTTTCTGTCATCTTAATAATACCATTGCCCAAGAATTCATATTTCATGCCTTGTATGTGCTGTATGACATGGGAAATGATTTCTTTCTTTCTTTCTTTCTTTCTTTTTTTTTTTTTTTGTTTTGACATAGAGTAATAGGAAGAAACCTAGGAAGGGAGATACAAAAATTCAGAGACTTTGTTTTCACATTGTTCTTAGTATTTCAAAATTAAAAAAAAAAAATAAGACAAGTTCTTACATGTGTGGATTGTGATCTAACTGAAACAATGCCGTGCCCAAAATATATAGAATTCAAAGCCTGGGAAGCAGAAGGAGGCCCATGTAATCTAGCAAAGTCAGGATGTGCACTGATCAATAAAGGCACAGTTTACAGGATTGTTAAAATATTTGTGAGGCAATTTTAGAAAGCTCTCCTAGAGGTCAACTAATAAAATACTCCACAGAACACCTTATGGACCAAAGTAACATCATTCTCCATTACTATGCATTTGAACTGCTTTCTTTCTGATCATGTAAAAGGTTCCCGGCTTGGCTATTTTTTCTCCATGAAATGCGTGCATTTCAATCTGAAAATTTCCCTGACCCGTCATATAAAATGTTGTCTTTGACATACATTAGGCAAATAGAAAAAAAAATTAAAAAGTAATGAGGAGGGGGCCAAACTGCTTTGAGAAGTTTCCACATATGTGCTAATTAGTGATTCCATCTGAAAATATTCCCAGAAAGCTGGATGAGTAAAGCAGACGGGGATAAATAATGCAAAGACCCTGTGGCATTGTCACAAACACCATAATCAGGGCTGTTTGTGAGTTCAGAGAGAGTCTCCAAAAGCTATGCCTGAACATAAAATATCAATGGGGTAAATCTGTGCTAACAACCTCAGGGTTATCGCACATGCACACACACACGCACACACACACACACACACACACACACATCACTTATTTCTTCCAACCTTTTGGTACAGCTCTTCCAGGATTTATATCTCACTCACCCCCACCGTCAGGTCTGTTTTTACATAAAGTGAAAACAAATTTCTAACATCTAGTTTGTAGTGCTCTTGAAACGCACAGACTTCATTCAAACACTGGTCCAGTTACATAAGCACATGGAGATGATTAGCTGTGAAATAAGGCATTAGTCCACAGCATCAAACACCAAATGAAATACTGTCTGATTACAGGGACTACAACCTCTGGAAGTCCCTTTTGTGAAATGACAAGCCTGCTGGTTTCGTCTTTGGATACAATGCCCAACTGTGTTTTTTAAGTACAATTGAGTTTCATCAACCAGACCAAAAATACTGCTGGTTGAAATGCATTCTGTAAAGTCAGTGGAAAAATAACACTAGTAGCTCCATAAATGAGGGGTAAATAGCACTATTATGGTAATTTCTGGTTTTAATGCTTTCAGCTAACACAGGAAGACTATGATTTGGAAGTTGCAATGGAGATATTAGGAGAAACACCTAGATGCTTCACTGGAAGTGCTGCAGAAATGACAGCATAAATTGTGCAATTTCATGCCCCCCCCCACCCCTGCCAGCCAAAAACAGGGGGAGAAAAGCATTTCATAGCTTTATGAGTGTGTATGTGACGTGTACCCGTGTATTTTATTAGAGGCATTTCTACAGTTCCCTCATGCAAGATGTTAAGATTGCACAAGACTAAGTCAAAACTGCTCCTCCCAGCCCTGCCCTTCCCCACCTACTGACTTCAGCACTCTGGGCTCCTAACAGCCCCAGGCAAAGGAGGAGCTGGAGCACTCCCCAGTGGACCCATTGGTGTCCATCTTCCCAGGAGAGCAGCAGTTTTGTGCTTTGCAAGACCAGGGTGACCTCTCCCTCTGTGTCAGTGATCCATTTACCGGAGGGATTTTACTGCTTTCTCAAACTTACTGGGCATGAAAACAAAGTCTGTTCTACAGGAGTAAATGCAGGGTCTGGAACCAGTTTGAAGCCTGCCTACTAATGAAAGGCCCACAGTCTCTTCTTTCTTTAAAATCAAGGCTTCCTACAAAAAGAATAAACTGCCCTCCATGACCGGGAGTCAAGTTACCAGGTATTTACATTTAGACAAGATAGAGTCTCATCTGGCAGCCTGGAAGAATGCACGGCTGTCAAGAATCAAATAAAGGCTTTCAAAAATCTTTCTCAAGAGCCAAGGATGCCATTTGAAGGGCAAAGTAGTGAGCAATTTCCCACTAACATCACAGGAATTTTTAACATTCTGTTTGAAAGATAAAACCTGCCCATATCCATCAGAAAGTCTATGGCTCAAGACTTAAAAAATATATATTATTATAAATTTTAACATACTAGATTTTTCATTCCTGCACAGTAAGTTTTTTCTTTAAATGGGATAAAAAAATCTAGTGTGCTGATTTTTCACTATAAAGGGAATTTTTAACATTTTGGGGATAAATGGTTCTTTTTTCTGTTCTTTTTACAAGTTTGATGGGCATGTCAGTATTAATTGCTATCTTATGTCTAAATTTTGTTACAATAGATATTTATCCCTACCATACACGAGGGCTCACTCATTTTTATTAACCTTAATGCATAAGGGGGCTCAGGAGCTTTGTACCCCAGAATTTGGATGTTCCTGAAAACGTCTGGAAGATTACGGGGACAGGATGTATGGAATCAAGAGCTTCCTTGAATGACACTGTGAGTTGGAAAAGGGTAAGTAATAATAATAACCCTCATTCAGGTTATCCTCTGCCTTAGGCTTCTTGGCCTCTTCTCAGGAGAGAAAAGGAATCTTCAATAAAACAAAGCAAAATTAATAAATAAGTAGATAATAAATGCATACATAAATGCATATATAAATGTAATGTTCAATCATTTAACAAGTGTTTATTGAGTCCCTGGCACTGAGAATACAGCAGTTACATTAATGAAGGACACAGAAATCCTTGCCCACCTGGAGCTTGTAATCTGGTGGGAATGGAGAGTAGTGGAGAGATAATATATCTAAATACCATGTGTAATATATTTATAAGGTAATTAGTTCCAAAGGAAAAATCAGGGAAGGGAATATGAGACTAAATGTGGAAATTTTAGATAAGTTGGCCAGAGATAGTCTACCTGAAAAGATGACACAAGAAAAACACTGAGGGAAATGAGAGATACCTGAGGGTGAAGCTTTCTAGGCAGAAGGAACAGCACATGCAAAGGCCCTGAGTCAGGCCCATGTCTGGCATATGCAGGGTGCATTAGAGTGAGCAGATAGAGCATGGTAGAAGGTGTGATCAGAGTGAAATGGTAAGGGTAGGCCAATCAGGTAGCACCCAATAGGCCAAGGTGACCCTACATATTGGGCTTGATAAAAAGGCACTGATGTGTTTGAGCACAGGAGTGACATGAGCTCAGTAATTACATGATTTCAGTAATGACAGGATAGGGACAGAGCAGAAAGGCTTACAACTGGAAGAAGAGACATTTAAGTTGAGACTTTAAGGAAGAACAAGAATTAGCTAGGGTCAAGTGGGTTTGAGGGAGATGGGACAGAAAACATTTTTAGAGCCAAAAACAGTATGTGAGGAGGCTCAGTGGGATTGGTGCTTGTGTTATCTAAATCATTGACAAATGATGGTAATGATGGCCATATCTTCTGCATGTTCAAAATCAGACATTGGGTTTTTTTTCCCATGGAAGAGTATCATGACAAAAGTCCTTAGGCAGTGCCTTTTGTGAGGACAGCACTAACAGTAGTGCTCAGATGTATGTCTTTGGCATTCGTGTGGCCTGAATATCTGCAGTGATGAAGACATGGCTACGATGAGCCTAGAAGAGAAAGAGAATGTAGGTGTCATATGGTAGGCAGCAGAGACCCACCCAAACAATTTACAATTCTTGAGACATGGCCCTGACCCAGGACCTTTGCACTGGCTGCTGTTTGTTGTTGTCGCTTTGTTTTATTTTTCTGCTGGAAAGACTTTCCCTCAGATATCTCTCATTTCCTTCATGTTTTAACTCCAGTGTCACCTTCCACAGTAGGACAACTAACTGAAATTTACGCATCTGAAACTGCAGTTTTCCAAGAAACAAGGGCTAAAGATGAAAAGTAAATGGATAGTATTTTTTCAAAGAAATTTTGAAATTATTACTTCCTTTTGTCCACATACATGCTCTGTAAGTTATGAATAGCAAGTAAAGAAAGTATATCACAGAGACTTACTAAATTATATAACACCACAGAGAGAATTAATGGCAGATGAGGGAATGTTAACCCAGGACCCTTGGGAATGAGTTTTAACGTTTTGGACCAAGCCTTGATGTAAATGAAGACAGGTGGTGGGGGAGGAGGGAAGAGCAACGGCCAGAACTTGTTTGGAGAAAGGATAGTTTCCATGTCCCAGAACGGTGACCCATAGATTGCCATATACTTTGGTGATAAGCTCATTTTCATGCAACACAAAGTATACTTTAGCATATTGTTCAAGATGCTATAGCATGTGCTTGTGGGAAAATAAATTAGTATGAACTTTCGGGGGGGGGGGAGGTAATTTATGATTTTGAAATTCTTAAAATCAGAATTTTAAGTACTAAAATCTTCAAATTCTGATTACCAGATAGTTGTTATTTGGGCTACAAGTCTGGCTATAAGTAACCAAAACCCAAAGCAAACTGCTTTAGTAATGAGGAAATGTATTGACTCACATAATTAAATGTGAAAACACTGAGCAAGTTGCTGTCTTGATTTAGTCCAGGGGTTCCACTGCTATTCCCTGTGACTTTCCATGTGTGGGCTCACCCATCAGACAAAGAGTGAGGAGTTCTGAGTACAGTATAAATGTTCGAAACGAGAGGATTGATTAAAGTATATTGGAATATCATACACACATTAAAGTAAGTTTAGAGTACTCTAAAGACTTGAAAATATGATCACGATAAACCATTAAATCAAAAAAGCATACTGTAAAGAAATATGTTCAACACAATTCCATTTTTGTTAGGAAAAATATGCTGCATATTTAGAGAAAGAAGTAGACAGATATATACTAAAATATTAACAGTTATAAATTCTATCTGAATAATGGGTAAAAGAAACATTTTTTTGATATTGGTATTTTCTAAATTTTCTACAATAAACCACATTATGAGAAAAACAGAAGTCATTATTTTAATGTCATGCAATGATATTTGGGGTTTTGATACTTAAGCCTACATATAAATTTTCTTATTCCTTTTTTTGGTCTGGTACCCATTAACAGCGATGCTGTAGCTGTCAGAAGTCAGTATGATATGGCTCAAGTCAACTTACCATGTTGGAAACTGTCTCACTGGGCTGCTAGGAGAATTATCACAACCATTTAAGGAGATTATGTGAAAACAAGACTCTCAGACATCCTCAAGTTAGAGTTCTTCCAAAAATAAATAAAGTTATATTTACAGGTAATCTAGGCAGTTCACTTCCATAGGAGAAGAGATCCTTTGAAGAACTCAAGTTAGAGTTCTTCCAAAAATAAATAAAGTTATATTTACAGCTAATCTAGGCAGTTCACTTCCATAGGAGAAGAGATCCTTTGAAGAACTCAAGTTAGAGTTCTTCCAAAAATAAATAAAGTTATATTTACAGGTAATCTAGGCAGTTCACTTCCATAGGAGAAGAGAGCCTTTGAAAGCTACTCATGAATTTACATCCAATGATAACCATTATTTGGTAAAAGTCACAATGCGACTAGCAGTGGGTAAAGACCTTTATACATTTCCTTTGATTAGATATTAGTAACCCCATTTTACGGATGAAGACCAGGCACTAAGGAGACTATGTAACGTGACACAATTCATGCAGCTGGTGGAACCAATATTTGAGTTCAGGCCTACTTACTGCAGTCTCTGGGACTCTCCTAAAACTGCACGTTTTTTCTAATCAAGCTACTTGGAGCCCCTTTCACTTTACAATCCTCACTCCTTTTAGAGTGTTTTTCATCACCCAAAAGCTTCCAACCCTTCATGGGTAGATTTTGAAAAAAAAAAAAAAAAAAAAAAAGACGTAGCTAGTTTTCTTCATAAAACCATTGTATGTGCTCAAATTCAAATAGCATGCATAAAAATTATTCTCCAAAACATGACCATTAGACAGATGTCCTCCCAAATGAATGAGTACTCATGAACACATTTGGAATATAGGATCTGCCCATCAACAGTATGTATTACTTCCCCATCAACAAAGCATGAAATAACCTGTTACAGAGAATTCGTTTCTGGAGCTAAATCACAGCCATGTGAGTAAGCCTTCTAATGAATTCTACCCCACAAATATTAACAATTAGGGAAGAGTCCATGAGTATGCTGGAGTCGAAGTTCTAAGCCAAGGGATGAGCAGTGGGCTTAAAATATAGAAGGATAATGAAAATAAGAGAACTACATTAAATTGGTGTTTGATATCCCTCTTCTTTTCTGGGTGGTCTTTGATATCCCTCTTCTTTTCTGGGTGATATCAAGAAATTTCTGGAAGTTTACTGTGGTAGTGTTATACTTTATAACATTTATAAGAGACAGGGAGAGAAAAACATTTCACATATTCTTCTCACACATTCATTATTTTTAACAATACTTCACCAGAGATGGCTTCTAACAAAGTGAAATATCTTATGTATTAATTTTTTCCTCTGGAAAAAGCCAATGTATGCAAACATATAAAAATCCATTTAAGGAAAAATGTATTCTAGTCATTGAGTGCTTCCTTACATAGAAATATAATCTCCCAAATATTCGTCCATTATGTAATATCACATTGCTGGAATCTAATTGCAATATCATCATTATAATACTTAGCAGACCTTTTCCCCAAGTGCTATCCCATCCATTTTTCTCTGTATAACAATGATTAGTTTCATTTAATGATGGAATTAATACGTATTTTTAGCACCTCACCTCCATGATTTCACTCTTGGATCTGACCTTTTAAAAAATGTATTTCCAAGTAGGAACTAAAGCAAGGGATTTCCTCCCCTCTTCTAAGCTCACACATGCTGTGGTAATGCTTTCATCTAGTATAAATCAAGTTAAACCTCTGTGATAGCTTACAAATAATTCACATATCCCAGTGAGCTCTTTGGTGGCTGACTTGTCCTGCTGTATGATACAGAAAAACTTTGTCCTTTAACCCACAAAATGGAAGCCAGCAGAATCACAACTGCCTATAGAGCAAAAACTTTCTGCCTGCATGAGTGAGTAGGAGGATTCAGTATCTCCTACAACAGAAGTACCTGCAAAGGACAGCTTTCATTCATGGCTTCGGAGGATGTGCTACCTAGCGGCCAAATCCTCCCTCCTACTAGAAGAGGCCCAGGACATTATGCGAACACGACGAAAACACCCTTTTGGGATCCCCACAAGAAGACAAAAACTTAGGTGCCCAAGATCAGTAAAATAGACAAAGATGTCAAAGACGAGGCCACACTTCCTTTTTCCCAGGAGAATTTGGAATCTTAGAAGGAATCTCTATAACAAGTTCATGTAATCATTTACCCAAGGAAACCTTGTTTTGTAGATACAAACAAGAGGGTGCCCTCTCACCCACCCCAGACTGTTTATAATGACTCCCCTTATCCCCCACATAAAGACACCCCTGATGGGAAGTTTCCTCTTTGCACCATGAGGATTCTAGCCCCCTCCGTGACTTGGCATCTGCCCACCTTTGCAAACCACACTCCCGACTAATCATCTTTCAGGACTCAGTTATGCATTACCTCCTTTCTGAATCATTCTCAGTTCCGTTCCCTGTTTAGAAAATTCAATCACTCCCTTTTCTTATGCCTTCACTCTGTCCAGTATATCCTCTATCCAACACATGACAGACCCCATAATATTGCATTTATTTACAAATGTGACTGTCTCTATTAAACTAGGATCTCTTTGAGAACAATAATCATGTTGAAATCACTGTTGAACTCTATTACATAACATGGGGATTCTGGCACTTAATAGACAGTATTTGCCCAACTGATGTTTGACAGATAAATGAAGAAATGAATGATAGGTAAGTGAGAGAAAGATCAGAAAAATTAGACAGATTAAAAATTAGAAAGATTAGAGAAATTAAGACACTTGCCCAAGGTCTCACAGATAGTGCATGGAGCCAGAACTGGAGGCCGGGTGATCTCATCTGTTTGGCTCTGAAGCTCATACCCTTTCCATTATAATCCAACAGGTAAGATAAAAAAGTATTCTTTAAATTTTTTTTTCATGTTTACTTATGTATTTTGAGAGAGAGAGAGAGAGTGGGAGTGAATGCAAGCAGGGGAGGGAGAGGGGCAAGAGAGAGAGGGAAAGAAAGAGTCTGAAGAAAGCTCCACACTGTCAGCACAGAGCCCCACGTGGGGCTTGATTGCATGAAACAGACGATCACGACCTAAGCCGAAATCAAGCGTTGGACGCTTAACCAACTGAGCAACCCAGACACCCCAAGATAAAAAGTATTCTTTTTCCTTCCATCGAAAGGATTGCTCAATACAGTATTTTAACACCGAAGGAATGTCATGCTTCACCCAGGTTCAATAGCCCAGTGGTTTCCAGTAAACAAAACCTCTTCCTCTTTTCCCTCTCCAGCCTGAGGATAGCCTTGTTAACTCAGCGAGTGATATGAACTCAAGGAGGGAAAGGGACAAAAACGATGGGCCCAAGAACCCCACTGCACAACCTCTCAGACGGCCATCTCTCACGAACAGTATGCACTCGACACTGCTCCATATGGTCCTGAGTGCCTGTCCTACTGCTCAGAATGCTGTATGGTCGCCTCTGATCTCCAGGACCCTGTGAAGCTTCCAAATTTCCTTAGCATGGATTCCAACTCAGTACCTCCTTCCCCATTCCCCAGTCTGCCAGCAGTGGTCTCTATTCCGACTTTGTCTCGAGCTCAACTTGGCCCCAGGGAAGCCCCAGGCTTCAGAGATCCCTATTTGCAGTGAGATTCAGAACCATGAGCACTAAAAACGTTTATAAAGTTCTTTCTTTTTTTTCCATTAGCATTTGAAACATCATTTTGCTGGTCTAGCACCTACCTATTCCTCCTTGTAAACAAGGAGTTTACAAGTTTGAATAAAACAGAGGCTTATGTCTTTAAAATCATCTGTACCAATAGTTCTAACAGAACAAAGCTAATTCATATATATGCAAGGAACTAGAAGCGGTCGAAATGAACTTCGCCTATGGTCTTTCCCTCCCCCATCAAGTGATACCCAAAGGAGAAGCTACCCAATCCTGATGTTTTTACAGAATGACATACATCACACAGGTAATTACTCATCCATCTTAATGCTTCCTTTTAAGTTTGCCCTTAAGAAGCCTGTGATCTCCCAAGTCAAGGGCCTCAGTAAAATCAATAAAACCTCGTCCTATCAGGCCACCAGCCAGATCATTTTCCACCTTTTAACAAGGCAGTGGTTATTAAATGCCTTGTTTGAAAACCCAAGTGGGGTCATCAGACTTTCATGATGAGAATAATCCATCAATTGTACATGTGCTATCTTTTCAGTGTCTTTGATATGAGTGATAAAGTAGGTAATGGCCTACGGTTTTTCAATATCTGAACATGTTCTCCTTTCCACATTGGGGTTGCAGCATAGCAAAGGGAATTTCACGACTGGAGGAAGCTTGTTAAGAGAGAAAGAAATTTCGCTGAGTTATTTCAGTCAATGCATAAGACATGCTGCTGGCTCCAACTTTGAGAGCTCAGCTCCAAGCTGTCAGTGACTTCTTTAGTCCTTAATGTGGCTATTCAGTGACCAGAGATTCTGAATCCATAAACTTACAGTAAGATAGATCTTGTCATAATGACCCTTGCCATACTTTTCATTAGCTGCATTCTTGCCTTGAATTGGTAGGAGCGATGAGAGATATCTAGCAGCTAGAAATTAAGAAGTATCAATTCATGTCGGACTCTTCTTAAATACCAATCTTAAAACAAAAACAACAAAGCAAATATACTTCTTGTGGGTGTCTATGAAAATAGATGTGTCCTTGAAAACCTTTCTGACTTCAGAATTGCTAAAGACTTGTATTCTGACATCGTCAGACATCTTCATGAATGATTAAAAAAAACAAAAGCAAAAACAAAACAATCCATAATTTAGCTAATGGAAGCTCCTTCTCTCTTCATTTTGCATCTGTTTGATTTGGTTGGGAAAGCATTTGGAGGTTATGTATTTTCCACTTAAGATATAATGCTTTTCATTGTTTCACATTAATTATGAAATTAAAAGGAGACTATTTCAAAGCCCTCATTGCACTGTTCTAAATATACAGAATTAATCAAGAAATTGAATTCAAATTTCAGTCTATGACAATGTCTAGTAAGGAATGGTTATCTGGCATCCTATGGACTAAAAATGACTATTAAGCCAGCCCTCCTCCACTTTATCAAGGCAATGATAATTGACACAGTGATGGGGATCCTGAAAACCAGCATGGTTCTGAAATATCTTTGAAATTATTAAAGGAAGATTAAATGTATCATTTTATTGTTAAATATATTCTTGTGCTCTAAATCTTTGAAATTAGGTAAACCTCAAATGGTTTATTTGGTTATCTCCATTTGTCAGAATATTTAATTGCCCCAAACACTTGATTTCTCAATCTAAGAGCATAATAGACAGTGAGCTGTTCTTGTCTGTTACCTAGGAAATAAGCTCTAGCACCTGTGCCAAAAGGAATACGGCCACAGAATCAATGAAGACACAAATGCACTTTGCATCTCTCCTTATTCCTGTTCTTTTTAGCTTTTATTGGAATTTATTTAGAGAGAAAATGAATTGGGGAGGAAATAAAATGAATCAGCTCAGGCAGCTTACATTCCCTTTGTTATAATGTGAGTAATAATGGAAGGAAAAACAATGGTTGGGAGGTAATATGAATAATCACAAGCCTTTTATTTATGGATTTACATTTACTTTACAACATGCCCGTGTCATCCCATTTATCCCTGAAGCCACCCTCCACGGCAAGTGACACTGTTGTGGAGACCACCAGCTCCCTGAAACTAGATGGATCTTGGCTGAAATTCCCTGCTCTCCCACTAACGTGCTGTATGGCCCTGGACAGGTAATTTAATGGTCTAGCCTCAGTTTTCCCATCTATAACATAGGGTCAGTAATATACCATAAGATTGATGCAAGAATAAAGGAGTTAATGATTAGGAAAATTGCTAAAATTCCAGGGCTTTGCAATTATGGGGCATTTTCTTATCTAATCTGCAACTCCCTAAGAGCTACAACTCTTCTTTGTGTTTTACCAGTGAGGGAACTGAGGCTTAGCACAGTTTAATGACTTGCCTCAGGTTATTTGCCAAAGGAAGTGAGTGTGTGGATCACGCACTTTAAACTAACTATTGGCAGAGTATTTGGGATCTACTGACTCTCTCAGGTCTATCACTACAGTCTTCTACAGATCCTTTGCACCCACTCTGCTCCCTTCCGCTTTGCATCTACTGGTCCCTCTGCCTACAGTGCACTTCCTTCCCGCCTCTGCCTCCCTCATCTCTACAGATTCTGCACATCCCAATTCAGGAGGTGCTGCCTCAGGAGAGTCCTCTCCACGCTCCTTTGTAGACCAAGTCCCCTGGCACAAGTCCCTCAACAGTAGAATGCTGTCATATTTAAAATTTTCTAATACTTTATATAACTACAAATGTAATGAAGCAGTGTGCTCTCCACAAGACCGTAAGTTCCTGAGACAGGCCCTATGTCACTGTTTGCTCATCACTGTGCCCTCAGCGCCTCGCACTCTCCCTGGAATGAGGGAGTGTGCAATAATATTTTTTAAAGAATTGTGAATGAGTGAACACACCAAGTGTGTAATACATTCTGGCTCTTATTTCTAGCCCTTGGTGTGCAGATCAAGAAACTAAGGTTTGGTCAGGTTAAGTAAGCTGCCCAAGGTCACCCAGGTGATGTGTTCTAGATCAGACTCAAACTAAAGTCTTCAGACTCTTTGCAAGGATCTCACCATCACACTCGAATTTTTTAACTGAATTTTTGTTTAATTTTTTATAAGTTTATTTATTTTGAAAGAGAAAGAGAGCAGGGGAGGGGCAGAGAGAGGCAGAGAAAATACCAAGCAGGCTCCATGCTGTCAGCATAGAGCCCAATGTGGGGCTCAAACCCACCAACCATGAGATCATGACCTAAGCGGAAACCAAGAGCTGGACGCTTAATCGACCAAGCCACCCAGGTGCCCCTTTAAGCTGAGTATTAAATTTAGATGTTGTGATAGAATAATGGCCCCCCAAAGACATCCATGTTCTAATCTCCAGAACCTGTGAATTTGTTACGTTACATGGCCAAACAGACTTTGTAGATGTAAGTAACAATCTTGAGATGGAAATATTGCCCTGGATTATCCAGCAAGGACGAATGCCATGTAATCTCAAGGGTTCTTAGAAGAGGGAGGCAAGAGTATTAGAGTCAGAGAAGGAAGTGTGATGATAGAAGCAGGGGTCAGAGTGATGCCATTGTTGGAACAAGGCCATAAGCCAAGGAATGCAGCCAGCCTCCAAATGACAGGAAACAAAATGAATGGATTCTCCCTAGAGTCTCCAGAAAAAAACAGCCCTGACGACACCTTCCTTGTTTTTAGCCATGTAAAGACCTATTTTCAGACCTCTGACTCCCAGGACTTGATGATAATAAATTTAGGTATATTGTTTGAGGCTAGTAATTTGTTCACAGTAGCAATAGGAAACTAATGCAGATGTTAATGACCTCAGGTCCATTGATAAGGTTGTCTTCATGGTGATGTAAGCCATTGGCATTACACTGTAAGATCAAGCTCAGTGGATGGATATAAACAACACACAATAATAAAAGACCTTTTGTTGAATTTGATCTGTGTGGTTAGTTACTCAAATCAGATAATTTCAAACAAACAATAAACCTATTCTTTAGTCATTAACCCTGAATAATCTATATTGAAAGGAAGCGAATTCCATGGAAAATCAATCTCACCTTCTTTTTGTGAAGATGTGATGTACTGAAAAAACTTCATGACTGAAAGTCTAGGATGTTGATTTGAGGGCCATTTGCCACTTTTCAGTCATATGACATTAGGCCATGCACTTGTCCTCTCTTTCCTCATTCTAACATGAAAAGAATTGAGAGGCAGATCCTAGAACTACCCCCCACATCTACCACCTATGACCCCACCATGCTATTTTTTAGCCTGACTTCACCTTCTCAATTAAGAATGTTTATACATTCTAACCTGTCCCACCCACTATGATCCTCTCTTAGGTTCTTGTTGCATAACACCCCCCACTGAAGCCTAAAATTCATTCTAAAGGCGCACACACAACTTGTAGTTCATTGTGATTACAAAAGGACAGAGCGTTCAAGCTGCCGTAGGTCATTTGTGTATGAGTCCAGAATAGTCACTACACTGAATGTTAACATATGTCTCCACTCTGAGTCTGTCCCTGAAGCATAAGAAAATTCTACACGGGTCAAGGATCTCCTCCTTAATAAATTCTCTCCTTTAACTTTTAGGGATATTAAAAATAATAAAATAACGTAACTTGGAGCGTGATTTTTAAAAGCTCACAAGTTTACCAATGAAATTTACATATCCTTTCTCTTAAGATTGCTTTTAGTATTTATTTTCTTAAAGACTCAGACAAAAGAATAAAAGGTACAAGAAAAAATGATAGGAAGGAAAGAGTGGGGAGGAGGGTTTGCAAATAGATCCTTGGCCTCTTCTCTCCTGGAGACCTGTACAAATAAGAAGATTCAGAACAATCAAAATCAGAGATGCTACTGGCGTCACCACATGCCTGCTGACAGACAGACAATTTTGCTAATATACTCAGTGGAACTTGAAAAATTGAAAAATCTATTCCCAGTATATTTTAATGGCTCAAGCAATGAAAAATTTATATTAGTATTGATAATGACATCCTTGGAACAAGAAAGAAGCAGGGACTGGAAGCGCATTATATTTTTAAACATCACACCAGGCATTGCTTCTGGAAAAACACAGTTCCTGTCCTAACTAGTGTTTCAGTGGCTTATCTTCATTAAGTAACATATAGGATGAAAAATGTTAGTAAATTAGAGACGACAAAATAAAATGGCCTTCTTCCCCAAGAAACATTTTTCAATATGCTGTATTTCTAAACACCAAGAACCAGCATTATTAACGCATGGGGATATTTATAGCTCTTTATACATTACCGACTCGACTCATGGTTGGCTCTGAAATGGAGTATCTAAGAGATCTACTTCATAGCTTTCTCTAGGACTAGAAGCAACTGTAGAAGCTTTCTCAGGGACAACATTCTGGACTCTGATCAGTTCAGAAGCACCAATCTGCCAAACCTATTCTTGTGTCTCTTAATGGATCAGATAGAGTGGCCTCAGTTATGAGGTTCCCTACACAATCACTGGATTATAGGTTTATAGGGGAAGGTAAGCCAGCAGTTTCTGAAAAGGAAAAGCAGATTGAAAAAGCAAGTCATTGGTGAAGGCCTAAGTTACATAACTCCTCTAGCAACAGCTCAAAAAATTGGGTTGCTTCACTTTCCAGAGTCCAAATAGTTATAGAGCTCATTGGCTATGCTGATATTTATTTAGTGTCTATAACAGATCAATATAGGCTAAGAATGGCAGACTAGAGTCAGGATTGGAAAGGGCTTATGAAAGAAGAGAGCAAATAGTGGTCTGCTGTCATAGCCAGTCTCCAAGATGACCCCCAATGACTCAGGCCTCCTGGTATTTGCACCCATGGATAGTCCTTCACACATTGAACTAGAGTTGGCTGTTGTGACCAACAACATTCTGTGGTCACATTGTGGTGGGAAGCATAGTACGGTATTTCTAAGGCCACATCATGGAAGGCATTACTGCTTCAGCCTTGCTCTTTTGAATCACACATTACAAGGGAAGCCAGCCACCATGCTGTACAGCCCTGTGGAGCAGTTCACATGGACAACAATGGAAGAGTCCTGCTGGCAGCCAGCATCAATCTATCATTCTTGTGAATGAGCCACCGTGGAAGTAAAATTTTTAGCCCCAGGCAAGCCTTCAGGCAACAGCTTAAGCCAACATCTGACCACAACTTCACAAAAGACCCTAAGTGAGAACTGCCTAATCAAGATCGTCCTGAATTTCTGACTCACAGAAACCATGCAAGAAAATAAGTCATTGTTGTACTTATATACATCTAAGCTTTGGGGTGGGTTTATAAAACAGCAATAGATAACTAATACTTTCAAATTGATAGCACGAGTTTAAATGTGACCTAAAAGGCATCTAATATAGTGGTTAGGAGTTACTGGATTTAGGTCTGAGTTTAAATCCTAGCTGGATGATTCTGTAAATTATTTCATCTTTCTAAATTTCAGTTTCCTTATCTGAAGAATATGGATAATAATAATACCGACCTCTGCACAGCAAAGGGAACAACCAACAAAACTGAAAGACAACCTACAGAATGGGAGAAGATATTTGCAAATGACATCTGATAAAGGGTTAGTATCCAAAATCTATTTAAAAACTTAATACAACTCAACAACCCAAAAACAAATAATCCAATTAAAAATGGGCAGAAGACATGAATAGATATTTTTCCAAAGAAGACATCCAGATGGCCAACAGACACATGAGAAGATGCTCAACATCACTCAACATCAGAGGAACGCAGATCAAAACCACAATGAGATATCACCTTTACACCTGTCAAAATGGCTACCATCAACAACACAAGACACAGCAAGTGTTGGTGAAGATGTGCACTGCTGGTAGGAATGCAAACTGGTGCAGACACTCTGGAAAACAGTATAGAGGTTCCTTACAAAGTTAAAAATGGAGTACCCTACGATCCAGTAATCACATTACTAGGTATTTACCCCCAAAAGACAAAAACACTGCACCCCAATGTTCACTGCAGCATTATTTACAGTAGCCAAATTGCAGAAGCAGCTCAAGTGTCCCTCAGTAGATGAATGGATAAAGAAGATGTGGGGTATACACACAATGCAGTGTTATTCAGCCATAAAAATGAATGAAATCTTGCCATTTGCAACAACATGGATGGAGCTAGAGAGAATAATGTGAAGCAAAATAAGTCAGTCAGAGAAAGACAAATACCATATAATTTCTCACATATGTGGAATTTAAGAAACAAAACAAACAAGTGAGAGAGAGAGAGAGAGAGAGAGAGAGAGAAACCAAGAAACAGACTCTTAATTATAGAAAACAAACAAATGGTTACCAGAGGGGAGGTGGGTGGAGGAATGTATGAAATAGGTGAAAGAGATTAAGACTGCACTTATCTTGATGAGCACTATGCAATGTACAGAATTGTTGAACCACTATACTGCACACTTGAAACTAATACAACACTGTATGTAACTATACCAGAATTAAAATGAAAAACTTAATTTAAAAGAGTAATAATAATGCCTACCTATCATTGTGGCCAAGGTTATGTATCACTGGATCACATGCCCTCTAGGATCTATTCAAACTTTAAAATTCTGGAACACAGAATTTATATATATATTATATAATGTATGTATACATGTTATATATATATATAATATAATGTATACATGTTATATACATATATAAAATATAATGTATACATGTTATATATATATATAATGTATACATGTTATATATATATATATATATATATATATATATATACACACATTCAGAATATATACACACATAATAAAAGACAGGAGACACCTGCTACACCTGCTATATTAAGCATTTACTCTCTTGGCTACTAGGCCAGATAGGTACTTTACATATTTTACACCACCTTTGAGTAAAATCTTACTTGGTGTCAATCAGGATCATAACATTTAAAGGCTTCTTGTTTTAAGAAGAATTGGTCCAAGATGAAAGCTGTATGACAAAAAGCTACTGGAATGTAATCAAGTTCTATTGCAGCCAATTAATCTTTGTACAAAAGCTGGAAGGTATTTCATCAACCAGAAATGAAGGAGAAAGTTTTATTATAACCCAGTAGTGAACTGACCCTTTTATACTCCAGGGACTGGGAAAAGTAATCAATCCATGGGTGTTTACCATGGGAAAAACTGAGGCTTTAGGAAGGAGAAGCTTAGCCCCAGGGAGGGGATACTGTAAGTCTGTCAACTTCTTGATAGAGCTCCTGGCCTAGACCCAGCACTCCCCTGGCCTTCTAGCAATTGAGGCTGTATTTGACTTATAAAAAACAAAACAAAACAAAACAAAAAAACTTTATTAAACTAGCCTTTTGTCATTGAGACGTGAAAATTCACTCGGGTACAAGTATTTTTTCTTCGGTGTTCTCATTTGAAATGATATTTCGTTTTGTTTTTCTCTTGTTTTCTTTTCCCTGTCTGCTCTCTCTGCAGTTTCTGGTAATCATGAGAACCGTGGACATTATCATTCCACCAGCCCTCTCTCCATTTTTTGCCAATTCCAATTTGTTCTGAGTCCTGCAATAAATGAAATAAATAATACATGAAAAGGCCAGAGGCAACGGCACCATCACCCTGCACACCCAGGGGAGAACCCAGAGGTTGGAGGGAGCTCTCTGCAGAGAAGATGGAAAACAATGTCTCAGGGGCCCAATTATTTACTGTAGCTGCTGAAATGAGATGATTTATGTCGGTGACAAGGCTGTCCTGGAAATAGTACCCAACTGGTATAAATTTAGATCTATTATGAAAAAAATGATCCTTGGACCAAAAAGAGCCCAACTTAAAAAGAAATTAAATGACTGTGGATTGTACATACACATACTGTAATACGTGTGTGTGTGTGTGTGTGTGTGTGTATACACATACATACAGGTATTTGCTACATATTCAATATTTAACTGGTGGAAGTTCAAGAAGCTAAGAATATAAACACTTTGTATCTCAAGTTTGTAAGGTCACACAAAATAATTTGAGTCAGGTCACAGGTGGAAGAGGATAGACTTTTAATTGAGCACAGGCTTTAATTTTTTGGTGCGTTATATGAATACCAAAGCATTTAATTGGCCATGACATTGGTAGCGAAACAGGCAAGGGTTAAACTCACTAGATTAAGATCAGGATTTGGTTACTTCAAAACAACACCCTCCAAGGTCACATAATGAAATGAAAAATTCAAAATGTCAAATAGCAGTGTTGGTTCCATTGGACGAGCATCCAAAGGAAATTCATTAAAGCCCTGGGAGAGTCCAAAATACAAAATTCCCAGGCCTTAGAAAGTCATCGGGAAAGAGGAGCCAGCAGTTGGTTAAAGCTGAGAGGATCAGGTTGCTGCCTCATCAAGATAGCTGATAGTAAAGTTTTTTAAAGGTATACAGGATCAGTTAAAGAAGAGTGACCATATGTATCATGTGAACATGCGCATTTTCACTTACAAATACGTGCTCCACTGTATATCATATACATTATAAAACACGTGCAAAAAAAAAAACCTTAGAAAGCAATAAAAAATAAATATAATCCTACGTTCTTTTTCATTCTTCCACTATGTCAGCACAGGTTATAGCAATGTCGCCAAAATTTAGAAACAAAGATAAGTGTTATGGCATCAGGACAAGATAGGGATGGGGGACAAGAAGCAGGAGGATCGGGGACTGCAGACACTTCAGGTGTGCTCAGTACCTAGTGCTCAATAAAATAGTGAGTGGACTTTGGGGATTATTAGTGTAATTCCCACCCCTCCAAACTAACACCGCATTCCTTTCCTTGTGATTGTCAAGGACCATACCCACAAGGAGGTATGGTCCTGATTTGCCCTCACCCCACCACTCCTTGAACTCAGCTTTCCTGCTGTCCACATGGCAGCTGGGAGGCCAAATGCTATTGTGAACAAACAAAGAAATAAAAGCCAACTAGCCCTTCCTTTGACTGTGGCAGTAACGGGACTGATACCAGGTTTTTCTCACAGACTGTCTGCCCATCTGTGGAGAGTGGCTGTCAGACCTAAATCACCTACACAGAATAGTTATTTCAACTGTGGATGCTGCAGAGGGGCACCTGGGTGGCTCAGTTGGTTAAGCGTCAGACTTCAGATCAGGTCATGATCTCGAGGTTCGTGTGTTCAAGCCCTGCGTCGGGCTCTGTGCTGGCAGCTCAGAGCCTGGAGCCTGCTTCAGATTCTGTGTCTGCCTCTCTCTCTGCTCCTCCCCTGCTCACACTCTTGTCTCTCCCTCAAAAACAAATAAACATAAAAAAAAATTTAAATGTGGATGCTGGGGCGGCTGAGTGGTTCAGTCAGTTAAGCGTCTGACTCTTGATTTTGGCCAGGCCATGGTCTCACGGTTCTTGAGTTAGAGCCCTGCATGGAGCTGTGCGTTGACAGTGCAGAGCCTGCTTGGGATTCTTTCTCTCCCTCTCTTGCTGCTTCTCCCCCTCCCCCCGCCCCCCACCCCATGCTCTCAATCTCTCTCTCTCTCTCTCTCAAAATACATAAATAAACTTAAAAAAAATTGTGGATGTCTGAACTCTATTTCCTCACCCTGGAAATTCTGCTTTGGTTGGTCTGCTATGGGCCTGGATTCTGCATTTTATGATTTCCAGACTCTGCTGAGGCAGGTGACTGACTGCAACCATAAGGAAGAGGTTAGACTTGCAGATTCTGAACCCTTAGGCATCATGGCTCAGCCTCTAACCCTCCACACTCATTCTTCTGAAGACAACCGATCAGAAGATGTTGACATCGAGGAACTGTCAGAGACCCTCTAGGGAAATATCCGACAGGGTGGAATTAAGGAGGTCCCCTGTCCATCGTTTCATTAAGACCCACAGAGGTCCTCCAACAGCATTACAACAATCTCCTACAGCATTACGACAATCTCCACTAGTGTCCAATCTGTGGCTAATGAGCTCAGCCACCCTACCTACAGCTCCAATTCCTAAAAACAGTCATTTCTGCAGGAAAACTGGAGCTCAGGAAGCACACTGGGTGAAGAGTCAAGGGACAGCCTTAGGATACAGGAAGAAATAGGATTAAGGAAGAGCATGAAGGGGTATGTGGAACTGAGAGAATGTTCACGACGCTGGGCCTGCAGTGAGGGACGAGAAGGATGCCGTGAACGGGTTTAGCAATCTACATGGGGCAGACAGGGAGAGTGCTGAAATGCTACTGTGGAGTCGAATATAACTCAATAAGCAATGGGAACCCCCGAAAGTGTTTTCAACAGGTAAACAGGTACAATGAGATGAGCTTGGAGAAATGAATCTCAGAGCAATGTGAGTGATATATTGGGGGCATGGGAATTTGAATGCAAGAAAACCAGACATACTTGCAGGTTCAATAACTTACTATTTTTGACACCTTATTAAGGAATTAACTGAGAAATTAATTAGGCCTCTACACCAAGCAACCTAGTGCTAGGGGAAAAAAAGTAAATTCTCATATATCTTATATATCTCATATATATCTCATATATAGCTGACTGCAAGGAGATATATGGCTACCTATTCACAGAGAAGTGCATATATACAGTCCATCAAAGTCTTAAAATCAAACGGCAGGTTTAATACAAAAATACCCCCTCCACGAACTCCCAGCTCTCTGCCTATACCACACCCATTATGACCAAAGAAAAAAAAAAACAAATTTAGAGACCTTAATAATTGAATTAAACTTTGCACATTGAGAAATTCTTTTTGGTGTTGCTTTGGCTTTAAAAAAACAGAAGTATCAACATATCTTTTTGTCGAGAAAGAAGCGAAAATGTGCAAAATAAATGCAATATGCCCTGTCTTGCCTCCCTGAAAACAACCATTGTCGTATTGTATTTTACATATCTGTTTCCCCTTCCCAGATTCTTGAAGGCAGGGGCCAATCTGTTCGCCATGTTAGTTCCCAATAACAAGAGCAATTCCCCGCTGAAATGCAGGACATACTTATGAAATATCCTTGATTAAATAAATTGTTCATTCAGGTACATTAGAATGTCATAGAAATACTTTAAGAATTCATGCATGGGAACAGCTATTTTCAAACCCTACCGCTGGGGTACCTGGGTGGCTCAGTCAGTTAAGCCTTTGACTTAAGCTCAGGTCATGATCTCACAGTTCGTGAGTTTGAGCCCTGCCTTGGGCTCTCCGCTGTCAGAAGGGAAACTGCTTCAGATCGTCTGTCTCCCTCTCTCTCTGCCCTTCCCCCACTCATGCTCTATCTCTTCCAAAATAAACAAATAATAAAACATTGGGGGGAAAAAAAGCCCTACTGCTTTGCCAAACAAATCTAAGCCCCTGAGAACTAAGACCAAGTGACCCAACTCATTTTTTACGGGGTGGGTGGCCCTCTTGCAAGTATGTTCACAAACACAACAGCAGAGCACCCTCCCCTCACATGACGCATGTGCCCCAGGCCTGGCACAGGGGCCATACTCTGACATGTCCCATACGTGTGTCACATGAATCACAGTCAATGTAAGGCAGCTCCTCTGAGAACTGAGATCTGCGTATTGTTATGACCTATTTTATGCAAACTTGATACTTGGGAGTTGCAATACTAACCTTATTCAGTGTCTGAAAACCTTAATTCATAGATTCCATAAACATTTATTGAATTAACCCCAGTGTGTTAGGTGATTATGAGGATAGATGGAGTGGTGCTGAAGATGGAAAATGGAAAAGCAACAGTGCTGACGTTATCTCATGGAAAGTGTTCTGGGGCAGAACAACCACTGTAGCAAACAATTGCAAATGTCTGTAGCCTTGCACAGTGTACGATACTGTCTCCCTCAAGCAAAGCCAGTGTGCATGATCCTGGTTAGCTTTCCTAGGGATCCCTCCTCGAAATGTGCCCTAGGGACCCAAGCTCCTTCTGACTCCATTGTCTTTAACATGCAGTCTCCATGGAGGAGAAAGTGAGAGAGTCAAAGATCAAGCATGGAAGGTTTTTTTTTTTTAATGTTTATTAGTTTATTTTGAGATAGAGTGTGAACGGAGGAGGGCAGAGAGAGAGGGAGAGAAAGAATCCTAAGCAGGCTCCGTGATGACAGCACAGAGCCCAATGTGGGGCTGGCACCCACAAACCATGAGATCATGACCTAAGCCAAAATCAAGAGTTGGAAGTCTAATGGACTGAGCCACCCAGGTGGCCCAAGCATAGAAGATTTTTATAGGCCAGTTCTGGAAGTGTCACATATCAGCAAGGGTGATGGGAAAGAATTCAATAGTGGACCCAGAAAGAAAACCAAGTAGATTTGGAGAACACATAGCATTATTTCTGTCTTAGAGGGTTGGCAACATTTCTATTTACCTCATCAGTCAGTGGTTTTCCCTGTAGTTGGGCCTAAATCAAACACAAACTAAAAGGCAATGTGGTAGAGTAGGAAGCTATAATTATTTGATATCATATTGTTTATAATTAATTATGTACAATTATTTATTAGCACTATTGTTATTCAATCCCCATCTCAGTTTCCAAAATCTTCTTTCTTATGTATTTTATCATTAATTCATTCTGGTAGCCATACCAGAATCAAGCTGGTGCTTTTTAAATGGTTATTTTACAAGAGTGATCCACTTTTCCCATTCTAGTAGAGATGACCTTTATAAATTCTAAGGCCTAATCATTTTAGTTAATTCAAAACAGGTGGAAAATACCTTATAGGAAGTCATTTGTTATGCACAAGATCAAGCTGAAATGTCATCACCTCTCCGTAGCTCTCTCTCCTTGAGACTTCCTTTCCCAGATATAATTAATTGCCCCTGATCTGTGTTTTCACAGCATTTTATATACACTCCGTTTTAGAATGAATCACGTTATCGTATAGTTATTTGCTTACGTATTTGTCTTCCCCATAGACTTGAACACCTTGGGGTTAAGGGAGGTTTTATCTTCAGGGCCTAAAAGAATTGCTGGGACACAACAGGCGCAGAATAATTGCTCCCCCATTGTGCGCCACCACCTTTGTGGCACTGTGTCCACACCGCCTTTATAGCACTTAGAAAACTACACTGTAATTTTTTTTATATGTTTCTGTGACTCTCTCTGACTCCTAAATTGTGTAGATTAGGACAGAAATAATATCTTACATGCCAATTGCCTACTATATCTTTGTCTATACATTCAAACGCCAACTCATTCTGAAAATGATTGTATATGCTTTGTATCATATGGAGCAGAAGAGGGTTAAAAATACATAACTGAGGAAATAATGACAAAGGGTAAATAAGGGTAGGAAAATGATGTGAAGAGTCCAAGAGTGAGATGATTACATAAAATGCCTGGCAGAACATCCCTTACTGTATTTGTGCAACGTGAGCCATAAACTTCGCTCTGAACTTTCTAGTAGCAAAGCAAAAGGGCCACAATCTCATTTACAAAATGTAGTGTCTAAAATGTTTAAGCCAACTGTTTTCTTGAGGCAATGGTGGTTTTCTCTGGTGTTTTAAATTTTTATTTCTGTTTTTCAGTTATCCAGTGTTTTTTCTTTCTTTTTTTTGGGGGGGGGGGTGTTGTTTTGTTTTGTTAAACCAGGTATTATAATGATGAGCTGCATATTTGCTGGAGGTTTTCCACATAAACCCAGGAATTGTCGTTAAAAGGTGAGAAGTGAGGCCTCTGCTAAGCTCTAACAGAAGTTCCAGGGGATTCACAGAGAACAAAAGATATCCACTTGAATTACAGAGCCCTTCAATTCATCTCTTTCCTCCTCCCCACTGATGTCACCAGTCCAGAAGTGAGAGCACAGGGGCCCTAGTATGCCTTCAATGAAAACCAAATTAAGGTTGAAGGTAATCTCTTCTACCTGGTCTGGAATGTCTACCAAATAATGGCATTTAGATATCAACCACCCACTACAAGGTAGGACGAGGCTTCTCACATGCTGGTATCAGGCTAGCTGCATACAAATTACTGGTGGGAACTTGTTTGTTAAATAGAAATTTCAGGAAACTCTAATTTATTAGGTCCTAACTCTAGCTCAGAAATTTATATTATTAAAATTCTCCCACATGATTCCAATCAAGTCTAAGTTTGCAAAAACTATCAACTTATTCCTTAATTTAAGAATATGAGTGCAATTTCCACCAGATTTATTCCCTAGGTTTCCATTTCACTAGTCACAGGCTTGGTGATTTAACTCATTTGTTCCTAGAGCTACACATACAGGAAGTATCTTTCCCAGCCCTCATTCTGGGATGTAAAGCCCATCAACTCCATAGCCATACCCTTGCATTTATGGCTTAGGCAACAATTAACCTGTGGGCTCTAGATTATCCAAACAAGCATCATATGTCTTATTAGTGGAAATGTAAAATTTTTGGCAGAGAATATCCAATGTGCTAGCAAATCAATCCAGGAATCAAATAAATGGGTTTCATTGTACAATACCAACAATGACAACTGACATCTACCAAGTACTTGCTATGGTTAATATGGTTCAGGTGCTCTACTATGGGCTTTATAGGGCCTCCCACTTAATATCCTGAAGAGCCCTAAGAAGTAGATATCATCATTCTTGCTTTACAGACAATAAAATTGAGGTATAAAAGAGTTAAGTAACTTGCCTAAAGTTATAAAGATAGAAAATGGCAAAGCCAGAGTTTGTTAGTACCCAAAATCTATAAAGAACTTATCAAACTCAACACCCAAGAAAAAAATAATCCAGTTAAGAAATGGGCAGAGGACATGAAAGGACATTTTTTCAAAGAAGACATACAGATGGCTAACAGACACAGGAAAAGATGCTCAATATCACTCATCATCAGAGAAATACAAATCCAAACCACAATGAGATACCACCTCACACCTCAGAATGGCTAAAATTAACAACACAGGAAACAACAGATGTTGGCAAGAATGCAGAGATAGGGAAACTCTCTTACACTGTTGGTGGGAATGCAAACTGGTGCAGCTACTCTGGAAAACAGTATGGAGGTTCCTCAAAAAGTCAAAAATAGAACTATCTTGTGATCCAGCAATTGTATTACTAGGTATTTATCCAAAGGACACAAAAATAATTATTTGAAGGGGCACGTGCACCCCAATGTTTATAGCAGCATTATCTATAATAGTCAAATTATGGAAGAAGCCCAAATGTCCATTGATGGATGAATGGATAAAGAAGTGGTATATACATACATGATGGAATATTACTCAGCCATCAAAAAGAATGAAATCTTGCCATATGCAATGACATGGATAGAGCTAGAGTGTATTATGCTAGAAGAAATAAGTCAGTCAGAGAAAGACAAATGCCATATGATTTATCTCATATGTAGAATTTAAGAAACAAAACAGATACAAGGAAAAAAAGAGAGAGGGAAACAAGCCATAAAAGACCCTTAACCATAGAGAACAAACCGAGGTTGATGGAGGGAGGTGGGTGGGGGATTGGCTAAGGGGGTGATGGTAATTAAGGAGGGCACTTGTTGTGATGAGTCCTGGGTGTCATATGTAAATGATGAATCACTAAATTCTACATCTGAAACCAATTTTACCATATATGTTAACTAACTAGAATTTAAATTAAAAATGAAGAAAGAAAGAAAGAAAGAAAGAAAGAAAGAAAGAAAGAAAGAAAGAAAGGAAGAAGGGAGGGAGGAAGGGAGGAAAGGAAGGAAGGGAGGGAGGGAGGAAGGAAGAAATTGGCTAAGCCAGAGTTTGGATCCAGGCAGTCTGACTTTAGAGCCCATGCTCTTAACATCCTTACTATCTTTCCAGAAGCTGGAAATGGCAGCTTAAACTTAACAGATATTAGAACAGAAACCCTAGCCTTACTTTGGATGAGATTATTTTACCTTTACAGACTGGGAGAAAAATATTTGAAACCTTTAATAAAAGTGAATGAGCCTACTAGAATTTAATAAACGTGTAATATTGAAAAACTACCCAGAAAAATACTACCTATCAGGTTATCTACTTCATTTATCCCAATAGGACATGTTCCAGGAAAGGAATTTTAGTCCTGATAGGGCCTTGAATATTACAGGCTTCTAATTCACTCTTAATAATAAATGAATGCATGAAAGAATGAATCAATGAATGAATGAATATATTAGTGTTGATTAGTTTGATTAGAATGATTAGCCAAATTGATGAGGGAAAAACATAGAGAAAAGGGATGGGGGAAGGATGTAAAGTGTACTGTATCATAACTAAATTGCATTATATTTTCACACTAACAATCCAAAAATTAGGATATCCATTTCATCACTCTAGACCTTCTCTGTGAAGGGATTTGGCTCATATGATTACTGTGTTTCCTGGTAGCTCTTTTAAAATGGGTTTTATGTTCACTCAAATCTTGTGTCAAAGCAATTTCCAAGGAGGTCTGTAATTTTTCTCCCTATTTTGCATACATTATCAAGACAATTTGAAAGGGCAAGTGCAATATTATACAACCTTAAATACATATATTATACAATATCTATGCAATATTATAGACCCTTAAAGCAACTTTAGAGGAGTTCATATACACACATATCGTCTAAGAATTGCTTTCATATAAGCTCAGAGAACGGAAGTTGTTAGACAAATAATGATTCCTCATTAGGAATCATGTTAGTAGGTTTATTTATACTGGGGTCTCGGGGTTTAGGACACACACAAAAAAAAACCCAACATGCTTCCCACGGAGCACATCTGAAGTGAATGCAGTTTGTTCAGCTGATGTATTTAACTGTCAGGAATCATCATCTGAATATGTGTGAATTTCTGTACGTTTGTAGCTGTAGCATGAGGGATAATGACTGAGATCCCAGAGAAGCAACCATTCATTCCATGAGACTCCTAGGGAATGAGTATGAATGAAAGAGAAACATGGAGGAAATTGCACTTAGAGGAAAGTATCAGGGTATTTTGCATCCCCATTTCTAGCTCTGGACACACTCATACCCATTCTCACACACTCACAGGTACTCACAAATATGC
This sequence comes from Prionailurus viverrinus, assembly GCF_022837055.1. Lineage (NCBI taxonomy): Eukaryota > Metazoa > Chordata > Mammalia > Carnivora > Felidae > Prionailurus > Prionailurus viverrinus. The sequence continues at coordinate 40,428,547 of NC_062578.1, forward strand.
AACCAACATAAGTATGGGAAAGTCTCCAGAATCAGATGAAGCCCTAAGGCCATGTGAAAAATTTAGGTTTGGTGGAAAAGTGGAAGCCTGGGATACCCCTATCCTAGAATCCAGATAGCGTGTTTGTCTCCTGCAGTGAGCGTCTTCAGAGATGAGTCTTGCTCACTCATTTGTATCCCTCACATCTTGCATAGGCCTGGGCACATAATCTGTTTTCAATACAAGTACACTGAAAGACTGAGTAAACAAATCAACAGATGTATGAACACTAGATTAGAATAGCCCACTGTAGACCAGAGACCCTGCAGAATAACCATCTCAGCCTCTTGATTGCTCTTGCTGCCTGGACAGGAGCCAGATAAAAATACTACCTTCCATTATTAGAGTGTTTTGAAAGTTACTAAGGAAGTTCATGACTATTAAATTCATTTTCTCCTCACAGCAACCTCTTGTTATGGGAAGGGCAGATACCTTGACCCTAACTTTGCATATTAGGAAGTTATAAGGCACAGAAGTAAAGTAACTTGTCTCAATCCACACATCAATGGAGTCTATTGATAGAAATGGAACTGAATCCAAGGGTAGTTATTATTCCCCACTTACTCCTCCACCGAAAGATGTTTACACACACACACACACACACACACACACGAACGCACAATATACATGTAACAGTTGATTTTCATTATTTGTGGTAGTTATGTTTTACAAAGTCTCCACAAACACTGAATTAGTGAGTTAGTGAATACTGAACCATTGCTCCTTGGAGATATATATATATCACATAGATCATAACCTTAAATCCCAAAACAACTCCAGTCAGTGGGTTCTATTTTCTCACAAGTGTTTCTCACAAGCTCACACAAGTGTTGAGTGATTTGCCTACAGGCTCTCCACTAACAGATGCTAGAATTGGGCTTCAAACCTAGTCCAAGGCCCCAGAGCAAGAGCTTCTCATACTACACTTCCCTGCTACCTCTTGTCTCCATCCTCCAGTCCCTTCTGTTATGAGAGAGAGACAGAAACAGAAGGATTCCTTGTTTGACTCCAATGAGGAACTTGTGCTTGGAAGGGCTATATCTCTCTCACTCTGCATATATCTGTGAATGGTGAGCAAGGCACCAGAATATTGATTTGGAATTATGAATACATTTTAGTAAGTAGGCAACTGCACAAATATGGAATCTGTGAATGATGAAGATGACCTGATTATATCATATCATATCATATTATTATATCAATCATATCATATCATATCATATCATAACATAGGAATGACCTTTCTTTTAGGTCTGGTCTCTTGACAAGAGAAAAAAGACTAGTTTTGTGAGAAAAGCTGATCCACTGGTAGACAAGAGAGACTTCCACGAATTTCTACCTCTACCTTCAGGCTCCAGTCTGTTAGACAGTTAAACTTCTGGCCTCCACGCTTTCGTTACCCACATGATACTTGTGGGCACCGAACCAATGTAAAAAGATAGAGGGGAATGTATTTCACACAAAGGACTTTCGTTCCCTCTCAGATCACCTCATCTTTCAGCATAGGAAGGGAAAGACTACTGTCCACAGGGTGCATGTGGGAAGCACAGTGAGGCAATCACAGCAGGGCACAGAAAGCAGAGGTGGAAAACCATGATTAAGAGGTGCAGAGAAGACAACCTTGCTGTGTGGCCATCAAGGGAGACAATGTTGACTGAATAGGCTTTGGGCCCGGCTGACATCTAAAGGGCACAAGTGCAATATGGCTGGGTTAGAAAACAAGTCAATGGTGGCAAGTCAGGGAGCAAAGAGTGGCCAGAGTGAGGAAAGCAGTGCACCTCTATCTCCATCTCTGCACCATCGGGTGAGGAGAGTAATGAGGGCAGCATCTCAGCCAATTGCTGCAATTTCCAGAAGGCCTTATACGAAGCATTTTGCATGCACGTACATTTCATTCTCACAAGAGCACAACCAGGAAGTGTACTGTGCTCTTTCCACAAGGGAGGTAGTAAGTCTTACAGAAATGAAGTGATTTGCCCATGGCCACTCAACCAATCAGTGGCAAGGCCAGATTTCAAACCTAGTGCCATCTGAAGCCAATGGCCATGTTTCTTCCACTTTGTAGATACTCAGCTGCCATCCAAAGGTACTAGAGAAAAACATAAATATGAATCTAAAAATAGCTGGCAGGAGTTTGTTGGCACTAGACTTCTCTACCCTGTTCAATAATGAAGTCATATTAAAAAGCCTACTTTGAGAGAAAGGAAAATGCAGTTCATCAAATTGATGGCTGTGTTCTTATATTAAGAAACTGACTTTCTGAACTGAGTGTGTCAATGTGCGTGGTGATAATATTTATGTTCTAATAACTATAGATCTGTCATTCTTGTTATCACCAAAATAAGTAATTTGTTACAAAAGACGCAGTTCCAAAGTTATCCAACTATCCTTCTTGTAAAAACTGTAAAAGTCTTTGGAAACACGTAAACTCCATCTTGCTATATAATGAATCAATTTAAAAATTAAATATGAAGCAATGTTCAGCTAAGGAGTTTGGTGTTTTGCTGAATGAAAGATGTTTGGAGAAATGTCATGGGATGTCCCATGATTCCCCAACATGCCTGAATTTACTCATCCTTACCCAGGCACATTTGGAACCCAGCCACGAACACATAAGGAAACATGCATTTACCCTGTGCTTCTAGGGAACAAGAGCATTACTTCAGTGGTCTTCTATCCTTCTGCCTCCTCAGTCTTTGTAGTCTGTGAAACAGGAAAATAGATGCCATTCCTCCAGCCCCCAAGTTTTATGTATTGTATTCTTTTAATGATGTACAATTGATTCAGTGCCTTTGAACTTCCTCTAAACATCTAAAGCACTTAGGATCATTAAGATGCTTTCAAAATGCAGAGAATGTATCCCTCAAGTACTCTTTGCCACTTGTTGTAGATGGAACGTTGCCTCTGTCTCACCCAGCCTGGGTGTCAGCTCGTGGCTCATTACTGTAAATTGCTAACATTAGAAATGGTGACTCACAAAGAGGAATCGTGGAAAACTTACACAAGAGGAGTTACCAGGCCACGTGTCTGTGGGGTGCACTAGGTGTTAATGCAGGAAAATAAGATGCAAGCGTTCTGAAAGATACCCGTCTTCTGATTCAATCATACTGCTGTGCCGGAAAGTAGGATGGAGTTTTTAAAAGTGGGGACCACCATCCTGATTTCCTTAACCGAGAGGTCTTATTCCTAAGACACGCCTCAGCTTTGACAATATATAGTGCACAGTGGGAATGACAGCAGAGGGGCCAGGCTAGCTGGCCAAAGGTAGGAAGATAGAAACTACACTTGACTGTGTTGAACTAAGTCTATTGCCTTGGGCTCCCCATTTGAGGGATCCCCAATTTGCAGTAGTAAATGGCAGAGGGACAGGGACTCAGGGAGGTAAAATAAGTCAGGAGGCCTAAAGTAGGTAGAGCTGGTGAGTTTAAAAATAAATACAGTTCCCATAAATCACACAAGGAAATTAAGCATAATGCATTTATCTATTCTATGTATTTAATTATTTAATTATTTATATATTTAATTATTCTATGACAGGACCTTCTTAACTTAATTCTACTATTCTAACTTCTACTCACAAACTTTATACTTGTTAAACTTTTCAAGATTGCCCTCCTTGAGTTTCATCTTAACCTGACTTGCCTTTGTAAGAAAATATTAATTATTCTATGACAGGACCTTCTTAACTTAATTCTACCATTCTAACTTCTACTCACAAACTTTATACTTGTTAAACTTTTCAAGATTGCCCTCCTTGAGTTTCATCTTAACCTGACTTGCCTTTGTAAGAAAATATTAAAGGGGAATAGGTAGTCTCAGAACTCGTCTATGAGTAAGCCGTTGGCTCTCAGACGTTTTGGACCCTAATCCATAACAAGAAATACATTTTGCATTGTGATACCATACAAACATACAAATATATAAACAAAAGCATACACATAACACAATGCAATAATACTTCAATAAGTGATGACTATAGAAAGAGTACAACCAAAAAATGATGTCTTATGCAGTCGATAATTATATTTACTTAAAATATTTAATACCATGGCCCAATGCTCACAATAAAATAATAAAATGGAATCTAGAAAATGTAGGAGAACAATTGTGTATATACAGTATGTACCCAATTTTTAATTCAATGTTATCTTGATAAATTCAGACCACTAATGCAATTTTTCCTTAGGATTTAAAAGGAAAAAGGACATTCTTAAAGTGAACAGGTCCAAATCCTATTTACTCTACAGAAAACCAACAGAAGTGTGGCTTGTCAAGAAAAGAGATGAGAAACCATATAAAATTATAAAAAAGGAACCCACAATTTCCTGATAAATTCAGACTGTATAGAATCAATTCATATTATTCAAAATATAAGTCTTAATTAATTAGAATAACAGCAGTAACAACTATTAAGTACCTGCATTTGGGAATATTCTTATTGCCAACCCAACAGAAAAATAAAACTAGAGTGATTCATAATTTATGCCATGCAACTAATGAGAAATATTGAGCTGCTTAACTATCCACTCATTCATTCACTCATTCATTCATCTGAGCATGTAATATGTTTGAGCCACTATGATATTCCTGGCTCTTTAATAGGATATGGAGATCCCAGAGATAAATAAGACAGAGATCCTGTCCTCAAGCAGCTCAAAACCTAGTGGATGATCCAGGCAAGTAGACACTCCCATTGAATATGGTGAGCAGGACACCAGACTCGAATATAAAGTACTATGGGGACAGCGACCCTGTGGGTCTTGGGAAAATGGGAGAAGGTTCAGAGAGTGGCTAACCTTGGACCGAGTCCTAAAAAGTGTGAGGACTTTGCCAAGTAGCTAAAGGGGGAGGGCATTCTCACAAGAGAGAATAACAAGTTCAAAAGCCCAGAGATGGGAGAAGATGTCCCCTGTCTGGAAACCCCTCTATTTTGTATGGCTGAAATGTAATAGATAGTGGGAAGAATGGGAAGATATGAAGTAAGTTGGAGAAAACCAAAGTTTTTATGCTATTCTGAAGAGTTTGGGTCTCTTCTGAAGACAATGGAGAGCCCATGAAATGTTCAGGGACAAGAATTAACAGATTTCATTTGTCTTTCAGAAAGATTATTCTGGGATGGGTTTAGAGACATGCATGACAAAAGACAGAGACTTATTAAGGAGTCGGACTTAGATCTGCAGACACTTGTCATCGTTCAACTGACTCCGCCAAGAGAATCTGCAAACAGAGACCCTGCCCTCAATGAATCCAGTGTCCAATGTATAGAACCCCAAATTACAACCGATGGAGAAATGCTCTTTCTCAAGATAAATGTGTTCTGTTTGCCAGCACTTTGACACAAAAGGAAGCACTGGCTTCATAGAAATAATTAATCCTCTTTTTCTGCCACTGGGATAAACAAAGAAGGAAAAAGAAATAGATGTTATAAAAAAATAAAATCCAAGGCAGATCAAAGGGGATGTGGTGGAGGATTGAACAACTGCTACCCTTAAGCAAAGAACAGTAATGAAGAAATGAGTTTTGGCAGCCCAGCCAATGGGATAGTAAAGAAATTAATCCAGAAGGGATGTAATGACCTGAAAAAAATGATGAACAAAGACCAGAAGCATCAGGAGAGAGAAAGGGGGAACAGACAGGTAAGAGCCATTTTCTTCTCTGGCCTGCCTATTTGAAGGATATCAGATTTAAGGCCTCAGTAAAGAAAGAAGATATGAAAAAGCAAGCCAAAGAATGATTTGGCAAAGTCATTTAAATTTCTTATTCTTCTTATTCATTTTTTGTTGTTGTTGTTAAGGCAAAGAGTGGTATTTTAATTTACTGTCATAACAGAGGAACTGACTATTGATAACAGCAGACTGGTTCAGGAACGATGAAGTTTCAGTAGACTCAGGATGCATTTTGAAATACTTTGTTTTTCCAGCTAAAGATTAGAGTTTTACTTTTGAGACTCAGACCTTTAATATAATGTACATTGATGGTTTTTATTTTTTCTTTCCAGAATGGACTTTAGTGCAACAGGGAATTAAACTGAAATCATTAAATTCTTTCTACTTAGCACTTTAGAGAACATTTATATCCAGCCTGCCTAAGGTTAGTGAATACTATAATAATAAATTGTTAATACTCAAGTCTTTGGTATTTATCTGATTTTTAAATGATTTTTCCACCTCATTAGGTAGAGTCTTATTTTCTTTTAGTTCTGTGAACTCGAAACGAGAAGATAATCTTGATGGCCTGAAAATCTTTTTTTGACCAAACGCTCTCAAATAAACTTAGAAATGGCACGGATGTTCACAAGGATATGTCTGAATTTGTACAGTTCTGAGTAATAGCTCCAGAGGTTAAAGTTCTCATTTATGAACTGCTTTGTACTTCTTACACACAATTTGATATCTGTTTCTCAGGCTTCAAGTGAAGACACTCACTGTGGGAAATTTAAACCAGCCACTCAGTCTCAAATATTTTTCAAAAACATCCATCCTTACCCATTGCTTTATGAAGCAGGAAAATGGATTATTAAAAGTTCTGATTATTGAAAAAGCTGCAGAACAAAAATCAAAATAAGAAACCCTCAGATAATTTGACTTTATAGCGGTACTGTGCTCCAGAGTATGAGAAAAGCTATGTAACATTGTGGCCATTCACCTATTTTTTAGTAAAGATACCTTTTTGAAGCTGATACCCCAATATTGGTTAAGCCAGCCATCTGATTTCTTGAATTTTAACCTCCATCATCCCTCCTCAAGCCTCTCCACTCTGGTTACTGCTCACACTGAAGAAAGAAAAAATTTCTATCCACTCCCTCCAAATCAAGTCGGGGGAGCATTTGCCAAGAAACCTGCCCTTTACCAGAAGTGGGCAAAGTGGCAACCACAGCAGACGACATCCCCAGGGGCCTAGTCTTGTGGTCTGGCTGCAGTGAGAATTTTCTCAGCTTCCTGGGGGAGAGGGGCACTGACCCAGCTTTCAGCCTCAGCCTGCTGCTGCAGAACTAATTACTAGTGTGAAAAAAAAAAAAAGACTTGATTCAGGTCAGTGTTTCCTCAAACATTGTTTACATTTGATTTTAAATCCATACAATGGCAGAATTGACATTTGCAGCTTGCTCCCACATTCATTTGAGGGGTTTTATGTTATTTTATTTTCAGGTTAGAAATGTTTGAGGAGGCATTTATCATTAAAGCCATGGCCTTTGCTCCTAAAGCTTCACCTCCCAAGTACAATAACAAAAACTGCTAATTACAAGAGGGAAAACAACCAGGAGTGGATCACAAAGGGGAGCCCTTTCTTCATCAGCATAGAACAATAGAACAGCTCTTTCCAAGGCCCCACACAAGACTTGGGACTGGGAAGCCTGCTCTACCCACCCGGGTATTCACTTAATTCCACTGTCTAAGAACATGAGGGAAGGAAAAGGCATTATTCTCTTACGGAGTCATAATCCAAGGTAGACTAAGTTATGTGCAATACCAAACAACCCCCAAATCTCTCTGATTGAATCTGAGTGAAGTTCATTGTTCACAGTCAAAAAATCCATTGAGGGTCCAGGTAACACACTGGAGCCACTTGCCCCCATACAGTGTGACTCAGTAATCGAGGCTGAGAGAGGCCTCCATCTTGTGGATGTACCATCTGGAATATTGTCCTCCTTGTTCTATCCAGCATGGGAAGAAAGTGCTGGTCTTACACCAGTGATTCAATGCTTCATCCAGGAAGTAAGGAATGGCGCATTTGCATTCACAAGATCTCACCTAACTGCCGGAGGGCAAAAAAATATCATTCTCTTAGAAATGAGCTGAAGAGAATCAGATTAGGATGAGCACTAAAGTCTATAAATAACGGCTTATGTATACCATACTCACATGCAGGCAGGGTGGAATAATTGTGTTTTTGTAATTTTTTTAAGTTTATTTTTATTTTTGAAGGAGAGAGAGAGAGAGAGAGGGAGACACAGAATGTGAAGCAGGCTCTAGGTTCTCAGCTGCCAGCACAGAGCCTGATGTGGGGCTCAAACCTGTGAGCAGAGAGATCACGACTTGAGCCGAAATCGGACGTTTAACCGACTGAGCCACCCAAGTGCCCCATAAACAGGGAGCCTTTCTCTTTTCCAATAAATTTTTAAATTCCTCAAAAATACTCCCTTTTGTTCCCTGATGTCTTCACTTTTTGCATTGACAGGTGAATTTTTGTTCCTAGACGATGTCATATAAATCAGTTGAGATAAGAAAGTTGACTTATTCAAGTGAGAATACTTTAATATGTGTAACACTGCTCTCAAAAATACATTGTGGGCCGGGGGGGGGGGGGCACCTGGGTGGCTCAGTGGGTTGAGTGTCTGACTTCAGCTCAGGTCATGATCTCACAGTCTGTGAGTTTGAGCCCCACGTCAGGCTCTGTGCTGACAGCTGTACTGCCATGAACTATTACCCAAAAGACAATCTCATTAGCTCTACGTTACAGTCAAATAAAATATTTCCAAAGTTCTCTGAATTGGGAAAAGTTGAATCAGGATCTTCCATTTTTGCGTACGGGGAAACTACACCATAAAGAGGTTAAGTAACTTGCTCAAGATCACACAGATAATGAGTGGCAAGGCCAGGATTCACTCCAGGTATCTTGGGTATACATCCCCCTTAAAACACCATGTTACACAACCTCATATACCAAAAAAAAAAAAAATCCACCATTTCTATTAGAGACAAAGTTAAAGAACGTGAATCTGGACAGCTACAGAGAGGACATATGTTGGAGGGCCTTCTGTGCTATGCTAAGACAGTAAGAAGGTTGGGGGAATCCTCCACCGCAGGCCAGCAAATTTTTCCTGGAAAAGGCTCAGATGGGAAATCTCGTAGGTTTTGGAGACCCTATACTCTCTTTCAGAAGTACTCAATTCTTCATTGTTTATGGCTACTTTTATGCAATGGAAGAGTTGAGTTTGTACGTGAGTTTTATTTGTGCAGAAACAGAAGATGGGCCAGATTTGGCCCATGAGCCACAGTTTTCTCTGCTCTGAGCCAAGAAGGACCTTGAAGAATTCTGACTGATCATTGACATGTTCAGACTTGTGGTGGATGGATGGTGTTCCTAGTAGATGGCAGTGAGGGGCAAGACTAGAAACTGGAAGCAGCACAAAGAGTGCATAGAAGAAACAATGGGTGCCTAAATCTGGCAGAAGCAATAGGAAGTAGAAGAAGGTATGGGCAAGAGAGGTCTTGCTTGGGCTTGTACAATTGATAAGACCATCATTCAGTTAGCTGTGTGGGATAAAGGAAGGGAATATATCCAGGAGTCCCATGTGTACATAGTGGTGCCAGGCACCTCTTTTAGGAAATACAAGAGAGTGAGTAAGGTGAAGGGAGTTAAAGGGGGGCGGGGGGACATACTTTGGGATGAAGCAGATTTGAGGAGTCTGGATTGGCCTGATGTACATGCCCATTAGACACCTGAACATACACGTCTGAGGCATAGGAAAGAGGTCTGAGTGGGAGATGTGGGTTCACAGTCAACAGGACAAAGATGGATTTTAAGCTGAGGGGGTTAATGAGAGAGCCCAGGACGGAATAAAGAAGAGAAATAGGCTGATGAGAAATTCATGATGTCAATATTTAAATAAATATCAATATTTAAGGGATGTTGTGAAAGAAGAGACACCTTGAAAGAAGACCAAAGAGAAGCATAAGGAGTTCAACGAAGAAATCAAATGAGGAAATGAAATTGAAGAAGGATGGCATTGTCAGCGGCGGTAAATATTGTAGGGAAACAAACATGATGCCTGAGAAATATCCATGAAGTTGACCATTAGAGGATCAACAGTGGTGTTAGAAAGAAGAGTTACATCAGACTGGAGAGGAAGAACACCAGCTTATAATGAGTTGAAGACAGAGAGGAAGACAGGTTCTCAGGTGAGAAGGATTTGTACCTTACGTGCAGGCAAGGACTCACATAAACAAAGAGAGGGACACTTCGAGGTTATGGGCAAGAAAGAGAACGCAGTGGAACAAGATGTATAAGGTGGAATCCAGAACACAGGGAAACGGGCTGGCCTTGAGCGAAGGAGGCAGAGGAGCAGGACAAGTGCTAAGAGGGATGCAAAGACTGATGTTCTAAGGTGGAGAAGCAGAATGGTGAGGAAATTCCTAACTTAAGGGCCTCTGTTGTGTCTGTAAATACAAAGCAGTGCCTGTATATCTGGAGACCCAAGAAAAGTGGGGGACAGGACTACTTCACAGAAGTCACCAATAATCAGTACCTAGTAGTTAGAAAGTCCACCCATTTTCGACAAGTCTATGTGAGTGCAGAAAAGGCAGCTGCCACCACCTTTGGGAAGTTTTGGCTAAGGCTCCCCTCAGACTATTCCCAGTAGCTCTCCCCAGCAGCATGGCCAGCAAGTCCTTCATTACCATGGTTCTACTGAGGTCAGTTACAGTGCCTGTGATTCCACCATTAGAATGTGTCTCTGGAGAAGGCAACATTTTCCGGTTGAGGATTCACAGTTTAGAAGGATTAGTTGACAGCTGGCTGCAGGCAAGAGAGATGGTCTGAGGACCAGAAGGGTGTGGGGATGGCTAGGAATCCCAAAGAAAGGGAATTACATGGAAGTGCAAATTCACTGCCTTCACATGGAAATTAGTGCTGGCCTTGAGCATGGGGGTGGGGGTGGGGGGCGGCTGTGGGCTTGTGGCTGCTTGCAACCAACCCCACAAAGCATTCATCCTTTGCAACATTATAATATCCATGAGAGTCAAGCTTGTGAAAGGGAGATAAATACTATTAGTTATTTATGAAAAGATATTTTTAACAATGTCCTGCAAAATAAGACAAATGTGGGAGGAAAGATTCATCTCTATGGAAATAGCAGTTTTGAGAGAAACAGTACTATTATTTTTGGAGATTCAGAAGATAAGACAGTCTTGGGAGAAGGAGAGCATTCTCAGTAGGAATCCACTGTAGTGCTGGGTTTACCAACAGCTACCATTCTGTTTAGGGGGTGATGAGCTTGTGATATGCCATACAGTCCTCACACACAAACACCTGGACAGGTTGCAAGTGTAGAGTTGCGTGCTACCTCCTTATCTGAAGGGCAGGGAGGAAGCAAGGACAGGACAGTCTTGAAATGAAGAATGCTAGCAGAGCCTGGGGCCTTTCTTGTCTTGAGCCTTCAGATTCTGCATAACAGACACAATAGAGGAACATTAATCACAATAGGCCAGGGGAAGGTCTCAGTGGAGAGGTGGCTCAAAGAACCTTTCCTTATTTCCTTCCTCCTTCCTTCTTTCCCTCCCTGTTTTCCCTCCCTTCTTTCCTTCCTTCTTCCCATCCTCCCTCCCTCCCTTCTTTCCTCCCTTCCTCCCTCCCTCCCAGCACCCCATGTGACAGTCTGCTTATTTTTGACCCAGTTCCAACATCAGCTCCTTGTGAAGCTTCCTCAGTGTTCCTCCCACCTCAGCAAAATTCTGTGAGCCCACCTCAGTGTTTCTGTTAAACGGCAATACCCCCAACTTAGCAACTCGTTTTGAATTGTCCTGCTTCCTCACTGGACTCTGGACATGCAAAGACTGGCGCGTTTTCCTCCTCCTTCAACCTCTTTCCCTGGTTCCCCAACAAAGTGCCGCACACCTAGAAAGAATATACTAAATGCGTGTTGAATTGAAATACATACGGGAATTTGGCAAATCAAGAATGTTTTTGAAACTTCAATTTCTTGGCTAATTAGACATAAAATTAAGAAAGTGGCTGAATGACAAATATTAAATTCTGAATCCTCTTCAAAATGTATAATAGTGTGTGGAGCAGCAGGAATCTTTATTCTCTCCCCCTGAAAATATAATTATAGAGCTAGAAATGACTAGAAGAATCATTCGCTCCATTCTCCTCTGCCTCCAGGTAGGTTATATTAAATTATCTCAGACAGATGAAAATCTATCCTTTTTTCATTTCAAAAAATGAGATTTTAATTCCACTATTCTAGTATAAAAAAAGGCCTCAGCTAAGCAACTCATCCTGATTTCTTCTCTAAAGCCCACATGGCACATTTTGAGTTGGATAAAGCCAGCTGGATAAGATTCCTTTTGTTATAGTTTTACAAATTGCATACATAGATTTATATTTATATGGAATCTATATTTGTATATAGATTTATAAATTTACAAATTACATACCTAGATACTATACAGATACAGACTGAGAGTGTGTGTGGGGTGTGTGTGTGTGTGTGTGTGTGTGTGTAGGGAGAGAGAGAAGGAGAAAGAGAGAGACAGAGAGACAGAGAATTGGCTCTATTTAACTTAAAATTTCTGAAATGATGAAGTAGGGAATATTTTTTTACCTGATGCCCCAAACTCTAGGAAGTTTTAGTCTGGACGACATCAGGTTTTCAATATGAGGCATGCTGGGAAAATGACACATGAAGACAAGTCTTTAAGTCATTATATATGTAGTGGTCCCTTCTCAATCTCTCTTCCCTGTGCCTGAAATCCCAGGATATGGGACTGTATCTACTTATTTTCTTTCTACTGCCATGAGAATTTTAGATCTGAACTTGTGGACATCAGTTGTCATTTCTGCTAAGAACTAGAAAAAAGAAAAGAACTAGAAAAAAGAACTGGGCTTTGGGAGAAGAGGAAGGTGGAATAGGGATTGAGATTATTGTGGTGAAGCCTCAAGAGGTTCAGGGCACAGAGGAGAAGCCAAGGGAGATTGTCCTGCATCAATGGATGGAAGAAGGGTCAGAGCCATCCAGCAAGAGCTCCAGCCTAGGAAAGCAGGGGCTCTCTAAGGAGCTACCCCACCTCCAAGCTACTCCAAGGAGGTTCAATACAGGTTTCCATTGTCTCTTTTACGGCTTTATTTCTGGGACTAAAGTCAGACTCCAGGAATGGATTCCATAACTAGCAGGGAAAACAAAAATCAGAGAGGTATTGGATATCTGGAAAGAGAACCAAAAAGGAAAATAAACTACTTATTAGGATAAAAAGCAACATGATAGAGTTAAAAGAATAGAATTTCTGGGGTCAGGTTCAGAACCCAGTTCTGCAATTTATGTGTGAATTGGAGAAGTAATTTGTTCTGTTTTAAGCTTGCTTTCCTCATCCATAATGGGGATAACGGTATCTTTCTTATAGGGTCTTATGAAGATTGAATAAAATAATAAATATCTGCAATACAGTATGTGCTCAGTTAATGGCAATTATCAATATACTATTTGTAACAGAGATAAACATATTTGTAAGTATCTTATTAAAGCTTAGGAGAAGGGAAAGAGAGAAATAATAGATTAATTAATTATAGAGCATTAATTATAACTTATTTAAGGTGTGTAAAATAGTATTGATAGCATGTGTTTGATTGTTATATTTCAGTAAATGTAAAACAAATAGGGATAAGATTCTTCCTAACCTTACTTGTAACCTTTATTTCTCTGTAAAGTCTTGGCTTCCTCAACTGGGAATTCTACAATGAGGGTGTAGTGAACGCAGTGGTACCCAGCCAGATCCACCCTGGTTAGACCCAACACTCATTCCCCCAGCCTCTAGGCTTGTTGGTAGCTGAAGGGTCCCGACTGAGTTTCTCCCCAAAAGAGAGCTGCCCTTAGTCACAGGGAGATTCCTACCCAAGACCATGTCCCTTCCTGGGGCAGCCAGCCCCTAGTGCCCTTTGAGGAAGGTTTTCAAAGACCCAGCTGTTCTAGATGGTGGCCTTCACATGGTGGGAGCTGAGGCCTTTGCTCCAGCTGCATCATCGTTAGGTTCTTCCTCAGCCCCATCTTGCTGCCTTTACTCCCACACAGGAGATGGGCCTGGGAGCCCTTCCCAGGCTCTGCCGCTGAGTACTTCCTGGGACCCAACCAGAGGCAGAGGGTTCAGGAAAACACATTTTGCCATTGGAGACAGACCACCAGGACTCCAGAGAGGAAAGAGAGAATTTGGGCAGTGGTAGGTGCCCGGTATGTGGCAGGGGTCACTAATTATAAAACTGTGAAAGAAGAGAGGTGGGCCAAGACGAGAATGGCAGGCCTGGCGTGGAGCGGGGTGGCTTGGCCTGAGTGGGAGGTCCCGGCATCAGGAAAGGCCCACAGAGTATTACAAGTCTACAGGGAAAAACAAACATTGAGAGAAAGGCTAGAGTTCCACCTGGCATGACCATATTGGGGGGATGAAATGCCAACCCAAAACGGGTTGCCACTATTCTGACACCTTGTTCAACAAAGGTGTTCTTTTTTTTTTTTTTTTAATAAGTTTGTCCTCAACAGCACAGTAGAAATTCAAGAGAAGAAGGAATTTATCTGATTCCAATCCTCTTTCCAGGAATTTTCCCCTGGGCCAAAGCAATTCCATAAAGACACTCACTCCCTTCAGCTTTCTCTTCTATAGACGAGAAACAGAAGCTGTTTGTTTCCACCTCTACAGCTTGTCCAACTACTCTTTCTATTCTAAACTTTTACATTATAGAGAAGGGTTATAAGGAGTTTATAAACTGCAAATTCTGGCTTATAGCTTGAAGGGCATAAATGTGCTGTGCCACCAATTCGGTGCTATTCAAAAGGGCATATTTTATACTCTACTGTAAAAATACTCACCAGGTGTGCCGTAAACATGAGTGTTTGAGGGTTTCCTGGCTGGGCCTTCATCATCTTGGGTTTATTGAGCATTTTATTATTTCTAGCTAATAGTAGAGTTGTGTTTCTGGTTGCACTTAGAGGTAGTGGTGGTAAGTTTGAGAAAACCAGATTACTCTCCCCAGAAGCTCAGGATCAGGTCTCGCCTGGCAGTTCAAAAGTTCCTCCTGAGAATGATTTGAATGAAGCTGTTGTTCCCTGCTTGCAGGTGGTCGGACATGTTTTCTTCCTTCTCCTCATCCCATCACAAGGGCTTTTAAGTTATTAAGAAATCATCAATGTGTGCATTATTCAAGAGCCATGACAGATCATTCTCCCACTGGGAGTAGGAGAGAGAGAAAGAGGAGTCGGCTTGGAACCACCATCGTGTGCGTCTAAGAAGTGGGAGATCACAGCCACCACGCAGGCCACCTCCCCTTGTCACTGGTGAGGTGGCCAGGGCCCTACCTCAGTCCTAAAGCCTGGAGATGGGTTCCACTGGCTGGTGCTGCATCGCAAGCGCTTCCGGCCTGGACCTGTCTCTCTCTGCTCCACAGTCAGCAGAAAGAGTAGCTCCAGTGGTCACTCAGAAGCAAGTCCCCACCAGCTACAATGTGGGGGAAACGTGTATTTGCTAGGGCTGCTGTAACAAAGTTTCACAAACTAGGTGCCTTAGAACAACAACAGAAATTTATTGTCTGATGGTTCTGGAGGCCAGAAGTCTGAAATCAAGAAGTCTGCAGAGACGTGCTCTCTCCAGAGGCACTAGGGAACGGTCTGTTCCAGGCCTCTCTCCTTGTAGACTGCTTGTAGCTTTGGCTTCCAGATGGTGGTCTTCTTCCTGTACCACTTCACATCGCCTTACCTCTGTCTGTGTCTAAATTTCCCCCTTTAAGGGCATCTAATCATATCAGATTAGGTCCCACACTACCCACCTTACTTGGTTCTCTCTTAAAAGACCCAATTTCCAGGATGCCTGGGGGGCTCAGCCGGTTGAGCGACCGACTTCGGCTCAGGTCATGATCTCGAGGTTCGTGGGTTCCAGCCCCACATGGGTCTCTGTGCTGACAGCTCAGAGCCTGGAGCCTGCTTCAGATTCTGTGTCTCCCTCTCTCTCTGCCCCTCCCCTGCTCTCTCTCTCTCTCTCAAAAATAAAATAATAATAAAAATAAATTTAAAATAAAACATAAAAGACCCTATTTCCAAATACTGTCACATTCTGAGGTATTGGGGTTTAGGACTTCAGCATATACTGTGGGGCTGGGGCGCAGTTCAACCCATAACAGTATGCAAATGTTCTGGTTTCAATAACTGGGTAGTTGGCTTTCAATGGAGACAATCCTCTCAAGAATTGAGATAAATCCAAGAGAATCTCCAAATATTGCCTGGCAGAGTGGTTAGTTAAGAGCCCAGGGTGCAGCCCTGGAACCAGACAAAACTGCCTGTAAATCACAACTTTGCTAGTTCCCAAAGAAGTCACCTCTCTCAGCCTCTGCTTTCTTGACCGCAAACTAGCGCGAAGTATGGTTTAGGTTTTCATGCGGCTGTTGTGAAGGTGAAGTGAGAAAATACAAGGAAAGCATCGAGTATTAAGACCGAGGCACCTGCTGAAGTTTCAATAAGGATACTACCTATTTTCAAACGTCAAGGTTTCTCCCTCCCTGTAGAAAGAACGTCTAGGGGCCCAGCCTGAGGTTACTCCTTAAAGCGCTGTCTATAAAATCCAAAAGAGCTACCAAGGCATCAGTCCCAGCCTCCCTACAGAGACACTGCAAACAATGGCAAACAAATTGGGTAGGTTTGGATCTTATCTTCCAGCCAATCTAGAAATCTATTGTTTCCAAGTTCTTCAAAGTTTGTGTTTTCCAAAGAGAGAGGTCTTTTTCCCTTCCTTAAAAAAAAAAGTCACTGTCTGAGTCAATAGATTCGTGGGTCATGGAAGCAAATTACAAAGCTAATACAATGGATTTGAGAAATTGCTAATGTAATCAGATTTTGAACAAGCTTTGGAAATGGTCCCTATTTCGCCGCACCAAGGGTATTTTTCTAAACCGTTCATTGCTTTCAACAACCCCATTATAAAACCAACTAAAAGTGAGAAAAGCAAATTCAGCAGCAACCTATCTTGTCAGGACAAAGAAACCTTCCTCACCAAGAAGCTGTTTTCAGAAAAATATTCAACACCAAATAATCCTATTTGAATTTTGCCACTCAAAGAAGTCTCAGAAAGAGGGACTTGTGGAAGAAATTTGGGCAGGGGTGGGGGGTGTGGAAGGAGGTAGACAGTCCTCCAGAAAGCCTTCATTTCTTTCTACCTAGAGAAATAGAAAAGATTTCTGTACCTTTCATTGTAGGAAGTAAAAATTATGTGATCCAACACCTCTGACTTTTAATACAATATTTAAACCTCATAATAAAATGTCGCTGAAGACTTTACCTGCTCAATCAGTAAAAGAGACACTAAAGTCTAGAAGTCCCTGAGGCCTTGCCTAGCACATAGTAAATACCGAATTAACGTAAACTTTTCATCATTTCATATGTAAGGTGATCCATATGTCCTAGTTGCCCTGGAAAGTCCCAGTTTATACTTGTTGCCTCAACAAAAATGTTTATAATGTCTCCTTTCACTATCAAAAGTGACCCAGTTCGGACAAAAAATCATATGGTCCACCCTATTGATAAGCAACTTTGAGAAGGTCTGCAAATATCCTACCACATAGGTTTCCTTTTATTTTTGGAAAGAACACCTGAAATTGCATTTAGGATTTTATTGGGGGAAGAACTTACTTCCTTTGATATTAGATGTAAGCATTTTCCCTTATGCAATGTTAAACATATGTGTTTAGGGTTTTGTGGGTTTTTCTTTTTTTTATAAATTAACTTTTTCTGAGCAGTTCTCTCAATCTACAAATATTTACTGAGTGTCTACTGTGTGCAAAACAATTTTATATCCAGTACCAGTCAAAATTCCAAAACATAATTGAAAGCTCTCATTCAACCAAAACAAAAAAAAATATTGTTCCTATGTTCACTAAGTTACTTTTATAAATCTTTTTAATTTGTAACTATATGAAGACTTTAAACCGGTATGAAAATGAGGCAGTAATCCAGACTGGAAAAGACATCAGGCTGGGCATGTGGTGACTTCAGTGCTCTGCCCAGCTGCTAATTAGCCGTGGAATGCTAGAAAGCCGTCTTCCCCTCGCTGGGTCCCAGTTTCCTCATCCATAAAATGAGAGAGTCAGATGAGATCATCTCTGAGGCTCCTTTCAGCTCTAAAATTCTATGATCTGATGAACCATCTCTTTTCAATTGATTAAAATGAGTGTTAAGAGATTTCCTAAAGTAAACAAGCCAGGCATGATTCCAATTTGTTTGGTTTTCCCATTTTTCTTTTCATTCATTCAGTTTTCCAGCTCAGAGCATTTGGGGGGTGGGGGGATACAAAGTATGTATTTCTGAATTGTCATTTAGAGATGACACCTGAAATCTTCCCCATTTAAAATGCCTAACACGTTGCCATTTTTAACGTGCTTTCAAAGCATTTAGACAGCAAATTCAAAAGGAAATAGTCTGCACAAAAGTTGACTTAGTTTTAACCATGCAGAGATTCAACCACCTTATAGTTTATTTTCCAGCTTGTAACTTGGAAGGACAAAAAGCAAAAGGGGATTGATAAAATAATAATAATAATTATTATTATTATAATAACAATAAAGTTCTAATATTCCTACCATCAGCTAAGGAATAGGTCAGTCCAAACCAGCTTAATGTTACCAGTGAACTAGCCCCTTTGTGGACATTCACGGTCTCTCAGCATCAGATGACCTTATTTGTTGGCTCAGTGGTTTAAAAGAAGCATTCTATTTCCCACGGTTGTACTTCAATATGCTCTAATCCATAGGGATTACTGTGGTAGAATGTTTCAACCCAGTGTAGCTTTCAGGCACAAGTAATTTTCATCAGAGCAAAATTCACAGTCAATTTATGATCAACAAAGATATTAAAATCTTAAAATTCTGTGGTAGATGCCAAAATCAAACTATCACAGGGACTTAGCTTTTTTTTTAATTAAAATTTTTGAAGTATTTTAACAGCACGCACACACACACACACACACACACACACACACAAACCTGCAACTCGAAACTTGATGGAATCAAAAAGGAATTTGCATTTTTGATTTTATGTACAGCTGGTGGCCAATGTGTTTATCTCGGTAGGGAGAGGGGGCAGGTGGGGGATAAAAATAGTAGTTAAGATAAAAGAATGATCTCAGTATGGATTTTTTAAATAAATGAGAAAAAATGGATGACAGAATTGAAAATCTATATTCTCCTCAGGAAGCAGGTATGGGAATAGAGGGAGCAACAGCATGCCTTCAGTGGAAGAGCAAAAAGAAGGTATCATCAAAGCCCAACCCTCATTAGAAGTGGCCCCTCTAATCTCAGGTTAAGAATTTAGGGCTCTTTTGAGAACACTATTATGTGCCCGTGGTTGTGTGTCAGGCAGAACTGGCTACATAATTTAAGGAACTCAGAAAAAAATGAAACTGTGAGGCCCCTTGTTCAGTAATTATGGAGAATTTCAAGATGGCGACAGTAAAGCATTAAACCAAGGCCAACACCCTGAGCAACTGCACAGGTCACATACTCATAAAACTGACCCTGACACCAAATTATCCACACCCACATTAGCTTCCATCCTTTTACTGAATTGCACAACCCAGGAGGTGTGTGCCTCTATCCAGGCTTTACAGATGAGGCCATTGAAAATGAGAGCAGTGTTTCACTCAGTCAGCTTGTGAGAGCTCAGATCCTCTTCCAAGAGACCTAGCACTTTCTACCATCCTGGCTACACTTAGTACTCCACAACAGGCAAAGGTCAGTAAAATACTCAATATTATACCTGAACTTCTAGTCTTCCAAAGATCTGGACTTCAATCAGGTAAGTCTCCTAAGCATGCGCTACCTGTTCTATTTGTCTTTGCTTACAGATTTTGCCCAATAAGTGTTAGCTAAATGAGTGAGTAGGTAAACATGGTATTCAATATAATAATAATATACTTTGGTAGATAATTTTTACATTTTTAAAAGCATTGTCACACACTTATTTTGTTTCTAGAATTTAATATTGCTGGGTATTTTAAGTAATTCTTACGACTTATAAATCCCTGATAGTCTGAGCCTGATATAGGACAAGAGAAATACCCACCCATATTCATTCAAAACTCTTTGCTAAGCACACTGACTGAGGTAACCACTAGAAATAAATATGCATATATATGTATGTACACATTTCCCTTAAAGGCTTTACCATCAGTAAGGCTTCCAGGATACTTTTTGAAGGGGAGTAAAAGGTATTTAGATGGACAACTGTGGGACAAGATTTCAAAAGTAGAACGACATTTGCAAATTGCAAGACACGGAGAAAGAATGCATGTGTCACGTGATGGGAAACGAGAATGAAGAAGACAGGGACAGACCATGAAAGGACCTTGAGCACAAAGTTCAGGATGCTGGCTTTCTCCTAAAAGCTCTGAGGAATCATTCTAGGAGCCAAATGGCATTTCCATGACAAAATATATGGCTCTCAATCTGGAAACACTTAGAGATGGGAATTGTAGGCTTCATAGCCAAAAGCTAGTCCTAATCATCCCAGCCCCATTCATCCTGGGTTCTCCATAATAGTTATCCCACAAATGTCCAAAGGTTCCTGAGAGTGAGAAGGAGCAGACTTCATGGAATTCTCATAAGAACTGATTTCATACCTGAATGCTCACCCATGAGCCCTGGTATGTTAATACCAGCCTCTCCACAAAGTTATAGGCAGGCAGTCAGTCTTGCATGATGGAGGGTCTTCAGGTCTCAAATGGAGGATCCAGTCTCTTCAAAGCTGAGTAAGTTCTGTGGCCGTTCTGAAAAATTAATGAGTCGCCTTCTATGAACTTAGTGCAAGCCCTTCCAGTTTAACCTATTAGGTATTTCTCAGCCGTAACCCCTCACCATCAGCTGTCACCACCCTAGTTCAGGACTTTTTCTTGGACAACTGTATCAGCCTGCTATCTGACCTGCAGCCTTACTTTTCCTGTGCTCAAATTCACCCTGTGCCCAGCTGCCCAAATGACATACATAAGGCACCAATCCGACCACTTTTACTCCCTGCATAAGAGCATCCCCATCCTCTACTTGATGAAGTCCAAGCTGGTTGCCACGGCATGTAATACTACACATACCTACCTCCGGGCCTGATTAGCTCTCCCCAAACCTCCCCATCTGCTCTCCGGTGTGGCATGAAACAGCTTGTGATTCCTGCACACACACTACCTATTTAACCTTCCCTGCTTTTCTCATCCATTCCTTCTGCCTAAAGGATCCTCTTAACATTTCCTTTCCTGGCTGATTCTGACTCATCCTTAAAGTTAATTCTGCTGCCTTTTCCTCCAGAAAACCACCGTGGACTCCTCCAGCCCCAGTGATAGGTGTCTCTCCTTTCTGATGCCATAAAAACTCTTCACATATATCTTTTTAAATTATATCACCATCATTTATGTATATGTCTCCCCCTTTGGATGTGAATTCTTTGAGGATTCTAACGTATCTTCTTTATTCCAAGAGTTAACGGAGCACCTATACCCATTGGTGTTCATGTGTGCATATATCATGGCTTTCTAGGTTGGAGGGTCCAAAGAAGGAAAGGAAGAAGCAACGTAGGTTAGGTAGAAGTAAATGTTACATGGCTATAAGGGGCCATAGAAGAAATAACCTTCTCCTTTTTTCCCCCTGCTGCTAAGGTCTAGAATACTTCCTAATTAATAAATATATTCCAAAGACATTCATGGAAAAGGAAAAGGAGGTGATCCTTATATTGGATCCCCACAGAACAGGGCTTCAAAATAATCACCACCCCCTCATGAACATCTAAAAGCATTAGGAGCTCTCCAATTCCCCTAGACGAGATGAGCCATGGGAGGCAACTTTTTTTTTTTTTAATTTAAATCCAAGTTAGGTAACATATACTGTAGTGATGGATTCAGGAGTAGAATGTAGTGATTCATCACTTACATACAACACCCAGTGCTCATCCCAAGTGCCCTCCTTAATCCCTATCACCACTTAGCCCACCCCCCCCCCCCCCACCTACCTCCCCTCCAGCAATCCTCAGTTTGTTCTCTGTATTTAAGAGTCTCTTATGGTTTGGGGAGGCAACTTTATTAAGACAAAATTGACATGTTATCGGCAGCCGTAATGCTCTTTCCTTTCTGTCCCTAACTAAATTGTTAAAAGGCAACCATCCATTCTGAGATGGTAAGAAAGTCTTACTTGAGATGGCAAGACAGCCAGGAAAGGTAAACCTTTTTTTTTTTTTTTAATCTTTCTCGAGTATGGCTCAGGACTAATTTGAGGACGAGAAACGATTCCAGTGCCTTGTAAATTGCGATCCACATTGCAACTCCTAGCAGCCACAGTTCAGCACAGTTAGAAGTCAATTAAGGGAGGCCCAGGATTAAGACATCATGGAGACTGAATTATCTCACACCAGCAGGAAAGAGTCGTTTCTTCAGTTCAGGTTCATGGTCTTTGGAGCAGAAGTGGTTTTGAAGAGGAAAGAAAATACCGGCGACTGTGGTCTGTTACTTTCTGCAAGACAAGGAAATAGAGAAGATTCCAACCTACATATATAGCTAGCTTTTCAATATTTTTTAACTAATGAATTTGTCTTTTTAATACACTTTGAGTACAAATTTCAGGGCTTCAGGTTCATTGGGAACAGCTAAAAATACCAAAACATGGAATAAACCACAACATCCCGCAGTTCCCTCCATATGTTTTATTTTTTTCCCCCCGTTTATGGGATAAAATAGGTGAAATAAAAGTAAAAGTTTAATTACAAGAAATAAAGTGTCAGCAGTGAAGTTCACAGCCAATTTTTGTACTTGGAGTCATGGAGCATGTTTCCATGATATGATTGTAGGTTTTTGATTGTGCAATAAAATAATTTCAACAATAAAAACCATTAGTATGCAGGTGTTCTACAATTTTCTTAGGGAGTTTTGCAAGAGTTGGCATGCATTTGATAAATGCACTCTCAAACCCCAAACTCCTATGCAGAGACATGTGGCTTCACACAGAAAAGGCTTTTGCACACCTGCAGTAATCAAGCAAAAACATAATGGGAAGCAAGGGGATTGGGGGACACACACCCTTCTGTCTTCAGACGAATATTGAAGTATTAATGAAGCCTCATACACAGAAAGGCAGTATTGTCATTTGCTGACTTGGCCCACCCACAGTTTTAGTAACTATCACTTTAGAGATTCACGTGTGATCTTTAAAGAAGCATAAAGGGAACAAATCATATTTTGACCTTATCGCAAAATTAAAAGTCACAACATGGCTTTTAAAGTACCTCTACTGTTCTTATAGTGAAGAGATATTCAGTTCGTTGGCCAACACACATTTACTGAGCACGTTTCTCATGATGAGCTCTTATTCTACGCTTAACAAATAAAGATGGTGTGCATTCACATCTAAGCCTTACACTGCAGAATCCTTTACAGGATCCTTCTACGCATCACCCACATTTAAAGCAGAATGAAGCAGAGCTCCCTGGTGGGCACGGAGGCAGGAACCCTGAGCCCAGCTCTGCAGACACCTGGGTAGGCACAGCCTAGGAACTACCTCTCTATACTCCAGCGAGAGAAAATGCATTGTGTGTGTTACATAATAATTTCATTGAGGAAATTTTTACATCTCTTGTTTTTCAATGGTAGCAGACTACATTACTCTTTTCTCTTGATCCGATTAGCAAATGACCTCCAAGACCTAACAGCAGAAGATGTGAAGTCAATGTGCACGAGGTCCTCACCCACCTCTCAGCCCATTCTGGCAGCATCTCTTGATGGTTACTCCACGAGGAGCTAAAATTAGGTCACAGCAGCCTATCTAAGGCAAGTCTGGGTGGAAAGATCCAAAGGTGAGCCTAAGCCAGCATCTGTATGAATTACTAACAGCCCAAGCCAAGAATACTTAATAGCAATGCCAAGTTCAAAGGGAAGAGTAAGTAGGTTGTAAATGGGAAACAAAGCCAAAGGCCAGGATTCAGGAGGAAAGAGAAGAAGAGCAGAATCAGATCAGGAAGGAAGCAAGATGATTCCAGGCAACTGTTCTGACTCTCACTGGTCTGCTTTCAACTGGTTATTAGGCCCAGTAACATCCATGGGCAAAGCTGAAAGATTCAGAGTTTGGGCTAATACTCCCTGCTGCCAAAACATTTAGTTTTTTTCTTTATTTATATTGTCACCTCTTTAAGCAGTGGACACTTCTTCACTACCCATTGAGAGTCTAACAATGAAATACATGGAAAAAATCTGGTCCCCTCTGATTCTGAAGACCAGGGGTTAAAGACCACACCTGTTCCCCTTGTCAGGGGTGAAAAAGGAGGCAGGAACGAGGAAGGAAACCCTATGATAGGCTTAGCCAGCCTAAACTTTTTCTTCTGATATTCTTTTACTTTTTAAACTCTGTATTTCCGAACATAAGAATAATAGCCTCCAGCACATAAAAAGCATTCACATACTATCAATATGTACCCAGCCCTGTGCTAAGTGTTACAGAAATCACAAATATTGCAAAATGCAGTTACTGCCCTCAAGGTTTTTGCAATTTCAGTAAAAGACAAAAGACTTCTATATGAAGCCACAAAACTGGATTTTGTTGGGCAAAGAACCACCTCAAAACTCTGTGGCTTGAAATAATCATTTACCTTCTCTCAATTCTGTGGGTTGCAGGTTTGGGTTGGGCTCAGCTGAGACACAGGCACCTTGGCCTTACATAGCATCTGATGATCCCACTCCTATATCTGGGGCCTCAGCTGAGACAGCTGGCAGGGTTGGGGTGGCCAGGCCTTTCTCTCCACAGGAAAAAGAGGGCAGGCTTATTCAGAGTAGACATGTTCCAAGAGAGCAAGTTCAGAAACTGCAAGGTCTCTGGAGGCTTAGACTCACAGTTTACACATTGTCACTTCTGTCACATTTTTGTCTGTCTGTTTGGTTGGTTGGTTGGTTGGTTGGTTGAATCGAGTCATGAGCCAGCCACAATTCAAGAGGTAGAGAAACCCGCTCCATCTCTTCATGGGACAAGCTGCAAAGAATTTGTGGCCAGATGTAATCTTCCACAATCACCCACTAGCTATAATTATTTGTATTATTTGTATTATTGTAATTATTCACTCACTTCCGAGATTGCTGGAAACTATCATATAGTTTTATCACAAACGCAGAGTCCAATATCTTGGGAACTTCATCCAGATGTGGATGGTTCAGATGTGGACAAGGCCTCTTAGGTACAGCTTCTTGCATGTGGCTCCTCTTAGTCCGGAAATTTGTGAACTAAACAGACACACTTGTTTGCTCCCTCTCCCCACATACCCAACATGCAATGGTGAGATGGCAATAAGAAAATCGTAATAAATATCTCCATTCAAAAAAAAAAGAGAGGGGTACCTGGGTGGCTCAATCAGTTAAGTATCCAACTCTTGGTTTTGGCTCAGGTCATGATCTCATCGTTTCATGAATTCGAGCCCCACCTCAGTCTCTGTACTGACAGTGTGGAGCCTGCTTGGGATTCTCTCCCTCCATCCCTATCTCTGCCCCTCCCCAACTCGCACTGTCTCTGTCTCTCTCAAAAGAAATAAATAAGCTTTAAAAAATTTTTTAAAAAAGGAGAAATGGGAAGTAAATAGGAATCATTGGTGCATAGCAACTCAGGAATCCAGTCATGTACATATACAATAAGAAATAGCCCTTATTTACAGAGAAATAGCTTTTCTCATCCTGCTCCCTTTTCAAAGAAATTTGAGGGCCCAGAGTCATCTGTTTACTTTGAACTGTTTGGGTCCCATTAAAATGCAACCTTATACAGACCCCTTTAAAACTTTGTGGGTTTCCTATGTATCAGGGTAGAGTCCATTTAATTAGACACAGAACACACACACACACAATTGTTTTTGATGTGCTCTCCTTTCTTCTTTTGGCAGGAAATCAGGATGCTATAAATTAATGCCCTTGAAGTCTTTAGAAGTTATCTTGCCCTATTGAGAGAATCTTCTAGGAACCACCACAAATCTTTCTGAGGTCTGTACAGGTGCTTAAAACCAACCCCCCCCAAAAGATTTTAGAAGGATCTTTTGTAGACTGAAGAGACTGTGACTGAAAACTATTTTATTTTCTAATTTAGAAACTCTAGAAAGGCCCTCTATACTTCCTCTACTTTCTGCCTGCAAACTGAATAGTTTTCTTTAGTTCATCCCTTTCTTCATATATGTTTTCAACACTCTGACTGAAAATTTTCTTAATTGGATCCACAATCGTATTAGTTAGTTACATTTTCTAACTTCCAAGTCACCACATGCAGTGGTTTTGCCAATTACTTTGAAACAAAACTAGTGCCATATGTTTTAAGTTTTTTGTGATGGCAGCACCTCACTTCCTGGTACCAATTTCTGTTTAAGTTAGCCTTTGCTGTGCAACAAACTACCTCAAAAGTTAGTAGCTTAAAACATTGATTTGCTCATAGTCTTGTAGGTCAACGATTGGTGTTGGACCCAATGGTATGCTGATCTGGCTGTAGTCATTGCTGAATGTGTAACCTGTCAACAGCGGGGGTCAACACTGAGCCCCTGATATGGCGCCATTTCTTGGTAAAACTGCCAGCCACCTAATAGCAGGTTGATTACACTGGACGACCTCCATGTGGCCTTCCATGCCTTTCCATTAGAGGCAGTACTTTGTTCTCATGGAATTGACACTTCCTCTGAATATGGATTTGCCTTCACTTCCCACAACACAAATGCCAAAACTACCATCCATGAACTTGCAGAGTGCCTTATTTACTATCATACTACTCTACATAATATCGCTCTGGACAAGAGAAGTAATTTTTCAGCAAATAAAGTGGATCATGGGCTTATATTCATGGAATTCACTGCGCTTACCATAACCCTCATCTTTCTGAGGCTTAACAGAATGGTAGAAAGGCCTTTGAAGACACAGTTAACGGTATCAGTGCGGAACCATTCTTTTGTGACACCCTCTAGGATGCAGTAAGTGCCAGATTAATGACTAATATATTGTACTGTTTCTTCCATAGAGAGGATTCAGGATCCTGAGAATCAAGGGATGGAAATAGAAGTGGCTCATATTACTATTACCCGTGTCCTCTACTAGTAAAATTTCTGCTTCCTTTCCTCACAATTTTGGGCTCTGCTGGTTTCAAATGCTTTGTTCCTAAGGAAGAAGGTTTCCAGGGGTGTGCCTGCATGGGTACACGTGTGTGCACACACACATGTTTCATTAAACTGGAAGCTGAGATGACCACCTGGCCACTTGGGCTCTTCACATCAGTAAACCAACTGTCAAAGAAGGAGGTTCCTTTATTGGTTGGGGTGATTGAGTCTATCAAAAAAAAAATTGGTTTGCTACTTGAAAGGTTTTCTCCCTCCCACCAACCAATTTTGACACCAACTGGGTGTCCTCCAAATCCAATTTAATTCTGATATTAACTATCTGAGTTAGTGTCAGACTCCACAGGTTTAAGGGCTCAGTCCCACAAAACTGCTCCCATTTCAGATGCCAATTGCGAGTATCGGGTCCCGGGTTACCCACGCTTCTGTCCAACTTGGCTACAAAGTTGGGGGGTTCCCATAACCCCCCTCCTCAGTTTCAGTAATTTATAAGAATGACTCATAGAACTCAGGAAAATTCTGTGCTTACAATTACAGTTGATTATAAAAGATACAAATGAACAGCCAGATGAAAAGGTACATATGGCAATGTCCAGAAGGATCCTGAATGCAGGAGCCTCTGTCCCCACAGGGTTGGGATATGCTACCCTGCCTGCACATGTATGCATACACCAACTCAGAAGTTCCCCAGATCCCATCAATTAAGGGTTTTTAATGGAGGTGGCATTACATAGACATGACTGATTAAATTGTTGGCCATTGATGATTAACTCAATCTTTATCCCCTCACCCCTCCCTAGAGGTTGTGGCAGGAGACTGAAAGTTCTAACTCTCTAATCACGTGGTTGTTTCTCTGATGACCAACCCCTATCCTGAAGCTATCTACAGGGCTACCAAGAGTGCCCTCAGGAGAACAAATGACATCCCATCACCCTTATCCCTCAGGAAATCCCAAGGGGTTTAGGTGCTCTGTGGCAGGAACCAGGAACAAAGACCAGATATTTTTCTTATTATACCACACTACTGCATAATAGGAGCAGAGGCCTCTTAATACTCCCAATGCTCTGTGATAAAGGAAATAGAAAACTGCAGTGGCCCATTATAGGTGAGACAGCTAACAGACAGAACCTTCCGGAGTAACAGTTTAGGTCCCCCACCCACCATCAGACAAGAACCATGATGAGTTGAGGCCCCAGATTGGAGCAAAGGGAACATGGCAAGGTTACAGAAAGAAAGAAGCTTTAAATGCCAGCAATGACTGTGTGACCAGTTGCAGAAAAGAGGATGGTAGTTCTTACTACTATTTCTTCCTTAATTTGGTATGAAGCCCTATATAGTTTGCTTTTCTTTTTCTTCTCTTTTTCCTACCTATCTGAGGTATATTCATAATGGTTTACATTACATATAATGTACATAATAATATATTACACATAATGCCAAGTTATCAAGGTATTGACTGCACTAGACTCTTCTATCATCAGTTTGTTTAAGCTGAGAATGACTTTTCCTGCAATCCCTCCCCTCTCTATGATTCCAGGCTAGAGTTGGCCAAAGGGGGAACTGGAAGAGAAGCAGCTTGGCATCAGGAAGTGGTTCTACACAGCTCTGTCCCTTCCTCTTTCTCTTGGGAGTGAGCCTGCCCACCCAGAGCACACCTTCTGCCTCTCTCACCTGAGGGCAGATCTCTGCAGTAGGCATGTCATTCCACTTCCAGATTATGAGACCCACGTGCCACATTCTTCAGCCTTATCAGAGTAAGGATGGCTTTTGTCCTGTTTCCGTATACTTCTCAGCTGGGTCAGAACTCAGGTGGGGAAGAGAGGTCTTCATTATTGGGCTCCCCTGAATCCCGGGATTGATTCCTCAAGGAGACCCAGGAAAGCTTTCTACCAGATCTTGAAAGATGCCATGGGACTAGAATAAATGAGAACCAAGGAGGCAGGCACAAGAAACAGTGTGAGCAGAGAAAAAATGTAGTGGGCAGGAAAAGGAAGATTCGTGTGAGGCACAGAACTACATTTTCTAAGCAAAAGAAAAATAACGAGGGATGCGGTTTGACAAGACACAGGACAGCGGGGCAGCTGATGGCAGCCTGGAAGACGAAGTTTTTCATAACAGTTACTTTAATTTTGCGCCAATTGTTCTGGTTCCTCCTAATATTAAATTTTATGATCAGCTTCACTCCCAATTTAATAAAATAATGCAATCGGCTCTTTTATAGATCTCTTTTGTGGCTAATATAGGCTTCTTCAAATCCAAAGCAGAGAAATGACTTGCCAATAGTAATGATGTCCCAAGCTCTCCAATTGCCTGTCTCTCCCATCATCCTCACTATACCTGACTTGACTTGGAAAGCTATTTTGCAGTGTTGCAACATTAATAATGCTTACCAGGAGCAGAACGCCTTTTTTATGTGGTTGATGTTATTTCAGCATGCTTTACTAGAAAGGCAAAGAGAAAGAGGTCTGGGATGATAGAAACATTTTGCCCTGGTTCAGTATCTGTCAGGAATTTAACCGATGAATTGTATCTCAGCGTCCGAGCTCATGCGTATGTTATGTATCATGCTGTTGGAAAATGTACCCATATTTCCCTTTGGTCCCTTTTCTGCCCTCCCCCGCCCCCTCCCCGCATTTCAAATTCATTTTTGTTTCTGTTCCAGGACTAATGAGACTGTGATCAATGCCTCTCTAGCTGACCCTGCCTTCAAGTCTTCAATCATAGCTTCTCTGTCTAACCCACTACCCTCTCCTCTTTGTCAACCGATGGATTTATTTAGTTAAGAAAACTAAAATACGATCATGCCTCAACTCCACAAACAGGCCTCTGGGTTGATTTTCTTCATTTTATGAAATCCAACCAACCGTAGGCGCTAAACTATGTCTTTACGGTGTCTGTGTCTGGGCTGATAATATTTTCTTCCTTTGTGAAGATGTTTTAAGGTCTGCCTCTTTCTCCTCAAGTCAGTTCAAGAGTGCTGTGCTCTGCAGGGTCACTTCCTGAGGCTGAGGTTCTGAGATTGGATCCAGAAAGCTCTATCCCTAAGCAGGTTTTTCGTATGAGTTAGGTGCTCACAGTTCTCCCCTTCCTAAAAGGGGACTCCAGATGAGGTAAGCACCCACCAAGGGGTGCTGGGAAGAGTCTGGCAGCCCAGATACCCACTGCCCGCTGTGCACCGATGAGCCAGATGCCCCAGGACGGGGGAGGGGTGCCGTGACTGCAAGCTTCAGAAGACCCCTCCCTGCAGGCTGCCCTTCCTGCTTCCGCGGTTGCGCCAACCTCACATCCAATCCTAACAGGACTTCTGGGACAAAATGCTTTTTACACACCCCATCTCACTTGTTACTTCCAACGTTCCTAAAGTCCACCCGATTCCTTCGCTGTTTCCGGAAGTGTAGAGCCGGAGCTTCCAGCAGTTCAGTCCCTGGCCTTAACTGCAGGCAGCTAAGTGAGAGCCCATCTCTGGCCAGCTTCACGCTCCTCCCTCCTGGGCCACTTACTCCCACCGCCCCACTTTCGTTCTAAGCCCTGGCTCTCGCACGGTGCTCTCCATTCCGAGCCCCCAGATGCCATCCGCACACGCGCTGCCTTCGCCTCCAGTGGCCTGTACCACTGTGCTGCATCCTCTCCTGGATACACAGCTTCCGGCTACTTTTTGGTAGGCTCTGGGCCATGGGCGCGTCCCAGGTTCCGAATGCTTTCCGGGGGGGGGGGGGGGGAACGTGGGGAGGCGCCTGGGGGCTCAGACGGTTAAGCCTCCGACTCTTGATTTCAGCTCAGATCATGATTTCACGGTTTGTGAATTCGAGCCCTAATCCAGTGTGGGATTCTCTCTCCCTCTCTCTCTGCTCTTTACACACACACACACACACACACACACACACACACGTTCTCTCTCCCGCCATCTCAAAATAAACAAACAAACAAACATTTTTAAAATTACCAAAAAAAAAGAGGGGGGCACCCGAGTGGCTCAGTTGGTTGAGCCTCCCACTTCAGCTCAGGTCATGATCTCACGGTTGGTGGGTTCGAGCCCCGTGTCGGGCTCTGTGCTGACAGCTCAGAGCCTGGAGCCTGCTTCAGATTCTGTGTCTCCCTCTCTCTGACCCTCCCCGGCTTGTGCATGCTCTCTCTCTTCTCTGTCTAAAAAATAATTTTAAAAAACATATAAAAAAAAAAAAAGAAGGAAATGTGGGTATTCTAAACCCCTCCAAGACATGACATGGAACTAAGCCGCATGCCTTAGATTAACCCCGACACTTGAACAAACTGGAATAATGGAGGCTCATAGCATATGGAAAGAAAGCAGAGGAATGGCATATAATCCTCTGTCTTTCTCTCTCCCCTTTATCTTAGTCTGCTTTTATTTTATTTTTTTTTTCAAGTTTATTTATTTTGAGAGAGAGAGCTTGAGCAATGGAGGGGCAGAGAAAGGGGAGAGAGCATTCCAAGCAGGCTTCACACTGTCAACACAGAACCCGTCATGGGCCTCGAACCCACGAACCCGTGAGATCATGACCTGAGCCAAGATCAAGAGTCAGTCACTTAACTGACTGAGCCAACCAGGCACCCCATCTTACTCTCCTTTTAAAAACAAAAACCACACACAAAAAATAAATAAAATAAATACAAATAAAAACAAAAACCACATTTTTTGTCTTTTCTCCCCTTCTAGGATAGAGAAGTTCATTTTAACTCAATTTGACCTAATTAAGGGGACACACTGTAATTTCTCCCATCCTTTATGTCTTTGCCCAAGGCCTTTCTTCTTTACAATAACTTACACTCATGCACCTACAATAGCCATCACCAAGATGATGCCACATACTTTGGGCTGTCAACCTTCCAAGCGACCTTGCTTCAAGTCTACTTCCCAAGGGTGGGCCTGCAACTCACAGAGAGAAAATGGAAGTTCCATCTTACTAATCCAATTTAAATGAAATACCCTCCAAAGCAACAGATCTCAATGAAATCTATTTTACTTTTGTCATTTGCATGCTCACGATTTTGATAAATAATCATTTGCATTTGAAAGGGGAAAAATCAAGTAAAGCATAATTGAATTCTGATACCACTTGGGAAATACGGTCATAGATGTGAGAACGTTACGATGGTGCAAAGGACCCTAAAAAAATCATTTGTGCAACTAGCACACTGTATATTTGATCTGCAGATTCCTGGACAAGCTTCATGAGAGAAGCTTTGAGAAAACACTCTTGGGTCACAAGTCATGTATGTTTTTGGTAAGAATGAAATGCATCTTACATCTGAGGGTACTTCTTAGGAACAAAGCATTTGGAGAAATACCTGGCTGGTAGCTGCTTTAATACTCAACAAGGAAGATAGCCAAAATTTAACGACAAAATACAGGATAAAGAACAACAGGGAGAATGAAGTCTTTACTCTTAAACAATCTGTACTGCATTGGTTTAATGCAACTGCAATTAGCCAAAGAAGAAAGTTTAGGACTATCTCATTCCATTTTCAAAAATCACCAATAGCACATATTACATGCAAATGATGCTTCATATCATTCTAAATACTTTCATGTATTCCTTAGTTTTATTCCCCTTGGAGGTGATCAGAATGGGTATTATTTTCACCAGTGAAGAAGCTGAGGGAGGGAAATCTCCCACCAGGGTTGACACAGCTGCTTAGCGACAGCAGTGGATTGGAACCCTAGTTTGTTGAACACCCACCCAGAGCACCCAGTGTCCCATCAGCCTGTTAAGTCAGTTCCATACTGGTCGTGAGATTCCAGGCATTCCTGGAATCCATATAAATTGTATTTTTGATTGAGATCCTACTGATTAACCATGCTCTTCATTAGGGCCAAAGAATGCCATATTTATTCTCAAAAAAAGGGAGGTTTACATGTAAATGCAGACAATGCCTTGCATAAAAGCCTCCTGCCTTGAATTTCTTGTAACACCTCTCTTTCAAAGAGCTAAGGAAACTTTGCAGCCACTTGCTAACCCTCCCAACATGCCTGTGAAAGGCCCAGTGGGCAGTTTTAATTATGTCCGGTTTACAAATAGAAAAACTGAGACACAGATGGTGAAAAATGAAGCTGAGTAAAGGGTTTTCCCAGAACCACCCGGCCTGTCGGGCCCCGGCCACTGCTTGCCAGGCCCGCACAATCTCCACTTGGCCACATTTTCTAAGTAAGATGCTTCGAATGGCAGATGATCCTTAAAGGCTCTGGTGTGTTTCAGCTGTAACGCACACATACTTTGAGAAGTAGTAAAATAAAGCGGTCAGAGCCCTGGGGCTGTTGGGAGGGGGGCCGGTAAACGATAGGTATGGAAAGTGCTTGGCACTGAGTAGCTCGCAGGTAGTATGGGCCCAAGAAATGGTAACAGGGAGATGAGTCTCTGCCTAAAGAGAAATGAGGCTGCTAATGTAGATACTTACTAAATATTTATGAAAGGAAAGGAGGGAAAAAGAAAGAAGTGAAAGAGGGAGAAAACTTTGTAAATGGGAAATTGGGCTTACTCTTCTTTGCCTGTGACATGTGAGAGCTTATAAAATGGTTTTCTCCTCTGTAACATGAGGGTCAGGTGGGCATGTATCATTAACACTGCCCTTCATAGAAGTCAATCTCCACCTCACTGTGCAGGCTTCTTTGCTTAAATTACCTATAGTTACTTCAACCTAACCAATACATTTTAGGCAGACTCATTCTAATATGGTTTGTTTCAACTTCAGTATAAAAGAATTACAAGCCTTTTGCAGGGGGTGGGCTGGATGGCTCACTCAGTTAAGCATCTGACTTCGGCTAGGATCATGATCTCACAGTCTGTGGGTTTGAGCCCCGCGTCAGGCTCGGTGCTGGCAGCTCAGAACCTGGAGCCTGCTTCAGATTCTGTGTCTCCCTCTCTCTCTGCCCCTCCCCTGCTCACGCTCTGTCTCTCTCCCTCTCTCAAAAATGAATAAACATTAAAAAAATAAATTAAAAAAAAGAATCACAAGCCTTTTTAAAAGTAACTAAATAGATTTGACTATATTGCAATAGTTCCTGATGTACCCATCATAAAAAACAATCCTTTTCTGCTTTTTAATCTCCCCAAACCAAACATCTTTCTCTTTTTTTTAATTTTTATTTTAATGTTTATTTGTTTTTGAGAGAGAGACAGAGTGTGAGTGGGGGAGGAGCAGAGAGAGAGACACACAGAATCCCAATCAGGCTCCAGGCTCTGAGCTGTCAGCACAGAACTGGACGCGGAGCTTGAACTCACGAACCAAGAGATCATGACCTGAGCAGAAGTCGGACGCTCAACTGACTGAGACCCCAAGGGGCCCCAAATATCTTTCTCTCTTATATACCAACTGCAGCCAGATACATGGTGATGTAGGTAGGGCATACAATTAAGATTCTGGAAACTTTGCCTAGCAGATTGAAAGATACTTGAAAATCCATGTAATTCACTGGCTTTTTGGCTTTCTTTCTGGCTAAATTCAATCTTGACCCCTCAGTTCTAACACAGAGTCCCTGGCCCCTGAGGAAGCCTTGAAATGGTTACGTGTCTTCCAGTTTGTCAGACTCAGTTGCTCTGCTCAATGTGATATTATTAACATTGTCTGCATTAAAAAGCAATGAGTAAACATGCTTTATTGCTTAAAAAGGAGGGATTGCTAAATATGAGAAAACTGAATTGCTTTTAACCTTGCCCAGGTAGGTGCATACAACTTCTTTTGTGTTTAATCCCATTATTTAATGTGTGAAAATAAATAAATAAGAATGGACTGACAGAAGTGGCAATATAATATCCTTTAATCTGCAGTTCACAGTGCATTTAAAAAATAATAATTTTGAAAGGAGCATTTGAAAACATTTGATCTTAAAAATGCATATTTTGCTTATTCTAGTGTTTGTTGATATGAAGGCTTTGAGGTCAGCCCAGTAAATATTCAGTTTGCTCGGCACAAACTGTGCAGGAATCTAATAGAAAGCAATATTGTTGAAAATGGATATCAATTGAAAACAGAGAGCAGCGTCAACTATTCCCCACTGGGAACAGACAACAATAAAACCAGTCAAGCATTACACAGCCGAGCCTGCCAAATGTCATTAGAGTGGAGAAAAAAGGAAAGGAACATGGTCGGGAAAGAAGCACTTTGCTTTATTTTTTTTCCTCCAATTTAAAAAGACAAAAAAAAAAAAGACAAAAAAAAAAAAAAAAGCTTGGGGGGGTAGTAGAACATTTAAAGAACAAGGACAATAAAATTGTCCTAAAATTGTCCGAGCCAGTGTCACCTTTATCCTAGGCCTGATATATCCTTTTTTTCCTTCCAGAATGATTATATGATAAAGATTTTCAAATAATTTTTCTGTCTCTTCAGCTGAGCATTTTCCCCTAGTGACTCTCTAATCAGGTGCATTTACAATCGTAAAGTTCCCAATTTTTAAACTAGCATTGTGATGTCATTCACAAAAATCACATTTCTATCATCATTTAATTAATGGATCTGAGGTCATATTGAAAAAAAAAAGGTTTTGTAAACGTGAACTTTTTCACTGTTACCACCAAGCTTCAGTGGGGAGCATGGAAGAAGGAATGGGCTACAAAGACGCTCTATCTCGGGTGCAAAGATCTATTTACAGTAGCTCTAAAAATCTGCTACATGATGGCAATGTAGAAAAATAATTGCTGAGCAATGGGTGGGACAGACAAACACATCACCATCGCCATCCCCACCTGAAGGCAGAACTGGGAGCCAGTGACTTAGCCCCAAAGCTTCTGCTAGATCTATGGCATTTTCATTGATGATTTGTAAATTTTCAAACAAAGAAAAATTGTCTCCTACAGACAATGGTCAAGCCTCTGAACAGCCAGCCAAGAGCTCCCCCTAGTGAAGTTGCACGCATATCAGAGTGAGCTCCCACTTGTGCACATACATACACAACACACACACACACACACACACACACACACACACACACAGCCTTAAACCCTCTTTATTCCAAAATGTTGTCCAGACCCACATTCTTTAAAAACAGCATGAAAAAAAATCCCCCACACTCTCCTG
This sequence comes from Prionailurus viverrinus, assembly GCF_022837055.1. Classification (NCBI taxonomy): domain Eukaryota; kingdom Metazoa; phylum Chordata; class Mammalia; order Carnivora; family Felidae; genus Prionailurus; species Prionailurus viverrinus. The sequence continues at coordinate 40,464,452 of NC_062578.1, forward strand.
GATTGCTCCTCCTGCTCATTGCCCAACCCCACCCTCAGCGGCAAAGAGCCTAGTGAGGACTCCTGTAAGAAGGTGAAACTGTCATTCTGATCATATCATTTTGAAATAGTAATAATAACATATTGGCTCCAAATCTGCATCCTCAAGTAGATGCTATCAATGTAGAAAGTCCTCAGGGACAGCTTATTACCATGTAATTAGCATAATAACTTTGTTGTGTAAACAAAAGACAGGCTTGAATATAAAAAATATATCTTACACTGGATCAGGATCTACAGCTTCTACAGAAAAATCTATTGTCTGCTAGTCTTGTATTTCGTTGCCGCATCACTGTGATAAACACCTAATGAAACGTGCAAGCAGCTTTCTATGTAAGTGTACTGCATTCGTACACGTGCATACACGTGCCCATATATTTTACTGCAAAACAATATACAGAACACTCATTCTACTCATATTTAACAGAACTAATTTGCTATAACGCCAGCATTGCATCTCCCAGATCAACCCTAATTCCTTCAAGTACATTTTGGCTTCTTCCAAAAAGATATTTTATTGGTTTTATGAGCCTTGATAGGGCTCTGAAGGAAGAAAAGGCATTCTTTGGGGGAAAGAAGGTAGCAAACGTAGAAATCAGACACAGAGATGAAAGGCATTTTATGTCTTCCGAAAAATTCTTTGAGGGCCATATCAACATTTTTAGTAAAATACAAACGACTCCCATTTTATAATTAACAGCTGTTTGTGTTAAGTATCCAGTGCTTCCTAGCTCCGGCTAATATGCTTTTTTTGCTGAAATTATAGGTCCACAAGAAAAGGGATCATAGGTCTAAAATGCTAAAGGTGACCCTATTTCCCTGGGAGTCTAACTCTAGAATGCACTTTGTGAAATGTTATATATTAATGCTCAAGCTCTGAAATCTTTAGACATCGAAACATTATGAAGTGTTACTTTCATCGTCAAGCTTCTTTGAGTAAAAATATATACATGAGAAAAAGTAAATTTAAATAAACCCACTGGCTTATAGACACTATTACTTAGCCTCCCAAAAGGATGGTGACAATTAATGCGAAAGTCTTCGCAAAGTTTTGGTGGAAGACGCAATAAAGTTTTCGTTTTGGTTAAAATATTTTCTAGGGACTATTTTAACGAGCCAGTTCAGTATACTCAGATCTTTGTTCTTTCCGTAGCTCTTGCATCTCCTCAAAACAAAAGAGACCAGGTAAGGGATTGTGGTGGGGGAATGGGGAATATAGCACAACTCAGCCACTGAATGGGACACATATGGATGTCACCAATTTTACCAACATTGGCCAAATTATTAGGGCCAAAACTTCACTCCCCTAAAACCCATATCAATGATGAACTCTTCTACACTTCATTGTTGGACTGTGGGTATATATCTCAGCCCGCAAAAACTGGGTTTCTTCCTTTATAAAAGGGGGAATTATAATGTGCAACACCTCCCTGAATCAAAAGGAAACCACTATACAAAGAACTGAAATTAGACCTATTACATTAATTAAAATTCTGCCAGCATCTCTGAAAGTGTAATTTGGCCCAATGTGTTTTAAAAAAAAACCAAAACATCATGAAAATTAGCTAATGAATATTGTGCAGTCACTTCCCTAACATAAAATAACTCAACCATTTAAATTGCACAAATTCCAAAATGGTCTAATTTACAATACGTCGTTGTTTGCTTGTTTGTTTTAGAAGTGCTTAACCTAATAACATGGTGAGATTGTATTTTTTTTAATTCCAATCTTTTATAAAATAACAAGAGACTCGTGGTTGAATTTTCCCATGAGCTTAGTAACTACAACCCTAAATACTTAACTCTGACAATATTTACTCCTACTTAAATTTATTATTTAAAATTTGATCCTTTCAGTTTTCACTAGGTTGAGAGTCAGAAACTCAGGCTTTTGAGTCAATGCTGACAATTACTCACTATGTGACCTTGAGCAAGCCACTGCCACCTTGGACTCCCATAACAGTATCTACCCTGGTGGCCTCATGGGGTTGCTGTGACCATTAAATGAGATAGTACATGTAGTAAGTGTTTTAAATATTAGAAAGTGCTAGACAAATATATGCACTGTTATTTTGAAAAGTAATGTCTTAATCAGTCAACGAATATGTAATTATCTTTTAAAACTTTCTCCAATTGATTTCTCTAAATGGTTCTTTCAGTTTTTCATTTTTTGGAAAACCATATATGTTGAGTTACTTATCTGCAGAGATTTATTTTTTTAATTTTTTAAGTATTTATTTATTTGAGAGACAGTGGGGGTGCAGGGGGAAGGGGCAGAGAGAGAGGGAGACACAGAATCCAAAGCAGGGTCCAGGCTCTGAACTGTCAGCACAGGGCCCAACTCAGAGCTCAAACCAACTGACCATGAGATTATGACCTGAGCCGAAGTCGGACACTTAATGGACTGAGCCATCCAGGTGCCCCTGTAGAGATTTATTTTTTAAAAACAATTCCTGGTACCATTGGAATCTTAGTTTGGTATCTAGCTCTGTTCCAGTCAGTCTTTCCTGCTCAGAATTGTCTCCCAAATTATATGAGAGCACAGCCTATATATATATATATATATATATATATATATATATATATAACCATTGTGCTTCTTTGGTTTGGGTTCTCCTAGCCTAAAAAGTGTCCAAGAGGTTCTCTCTGAAGAATTTCCAGAGAAGGTACCATTGCCACCAGATAAAGGCTCTGCCTGACCTTGACTCCATCATAGCCCAGATGGATTAGATGCATTAGCCCCCAGATGCATCCCTATGTTAAAAGTGACACCATGTGGAATACTATCCAGCAATCGAAAGAAGTGAACTACTGACATCCACAACAACATGGATGAATCTCAAATACATTTATCCTAAATAAAAAAGCTAGACTCAAAAAAGCTGTATGTGGTATGATTCCATTTACATGGCATTCCAGAAAAGGCAAAACTATAGAACTATAGGATAGGAAATAGATCATCAGTGGCCAGGGGCTGAGGATAGAAGGGGGAGCGGGGGTTGACTACAAAAGGGCAGGAGGAAATTCTGCAAGTGAGGGAACTGTGCTATGTTTTGGTTATGGCAATGACTACATGGTGACATGTCCACCAAAGCTCATACTCAAAAGGAGGGATTTTACAATATGCAAATTATAGCTCAATAAATCTGAAACTTAAAAAAATCATGGAAAAGGCAACATGAGTTTGTTACCCTGCTCAGATTATGATTTTTCCTTTAAAGCAAATTGTATTTCCATGGCAATTCAAACTGTTTTCTGGTAAGATGAACCCATATAAAGCTAATCAGACACTTCACCAAATATGGTTAAATTTTGAAATAAAATTTCCACTACCTATCTATCACATCCGTGATTAATTGCCAGAGTCCAAATAGTGTTATTTCTGGCACAATGATCGTCATGGCATTTTTACTGTTTTCCAAATGGGAGGAAAAGATTTCAAGTCCTAAGTTAGCTATATAGATTTTCCTTCTTCTCCTTCCTTATGTCCCTTATGTCGCCATCCAGTCCTTTAAGAATTGTTGATAATTGTTTTACAGGTATTGCTCGCAGGAATGGGAGTGTGTCCCCTCATACAGGCTTGTCAGTCAAAAATTTCAGCTGGTTACAAGAGGACCTCACTTAAATCGAATTCTGAGTAAAATATGGCCCAGATAAAACTGATAAAAGGCCTATAAAATGAGATTTCAAAACAGACCAAGCAAATCTAGCTAAGAGAGTCTCTTTTTAAAATCAGGTCGGGAGGCCATTAGGGAGGAGGAATTTATGCACATCCTCATCAGAGAAAGCATGAACTTTTTCAAAACCTTTCAGCCCGCTTCAAGCCCTCATCCTGGACTTAGCCTCCTCCTCACCGTGACATCTGACTCCTGTGCCCTCTGCACTTAGAAAGGAGCCAATTCGATTTAAGAAGGTTCAAGCTTTCATTTGCATGTGAACTCGACCAATCCCAGTGAACCTAGTTTCAATCCCTGTTTTGCATAGAGGACCTGAATGAGAACTACACTCAGAGCCTTTGCCTCTATAACTCTGACCCCTGTCTATCTTCCTCCAAACCCAATTTATGTTTCTCCTTGAATCAGTGTCTCCTGAGTTGCAATTCTAATTGCCCAAATAAACGCCTCTTTGCTTAAGTTTTTCACTTAATTTCTCTTCTTGGCCCCCCAAAAGAGCAAATAAAGCAAACGAATCAAAAAGCGTCCTAGAACTCAGTGGAAAAATGCAACCCATGTACAGTACAGGCGTACTGTAAAATATTACTACTGAGACTCTTCCTTTTTAAGATGGGGGTGCAGCATTCAGCTGCAATGATTTTATTTTCTTATCAATCAAATTATATGATTTAATAAACAGGCAGAGAGGTCAGTAGGCAACTCCTTCCTAGGACATGATTGCTGCGGGGGCTTAAGGGGAGTGCATCTCTGGAGAGAGAAGGAGGTGTGAGAAAAGAACCCCACCTCTCTGGATCCCCATTCTGTTCCTTCTGCTGTAAAATGCCATATAAAACAATGCCCGAACAATCTATCGCTGGAAACACAATTATTTGCAGGTGTCTCAGAGCCATTTCGGCTCATTCACTGTTCCTTTCCCCTCACTGACATTAGTTTAATCTGTGAAAATCAGATCACTATTCCGCCAGACTTTTTACCTCATTAGGTTTCTATTGTCTGTTCTGAGGCATTGCATACATTTCTACCTCCAGGCAAGACTGGTTCTTGTCTGCACTCAGTTTTTATCCCTTCCCCCTCTTCATTCTTATGAGGAAGAAACACTTTTAATCCAATAATTTAACTACTTCTGGAGCTAATCCAGAAAGATCCCACCTGTATTAAAAAAAAAAAACAACAAACTGGCAACTTTGGGATATAAATCCTAATCATGCATGAGATATACATGAAACACCCACACCCCCAGGATTTGCTCTCTAGACAAACAGCAATTCTCTGTAGATAGCAAATTATATTAAATACATATAATTCCATTTTTTCCATTGTGTTAAATCACAGCAACGTCGTTTTCTTGGTAAATTTGTGTCTCCTGTATGTCATTACTACTATGATTGGAAAAACGTTGCCTAGAATTCTTTCAACTATATTTAGATTGGAGTTAAAGCATCCACTTTGTACAGCCAGATCCACGGGACCAAACGAAGGACATTAGTGAGAGTATGGAGCTGTTTTCTGCAAACCCTTGAATTTAAGCATTGAAGATCACAGCGATGTTCACCTCTCAGGATGCCGTTCTATATACACAAGTAGATAAGATGTTGAAACATCTTCTCAATTAATTATACAACAAAACAATGTGTGTCTTTCATATTTTGGCTACTACACTGTTTCTAAATGATTTTGATACATATTTAGGGCTCTCAAATCTAATTTTTTGATTTGGGGCTGAGGGACAGTTAGTTACTATAACCCTCAGAAATCAGGGTCACGAAAGAAATTTGCAGACAGTTCTTTGAGTGACTGCATATTTCAGTATTAGCTGTGCTATTAACCTTTCAAGAAATCTAAGTTACATTTACAGAATGTCGTGAACTGTTACACTCATTGTTTATTTCCTTATTGGATATCAGCAGAAATTATCTGCCATACCAAGAAGCATCGGAACTCCTGACTAAACAACTTTCCTTCCTTTGGGGAAAAAATAGTAATAATAACCTTTGATGGTGTAAGAACATCATAATCCACATTGTCATTCCTAATTCAGCCCATGCCAAGAATACAGGACGATTTACATATGCTCTAATCAAATATTTGGGGGCTGGGGAATCTCACTGCATATCTCTAGATCAAGATTATGTGACATGCCTTGGATTCCAGCCAGGATTGAGGCTCTTCATTTTTAAAACAATAACCACCTGCTAAAAGAAGAAAGAAAGCCATTTCCTTCTTGACATTCGTTAGTTTAGGATCAGCAGAATCTTCCCGCTGCTCAGATTGAAATGTAATAGCTGCAAGGTTGAAAACTGAAATCTTGCACTAAGCACTTCATTGCTGCTGGCTTGTAATTTTTTTCTCTTCAAAAATTACATACACAAAGCAGTTTTAGACTCTGTAATCAGATATTTTGCCTCATACTACTGTGTGATTTGGGTTGTTTTCTTGGGATGTTTTCTTTTTTTCTTTTCTTTCTTTTTCTTTCTTTTTTTTTCTTAAGAGAGGGAGAACCGGATCTGCACAAGCAAGGCTTTCAGGGAAAACGTACATGCTACGCAGGACCCTGGACCCTTCCTGCTGCTATATGACATTTGTGGATTGTGACCAAGCTAAAAAAGTAAGATGGACTCAGGCTAGTCCACTTTCATTGGACCCCAAACCCACAACTCAGATCGACTCAACTCTTTTTCATTTGCTTGTTGTCCAGCTCGGCAGCAGTCAGGAGATGCAGGGATCTCCGGGAGAAAGGTCTTGGCGGCAGGGAGGCAAGGAGCATGGAGAGGCCAAAGGGAAAAAGGACTTGATCTCAGCCCCAAAGGACTGCCATGCGGTGGGTTCAGACTTTGCAGGGATATGAGATGCATCCAGCTGAGCTGAGACTTGGTGACTTTACCCAGGTGACCTCTGGTTTTTCTGCATGCCGAGCAGACAACGGCATTATTATCTTACACTCTCAACAGTCCGAGTACCTAATGTGAGAAAGCTCTTGAAAAATATCAGATTTATAGAATCCACAAACAAGCAACAAAAAAAAACGTGAAAAAAAGTAGTATGTTTAATTTGCAAAACGTATGGTTAAAATGGCATGGAATTTGCAATTTTATGCACCACCACCACTTTGGAACTGACGCTTTCCCCTCAGAATGGGTTATTATTTATAAGTGCACTCCATGGTTAATATCTGTATTTTTTTTAATTTTTTTTTCAACGTTTATTTATTTTTGGGACAGAGAGAGACAGAGCATGAACGGGGGAGGGGCAGAGAGAGAGGGAGACACAGAATTGGAAACAGGCTCCAGGCTCTGAGCCATCAGCCCAGAGCCCGACGCAATATCTGTATTTTTAAATAGCATAATATAATGCATTGCTTTGGCATACCATGGCAATAAACTTTCATTTACAGAAATTTTAATTTACAAACCCACTTTTTTCAAGTTCCTCAAAACAGAACTCTTTCTTTAAGCATCTATCTCTAAGTGTACGTGTGTGTGTGTGTGTGTGTGTGTGTGTGATACTCAGTTTTTTTCTTAAAGGTCTTCTGACCTCAGAACTTGCCCCCCCCAAAAAAAAAATCATCTACCCCTTTCTTCTCGGCCTTCCATATCACATCTCATTCACTCACCCAGGATGAAAACTTTGAAATCATCTTGAAATCCTTCTCTCCCTCCATCTATTTACATGATATCAGAGAATAAAGGATGTAGGCAACAGAAATGGATCAGGAGATGCTCACACTTCAACTATTTATCTTACAATGTTTGGAGAGCAACTACGTGGTAAAGCAAACTTAAGCTAAGATGTGACTCTGAATCCATATTTTAATAGCCCTCTTGAAAATCAGGAAAACCTTTTGGCCGCCTTTTTGGCATACCTGATTGGAGTGTCCCAGATTCTCTATCCCTACTTCAAGATAGAGGCGAAGAAGCACTTGCACCAGGGGCGTGAAAAATATCTGCCAATTCCACTTTCCAGGTGAGCTTGCATTATCAGCATTCGCTTTCACCCATCCAGTCTTTGTGAAGATCATCTGAAACCATTTTTCCACTGTACCGGGTTTGATTTTGCTAATATTAGGTAGTATCCATAAATACACTTATCTTCAAATTTGTTAATGTTTATTTATTTTTGAGAGAGAGAGAGAGCATGTGCGAGCAAGTGGAGGGGTGCAGAGAGAGAGGGAGACCCAGAATCCAAAGTAGGCTCCAGGCTCTGAGCTGTCAGCACAGAGCCGGATGCGGGGCTCAAACCCAGCAACTGTGAGATCAGGACCTAAGCTGAAGTCAGACACTCACCCGACTGAGGCATCCAGGCACCCCCATTTAACTTTAAGTGTATGTATAGGTAACTGAAAAGTGCCTGAATACACTAAACGCCAATGGGTGTGGGAAGGCACCATTGGCAAAAGCCCTTTGCTTCATCATCGCCACTTTTTGACCGTAAACCTTCAGGCCTGGTACGTGAAGTGTGACCATCTGATTTACACGGATCCAGGGAGGGTGCTGGTGTCAATCTGCATATTAAACACTAAAGAAACAGAACTTTTTTATTTCTTTGGATTAAAAAAAAAAGGAACTCTATAGGTTGAAGTTCTAATATTTCTTGTATCATCTCAATGGGAGCATCTTGAACCTCTCCTAGTATATAAAAACTCCCATTTTTTATACCCCATTTGAAGGATCATTACTGTATTAGTCAAGATTCTCCAGAGAAACAGAAGCAACCAGATCTTTCTCTTAATTCCCACCCCCTCTCTTCAGAGACATAATCTAAACTACTAGACCTCTGTCTCTCCAGAAAGAGAGAGAGAGCAAAAGATTCATTTCAAGGAGTTGACTCGTGATTGTTTCAGCTGGCGAGTACAAAATCTGTAGGGCAAGCCAGCAGGCTGGTGATTCAGGTAAGAGGTGCTGTTGCATTCTTGAGCTGAAGGCTAGAAACTCAGGCAGAACTTCTATGTTACAGTTGGAGGAATAATTTCTTCTTTGGAAACTTCAGTCTTTCTCTTAAGCCCTTCAACTGACTGGATGAGGCTCATCCACATCATGGAGAACAATCTGCCTTACTTAAAGTCAACAAACTGTAAACATTAATCACACCTTAAAGATATCCTACAGCAACATCTAGACTGGTGTTTGACCAGACAAGTGGTCACCGTGGCCCAGCCCACTTGATGCATAAAATTAACATCGCAACCTATTACCATCCACTGTGCTGTGGTGACAACCCATAGATGTGGAAGAAGGACCTCACCATGGATAGTCAGACAAAATGACAAACTGCTTTCCTCTTCTTCTATCCTCTCTCAGCCCTGAAGGCCTCAATGCACAGTAGAGAGAAGGGAGAGCAAGAAGGAAGCAACCCTACACTCTGCTCTGGCTTCATGCGGGGAACTCTTCCCTGTCCTGAGACAAGGGATCTTGGAATCCCATCAGACCTGAAACTAAGAAATCAGCATGACTGAATCTTACTTAATTACTTAAACCAAAACTGTTCATCGCTGAAGGGATTAGATAGAAACTTGTGGAATTGGACCAAGATGTTATTGAGACAAGTGTGAAGCAGGGAAGGGGAGTTCAACACAGCAGAATGGTAACCCACATTAGAAATACAAAATCCTAGGGAGCTATCATGTGGAAACTTCACAGGTATTCAGTTCTGTACACGTGCAAGGAGCAGAGAGTGAAGACACCAGGAAGAAAACTGGGTCAGGATGACGGAGGACTGCATGGATGCGGTGTCACTGTGGGTGTAACACAGACCTTCCAGGTGGATCATGTGGACACCTCGGCCAAGAGCCTGGCTTACCTGATGTAGGCAAGGGGCGGGGGGTCATCCATGATCAGAGCACAGACTTCAACGTCCGGCACATGTTGGTTTGGAACCGGACTCTGCCACTTTAAGCATGTTGCTTAATCTACTTAGGTCTTCGTTTCCCCCCTCATAAAATGGGAATGACAGCAATATTTGTTTTATAGGGCTGCTATGAGGGGTAAATAGTGGTGCAGGGTGAGTGTTCCAATAAATGGTAGCTGGAGTCATCATCACCGTCATCCTCTTCCTCATCAGATGCTAGAAGATTCTTCTGCTGCTAAAAGTGAAGGATCTGGTAAACTCCTGATTTACTCTGTTGAAATTTTTTATGTCTTGAAAGAAGATATTGGCTGCCACTTACAGAACTTCTGTGTCATAACTGGCCCTCCGCTAAAAGCATTTCTCATATAATTGCCACAGTAACCTCACAAGGTAGATGCTGTCTGCATTTTACCAATCCGAAACATTACCGAGGCTCAGAGAAGTTAACCATCTTGCCCAAGGTCACACAGCTCACTAGATGCAGAGCCCTACTATCCCTACCATAGAGCACTGCATCCCACTGAGTATGGACCTCATTCTGGAGAACTTGCCGATAGTGGAGGGGTTGGAAACTAAAAGAAAGCAGCTGGGCTGATTTCAAGCAGTAAGTTTGAATTCTAACAAAAAGAACTAAAGGCATAATCATAATTTAATGCCCTTGCTTTTAGGCGAGCAGACTTCAACGTGTCTTTGATTTTAAGTGAACAGATTTCAAAATGTTTGGGGTAGAGAGAGGATGGGTGGCTATGTTACTATGGACATTAGACTCTATAGACTCTATAATCAAGCAAATTTCTGATGGTCAAGTGAAATATGGTCAAAGGGGAAAGCAGGAGAGGATGGCAATCAAAGAAGCAGGTGTAGCTACCAATGGGCTTCTCGGATGAGGTTGGATTCTAAAGGATCTTGATCAAAATGTGTAAATCATAAAATTATGAAGAAGCAGCACAAACCAGAAAGATTAGTGTTCACCTGGCCAAGTATAGGACAAGCAAGGACCACAAAAGTTGTTAAACTTTTGTGGGAACAAGAAATATGAAAGAAGGGATTGATCCATTGCTTGGAGGAAGTGATAGAATGTTGAGGGAATGGCAGAGAAAAGGCACAATTACTCATCTCCAATTTTATTTCTTTTTCCCTTCCAAGAAAAACAGCCTTCCAACTGTAAGTGTCGAGGTGCTTACAGCAAATGAAGACAATCTATACCTGCTTTCTCCTGAAGTCTCCAATCCCAATTATACTTCATCTCCAATAACCTGCTGACAGAATCACAGAATCACCGCTAATAACCCAAGAGAAATAAAAATTAGGGGGGGAAAAAAAAGAACCAGTCAAATAATCGTCTTCCCAAAATTCCAAATTAAGTGTGCCAAGGTATGTTCTGGTTTACCAGAAGCATCAAATGATGCAGGTTGAGCTACCATAAGGAAGAAGGGCAGGGACAACAGAAACTATTGAGGAAAAAAAAGTTAAGTTATCATATCAGTATTTATCCTTTCATGGAAAAATAAAAGATGTCATTGCAGGAGTCTTAGGATCAAGAATGAGTAGATCTTGGCATCGATCTCCAGCAAGATTACATGCACCCGTTTTCAACTTCATGGAAACTGAGTATTGACACCGAACCAAAGCCAACATTTCTACAATACTCTCTGTCTCTTGTGAACCCATGTCTGCTCTTTAGCACAGAGTGCTGACTGTGTGTCCCTGCGTGGAATTTAGCCTGCAGCCCTGTTTTGCTAGATTGGGATCACTGTTTGTTTGTTTGATTGTTTTTAATGCTTTTAAACGGGTTATATACACCTTACAATCTCCAGGACTCCTTACTGTCCCCCATCCACTCTCTAATCATGTACACTACCTGCCTACTACCACGGGCATTGCTTGAAATTGCAACCCTTCTCTGGGCCACATATGGTAAATCTACTTTTTTTTTTTCCTTTTTTACCCCTTCACATCCTTAAAGTCTGATGATATTTTGAACAAGATTACACCAGAGACTGAGCCCTTCACCAGGTCACTAAGGAGGCTTTGTATAGGTCACTCTCAGATGCTTCTATTCTAGTCTCAGGGCCAAAGATCCTGTGACCCATTTCACCAACCCTTCCCACTGTCCAGAACTTAGTAGTGAAAAACAATTACAGAGGATCAAAATGTAAAAGTTGTAATAAACTGATTGCTAGCAACATAATTTAATTGCTCATTGTTTATTCCACAGAGCAAAATATCTTACACATAAAATTTTCATTCTACCTCTGTCTTTGTAGACATTTTTGGTAAATGGGAGTACTTGTCCTTCTGAATAACCATAAGCACAAAATGAGGCTAAGTATATTTTTAAATGTCCTGTAAATTAAAAAGAGCCTGGTTATCTTACTATACTGATTATTTAACTCACACTATTAAGTATTTTAAGTAGCACAAATTTATAGGGAGCATATCGCCAGAGAAGTGTTACTTTCTAAGCAAATTTTCAGCGGAGGATGTATACATTTTCTTTAAGAAAAATATACAGATTATTTAAGTTTGAACTACAATACATTATGCTTTAAAATCAAATGATTAGAAAATTATAGGCCAAAAATACTGTTGAGATAAATATGCAGCCTACCCATTCAGGATAAATAAGCCGCAGCCAATTAAATGGATATGAAGAACCCAAGTTAATAATAATTGATCATTAAAAACCAGAATAAAACTAGAATAAAAGTTGAAAGGACCAACCAACCTGATCTCACTGATAATAAAGAATTCTCTCTGAACTCGGAGCATTGCAGCTTGCTGGATGTGCACTTGCCTAGCGGGAGCTGGGTACTGTGGCTGGCAGTCAAGCATTCAGCAGAGGAGAGAATTGCTGCTCCCACCTCGGGGGAGGCATTCATATGACTCTATGCATACTAAACCTAGTATTCTTCGCTAACTCACCTAGTTGTATAAATGAAAGGCAGTGAACCTGCATGCCATTCGTCTAAAGAGCCAAGGAGCCTGGCTGATAGAGCAGCCATTCTTTGGAACATTTTGGCAGAGAGAAAAGAGCACTCTGGAGAGTCCTGCACCAACAATTCAGACCTTGGTCCAGGAAAGACACGCATCACCTCTGCTCACAACTCATTGACTGCCACTGGCCACAGAGCCTCTCCAGCCCCAGGAGGCCAAGAAATATCATTCTATACTATGTTCAGAAAGCAAAGATTGGGTGTATTTAGTAAAAAGAATTAATTTTCACATCACTAAGAAGACCCTTTTAATGGACCTTGGCAGTTTGCTTTTAAGCTGATAGTAAGTTGGAGTTTTAACCTATCTGCTGCTGGCCTTATGTATTGTGCCTTTCTTCGGTAGCCATCGTGGATGATGATGGCTTTTGTCACCATTTTCCTTTTGTGAAGGATCAAACAGCTAGCAATTATGGAGGGCTCACAATATGCCAGTCATTGTGCTAAGCTTTTTATAATCACTATCTCAGTTTATCCTCACAATAACCTGAAGTTGCAGTTACTTTATTGCTATTTACAATGATTTCCACCACAGCTAGAAATATGACCTACACGTATTAAGAGTTGGAAGGCTGGAGTTTTGAGATGGAAGCCAGGTTGCAGGGAGATGGGAATTACAGAGGCCATGAGAAAACAAGCAATACAATTGGGCTTCCAAGAAAGAGATGCCAAGAGAAAGAATGAATAGCATTTAGGAGAACAGAATAGGAATCTGCTAATTTGGGGATGGTAAAGACCTAAGGAGAAGAAGTCACTAGAGTAGGAGAGGTTGAAATGTGGAGATGACAGGGGATGGGCGCAGTCCCCAAAAAGACAGAGGGGATGGGACTTGGGGCCAAGTGGGCATCTCAGCTTTGGTCATCTCATGCATGCGTGGGCCAAATGGGTCTCCTGGGGTAGGAAATGCTTGCTCATGCTTTTACCCACTTTTTGTTGTTTTTTCTCATTGATCATAGGAATGTTAACTCCAAAAGAACTTTTCCTTCAGAAGTAAAAAATACAGATGAGAAAAGAAACAGAAAAACCCTAGAGCAGAAAAGCTGAAATCAGAGGAAATTATGCTCCACACTTTAATGAATACAAGGACAAGGAGCAAGGGAATGGGTAGCTTAATGAAAATAATTAAATTTTTAAGGAGAGTTTTTTATAATGCTTTATTTATTTATTTTTGAGAGAGAGTGTGTGCGCAAGTGGAGGAGGGGCAAAGAGAGAGGGACAGAGGATCCAATGCAGGCTCTGCACTGAAAGACTGACAGCAATGAGCCTGATATTTGCCTCGAACTCATGAACCATGATATCATGAACTGAGCCGAAGTTGGTCGTTCAACCAACTGAGCCAACCGGGTGCCCCTACAATAATTAAATTTTTGAACTGCCATCAGGGATGGAAATTGAAGCCATTCAGAGATGAATGGAAGATTTACTGATCATCAAGTCCTAGGCTGGACAACTACTAGGCGAATTGTGCGATTTTCTCCATGAACCTCAATGTAGTCAAGAAGAGAGGTGGCCATACCAGACCCAGAGTAGGTGTTCAATAAGTGTGTATCGAATGAACAAATGAATGATTTTGAAGACTTGAGACATGCATATTTGCTCTGTTACTCTGTGAATTTTGTCTTCAGACCAACTAATCACCTTCAGTTGTTCTTCTTCAGTTAAGTCTGCCAACTCCTTACCCTCTCTCCATCTTACTACAGCTCCAAAATATGGACTTAGCTCATCTTTTATTCCTTCAGGCGGTACTAAAGTAAGACCTAGAGGGAGCCACAATGGTGAATCAACTTAACTGAAGACTTAAGGATAACATACAGGAATTGCAATTTGGAAAAGACAGAGTTAAAACCGAACCATTAGATTATCACTGAAGACCCCATCCCTGTCCCCAAGAATATTCTGCCTCTCTCATCTCCTCACGCAGGCCCATTTCATGCACTTTCCCTTCCACGTAGAGAAAACAAGAAACCATACAAAAGGGGAACAAAAAGGGAACACTGTAACCATCTTTTGTCTCAAAGAAGATCTATCATAAAAAAGCAGCTTAGCTCCTCATTGTCTCAACTCTCCCTTCCAGAATATGCCTGGCCTTTACATAAACGAAGGCCTATTAAATTGATATATCCCCCATCCCAAAAGAGAAGCTTCTCTACAGCTAAATCCAGTTTCCAAGCTTAGAATAAGGAGAACAAACAGCTCTGCAAAAAGACAACTTATTTTTATCCCCACCAGAAGTACTACTGAGGACGAGAAATGGAGAAAAGTGTGGCAGACAGAGAAGGAATAGTAGGGCATTACACGGAAATACCCTCAGGTGTGGAAGGGTCCAGTGTGTTCTGGGAGGGAGAAAAGTTCAGTTTGCCTGGACTTTGAGATTCCTGGAGAGGAAGTGCTGGCAGATGAGATAGATGGACAGGGGGCCCGAGTTTAAAGGGGCTTCTATGCCACAGTTAAAAGCTTTGCTTTAGACAACAGCAGCGTTTTATAACCGGCAATACACGTGTCCCAATTTGTTTTTAGATCGTTCACTCTGGCACCAGTAAGGAGGATAAACTGGAATGGAGACTGGTGAGAAATGACGCAGGCAAGGGCAGTAGGGAAGAAATGTAGACAACAAAACTGGCGTGGTTTCAACATGCAAACTTTCCCTACCCTGAATGCATTCTCTTTCTTCTGCACCTATGACTCTCAAACTTACTTTAGAAAGTTTCTTGTGGAGTTTGTTAAAAATACCTTTTCTTAGGGCCACCTGGGTGGCTCAGTTGGTTCAGCGGCTGACTCTTGATTTCAGCTCAGGTCATGACATCACGGTCTGTGAATTCAAGGCCCGTGTAGGGCTCAGCACTGCTGTGTGGAGTCTGCTTGGGATTCTCTCTCTCTCTCTCTCTCTCTCTCTCTCTCTCTCTCTCCCCCCCCCACTTTTTCTGCCTCTCCCCTGCTTGTGCTCTCTCTCTCTCTCTCTCTCAAAATAAACAAATTAACATTAAAAAAATACATTTTCCTAGGGCCCATCCCACAGACTCTCATTCATTAAGGGATAGGGGGAGAGTTTCAGGAATCAGCATTTTAAACAAGTATCCCTGGGGAGTGGCTTTCATGCAAGTGACAGCTTAAGGCAAACGGGTCCACAGTGCTTAGAGCCTACCCTCTTACATCTGTTGTTCTCTATCAAGTCTTATCCCACCATCCCAGCCTACAAGGACCTCACCCAGAGCTGGCTTTCCCCAGTGCTCACTGCTTTTATGGGAATTTCTTAAACTTTAATGCATGCAGATCACATTTCTTGCACTCTCCCAGGTAATGCTGATGCTGCTGGTCCACAATGCACACTTAAAGGACCAGAGTCACTATATCATGGGTGTTGTCACCACATGACAATGATGGTTTCTTGGTTGTTTAATGTAAGGGAGTCTTGCCTCCCAACTTTACTGTAATTCCTAGAGACCAAGTTCTGAATGCCTTTGGGAAGCCCTTACATCACCAAGGACTGAGTGTACAGCTGGTGCTTTATAAACACGAGTTGAGTTGAATAATTCAAAGTAAAACAGCAATCAACTCCTAGATTCCATGTTGGGAATAAAGAAATAAATGGAGACTCCTAGCCTAAGTTTTCATTATTATTGCTCCTAACTAGTACTTTCGTACAGCCACATAGAACAGCCAGGAAAAAAAAAAAGACATGCTCCGTGGGACATTCAGCAACAATAATCTTAAATGTCTACATTAGAAACGCAATATGAAAAAAAAAGAATAGCTTTAATAATGCAGAAAGAAGATGTACTTTTCTAAAAGTTTCTGGAGCATCTTCTCAAAAGATTTATCAGTTGTCTTAATGATAGTCTCTAATTCATTGGCCCCCTATACTGTAGGCAGATTGCTATGTTCAGTGACATGTGAATCAGGTCTCAGTCTCAGAATTAAGTAGGATGTTTTCCTTTTAGAATGGGGAAATTCTATAGACTCAAATGGGAATCCCAGATTTTCACGTGTGGCTGTGTACTGATGAAATGATATACTTGCCTGAACCTGCTTTATGCTGCTGAGTTTTAAATATTTTTATTCAGACATAAATATAGAATTGAATAGCACCATTAATGCTACATACGTTGGGTAAGGCCTTCTAAAACCAAGGCAACAAAGATCCACAAGGACTTTACAAACAAGAAGGAATGGGAGACAGCTTCTTGACTGGAGACAAAGTGTTTACAGAAGAGGAGACACATTTTCACCACCTAGGAGTGCTTTGACATCCAATCAGAACACCAGAACATGATTTATTATCTCAATTATATCTTAAAACCACAGCATAAGCCAAGACCATACTGCATATGAAACTATTTCCTTCCTTGGGTCTGCTTCTAAGAAGACGTCCTAGAAATCAGAGGAGAAAATTGGAATATACTAACATCTCCTCCCTCTGAAGATCATTTACTTCAAAATTCTAACTACAAGGAGAAAAGCTAGATTTAGTTCCAAAAAAATTTTTTTTCATTGCTACCTTATATATGAAATAAAATAGTTCAAGTCTGTAGGAAACTATACTAGACATTACATACTCTAATATAACAAAATATATTGAGGCAAGATATTTTAAACCATTGTCACTAGTGAACGGATGATTTGACTTTAGCAACTGTTTATGGGGCATTGTGAGGAAATTAATCCATTCTTTTGTCATAAAATACCTCATTTCATAATATCAATTTTGCTATTAGGAGTTAAAGCAAGAATTTTCCTAAGGATATACATTTTTACATGACATTAAGGTCATTTGTATATATTATAATATAAGCATAACTGTGATAATTATTCTTTTGTGCAAAAATTTCAAGTAATCCTTCCAGCAGAACATTAAAAGATTATAATGTATGTGTGTGATTATGTGTGTGTGCGAGTGAGAGAGACTAATTCACTAATGATGCTAAGCCCATTAGGTTAGCTTGAGAATCTTGGGGGTTAGTGATTTGTTATGAAAGGGCCATGTCTAGCACAGTGAGTAGGGGGTGGGGTAGCATGGGGCAAAGCAGAACTTGAGTGAGTTAGAATCGTCTCCCGGCTTTTTATGTTAGAACTCTGAATGGATGGCATAAAAATCAATATGCATCTATTACTCCCAGAAAGCAACTTAGTTTGGAAAACCCAGTTATGCGTATGCCTTTGGCAGTTTTCCAGATATCTGGCTGCATTTCCATCGGTGTTGCATGCCGAAAGACAGCATGAAGGGAAGTGGCCAAATGATCAACTCCCGAGTCTCTCGTATCAACCCTGATCAAATGGGAAGCTGATGGCAATGTCTTCTCACCGATACTGTTAGCAAATTCTGATGTACTCATAGCAGCAAGGTGAGTAGTCCACACAGGCAAAGTCACACATCTATGGTTAATGTTTTCCATCTAATCCAGAAAGCTTGATATTTTAATGGAACCAGCATAGTATTTTAATGGATAAATGGCAGCTATAGGAAGACATCTGGGATGGAGCATGGTTAGAAAAAGAGGAATTTCTTGGAAGATCTATTTATACGCCTCCGATCGGTTGAATAAATTTAGTCACAAACATCGCAAAATAGAAGCCAATCTTGTGTATGGCACTTTGGATGAGTATGGTTTGCCCTGAACTGAATGTTTTTAGGGCATTAGAAGGCTCCCATCCATCCTAATCAACTTTGTGTAGACATGATTCAACATCCAGTGTTGGCTCCGATCAGCACAAGTGTCAGTCACTGAGCAGACTCTGGCCCACAGCCCTCTGTCCTCATTTCCTCGGGGCCGAATGTATGTGGTGCTCACAGGACAATTCCCTCTTGCCTGCACTACAAGGCTGCCTGCCCCTGACAGGCTTGCCTGGCTGTGGCACTGACCATATGGCTAGGCTCAAGTTCACCTCTCTGTTAACAATGCCATCTCTCTGTCTCTCCAGCTCACACTGTCTTCATGGAGAGCACGTATTTATAGACTCTCCCACAAACTAACCAATCTCACAAATGTATCCATGGTTCCAGTTACATGAGAGGTTCCTTACATTCACACACTCACTGGGATGTATCTTCTGGACCACGGCTCACATAAGGGAATTTCCGAAAAGAATTCATTCCAAACTCATATAAATACGGTTGCCTTTAATGTCCTAGATTAAATTCCATTCCATTAATTCCTTACATCATGGCATATATTTGCTTTGCGCTCCTAATTGTCTAATGCTATTGCTCTTGATTCTGGCATATGTTAGAATAAATTGTGTCTTGGGGGGTGGGGGAGAGGGGAAAGTGGGTGATGGGCATGGAGGAGGGCACCTGTTGGGATGAGCACTGGGCGTTGTATGGGAACCAATTTGACAATAAATAATATTTAAGATATAAAAAAGAATAAGCTGGGTCTTTCCTCAAAATCTGATTTTAAAGGAATTTTAAGTATCATTTTTAAACTTTTCTTTTTATTTGATATATACCCCAACAGAAGTATAAACATTCATGGCAATATTTGAGGAAACTCAAGACTATGAAAGGCTCCAGGAAGTACTAAAATAATGTTTAACTATTTACTGTAGCTCTTTACCACCCACCCACCTCCAAGATTTCCCAAACTTATTTCCTTTAGTAGGTCTTTTTTTTAAATCCACTATCTATTGTCTTGGACAGGTCTCTACAACAAAAGACCACAGAGTGGGTTGCTGATAAACAACAGAAATTTTATTTCTCACAGTTCTGGATGCTGAGGAGCCCAAGATCAAGGCATTGGCATGATCATGTCCTAGTGAGGGCCCTCCTCCTGGTTCATAGCCAGGTCCTCACATGATGGAAGGGACCAACAAGCTCTCTGGGGCCTCTATTATAAGGGCACTAAACCCATGTATGAGAGCTCCCCCCTCATGATCTAAGCACCTCCCAAAGTCCCCACCACCTAATACCATCACACCAGGCATTGACATATGAATTTAGGGGGACATAAACATTCAGACCATAGCACCTATTAAGAAATGCATGGTTCTAGGAGAACCGAGCAAAAACCTATTTTCAAATACCATGCTAGGGGGAAAACAACTACTCATACTCTGCTGGGCTCTTAACTCACTATTTCCAGGATGATCTGATCCCACACCCATAGCCAGTAACACTATGTGCAGCCAGAATGAAATAAGTTGGAGAAATCAAACCCCATGGCCCCTACACTCTGGAGAGGCAAAGTTTGCTTGCACCATAGCAGAGATGACACAAGTAGGACCTGTTAATGTGCAGCACCATGAAAAGAAAATGATGATGAACTCCCCCTGTGTGTTCCTTGCTTGTCCCATTCCCTACATGTTCTCCCTGGAAGTTCAAATATGTTGGTCAGATTATAATTATTCTTTTAGATTCCCTTCAACATATTACTGAAATAATAAGCAAATCAGTTGTTTGAGAACAGACTATACCTTGGGACACTGTGCTCCTTCCTACTGGCCTTTTCACAGGTCTAAAGTATGACAGGGTGCCTGGGTGGCTCAGGCAGTTAAATGTCCAACCCTTGATCTTGGCTCAGGTCACGATGTCACGTTTCATGAGATGGAGCCCTGTGTCAGGCTCTACGCTGACAGTTAGGAGCTTGCTTGGGATTCTCTCCCTCGCTCTCAAAATAAATAAATAGGCAAATAAATAAGCAAACAAATAAACAAAGTATGCCAAGTTCTCCCCCACCTTAGAGGCTTCACATATGCTGTTCCCTCAGGCTAGAACACCTTTCTCTTGGTTTTTATTGCTAGTTCCTTCCAGCTTAGATGCCAACCCCACTGAGAGGCTTTCCTTCATCCCACACCCTGCTATTATTCCCTGTGTCTGGCTCTTTTCCTTCATAGCACTTATCCCAATTTATAATTTTGTGTTAGTTTGTTTTCTTGTTCATTGCCTACCTTCCTCTTCAGATTCCAAGCTCCATGGCACAAGGGTCACATGTCTCTTTTATCCACCAGTGTAGACACAGCCTAGTACAGGACCTCACCCAAAGGAGGCACTTTATAAAATAACAGTTGAACAAATGAATGAAAAGTCTGACTCTTAAAGAAGAGCAGGAACACTATTTCCCATGTTTGCGGTGGCCTCTCCGAGCCTCAATAAAATCCTCAATTCATCAAAAGAACCCCTTTTCTGCCTATCCTACTTGGACCCTTCCAGAGACACAGTCTCTAGGCTACCTCTGATCAGGGAGCATTTAATTAATTCAGGGGGTTTGCAGCCAGCTTATCACGTTTGTGTTCGTTACACAGTAAGTGTTGGCTAAATCCACAGGCTGAGAATTCTGAGTGGTCTAAACTTTTTTTAATTCAGAAATGTTCCATGTCATCGGTGCCATTTCCTTCACATCCACGTCATGTAGCTCACAGTCTGTTGTGCGACAGCAAGAAGAAGCAGACAAGAAAACATAGAGCTGCTTTTCTGGGTAAGAAACTAGGCCAGGTGACTTGTCTATGTTGTCTCACGTAATTCTCACAACAACACTGGGAAATTGGAAGTATCCCATTTTATGTATAGGAAAACTGAGGCTCATCTAGAGAAAGTATCCACAAACAGGAGGAGCTTGTGGGCAAGAGCACGTCAAAGACTTTCTGAAAGAAATGACAAGGACCAAGTCTTCACCTACGCTCAGTTCCTTTGGATATTATTCTGCTAGAATAATAACGTGAAGCCTTTTTGATCAGGTACATCTCAGACTTGATAAATCCCATTTGCATGATCCTGAGAGAGAATTTTTCATACGTTCACACCTGGAATCAAGATGTGCTTTGTAAGTGGTTCAACGTGTTACTGTTTCTTTTTCTTTCCAGAAGTTATGAATTTGATGATGCTACAATCCAGGGAGACTTGAAATCAAAGAAGTGTGGTTTAACGGCTTCTGTGATAGCGCCAGGTAAAGGAGAGCCACAGAGTTTTTCCATCTGTTCTTAATATTTAAAATAAAATTACCACCAATAGAGCACAGACGACTCCTGACTTACAATGACTTGACTTACGATATTTTAACTTTACGATGGTATGAAAGCAATACACATTTAGTTGAAACCCTTCTTCCAGTTGTGAAATTTGACCTTCTCCTGGGCTAGTGATATGCACAGTGTGATTCTCCATCGTGATGCTGGGAAGTGAGAGCCACAGCAACCAGTCAGCCACATGACCACGACAGTAAACAACGACACACTTAACAACGGTTTTGTAGTCATACAATGTTGTTTTGCACTTTAAGTACAGGATTCAGTAGATCACATGAGATAGTCAATGTGTTAGTATAAAATAGGCTTTGTGTGAGCCTGACTCTGGCTGATGTTAAGTGTTCTGGGCACATTTAAGGTAGGCTACACTAAGCGATGATGTTTGGTGGGTCAGGTGTATTAAATGCATTTTTGACTTGCAATATTTTCAACTTAGCAGTGGGTCTATCTGGATATAACCCCATCGTAAGTTGAGGAAGATCTGTGTTTCCTGTATACCCAGATATTGTACCATGTAATCTTTTAAAAATTATCTTATTTACTCCTCATTAGGATGCTATCACAGAGTGGGTAATCGTATTAGTCCTTATTTTATAAATGCTGAAACTAACAGAGAGGTTAACACGTCCAAATACACGCAGCTATAAAATGTCAAAACTGAGATTCAGACGCAGGTCTACCTAATGCTGAGGTCACGTTCTTGATCACAGTAAGACGCCGGTTCCCGGTCTAGTGGCACAGTGTTGGAGGCTGCCCACCTTCAGAGAAGAACACAGGCAAATGGCGGTGACGTTTCTGCCTAACGGGCTATGCGCTCGCAGGATCGGCACTTTGGCCACGAGCAGAAGATCACGTACAGACAGCATCCCCTCCGCTGCCGCACAGCTGTTGTTAGGGCTGCTGCTGACCTCAGCGTTACCAGCAAACTTCATGGCAGGGGTGTCAGACTGTCACTCCACACGACACCAACAGTCGCCAGCTAATATGCCAGCTAATACGGTATTCGAGTCCCACAAGGACATGGACATCTACTACTTCAATCTCCCGCAGTAGATGCCTCCGCGCAAAGCAGCCGGAAATTCAGCCGACATCTCTACCTATCACTGCCACAGCCCACAGGGTTCAGGCGTGACCTCATGTACCAGGAGAGGCAGATGTACTGATATCTTTCACCTTTAACCTACAATCCCCGCGACATCTGCGTGGCGCAGTCAGTCGAGCCTCCAACTCTTGCTCTTGGCTTAGGCCATGATCTCGCAGTTCGTGTGTTTGAGCCTCGCACCGAGCCTGGTTGGGATTCTGTCTCTCCTCTCTGCCCCTCCCTCGCTTGTGCTCTCTTTCTCTCAAAATAAATAAATAAACTTTTAAAAAAAATTTTAAAAAGCATACAATCCTCAAATAGGCATTATATCTGATACTCACTGTTTTTAAAGATATTGAGATTTTTTTTTAATGTTTATTTATTCTTGAGAAGAGAGAGAGGGAGAGAGAGGAAGGGAGGGTGGGAGGGGCAGAAAGAGAGGGAGACAGAAGATCTGAAGCAGGCTCTATGCTAACAGCAGAGGGCCTGATGCAGGGCTCAAACTCATGAACTGTGAGATCACAACCAGAGTCGAAGTCAGACAAGTAACTGACTGAGTCACCCAGGTGCTTAGTTTATTCTTCACAAATTTCCCCACCTGAGGAGATTGCCTGACCTGCCTTGGGATACTATTGATTCCTCCTCCCTGGTAGACAGGAGGTCAAGTGGTGGTTAAGTCAGGCTCTGAGTCTGACTGCTGGTCTAGAATTCCCCGCTCTGCCCGCTGAGTGATGCGGGCAACCACTAATGCTATCAGTTTCTCAGTTTCCTCATCTACAAAATGTTAGCTAATATTGAGTTCTACCCAATATTAATGTTATCGGTTATCACAGTATTATCACAGGGCTCTTATGAGGAATTAATGAGATAATAGATGTGATGTGTTTAGTACAATATAAGGCACAGAGCAATGGTAGGCATTACAGATAAATATTCAAACGAACTATCTAGCCATTTAATTCTATGTACCGTGCTTAGTGCTCTCCACTCATATATACAGTTGTCCTTAGAAAGTCCTAAATTAAAAGAACCCTTTCAAGTGTTCAGGAGAGTTACCTGAACTGGATAGACCCAAATGACCTTTACAGTCACTTTTCTGGAACCCGTGTTGGGTAGAACTCGAGTAAGTAACCCTCCCCATAGAATGGATCTTCTTCTGGGTTGGATTTGCTGACTCTAAACTTCTGAATGATATGTATTTGGTATTTATCTAGCACAGAGGCCACAAATTATCAAGCCTATGGTAACACAAATGAGTTAAGTACAAGAAAGATAGTATAAGAAAAAAAACCAATATAGTATAAGGAAAACAATGAAGTGAATGCCAAGATCAATGGCAAATGCACTAATCCTGAGAAGTGGGAGACAATAGAAAGTGTCCTACCCAGAACTGGATGGAACTGGGACCCCAGCCTCTGTCTAAGGGGCTAGCTATTACTAGGCCCCAGCTAATTATTGTTCATGGAAACATAAGTCCACTGACACCAGATTTTCCTATTTTTCAAGTAAAAGGAAAAATCTACCTTTTCATATAAATCAGCAATGAAATTCAAATTATTTTTTAAACTATCTTCAGGCCAAAGAAAGTAGGACCAAGAAATATCTATATGCCTCTGGTTTGTATGTTCCACATGTGATCTAAGCAACTTCTGCTTTCGCACAACTTTTTATTAACTCTGAATGTTGACCTATTGGTTCAGAAAGACTCTACTTTCATGCAGGATTTACTTCTATTATTCCTCTACTCTCTATTAGTTTGCACATTCCTTCTGTAGCCCAGCACAATCTGGAAAGGAAAGAATCTTTAATTTTGGAGTTCCTCATTTTTTCTATGACAAAACTGAGGTCAAGAGCAGCTCGTCCAAAGGAGCCTCCTGACACCCATTCCACTTGTCTTCATGGGACGACAAGCCAGGGATGTCATCATGCCCCTCAAGCAATCACTTCAGATGTATTCTAAAAAAAAAAACTATGCTGAGCTCAAGAAGGTATGTGGAAGACATGAAACTTAGTGGGCGCCTCCCACCCTCAAGTGAAAGTGTAGCATCGCCTCTGGCATGAAGGTGAGAAGGACCTGGATGGATGGGGATAGGTTTTCCCGATAGATGTGATCTTTATGGTCTGGTTGGTTGCTCCAGTGGGCTGAGGTGTTCAACATTTCCACTTGAACCAATATGGGTGCCAAGGAGATTCTAAATCTAAATCTAAATTACTATTTATCCATGTGTTGAATTAATTACGTTATTGCTCCCTTCCATGAACAGCGATTCCTGATCTTCCAAGTCATGGCTTGCTTTCAAGTTTACTACCAGCATCTACTCTAGTTCAGAGCCTATTTCGTTGACATCTTGGGGAGTCACTATCAACAGTTACTACTTACATCCGTGTTGACTTCTCAACTCTATTTATCCCTTTGTATAGGTAAACCATTTGAAGCATAAATACTTCATCAGCTGTGGGCCAAAATGAAGAATAAAAAAGAGCAAATCATTCATTGTTTTAAGAGAACCTGGAGAAAGGTTCTGGATTCAGGTCTATGGTCAAACCTCTCTCAATAGATGTCTGAGTTTGGGCAAGTTACTTAACTCCTCCTATGCAAGGGAGACCTGCCTAGTAACCACGTACTTTCCTAGTTAAGAGAATAAAATAATCTAATATTAAAAGAAAAATCAGTGGTATTAGAGTTGTATTAAGTCATCTATGTGTATGTCAGTTACTAAGGGCTTCCCATGTGGGCAGTCAGCACGTGAAACATTTTACATATATTATACCATTTAATCCTCACCCTAACCCTATGAGTTAGGGATTACTGATTCCCATCTCAAGGAAAAGAGTGAGACTTGGAGAAATTTCCATTTTAACCATGGGAAGCTGACGCTTGGCAGACTCAAAGTGATTTGCCTGAGGAAGGTTGGCATTTGAACCCAGGCGGCCTGCCTCCAGAGCCCATGCATCTCCATATGACAGGTACATTCAATGAAGAACACGATAGACAGAAATATGTCGTTTTAATTGGGAAGGGGTGCAGAAGGAGCACTTTAAAATATCAAACCATGCAATATGCTAGAAATGAAAAGATCCAGTGCCCAGATAGAGGGCAGGCAGTGAGAAATCAGAGCATAATGGGGCTGATGCATGGGGGGTGTGGCCAGTGTCAAACAAGTATGATCCAAGGGAGGGATCCAGCCACAAACCTGGAGCCTGATGAATCCAGGATAGCTTGCCAGGGCAGGGGGACTCTGGGGCTGAGGTTGGCAAGCTAGAGGACAGCGAGCTGTCCAATGAGCTGAGAGTGACCGTGCGCCAGCTGTGGCTGATTACAGAAGGGAAAGTCCTACCATCAGTGCTCGCACTGCTGTCCCTTTGCTGTCTGCTCCCAGACATCAGAGACCATCCAAAGGTTTAGAGGTCCCTGGGAATGGGCAGACAGTTTGGAAGGTGTCCCAGGAGACACCGCATTTATCTTGCTCCCCCCGGCCCCGCCCCGGGGCATGTGTGTCTTTATTTTCCCTCCTGTGGGTTAGTTTCCTCAGTCGAGCAAGAGCTCTGCCCTGTTTCTTCCACACCCAAACGGAAAACCAATCTCGGCCACGGGGGACGCGAAGTCCCTCAAATACTTGCAAACACTTTAAACATTGGCACACTTCTTGCAGGAGGGGAGATTCCCTAGCTGAAGGATAAATAAAGGCTAATTGTTAACAATCATTTTTTAAAGTCTCCCCTCTCACAGGAAGGAAAATGTGCCAGATCCTGCTAACATAGGAAGTGGTCCCAGATCCCGTTCTTTTTTTAAAAAAAGAAAAAGAAGACTAAGTATACAATGGTGCTTCAAAACCCCTGATTTACCTCTTTTAACTTAACACGTGAGTTAAGCAGGAGGCTGCAGGAGACCATGTTATTACTAAATTATGCTTTTATTTTCCTTTGATGTGCCTGATGCGGCTTGCTTGCACATATTGGGGTATTTAGTAAATGAACCCTGGGCCCTAGTTATTTATTTATTTACCAATTTCCCTGGCATTATCAAAAGCGAGGAGCAGCTGTGACTTCCCCAGTTCAAGCGCGCAGCTGAATGTTTAAAAGGCCTGCCTTTGCCCGAGCTCCTGCATTCTGCAGAATTACCTTCACTAATGCCTGGCAACTGGAGAAAGGGTGTCGGAGCGAAAGCTGGGCTTCCAGCTGTGGGAGGTATGTTCTCCAAAACCTCTGGGCTCGTAATAGACTGCTTACTGATAAGCAAATGGAAAAGGTAGCTGATTGTGGCCACTGGGAGCCTTGGACCCATAGATGTCTCCTCAGTAAATCAGAGGAAAGAACAAAAAGGAACTGCTACCTCCCCACTCCTGCCCGGAGTCTGGGCCTTCTGATGCAGATGATACTATCTGAAATGAGCTCCTTTGAACTGGCCAAGGGCTGATATCCAGGAGGGAGCCACCAGGATGGGCATGCTGATTGTTCAAATAGGGACATGTTGGTTCCAGTTGGTAATTAACCTCTTCCTGAGCCTCACAAGTACCTGTAGGCTGGCCCACCCCTTCTCCCAGAACTGCCCGGAGCCCCTCATGACTAAAGGGGATGTGGCGCCACGGCCCTGCCACCACAGCATGCCCCCAGCACCCTACTTGGTGACAAGGCTACTTTCTGTTTGATTGGCATCTGTGCCATTCAGATTTGCTCAATATTTTATCGTTACTTCTTCATTGGCCTCAGTTAGTACTCCTTACGGGATTGCAGGACAAATGTAACTTTTCCCAAATTCCTTTCTATAGTAAGCAGAATTAGTGAAAGAGTCCCGTGTGGTTCAGTTTTCCACGTTGTATTAATTGTCTATGGCTGTATAATAAAACATTCCAAAATAGAATGGCTTAAGACAACAACACGCATCATCTTGCAGTTTCTGCGAGTCGGGGGTCTGGGGTGGCTTGCTGGATGCTCTGGCTCGAGGTCTTTCACAAGACCACAGTCATGGCACCAGCTGGGGTTGCAATCGACCTCAGAGCTCAACTGGAGAAGAACTGCTTCCAAGTCCACATCGTTGATGGGATGCTGTTTCTCCCAGGCTTTTGGTCAGAGGGCCTCAACTCCATCCTAGCCGCTGGCCAGAGGCCACCCTCAATTCCTAGCCACGTGGGCCCCTTCATAGGGCAGTTCACAGCATGGCTTCAATAGACGTGGGGGGAGAGAGAGGGAGATCATTTAGTTTACCCCTTCCCACTCCAATAGGAGACAAACGATTTATTGTCCATAGTAAGGACATCAGATAGTGTCTCCTACAAATTATATCCTACATGCAAATGAATCAGATCCCATATACAATAGCAAACATGTGTTTTAATTCCATTAATCTACCCAGAAAATTGTCACTTTCTCATTGGGCCAGGGACATGAGAGTACTGGGGCTTTTTAACTTAGGACAGATAAGAAGCTGCCAACAGAGCTGGTAATGGGAAAACAATGGGCCGCTCTTAGGAACACACTTTTTTCTGCTATGAAGAGCTTATCCTGGAACTTTCGTCTTCTCCCTTTTTATTCCACCCCCACCCTGTCTTTCCCCCCCTTACGAGCAGAACTCAAGCACACATTATCCACTTCATGCACTGCCCCATGCCTTCCCAGGGAGCGAGAAATTGGAAATGAAACACACTATATGCAGATTGGTTTTAATCACCTGGAACAGATGGTGTAGAAAGTGGCAGGTAAGTGCAATTGCGAATTTCCTTTGGATGTTTCTTAAAATGCAGAAACAACAAAGAAATTAAATGGACTGTCAAATGTCAGCGTCAGCTCTGGCTATGAACAGCCAGGCTTCCCCATGTCTGTACATAACCCTAATACTATCTAAATCTATTTTTCCACTTTTCTGTTAATTAACTAACATTTGATGGGCTAAACGCAAGAAGATATACACAGAAACAAAGCAAACACGTTTTACTCCTTGGCTGTGGGAGAGTGGAAGGGAGCCCAGTAAATGCATGTGAGCCCAGCTCACCTGAGCTCTGCACTATAACAGGTAATTGCAATAAATCATCCTTTGCCCCGTGATCCCAGCCTAGTGAAGATTAATGGCAGTAGACACTAAAGCTGCCAACTTGGAAGATTTCCGTGGTGGTGGAGAGGAGGCTATGCGTAAGGAATGTGTGATAAAATGCTACGCTGGGACCATAATAAACGGGCTGGAAGGGAGCCGAGGTCCTCCTCTGTAATGCAGAGACATTAAGACCTGTCTGATTGTGATGACAGACAGGTATTTGACTGAGCACACTGGCAGCTATAAAAAAAATAGCTAAAAGCTAATGTCAAGATGTGATGTAGACCTGCCACCTGCCATCAAGAGTAATTATGGCCCTGACCGCTTGCTCGTAGGGAGGGCAGAGGAAACAATATTGTATCTGACTGCAACGAAGCGGCTACGTTTGATTTGTGGCCCTGATGGCACGACTGGCCCCACTGTCACCCTCCTTGATGAAGCAGCAGAGTCAGACACTGGCAAGTGTCCTCACCGAAGGGGATTTGAGGGCTGACTTGCTTTCACTCAGTCCAGTTAGGAGGAAGCCAGGGAAGAGACGGCAAGGTGGTCTGGAGAGATTAACTGGATACTTTATCTTCAAAGAAAAGACCAAGCTGCATGGATAACTTGGAGATGTAGACATCAGTCCGGGAGCCCTTTCAGAAATGCACGTTTCGCGAGCCAAGAGACCAGGCAGGTACAGGCCAAACACGCTTCAGAAAACCGTGCGCTGCGGACCCAGAAAGAAACCTTACCTCGTGGATGTCGACAGGCTCCCCACCATAGAAAGAGCGAGTGCCACCACACAGGCTTTGAATGCTGTGGAAGAGCCGAGGAGTCGAAACCTGTGTAGGATGGGGTCCCCTATTTGTTTGCTAGGGCTTCCATCATGAACTACCACAAACTGGGCAGCCTAAGCAATAAAACCAATTTGTCTCATGGTTCTGGAGGCTAGAATCCAGATTCTCTTGATTTGAGAATCAAGGTGTTTGCAGGGTTGTTCCTTCTACGAGCCATGAAGAAGGATCTGTTCCATGTCCTGCTGTGTACCCCTGCATATGCTCATGGCGCTCTTCCTGTATATTAGTCTATCTCCAATTTCCCCCTTTCTTAAAGGACACCGGTCAGCCTGGATTACAGCCCACCCTAATGATCTCATTCCAACTTGACCATCTCCACGAACACCCTATCTTCAAAGAAGGTCACAGTCTAAGGCACGGGGGATTCGGACTTGAGTGTATGAATGTGAGGAGAACACAACCCAACCTATAATAGGCGCCTAGAGGAATAATCCACCTGGCCAAGTGCATATGGGAGTCAAAAGTTCTCACTAGTCTGAGGGGAAATGACCAGGTGTTGCAGTTGAGGTCAGATCCGTAGGATGTGGTTGTGAGGCAAAGACCGCAGATATGTGAGGCAGATGTGGGCATGATGTCCATAGGTATAAGGATACAGGCAAGACCAGGCATGAGAGGGCACAGACCATTAGCAGAGCTCCAGGGAAAGCAGGCAACAGAATGAGGGGCCACCAACTGAGAAGACAGACTTCAGGGTCCCAGATAGCATCAATGGATAATGTGGAGCTGGGCTCTGAGGTAACCCAGAAAGACACAGGAATCTTTCTTGGTGATGATGAGAGCATTTTAAGGGCCTTTGGTTTGCCCTGGCTCAGATCTTCTGTAGTCAACCCCATAAAGGACAGGGTTGGTCATACAGACCCTGACCCTGCACGGGGAGCACATCCTTATCTACCCAGAGTTTATAAGCTTAGCACCTCTGGGGGTTAGGCATTTTACTAGGAGGATCTGATCTTCCATGAACTAGGTAGGAAGTTCCTTCAAAATCCTCACAATTCACTTCATGGAGGTATTTGTCCTCTGGGCCTTACTGAGCAAAAGGCAGAAGACTTATTTGTGGATTCTTGGCCAGATTTTGACAGTACTGTTATGAACTAGGGGTGACATCACCAAAGAAACATCTGACACTCTTATTTTAGGGAAAATTTAGATAAATTACAAGAGGGTGGGTAGAGAGGAGAGGGGAACAGAGAGAACAACTTTGAAATGAGAGGAAAGGAAATACAATCACCTCATAGGGTCTATCTCCTCCCATCCAGCAACTAAATTTGAATAAAATATTGTATTTTCAGTTATTTAGTCTGGAAATATTGTGTTGATAAGTCACTGTGTATGAAGATACACAGATATCCCACCTTCGAGCTATGACTTCTCAACCGTTTTCCAGGTAAGGAAAATATGTCAAAGAAATTGTTTTCAGAAAACGAATGGTCCTGTTTTCATTAACTCATGACTTTTTAAGATGTCCTTTAGGACTTAAAAGTTTTAATGTTGTCTCTCCCCAAAGGTGTTTTTAGGGTTTGAAGATGACATTTGAGCCTAAATCATTTCAGCTGTTAAATATTAAAGAGAAATACACAATTTCTGCTTTTGACATAAAACATTCTTTTCAATAGTTCAAGTAACTAAAATGTCTCAAATGTTCAAGTAACTAAATTTGAAACCTGGAAACTTGCTTGTCTATGGTACTCCACGGAAAAGAAATTCTACTCAAGTTGGAAAGCATCAGAGTAGACATTTTTATGATTGCAAATATTATAAGGGGAACGACTGAGCATGTGTCAAGCATTTCTCTAAATTTCATATATTTTTCTACTCAGGGATATTTTGGGCATGCATGTGGCCTGCAAAAAGCTCTTATTTCTTTGAGCAGCAAATTAAAAAAGAAAACTCTTGATAGAAGTCCCCCAAATAAATTCTCATTTATGTTTTAATTCAACTACTACTACTATTAACTTGTAATACTTTTATTTATTAAGCACGTTCTATGAGCTTAATAAACTGGGAAAGCATAATGATAAGCTTAATAAATACTGTTACATAACATCATTTCAAGTTTTCTTTAAAATCCACCTATAAGAGGGGTGCCTGGGTGGCTCAGTTGGTTAAGCATCTGACTTCGGCTTAGGTCATCATCTCTCGGTTTGTGGGTTCGAGCCCCGTGTAAGGCTCTGTGCTGACAGCTCAGAGCCTGGAGCCTGCTTCAGATTCTGTCTCTCCCTCTCTCTCTGCTCCTTCCCCACTCGGGTTCTGTCTCTCTCTGTCTCTCAAAACTAAATAAACATTAAAAAAAGATTTTAAATCCCCCTATAAGATAGATAGCATCATTCCTAATTTGAAGATGTGAGTGAGGCTCAGAGAAGTTATGTACCCTGAGGGGTGCCTCATAGGTAAGCAACCTGTGCAGTCACAAAAAGCCTTGCCTTGAAAAGGACCTCATGCTTGGTTTAATGGTATGATGCCATTAAATTAAAATTCTTACTAAGTTTTGAACAACCACTCATTTTTCCCTGGGCCCCACAAATTATATAACTGTACTCGACCAATGTCCCATGGGTCTTAGGGAAGCGAAATCTGGATTCAAAACCAAGTCAGCATGGTGCCAGAACATGCCACCATTCTGTTTTTATCTTGCTGGATTTCCAAGAAGGTCTTAACAGTGATAGTATAATTTTTTGGAAATAAAGACTTCATTCATACACATAAAACAACTAAGTACTAGGTTAAAAGCATTGTGACAAATTGTACTTTCCATAAATGCCCACAATAATATCTCCCATTCCACATGTTCTGCTACAGCACGACTTTGCTACTTCCCCATCATGGAGTGGAATCTAATTCCCTTCCCCTTAAACTTAGGTTGCCCTTTCTGACTTGCCTTTGACCAATATAATGCAGCAAAGGTGACATTCTGGGGGTTAAGGGGCATAGCTGACTTGCAGTTAGCTATGCTTCCTTGAAAAGCTAGCTCTTAGCACGCTTCTTTTGGGAACCCAACTCCCATGGCTGTGAGAAGCTCAAGCCACATGGTGAGGCCACTCGAACACATGTAGGTACTTCAGTGGACAATCTCAGCTAAACTCCCAGCTCAAGGCCATGATCAACTGCCAGCCATGTGAGTGAGTCCATCTGGTCAAGCCTTTAGGTGAGAGAAACTCAAGAGCAAACCATCCAGTTGATGCCATGTAAGATGGGGTCCTCTTTAAGTCACAGTCAACCCACAGAACTATGACAGAAAATAGCAAGTTATCCTAAGCCACTACATTTAGGAATAGTTGGTACATACATTAGGTAGTCAGAATAAGTATTAAGACACTCAAATAATTTGATTCCTGATGTTGTTAAATTTACTGGAATTCTTTGTACTGACTCAAGAGTAATCAGCCTGTGTGCAACATAGCAATTGATTGAATGATAAAAATTATTTTAAGCCCTTCAAACATTAAAGTCCCATTTAGATGTTACTAACCTAATACTCTATAAATGTGTTTATTGTCGACCTGTCATCTGCAGGAGCTAACATGATTCTGAAGACTCGTAACACAATCTTCATACACACAAGCTGAGAAGACACGTTCTACCAGCAAAGCCAGTTAAGTGATAGTTCTCCAAAATTAACTGACCAACATCACCCATCTAAGAGCTGACCCTCACGATTTCATTTCTCTAGACTCATGCTGAGAATTAAGCTGTCTCTTCAAACTCTATTTAGTCTTCAAAGAAGTAACAATGCATTTGTCTACACAACTATATCCATGCATCTTCCCATCCTAAGGAGTTGTTTCCAGAAAGAACAGCAGAAAACTGACCAATGGGTGATAAGGCACACATCAGTTATTAGGTATTAGTATTATTTTTCCTCTGCCTTTTGGAATTGTCTCTTAGCAAACAAGTAGCAAGTCTGCAAAAGACATTAGAATAACCATTTCCCATCTACCTTCCTAACTCTACAAATTACCCTTTACACCCACACACACCTGCACACATTCATACACATGAGAGTGTGAAGTAGCATACATTCTATCTGGGATAGGGTCAGGCTCTACGAAATATGTAGTGAACAGTAAAACAAAACAAAACAAAACAAAAAACCCCAAAAATCATTAAGTGCTTGAGAATGGAGAAAAATCCTTATAAATCATCTGATAATTTGCCGAAAGTTTCCCTGATGTTCTGGAACACAGAATAAATGAAACCAACCTATAAATTCTAGTAAACTTTATCAACTTTCCTATGTCTTATGTCTACCTGCCCTGTTCCTCTCAGTTATCAAAAATTGCATATTGGCCTTCTGATAGAGCATGCTATGTTTTGGTTATGTCTTGTGAGGTTAAGTTTTATATTCCGTGTTGAAAAATCATTAGACCTCATCATTCTAGTCTATTCCTTCCCTATGTAGCCATCTTGACAAAATATTCCACTTAGAAGGTATCTAGCCTCTACCAACCTAAGTTATTTTCATATTTCACATACTCTCCTTCTCTCTCTCTCTCTCTCTCTCTCTCTCTCACACACACACACACACACACACACACACACACACACACACTTCACAAATAAGCTTTCAATGCATTTTCTGTACGTTTCTACTCTCTTACTGTCAATGGGAATTTGTGTCTGGAATTAGGACCATTCACCATGAATTCACAAACAGCTTACACGTTCTCTAAGTCAGCAACTATCAGATCTGTTGCAGAAATCCTACCAGACATGATTTCTGGAGGACAGCCAAGAGGGCTGAGAATCTGTTGTGAGTTAGCCAGACTGTTTCCATTGAGCACATCTGACTCTGCTAACATTTAAGATCATGTATCTCCCTAACCCAGAGCCTGTGACTTGCCAGCAGGAATAAATAGTACAGCACAGGCCCTGAGCCTGGGCTGAGGGTTATGGTTTCTGAACAGAATCAAATCATGGACTTGGACTTTCCTTTCTCCTCAGGGATAAAGATGATTCAGGCTGAAGCAGCTGAAAAATATGGAAGTCATTAGGAGGCCAAACTGTACACAGCAACCAAAGTATTAAGAACTCTCGGTAAACAAAATGACCAGCATTTCTGATCCCCCCAAGCTCCCTAAACTAAGAAACATGGCTAAGAAGACCCTTAGCCATCCCCCGATGCAATTCTCTCATTCTGCAGGTCAGAAGGAGAGTACTCAAGATCACACAGTGACTTGCAACCCAGAGAACACTAGACCCAGACTCCCCTTCCTTTTCTCCAGTGATTTTTCCACCACTAAATGTTGGTTCCTCCCTTCTTGCTGCTTCCCAAAGCACCACTTTCTGGCCATGCTTCCCCGCCATCTTGGATTCTACCCACAGCTTAATTCTGGGGCGAGAATGACCTTGTCATCCGGGCCTTCCGTAGGTTCTGTGCGTTAAATTGGGGGAAAGAAGGGCTATATTCTGTTTTTCTGACTGTCTTCTATTCTTCCCTACCTTTCTGCTTCATGATACTGTTTTAACAGTAGTGGAGGCTGCTATATGTATATCAGCCCTGCAATTAATTGAGTAGTACAGAAATGAGGATTTATCTGTCCACTTACCTCTAGGGATCATCTGTTCTCTTTCATGGAGTAAGGACTACCCCACCCAAGAAAGTGACCCCCCAGACATGCAAAGGGACATTCATTGGTTGTCACAATGACTAGAACACACTACCAGCATTTGGTGGGTGGGACCAGGGAGGCCAAGCCACCAGCAATGCCCAAGACAGTTCCTTACAGTGAATCATCTCGCCCAAACTGTCAGTAGCACTCCATCGAGGAAACAGTGATAGAACCAACTAGCTGAGGAAAAATCCTTTCTTTCTCTGTGTGGACAAGGGAGGCAGGAGGGAGGGGGAAAAGCATCAGAGCTGGGGTAAAAAGCAAAGGTTCTCAGCACAGCTCCCCCAGTGATAACCTGGATAAATTATGTTTCTGAGTCTTTTTTTTTTCCTTTCATCATAAAATAAGGACAGGAGCGCCTGGGTGGCTCAGTCAGTTTAGGTCAAGATCTCACAGTCCATGGGTTCGAGCCCCACATCTGGCTGTGTGCTGACAGCTCAGAGTCTGGAGCCTGTTTCAGATTCTGTGTCTCCCTCTCTCTCTGCCCCTCCCCTGCTCATGCTCTGTCTCTCTCTCTCTCTCTCTCAAAAATAAATAAACATAAAATAAGGACAAAACATCTAATTCCTAGAGTTATTATAAAGATTGAATGACAATTACATAAAATTGTTAAACACCTGTTAGTGCAGTAACGGAGAGAATTTTATTCTCCAGATTTCCTGAAGACAGAAAAATAGGGAAAGAGAATGTATGCTGCTTCATGGGAAAGCTTCAAGAAGAATATCCAGTAGAGACTCAAATTTGGACTTTCATTTTTTTTTAATCTTTTTAATACGTTTATTTATTTATTTTGAGAGAGAAAGAGAGCATGCATGAGTGGGGGAGGGGCAGAGAGAGAGAGAGAGAGAGAGAAAGATCGAGAATCTGAAGCAGGCTACACATCGTCAGCATGGAGCCTGATATGGGGCTTGAGCTCATGAACTGTGAGATCATGGCCTGAGCTGAAATCAAGAGGTGGATGCTTAACCTACTGAGCCACCCAGGCGACCCTCAAATTTGGACTTTTAGACGACTGAGGAAGTGTATGTGTGTAGGATTTGGGGGTTTGGGGCTAGGTAGCAGTGGAAGGGGAAAGTGAGTTGGAGGGCCAATGGCCAGCAGGATACCAGCAAAATATGTTAACTGTGAAATGTGAGCCTAACAGCTTCAGGAAAACTACTAGAAAAACATGGTATTGTGAGTTTAGATACTTTGTAGAAACTTGCAGGGGGTAGATTTTCCTTCAAATCAGCTCAGAAATAGTATCTGTGTGGAGGCAGGAGAAAACGGTTGGGGTCAGAAAAAGTATTAACCAAAATGTAGGACTGGTGATTCCAACCCCGGTTATCCGAGTTTCAAAGGTATAGAGAAAGGGCAGGTCACAACAGCATCAGGCAGGTACTGAAAAAAATTTCTAATTTGAATTAAAGCTCAATTCTCCCACCCCACTCCACCACAGAGCCGAAAACTTCTAACTGACCAGTATTTATCGAAAACTTAACCATGGACGAAACACAGTGGGAACTAGAAGAAGTCGACAATGCACTCATACCCTCAGGGCTGTGGATTTAAAGCCTGTGCTTTGGGGTCGAATACACCACACCTGCATACAATGCAGGTCTCTTACGGTATTGCAGCCTCATCTGGGGCCTGTGTTTTAACTCTAGATTCCTGGTATCCTCGTCTATAAAATGGCAGCAAATGTAGCCCTGACCTCAGAGGAACGTGCTGAGAAGGACATGAGACGATCCATGTGAATGTGCACTGTTGTTAATGGTATTTCATGTGACTCAATCAATGTCCAGTAAAGTAAAAGACGCTAAAGTGAACGTTACTGCGATCATCTCTGGTGGACTTAAGTCAGAATAGATCCTGAGATGCAGAAGCCTGGCTTCGTATGCCCACTGATTCCTTAAATTTTTACTGCAATCCCAACACAACGTTTTTGGAGAATGAGAAAAAGGATCCCATTAACAGAACTCTTTGTGATCATGTAAATTTATAGAACTATACTGCTCTCAAGCTACTGAAAACAGCCTCTTCCCAGAGAAATGAGAGTTGCTGCTTCCAAGATCCTGCCAGTGTTTGCCATAATGTGAGTATGGCATTAATGTCTGTAAAAAGAATACTGTACATGGATTCTGTAGCTATTAAGATATTGATGCTGATAAACCTGCTTCCCAAAGTTTATATGTTGAAATGTTTCCATCCTATTTTTTAATGCGTATTTATTTTTGAGAGAGAGAGAGAGAAAAAGCATAGGAGGGGCAGAGAGAGAGAGAGAGAGAGACAGAGAGAGAGAGACAGAGAGAGGATCCGAAGTGGGCCCTGTGCCGACAGCAGAGAGCTCAATGCAGGGCTTGAACCCATGAACCGTGAGATCATGACCTGAACTGAAACCAAAAGTCAGATGCTTAACTGACTGAGCCACCCAGGTGCCCCACATCCTATTTTGCAGCAAGTATGACAGACAAGTCTGAATAAACTGAGCCAACAGTTTATGGGACTTAGTATGTGATAATATGACCTTACAAGGCTCCCCCTTCCTCTAATGCATAGAATTGTGCCATTGGACATGAATCCAGCCATTTAATTCTTTTACATGAACATAAAAATGTCCTCTATGCACAGCAAGAATAAAGAACTGAAGAGAAGCCTCAGCATCTAATCGAATGATGTTCTCTCAACCCATTTATACTTCTCTGGAGGCTCCCTCAGTGGTGTTTTCCTAATGAGAAAATGATTTTGGGGAGATGACCAGTATCCTGTAAACAAGGCACTAAAACACCCACCATGCTTAGCCATCAGACAACATCCTTAGACTATATGCTCCATTAAGGTTGCTGTAGACTCTGTCCATTGGATCCCTTCCTGTACCCTCAGTGGCCAGCCAGCACAGTGTCTGGAAAGTAGGAGGTATGAGATAAATATTTTTAGAATAAATGCTTCCTGAACTCCAGTCTAATTATTCTACACCCAGACAGGCAGCTTGGGAAAGAACATGGCCTTCTCCCCAGGGTTTTAGGGGAGCTGCTGTCTAATGTCATTGTTAAGGTGTTTAGTGCTTCAGCCTTCAGGAAAGAAAGAGCAAGGACTATTTTTAAACCCCACTGGCAAGAACTCCTGACATCTTTGAAAGATGAAAAGAAAGTTGCCAAGCAGTGAAAAGCAGTAATTATGCCAGGCAGACACTCATCATTCGGACCAGGGATCTTCATTTAATTTACCTCAGTTAAGACTGAGTAATTTGTGCAGAGGAACCTCATTCAGGCTTTCAGCTAAATTTCAGATTGAAAGGATACTGCTGGCTAGTGAGGAGCCCTGATGTGGAAAGTTACAAAAGCCATCAATATGTTTTGTGCTCTTCGTTACTTGATACATTACCCCATAGATATCAATAATAATATGAAACAGCAATGGCAGGGGATGTTTATAGAGCACTCTAGTAGGTCTTTCACATGTACTGTCTCACTTAATACTCAGTAATACCACGAGCTACATGCTATTGCTCTATTTGTTTTCAGTTGCAAAAACCCATCATTCAAAGAACGTGAATGGCTCCATGGAGGCCTCACATGTGTTAAATGGTAGAGTCAGAAGTTAAATCCAGGCTGCCTGATTTCAAAAGCTCTTGACAACTAGAGGAATTTCCGGTTGAGTAATGTCTTAAGATTTGTCTCCACCTTCTTTCTGCAAATTTAGACGAACATTTAGAAGACAATTAAGAGGAATCTGAATATCACTGGGTCTATTTTTCTCTATTCCTTTCTATAACAAGTGTCAGCATGATCTAGACCACAAGAAGGTGCAACTACAATGACCTCCCAGGCCCTGTCTCACAGCAGGTCTCGGGATAGATAGACCGGAGTGGGGTAGCCATATTCAAAAAGTAAGAGGCGCCTGGGTGGCTCAGTTGCCTAAGTGGCCAACTTCAGCTCAGGTCACGATCTTGCAGTTCGTGAGTTCAAGTCCCATGTCCGGCTCGGTGCCGACAGCTCAGAGCCTGGAGCCTGCTTCAGATTCTGTGTCTCCCTCTCTCTCTCTCTCTGCCCCTCCCCCTCCCCCACTCACACTCCATCTCTCTCTTGTGTTTCAAAAAATGAATAAATGTCTAAATTTTTTTTTTAAATTAAGAGTTTTCTTTCATCTGTCATTGCACAAACAGCTGTTAAGGCATTTGCCATTAGAAGACTTCATCAAGTCACCCCCCTCTCGGAGCCTCCTCCTGGGGAAAGAGCATGGGCTTTGGATTCACACAGACAGAAGGACTCCTGGGAACCCACCAGAAACAGAGAGAGAGTAAGCTGTAATTCTTTGGTCACTCCACCTAGTACGGTGGAGTCATCGAGAGTTTCTGCGTTCATTCATATAGTACAGAATGAACTATATGATGTTCACTCATCATATAGAATGATGAATTCTATATGATTCATCTAGAATCATAGATGAATCTAGGCCTAGATCCTTGCTGCCCAGTCCAGTAGCCACCAGCCACATGTGCATATTTCAGTTGAAAACAAATAAAATTAAAAATTCAGTTCCTTAGTTGCACTGGCCACTTTTCAAGTGCTCAGTAGTGCGTGTGGCTAATGGCCACTGTATTGGACAATGCAGATCTTGACCATTTCTAGAATGTTCCAATCATCACAGAAAATACTATTGGACGGTGCCAGTCTAGATAAAAAAGGAGAGCAAACCCTTGCTGGCCAAATGACTGGTATTTAAAGGAAAAGGGGACACGTGCTCCAATTTTAGTGTTAGTTTTAATGAGAGGTTTTTTCCTAATGATTAGTCAGGGCTCACTCAATCATAAGAGGAAAAATGCAACTCAAAAATAGCTTCAACAAAAATAGAGAATTGATTTGTTCTTATATTTGAGAAGTCTAGGAATAAAGCCCAGCTGGATCCAGAGGTTCCAATCTCTCCTTAAAACTGTCTCTCTTCGGGGTGCCTGGGTGGCTCAGTCGGTTAAGCGTCCGACTTCAGCTCAGGTCACGATCTCGCGGTCCGCGAGTTCGAGCCCCACGTCGGGCTCTGGGCTGATGGCTCAGAGCCTGGAGCCTGCTTCCGATTCTGTGTTTCCCTCTCTCTCTGCCCCTCCCCCGTTCATGCTGTGTCTCTCTGTCTCAAAAATAAATAAACGTTAAAAAAAAATTAAAAAAAAACTGTCTCTCTTCTGTAAGCCTTACTGTCTTCTATGTGGGCTTTCTTTGTAGGCTGGCTTTAGTATATGGGGGGGCGCAAAGGTGACCCCCCAGTAGACTCAGGCTCCTATCATTCTTGGTACCCACAATCTCAAGTTTGTCCTTCTATATCAGTCTCTGGTTGGCTGGACCCTGATCCATCCCTATGTTCAGGAGTATGGAATATTCTATTGGAAAGGATCGGCTGCCAGCTTCAGAAGAAGGGGATAAGGAGAAGGTCACACTTACCCCAATTACGTGGACTAAGAATGGAAATGGGTGGTTCTTCCAAAGATGTCTGAAGCAAGCAAGCAAACAAGTGCACACACACACACAACACACACACCACATAACTTCTACAGCCATCTGCTCATATGGAGCCCCACATAGTAGTAGTATTCGTACGAGTAGTAATATTAAGGTGGAAGTGTCTCCAGAGTAGTTTTCGCTGAAACACAGGGATATTATTTCAACTACTGCTATTCATCACAGTTTATTGACTACTGTCTCTGCCTAACAAAAGAGGCATTATCTTTACACGTTTAAAAGATAACGAACGTCCAAACACACCTGGTACCAGGCCAGGTTCTCTGATTTGTTTGCTGTATGACCTTGGGCAAACTCTACTTTCTCAATACCTTAATCTTCTTATCTTAAAATGGGGATAACAATACCAGTTTTATGAGGTTCTTTTTGAGGATAAATGGGGTAGTCCATAAAAAGTGCTTAGCACAATGTGCAATGAATAGTAATCACGCTATACATGCTAGCTATTGTTAGCTCCATTATTGTTACAACCTTCCAAGACAGTACAGGGGAAGGCTAATGAATAGTGAAAACACTCTGTGTTCTAGGAATGAGGAAAGTGAGCAGTCCCTGTAAGCTGGTGGGTCCCACGAGGATTTCCCAAAGCACACAGGACATGAGCAGAGTTTTTAAGCATGGGCACACAGGCAGAGGGAAGGGGGTGCAGCGCTTCTCCCTGGAGCGCCCGAGAAACCAATGCCTGCATCTCTGAAGCCCTGTCTCTCACTAGGGAGTAGGAAGCAGTAGAGGGTAGAGGTAGGAGTTTCCCTTTAACCATCATCCGCGGAAAAAGTTGAGAGGCAGCATGATTTCTTGAACATTAATAAAAAGAGCACAACAAAACTGAATCCGAACAGCCAGGCAGGCGTGTCTCCTGTGCCGTTCCTGTACTGAGCCCTCAGCACTGCCGGTGGCTGATGGTGGTGAGGTCTTCCCAGAGGGGCGAGCCTGAGCAGACTGTCTGGCAGGGCTCGGTGCATCTTCCAAATGCCTGTCTGTCCAGGGGGGTGGAGGCCTCCGAACAGCTGCTACGATGCTTTGTAAACAAGTGGGGGACACACTTCTTTAACCTGGAATCCTGCGGCTGAAAAATATGTTTACCTCTCCAAGGATTTGGCTGGAAATGCTTCAAAGATTTCTGCTTGTCCCAGAAAGCTGGAGCTCAGTATGAAGTGATGTGCTTCATTTCTGAGAACAGTGCTGTCCTTGGGTGAGAAGAACAGTATTTTCCAGCTTGACAGTAAATAACTTTCTGACTTGGGCAAGAGCACAGGACCAGATTATCTCAGAGGTAGATGAAATGCAGTTTAGCTCACGCGCAAAGTGGATGTGAAGAAAATGTTCCCATCCGAGGTGGAGGCCAGCACTGTGCCAGAGCAAGGCACACAGGAAGACATTTCCAGGGCATGTTGTGATGACTGGATCATTTCCAGAGACCACTGCCAAGGCGGGCCTCTGGGCAGCTGCAGCTTTAGAGAAGCTTTATCATCCCCTCTGCCTGCCCCCCACCAAACTGTGTGCATGAGTGTGTGTGCATGTGTGTGTGCGCACACACACACACATGCACACACACACACACACACACACGCACCAGCTAAAAGCATTAATTAGCATGCTTTTATGTATTAGATCTTAAAAGCCATCAGGGCAGCTGTTGTCTAGAAGCCAGGGAGCTAAATTCAAGTCACGGCTCTGTCATTTGGCCATACAACCTCTGCCAGGTCGTCTCACCCCTCTGAGCTTTGATTTCTTCATTTGTAAATGAAGATGATACGATCTGAACCAATTAACTCAGGGTTTTGATGAAGAGCCAAATTAAAATGAGACGATGTATAGGAAAGTCTTCTGCAAATGCTAACGCCCTATTTTTCAAGGTATGGACCACAGACCAGCAGCACCGACTTCACCTGGAAGCTTGTTAGAAATGCAGCTTCATGGGCTCTGCCTCAGACCCACCGAATCAGAACTTGCATTTTAACATGATTCCCCAGTTAATTAATATGCACATTCAAGTTTGAGAAACACTACTGTAACGCACTATAAAAATGGATTTACAGATTAGTTGCAAAGTTAAATAAAACCCATCTGACTCTTGGTTACTGAAGAAGGACGGCTGACTCAGGAAGTCAGTGGCTCAGGTATTCCCAGAGAGCAGCAACCACTGTCATTTACCAATTCTTGGAGACATCCAATGCCATGTGAATAAAGCTTGCCTTGTAATAGTGTGACGAACAGCATTTTTATACAAGATTTATGGTGTTTTTTTTTTAAGTATCCTGACTTGAAAAACCCTACGGGACAATCTGGCCTTCCATCACTGACTGCATTTACTACCCTCCCGAACCCCACTTTGGCCCCTCCATCCCCTTCCCCTCTTGCTCACTCTACTGCTACCACAATGGCCGTCCTACTAATTCTCAAACATGCCAGGCACCTCCTGAAGGAGAGCCTTTGCATTGCTATTCCCTCTGCTT
The DNA here is from genome assembly GCF_022837055.1 of Prionailurus viverrinus. NCBI lineage: Eukaryota > Metazoa > Chordata > Mammalia > Carnivora > Felidae > Prionailurus > Prionailurus viverrinus. The sequence goes on from NC_062578.1 coordinate 40,507,449, forward strand.
AGAATGCTATTCCCGTCAATAGCCACAGAGCTCAGGCCCTAGTCTCCCTGAAGTCTTTGCTCAGATGTTACCTTCTTGATTTCGCCCTCCCCAACTCCTCTATTTAAAAGTGCAACACCTCCCTTTACCAGGATTTGTTTTTCTCCATACCAGTTATCACTTTCTAGCACACTATCTACTAATTTATTATGCTTTATTCCTAACCCTTCCTACCCCAAAATAGAATATAAGTTCATGAAGGCAGGGATTTTTGTCTATTTTATTCACTGCTATATCTCTGCTCTTGGAACATTCCTGTCACCCAACTGCTTGGCATTTATTGGATGGATGGATGAATATACAAAAGAATGGCTTTGAACATGGGCTCTGTAATCAGACAGACTTGGGCATGAACTTCAGCTCTGCCACCATGAGCTGCCTGGCTGTAGGCAAACAGTGCATATTAACAGTTCTGGTACAGGGCCTGGCACTTAGGGATTGGCTCTATACATATAGGCCATCATTATTAAAACATAATTATTATTGGGGCACCTGGGTGGCTCAGTTAGTTAAGCATCTGACACTTGATTTTGGCTCAGATCATGATCTCATGGTTCCTGGGATCAAGCCCTTCATCAGGCTCTGCACTGACAGCACGGAGCCTGCTTGGGATTCTCTTTCTCCCTCTCTCTCTCTCTCTCTGCCCCTTCTTTGTCCATGCTCCTGTACTCTCTCTCTCTCAAAATAAATAAATAAACATTAAAAAACATTATTATTATTACCATTAAATATAAAATATAAACCTCATTCTCCTAAGAGAATGATTAACAATTATCACTTATTTTAATAAATCAAACTTCCAAAGAATATGCCACATCAGCCAAACAGGACAAAGGACGGGGACTCATTTCTTAGCAGTCAATTCTTTTTGCATCAGTGAAAAGAAACAAAAAAATAAAATAATAATTTGCATGCATGAATATACTTCACTACACCTAAAGAATGAAGCTCCATATCTTCTTTTTAGGGGCAGACCAGGAAATATTGGTTTCTTTTATATTTCCAAATAAAATAGAACATCTGTCATTGGACAAGTGAACACTTGGGCTGAATATCAAGGAATGACTTTACAGTGTTATTGGCCTGAGAAACTGAACAGATGAGGAGGTGGCTTTCCCAACTAATGAGTCACTTAAACACACAGGAAAAGGAACTAGAAACTTTTTCCTACATGCTCCGACCCATTGCAAATATTTATAAAATAAATGGTGAGTGGGGTGCCTAGGTGGCTCAGTTGAGCATCTGACTCTTTATTCTAGTTCAGGTCATGCTCCCAGGGTTGTGGGATCAAGCCCCACGTTGGGCTCTGTGCTGAGCGGGGAGCCTGTTTAAGATTCTCTCTCCCTCCCTCACTGCCCCTCTCCAACTCACACTCTCTAAAAAATTTAAAAATAAATAAATAAACTAATTAATAATGAAATGGTGAGTTTCTCATAATAGTTATTCTAAGTATTTTTCTTAGAGGTAAGAATTAAATATAAAAAGACTATTTTAATTCTGTTGGCTCATTCTTTTGACCTTGAACATCACTCAGTTCTTTACCTGCAGTAAAAGAACTATTCATGTATGTAAATCACCTCACCTCTCAGATCCTCAATTCCATTTGCTCGAAAATGGGGAGTTGAATTAGGAAGCACCTAAGGTTCCCTCTAGGTCTTATCAGTCAGAGATTCAGTGACATAAAGCATCTCAGTCTCCTTCATCCCTAACCCTGGCTCCATCCAATCCATCACTAAGTCCTACTAGTCTGACTCTAAAATATATTTTAAATCTGCCCACTTCAAAAAATAAAAAATAAATAAAAAAATAAATAACAAACAGAAAAACAAAAAATAAATAAATCTGCCCACCTCTACAGTGAGCACCCTAGTACTTACTCACCTGAACTAACTTGAGAGCTTCATAATCAGTCCTTCTCTCCTGTTCCTTTCCAACCTATGCTCCCACAAAGCAGCCAGCATGGTCCTTTTGAAATAAAAATTTGAGGGGCGCCTGGGTGGTGCAGTCGGTTAAGCGTCCGACTTCAGCCAGGTCACGATCTCTCGGAGCCTGGAGCCTGTTTCCGATTCTGTGTCTCCCTCTCTCTCTGCCCCTCCCCCGTTCATGCTCTGTCTCTCTCTGTCCCAAAAATAAATAAACGTTGAAAAAAAAATTTTAAAAAAGAAATAAAAATTTGATTCTACTTATTCCTTTGCTTAAACCCTCCAATAGTTTCCTTTGCACTCAAAATAATGTCTCAAATCCTCAGCATGGACAACAAGATGATGCACCATCTGGCGGCTCTCCCACCCTTACCCCCTTCCTCTGCCTCATTTTGTAACCCTCTTCCCCTCTCACTGCCATCAGTGCCACACGATCCTCTTAGGTCATTCCCAAGTGCTGCTCATCTGCGTGCTACTCGGCCTAACTCTTAGCCTTCAATCCCACAACAAATGTCTCTTTCTCAAAGAGGCCATCTTGGATTCTTCATTGTCCATTGTATCCCTCATAATTCTTTTACTTCATAACACTTGTAATCTGAAGGTATGCATCCCTTTACGTGTCTCTTTGCTTCATGTCTCTATCTCGTTTTAGGCTCTAAGCTCCTCAAGGAAAAGGATCATTTGATTTGTTCATATATTCAGCACCCAGGAGAGTTCTTGGCATACAGTTGGCAATAAATGAATATTTGTGGAATAAATGAATGGATGAATGAAGAGTATTAGCAACTCCATCTATGAAGAGAAAGACAAGAATAGGACTTTTTTTTTCATTACCATCTTATGAAATTATTATTTAAAATAATGCATGCAAAGCAACTTGAATTCATAAAAAAATAAATTTAAAATCAAGGCATTATTCTTAAGGTAATTGTTCAGATTAACTCGTCAGAGGGTTTTACTAGGAAAAAATTGTAAAATCATGCTTAAATTTTTACAAAATGATACATTTATGGACCACATAATAAACTGAGTATCAACAGCTATGGATTCATATTTTAATGACTCAAACACTGTGATCACAGTGTTATTGAACCAGTGACTTTAACCAAGTCACTTAGTAAATAACTATGTGCTTAATATCCATCTTGAATAACTTGGTAAACAGTGATTGAGCATATATTAAAAACATGCAGGGGCACCTCACTGGCTCAGTTAGTTAAGGGTCCAACTTCAGCTCAGGTCATGATCTTCCAGTTCGTGAGTTCAAGTCCCACATTAGGCTCTCTGTTTGTCAGTGTAGAGCCCACTTTGGATCCTCTGTCTCCCTCTTTCTATGCCCCTCTCCTGAGCTTTCTCTCTCTCTCTCTCAAAAATAAAATAAACATTTAAAAATGAAACAAAATGCATATTTCCTGTTTCAGTGGCATTAACAGGGCTAACTAAAATGAATATACCAAAAAGGGAACTTGCAATTGCAGTCACTTTAAATATCTGTTATGAGAAAGGAGTTAACTACTATTATAATTATTTTTAATTTTTTTTAATGCTTATTTATTTTTGAAAGAGGGAGAGAGAGACAGAGCAGAGTCGGGGAGGAGCAGGGGCGGGGGGTGGGGGGTGGGGAGACACAGAATCTGAAACAGGCTCCAGGCTCTGAGCTGTCAGCACAGAGCCTGACTCAGGGGCTTGAACTTGCAAGATTATGACCTAGGGTGAAGTTAGACACTTAACCAACTGAGCCACCCAGGCACCCCAATGTAATTATTATCAGAAAATTGACCTAAAATTCAGTTTGCATACTTTTTTACCTTTTTCATTCCCCTATGGTTAGGTTTTCTGAGTTCCTGGGGCAATGAATTAGACAATGAGTAAGCTACAACAACATTTTATTACAGAAGGTTCAGAATGTGGTGTGACCACTAGAAGGAAAGAAAACTAAGGAAAGGCTTGGAGACTGACAAAGATGGGGTGGAAGCTGTAATCCACTTGAAGTAAAACTTGGATAGATGTTCAGATGTACCATAGGAAATGGCATGGCCATAAGGATAAGTGAGTAGGCACTTTCCATGCCCAGTTTGCTGAAAAATAGAGAGAATGATCCCTGGTCCTAGCAACCAATGAGGAATATTTTGAGAATAAATTAGATACAGTTTTCCTTTGGTGGAAAAGCACGATATAATTTATGATATTGTTATTATAATCATTAGTCATCTTTGTCTAGATTTATGGAGTGACTCATCCTAAATTAAGCCTTTGGAACAATGAGAAGAGGGAAATTTATGAGACCTACAATGATTTTCTGGTCTCATAAAAGATTGTAGTACTTGATTCTTGAGATGTTGAAATATCTCTGCCTCTTAACAGGAGGCTACAGGGACCATCCTTTGATTCATTATTTGATAAGTGTTTCAGGTCTCCCTCCTTCTGCTCCTCTGGGACTAATAATTCAGCAAGCATTTTAACAGTCACCTTGGCTGTCAATAAATTATTTTAACTTACCTTTACAGTGCCTGCTATTTTTCTCCTTTTCCCATGAGAATAAAAACTGCTACTTTTTTTAATTCCCCATAATTTCTCTACATATTCATTTAATATTCTTGGAGCACCTATAACATCAAAGCAACAAGCTAGGTGGAGAGATATAAGGGGAATAAGATCCTGTCCATCCCTCAAAGAGCTTAGAATCCAGTTGGGGAATATAACTAAGAGCACCAGATCTGGTGGATATTTTCAAGAAGAATGATCAGGTCACGGGGCCTGAATGGATAGAGTGTGAAAGAGGGGAGAGTACAGGTTTTCTCTCCCAGCAAGAAGAGATGGAGAATTGGGCAGATTTGAGGAGGGACTCATCAGCTCAATGTTAGGTGAGGTTGATAAGATATCCAGCAAGAAGCTTGACCCATGGGTCTGGAGCTTGAGAAAGAGGTCAGGACTGGAGACGGAGGTTTGGATTTCACCCAAGGGGAAATCCTGGGACCGCGTGACATTCTCAGTGAGAGAATATGAAAAGAGAGGGAAGATGAGGGAGTCTGATGATTAAAGAGATAAGAAACAAGAGATATGTAATTTTTGGAAGAAACACAAGGGCTAATGAAGAGAAAATAAAGGACGGTAAAAGGTAGAAAACGGCAGAGAGACGAGGGGGGAAGAGGAATCTCGATGTGAGCAGAGTGGAAGAATCACCCTTGGAAAGGAGCCTCCTTCTTTCTCTCCAAGCAGAACAATGAGGAGCAGACACATGCAGACATACTCTGAGGTGAGATATAGGAGACTTAAACAAGGGAGAAACTGTTGGCTGAACAATGGAAAGTTGAATCAGAAAAGGTGTCGTGCTCAGAGAAAAGGACAACGTGTAGAGAAAGGAGCATGGATGTTGGCATTGGCCAGCCCTGGATCCAAACCCCAGCTCTCAAACTCATTATCACTGAGATGTTGGACAAGTGCCTTTCTTGAGTGGAGCCTCAGTTCTGTCTCCTATAGAAATGGCAAGTAACAAAGAAATACTCCAGGAGGTTGTTTCGAGCATTAAGAAAGAGCACATGTGTGAAGCACCCAGCTCCTGCCTGGGCTTCAGTGAGGAAGAATGGTCAGCACAAACTGGGCAGAAAAACAGAACTTGGGCTCTCACACTTGACTGTGCAACCAAAAAAGAAATCCAGATTGCTAGGCCTCACCCAGAACCAGTAGGTCTGGGTGGGACTTGAAATATATGCATTTCTTTTATTTTTTTTTTAATGTTTATTTCTTTATTTTGAGAGAAAGGGAGAGCAAGAGAAAGTGAGTGAGTGAGGCAGGGGCAGAGAGAGAGATGGGCAGAAAATCCTAAACAGGCTCCATGCCATCATCACAGAGCCTGACGGTGTGGCTTGATCTCACAAACCATGAAATCATAACCTGAGCAGAAATCAAGAGTCAGACGCTTAACTGACTGAGCTACCCAGGTGCCCCGAAAAATCTGCATTTCTAATGAGTTCCTAGGTTATGCTGATGCCAGGGGCCCAGGACCACTGAGGCAGGGAATCCTCTGTGAGGAAAGATCAGAGGGCTAAGAGATTTTGTTGGCACTGGAACGCAGGTTCCAGAAGAATGGGATCACATCTCTTTTTAGAGTTATTTTTCCACGAACGCACTGTATCATTTTGTCTCCGGAACCTTGGCCACCTGTCTTACCAGCAAGCACTCTCTTAGAACTCATCCGGCTTGGTGGCTGGAGTGGTGGGTGCAGAGAGAGAGAGAGTAACTTTGAGTTGCCTAAAGAGGGAGATCAAGGAGAGTCCACCCATTCTCAGTGTTGCCCCCAAGGGCTTTGAGCGAGGGCCATCAGGAAGGTGTCAGTATTTGGGAGTGGGGCTGAAGCAACATGGCTTTTTTTAAAAAAGTGGAAACTGTCAAAGTTTATATATTATTTTAATTTTGTTCTGTCTTTTCAATATTGCATGGCCCAGGTGTTTAATATTTCACATGTTTCTCTTTTTTTTTTTTCATCTTAAATTACTTTTTATTTTTCTTATTCCTTTCCCTGGCCCAAAAGTACCTTTATTGCTAAAAATGGTAGTTTATAACCTTTTGCCATGGATCAGATTATCTCTGAGCAATTTCTTTTCCCTTTTTTGTTCCTAATTCCTTCCCATTGTATTATTCAGTTATTCCATTCTATTGCATCCATTATTCACTACTTTTTTTTTTTCAAACATTGATTCTGCAGAAATCGAACACCCTCATTTTTCATTTCTTGGTTGGAGTTACTTTAGAAACTCAACTAGATTATGGCTCCTAATGCACTAATGCTCTGCTGAGTGCACGTTGCCCGGCATTTTTATAAGTTCTGAATATAAAGTCAAGTCAAACCCTATTCCTTTTCAAGATTCTCCTTTCATATATCGTTTAAGAAAATTGCTCAACCATCTAGCTTGCTTCTACTTAGTCCCTGACTCATTTCCTCACTGCTGAATGCCCCATCATCCTTCCTACATTTATATTTTCAGTCAAGGAAAGGAAAGTTAACCTGACATTTAGTTGCAGACTGTCACTGAAACTGTGTTCTGCAGCTGGGGTCTGGGGATGGGGGGGGGGGGCGGCACAAGGATGACACCGGTCGATACATCAGTCAGGCATCACCCGCTTTCTCTTCTCTACCTCCAGTGCCAACGACACCTCACCTGTGCTCTTTCTCATCAACAAGTCAACAAATGTTTATATTTATTCTTAGCTTCCTTTAACATATGGTGCTTAGTCTCTTGCTTTGTGCATAGTAAACACTCAAAAACCACGATAGATGAATGACTGAATGACAAATGAATGGAACACAGACCCAACACAGCCTGGTCCTGTCTACTTGCTTAGCTACTGTTTTACCATCATGCCCCTTTCCTGGGGGTATGTAATTCAGAGACTCCTCCAGTTCCTTAAAAGTGCCATGCTCTCTCACGCCTCTAAACTGTTACATGGGTCACTCCCTTCCTACACCACTTTCTCTGACGAGCACGGCATTCCTTTCTTCTCCAGAAAATCACCCCTGAGCCCCTGCCTGATTGAGTGGTCCTTCTGTATGTGCTGAAAACATCTCAGCTTCTTTGGTCTAAAATAGCACTTATGTTGTCTGCTCGTCTGTCCAACTCCTTAACTAGATTAAGTGCAACTTAAAAGCAGGGGCTGTGTCTCACGCATAATTACAATCCCAGCTCCCACCTTAATGCTCCAATGGTGGTGTTTAGAATGAATGAGGATGTGCTGATATCCAGGTGAAAGGCAAGGAGAGTTGAGTCGGGAGAGCTGCCGTGAGCATGGAGAGGAGTGGAAAGGTATGAAATACGACAGAAAGAATTTTTCAGATGGGACAGTTCATTAGATGCAGGGCAATGGGAGGGGAAAAGTAAAACGTGGCAGCTGGGGGCCAGGGGCTGGCAGGATACCTTCCCATCTGCCGCTAATGATTTCAAGTGCCCATTCCTTTAACAGAGGCCTGGGGATTTAATTTCCTTAACAGAACACCAGCAGCTCTACACCATACAGCCTAGTCATTGTTTTTAATAGAGAAAAGTATTCCTTACTGGAACAAGACAATAAAGTGGCTAAGTTAACTGGTAGCCATTCCAAATAATACAAAGCAAGATACAGGTAGTTTAAAAATAAATTCATAGAATCAAAGAGGGCAGACACAGGGTGTCATTCACCATAAAGCTAGTGTTCTCACTTCTTTACCTTCTTCCTTTCAAGCTGCAGTCCAGTACAGGTATTCCTTTTTTAAGCTTCTTTCCAGCTGTTAGGTGAAATTACCCCTGTTAAACACTGCTGTAGCTTTTTAAGGCTTCTAAAAACAACATCTCAACTCTTAAAATTGCAGGATCTAACTTGTCTTTTTCAGAGTAATTAGTCCCTGCCCCCTGCCCCGCCCTCCCTTGTCTCATTGTCTCCCCTTTCTCCCCTTCTCCCTCTCTCACTCCCATTGCATGTTTGTTCCTGCCATCTGATTTGTCTTTGCATGGATAGAAATGTGTTAGATAGTAACACCTACCCAGACCCTGGTCCCTTCCCATTCTATTTTGGTGAGATTCCTGTGATTTAACACTGGTTCTTAACGACAACATCGGATACAAGCTGGAAGAATTTAAAATCTATGCCTGTCTCATGATCCTTCTTTCTCTATCCCTATGTAAAATCCTACCTTCCCTTCCAGATCTGGCATCCAATCTGTGTCACTCAGCTAACAAACCCTCCTCTTAAATCATAGAGCACATATTTTCTGTAACAATAGACACTGAGCACCCGTCTCCTACATTTTCCATGGAGAGTTCCTCGAGGGGCTGGACTTTGCCCTAGCAGTGCCTGGGATGAGACCGCACACAATAGCCGCAGTAACGACTAGTTATGTTTAACGGCCTGCCTCTGCGTTTCAAGCAGCTTCACACTGTCTTGGGGATAAGTGTTTGGTGATGTTTCTGAGAACATTCCACAAGAAATAGAAGTTAGTCCCGCACATGACAGCTGGCTTCCAACCATGCAGTTTGGACTCCGACTTTGCTCTGATCTAGCTAGAGAGCTAAGTGGCCCGTGTTTTCTCATTGTGCCCTGTAAGATAGCACCATTACTCTTCGTATGAGAAGCCTTCAGGCACTCCCAGCAGCCCAGTATATTAGGAGGCACTAGCACTTTGGTGAGCAAGCCTGTCTCGCCCCTTCTTCCCAAGTAGCTCACTGCACAACCCCGTGCGGGAAGCAAGCAGTGCGGCCCGCGCTGCTGGCTTGTACACAGAGCCGGCTGGAGCCAGCAAGACGGAAGGAGCCGGAGCCGAGAGGGCCGGGACCCGCTGCCTCCGCCGCCCCGCGCGCTTCGGCGCTGGAGCCAAGTGCAGGTGCGCGAGGGCTGGCGTCTGTGAGGATGATTACCCTCATCATGGAAGCTGCCAGACAACTTCAGCATATTCTGTGGCATGTAAACTGCCGAGAAAGAACACTGTCAGCAGTGTCATTTCTAACGAGGGAGAAACAATATATGAAGCAGAAAAAAAATAAAAAAAGATAAAGCCCCAGCCCCCCCCCCTCCACCCCCCCCCCAGCTGTACCCTGAACATCCTGGCAGGGGTCTGTACCTTCCTGCCTGCCCCCCTCCGACCTTGACTCCCTATGGCAGGAAGAAGCCCCCAGAGGGGCCCTGCTATTAGCACTGACATTGGCACGTAGGGGTTAGAAAAAGTGGAAACCATGTAATGGTTGAGCCCTGGAAATCTAGACAGTTGTCACACAAGTCCATCCGTTTCTTGGCCGCCTTCATTTATTTTGTTCAGGTTTATCTGGAGAGTGTCTTGTACCGTATTCAGTTGTTGTTGTTTTTCCTTTTCCGTTGGTTAGTTTTAGTTCAGCTATTTTATTGTAAAAAAAAAAGTTATTTTGGTTAAAGAGAATTTCTAGCCTTAACAAAGGTTTTGAGGTTGTAGAAAGTTTGATTTTTTAAATAAAATTGATTAAGTAGTCAGGATATGGTATACACACATACACATACACATACTAGTGACACACAGATCGACACACATACACTGCAACATCTATTGTCATGTGGCAAATAATAGCCAATGCATTCCATGGTAGGGATGCTCCTTCTGGAAGCCCTTTCCATGTTGACAAACGCCCTTCTATCTTGAACTTCCTCACAGAACACTGCTGCCCATCTTCACTGAAATCTGGCTCTATGAGGTTACCACATCCCCTGCTGCCTTTTCAAATGGGTGTGTTCATTCTCCTACATTCCACACGCCTTAGAGGATGTCAGGATGCCGGCTTCATATCCTCCTTGTCCCCCAACTGTCTTTCCCTCTCTGTCAGCAGAAGTGTCCAGTGTTAATCTCACTTCTGGAACAAGACATATTTGTGCTTATGTTTCTGCTTGCATTGAGGCAGAATGGAAAACATCGTCCCCTCCATAATTCTCATTCCTTGACAACTCTCCATTATTCCAATTCTTGGATTTATGAACTTTATTTTTCTTCCCTAAATACATCATTCTGTTCTTGATCTTATAGTACTATTATACTTATTCCAGTAACCAGAGCATGCTCCCCTTTTAAAAAATGTCACATTAATTGTCTATGCAAAGACAGTTGTTTATTACCTGTATGCAGCTTCCTGATTACTATTTGAGTACAGTCAAAAAGAAATTGGATTTTTTGTGCATGCCTGATTCCCTTGCATGCATGCTTTTGTCAAAATTTTGACACAGTAAATACAGACCTCCTCCATGTGGACCCCAATTGATTAATTAAAGGAGAAATTCATTGCAAAATTGCCAGCAGCTGTTGGCTAGAACAGAGGCTGGGGAGTCATACACCAAAAAAGGCAAGCAGTGGAATAGGACCATTTCTAGAGGATGTGTCTGAATTTTGTGGAAAGTGACTTCTTCTCAATCTGAGCCTTTTTTCATTCCATGGACTATTTAAAATATTTAATTTAATTTCCATGTAAAAACAACTTACAGTAAACATTTTCTCTCTCTCTCTCTCTCTCTCTCTCTCTTTCCTTCCTTCCTTCCTCCCTCCCTCTCTTTCTCCCTCCCTTCCTCCCTCCCTTCCTTCCTCCCTTCCTTCCTTCCTTCCTTTCTTTTTCTGGAACAAACGTAAAGAAGTGCATAACAAGACACATTGTCCACTACCAGCGCATTTCCTTAGCATTGTAAAGCACACCCAGGAACCACAATTCGCTTGGTGCAAGACTGTTGTTAAGACCCAACACCTCTGAGGGAGAGAAAGCTAAAACAGCTTCACTTTGCAATCCCATATTCTGAATTCTACCATCAACAGGGGTGCATGGCTATATGGAATTTCAGATCCACCCCAAAGGGTAGATAAAAGAAGTTTCCAACAGAGGTCAAGAGCAAAGAACATCAAAAATAAGAGTTAGGGGCATAGGTATAATTAGACATTGTGCGGAGGCTGGAGGGGAAAAAGTCAGCAGAGAAGGGGAGTTACACAGGAGAAAGGGTTCAGGGTGAAACTGTCTAATAAGTCATGGCAGTGACAATTCCTAAAGGTACTTCCTGATTCCCTCACAAAAGCTAAAGTTGAAATTTTCTCCATCTGCACTCTACCTTGCCAGGAGCTCATAAATCTAGGCTCTGACCTCACCATGATGGAGAACTCAGCTGGGACAACAGGTTTTCCCCCGAGCCGCTGCACACGGCACCAGGGGCCACCTGTGAGTCACAGCTTGTGGGAGGTTGAGGAACATCTGGCCGAGCTCATCTCCCACCACCACCAGCGGGTGTGACTCTATGTTACTTGTGTCTGTTTTAAATGTGCCTCTCTCTCCAACACAGCATCTTTGCAACATCAGGATGTTGCATAATGCCTGAGTGGAATCCAAGAACCAAGCCACACATGTAGAACTATGAGAAACCACATGTGGGAGAGAAAAATAACTCAGCTTGAATATTATTTTTCTCCTCAAAGCAGTAAATGTGTTGGAGACCACATTGAATGTTTGATACAGACTGAGAAAGGGCGTGGATGTCTGTGCTTATAAACTTCTGCACTAAAGGGACTTGGGGTATGTTTTCAAACTAATCTTCATAGTTACCATTCATCGAGTACCTACTAAGTGTTGGACACCTTATAAACATTATCTCTGATTATCCAATATGACCACAAGAGGTTATTATTATGCTCATTTTTCTAATGAGAAAACTAACTGCTGAAATCATAAATGACCCATCAAGGTTCCACAACTGGTAAAGGGAAAAGGCAGGTTTGGGCATAGTTTCTTTTGCCGAAGTTCGTGGTCTTCCTCATTATGCTTTTTTCTACGTCCATCTAGAAATGCTTAAAGTGACTAGTGTTGATTCCCTGTTTGCTCAACTCTATTAAGTAGGCAGAGTGTCCTTTTCTTCATGGAGCTCATTGATCCTCAGCTACAGTGGGTAATAAATTCACCAAACCTGCCCAAAATTTACCTCGATTTACTCTAATGGAGTCTACCATATCCTGTAAGTAGAGAAGCAGGAGTACCACCAACTCAAAGCCAGCTCACAGCAGTAGCTTTCAGCAGGACCTTTCCTGCCTCCCTTACTCTCCTTCCTTTGCACTTTGTTCCAGCCACAAAGGTCCAGAAGTCATAGGTAGCAAAATGAGGGAGAATGAACTAGGATGCAGAGGGCAAAAAGAGAAGCCAGTCAAAATCCCTGCCTAGTCACAAACTTTGGGCCTCCAATCTCAAAGAGACTCAGCCTCCAGTTCCACATTTTGAGGGGAAAGAGGTCAGAGGGCTTTTTTGTGGTTTTTTTTTTTTTTTTTATTGTTTTAACACCAGAGTTGATATATTATGAATTTACTTGATACTGTGTTTGGGACTGAATGGCACTATAGGGTCTCTTATTACCTACCTAAAAGTGACTAGAAACTACAAATACCGAAGTGAATAGAATGGAACATGACCCCTCCACAAAAGATTTGAGACCCTTTTGGTCAATACCAAACAAGATTCAATGTGAAAATATTCCAGTCCAAATAAGAGTGATTGGGCTCTGTTTTACCTCTTGGCCAAGGGTTCTTGACCCCAGGTCCATGGTGCCTTAAAAAACACCAAGGAACATTTTATGTATATATGCACATGTGCATTTTTCTAGAGAAAGAATCCACAACTTTTTTATCAGAGTCACAAAAAAGATGAAAATTATTCCAAAATGAAGAACTTCTGGAAGCCCAGGGCAATCTTAGACCTTGGCTTTAGATCTGGTTTATATCTCCTTCAGATGCACGACGGGTCGGTACCCAGCCAATCTTATCTTAAAGTTTACCTAAGAGGTGGGACACAGATTGAATCATGCTCCAGAAAGTCCTTTGGATGAGATTCCAGGACATCTACAGTTTAGATCAGGAGAAGATAAAAACTAGCTTTGAAATTCAGGATATAGTTTTCTAGGTTATAGAAACAACATCTTCTAATAATTGGTGGCTCATTGAGGTCACCTCTATTCTGATTATATTTTGACTCTTTTCAAGTGAATTGTGATATGCATGTTTTCTGAACCTGTGTTTTGGCATAAAATGCATGTAACTCAACTGGTTTGGTTTCCTGATGCTCAGTTTCTGGTTACTAACCTTCCAAGGCCTTAGCCTTTCTGTCATGTCCACAATTAGATTAGGTGATGCCTGGTCTGCCTGTTCTAGCTGCATCCTGGAAGGAAAAGCTAGTCCAAAGCATCGGGTTTTAAGTAAGCCGATATCCCTACCATCCCCACTCACCCAAATTATGGGTACCTTTCCCCCCATTTGATGCCACTGCAGCCTCGGGCAGCTAACAGTCACAGGAAGTGAGTCGTTGGCATCCCAAGCTAGAATTTAAGAAACGCTTGCATAGAACATCATAGGATATCGTTAATTTGATACACAGCAAAGTAATTGGGCAAACATTAACTCTCTTTTAAGAATCAAGCACAAATAATAAAACTTAAATTGATCTACGAAAGAGATCAATTAGCTGCTAGAAATAATAGTTTACAGTCAGTTCTCAACTATCCATATTCATAAAAAGTGGCAGAGCTAATCGAACACGGCAGGTAATTTTCAAGTCATTAGTATTTGGCTTTAGAACCCTTTATTTATTTATTTGCATCCAAGTTACTTTCCTAATAATGTTTTGCTTACATTAACATTTAAATGAGGATGGAGCTCCATGCAAGCAGCTGCTGATTGCACAGGAAGACAGCCCATATCCATACCAGGTAAGAGTAGTAGAAATCAAACGAGAGATTAACATTTTACTGTGGATTAAATTTTCCAAACTCAAATAATTGAGAATGAGCTCTAATCCTCTTGAACATGACCTCTTCAGAAACTGCTCTCTGACCTTCCAGTTAAATACCCCTGTGTGTAATTCTTTGTTAAATCTCTGTTTTCCACACTAGAGCCTGAACTCCAAGGAGGCAGAACAGAGTCTGCCTCGTTCTACATTGTACCCCCACACCTGGAAAGTTTGTTGGTACATAGTAGGTGCTCACCAAATGTTTGTTCATTGAATGCATAAAATCTGCATCACTCTTTTAATGAAAAATGAGAAAAACTTATCCAGCATTACACAGAATATGTAATCAGGTCCCTAAGAGAAAGCCTGATCTGGGGATGGACGCTCCATGAGCTGAGGGACCCCACTGGTCTGGTTCACTGCTGTGTACCAGCTTGGGGTTCAGTGCTTGATACACTGCACGTATGCAGCGAAGAGAACCAGGCCAGTGGCCCTGCCACCTCCACTCACCCAAACCATAGATGTGTTCCCTCCACTTGAGAGGTTATCTCAATTGTGTCCCTAGCCGTGGCGTCATTGGCCAGCTAACAGTCACAGAAGCCGTTTGGGACAATGAATGAGAATAACCAAGAAAAAGCTGCAAGGCTCTGACTGCACATCTTTCCCACCAAGTTGCAGAGAGACAAAAGGGAAACGCGACAGAATTTTAAAGAGGGCTGGTAAGTCTAAGAGATAGCATAGATTCGCGCATCTGGGAACAAACAGAACCTAGTGTTACTAATGTTTGTTTCTGTGGTATAGGCATTAGGGTCTATCTGCTTCTCTCTCTCTCTCTCTCTCTCTCTCTCTCTCTCTCTCTCCCTCCCTCCTTTTCTCCCCTCCTCCCATCCTCTCCTCCTCCCCCTCTCCTCCTCCCTCTCCCATTCCTTATCTTTGTCTCTGTCTAAAGTTGGCCTAATCTCTATTCATCTACACTTGAGCTATCTTCCTTGGGCATATCAGGACTTCTGAATCTGTGCAGCCAACCCATCAAAGTATTCTTTAAAAAAAAAAAAACGTTTTGTTACTATGCCACCCTAATGTTTCCCTCATGTCGAGTTTTCAGAATGGTAACCTTGACATCAGAATAAAAGCAATCAATCAGTGGTATGCATACTTCTGCTCTGGAATCCAGTGGGGGACCTGAGAACAAGTCAATACAAGCCTTACTAGTAAAATGAATGGACAGGAAATTTCCATTCATGAAAACAATCTTGGAGACCACCCAGTGTAGTGTCCTCACTTTACGAACAAAGGAAATTGAAGCCCAGACAGGCAAAACCACCATAACTTTGCAGAACTCATGTGAGAGCCCAAGAGTCATCTGGCTGACAAGGGAGACATTTTCTATTTGTGGCTACGCTCTGACTCGACAGATAGCTTCTTCCCCTCATCAGGTAGTCAGACACCTCCTCTAGCAACCATCCTATATACCCTAACTTTCAGAACCAAACTCCTAGAAGTAGAATTTGGTACCTACTAAATTTATTTTCTCCCCTCAATCTATGGCCCTATTCAAGAATAGCTATTCAGAACCTCCTCCTCCTCCTCTCCCAGCTCTTATCCAGCTGCCAAGAGATTTGCTTCAGATTCCAGAATTTAAGTTACCACGCCCCTCCTTCCAGATACATGGATCCACTTTTCCCCTTGGAGAATTTGCCAAAAGCCGAAGTAATAATCCTAACAATCTTTCAATTAAGTAAGATAATATTTATTACTTTTAACCTAAAGGACCCTTGTTCAACAGGAATACAATTTCACATCTGTGCAGATGGGACCCAGCTGACAGTGGACTCAGCAGATTGTGTGAGACTTGATAAAATCACCTTCTTCTTCCTGACATTTGAACAGCCCCCTTCTCCTGCCATATGTAGCCAAGAAAATAAGCCAGAGCCTGGTGCCCTAGTGATGAGCTGGCATGTGGCTCCTGGGTTTGTCCCCCAAATAAGCAACGTGTTTATTCAAAGGAGTTTATTTATTCTGCCTGCAGAATAGGCAAGGTGTCAGCCAAAATGAATCCTGGCCAATTATTCATGCCATTCAAATTATGTGACATCCTTGCTCTATCCATTGCCTTAAAGTTGGAAAGGAGAGGACAGGCCAGCTCTTGACTAGAAAAGTCCAAGCTTTGCTGTTGATATTTGCACAGTCACCAGCATCCTAGGTGGGCAAGGGAGACAAAGAAATGTCTCAGCCCGGACTCCATTGAAAACAGAACCGGACAGGGGTGCCTAATTTGAAAGGTGAAGTCCTGAAGCAGTGAGAGTTAATGAAAAGAGAAGTGTGACAAGGAAGGTTACAGAGCCACAGCGTGTCACTGTACTGGCCACTGCTTTACCATAAGCCTCAAAGACACACAGCTGGTCGCTCAGCAGGTGCAGCTACTCAGCCACCTGGGATGTCTCCAGACAGGCTGTGCATCGAAGCTGCTCAAAGCAGTCCCTTCAAAGAGGAAGGAGGGGAAATTTATCTGCATGGCTACTTCCCCTCTCTAGTCTCCCAGATTCATTACAAAGGGAGTTCTTTTCCCCAAATCCCAAGTCATGTCACCTAGCTCCCTCAGTAGCTGCTGAAGAAGCCCATCCCAGTACCGCAGTGTCCTGCTGCATCCAAGCCTGGAAGTGGTCGGAGGGGCCAGAGACCCGACGGGTTCAGCTGACCGGCCCCAGGTGGCAAAATTGCACAGGCCCGTGAAGGACCAACCAATCTGTCTCGGTGGCAGCTGAGGGCCTGGCAAGCAGGTGCGGTTGGGGATGCTGATGAGGTGCTGAAGATTATAGCATGAAACGGCAGCTAGGATTACAATCATATCCAAAGCACAGAAGTAGATCTTCCTTCTTCAGCTTTTGCCAAATATCTCCTTGTGCTGAGAACCTGGACTGTGTCCCTAATGACAAAAGTATAGCAGACATGCCAACCTAGGCATTACAAAATCTTCAGTCAAAATGATCTGTTCTGCTGGATGCAATAGTGTTTATGTGCGTGCTAAACCCGAGAAACAGACCTTGTGATCTATTACAAAGACCACCAATGAGCTCCTAAGTACCAAATCCAATGAGTACCTTCCAATGTTTACTTAACTTGACCTTTTTACAATGTTTCACACAGCTGAACATTTTTTTCAATAGGAAACGTTTACCTTCTTTGGATTCCACATGCAGATCTCTTCGATTCTCCTCTACCTTTTTTGTCTCCTCTGGTGGGTACTTTCCCTCTGCTAACTCTCAGCCTGATGCACTTTTTAGTCTACATGTTCTTCCTAGGGAACCTCATCTGCTCCTCTGTGCTGAGGATTCCCACAGCTCCAGACTTGTGAGTAAGACATGATCCTGGCAAAAGGAAAAAGACAAAAGGTATCAAGTATTATGACAGTGTGTATGAAATGCTATGCTAAAATGTGTTATAATAGAATGTGCACACAGAACACACTCAGCCTGAAGAATCTGCTTAAACCAATTCTGAAAGGATAAGAAGGAGTTATTCCGAAAGATGAAAAGAGGGAGAAAATCCCAGGGAAAAAAACCAAACAGAACACAGGCCTAAGACAGCATGGGATCGGAGAATAAGAGATGAATCTGAAAGGAGACCTGAAAAGGCTACAGAGACACGACTAGAAAGGCAAGCAGGGGAGGGTCATAAAAGGCCTGACATGACAGGCCGCAGCGTCTGGACTTCATCCTGAGAGCAGGATCAAGGCAGGGTCAGCTTTCTATTTTATAAATATTCCTTTGTGAAGACGGGCTTGGAGGAGATGCCAGGGGAGGATGGAGACCAATGGGGAGGTTGTTGTCCCACCCAAGCAAGACACTCTAAGACATTAAGAGTTTGGCAGTAATGATCTTCTTTTCTCCTATCTAAAGTAACTCGTACAAGGTAAATCCTGAGCTGATTCCAACATTTTTGTCTTGATACTTATGGAATAATGAACTGCTGTCTTGATTCTCAAACATTTACTTGATTTCTGGGTATCCCAGGCAACTATTTGTTCAGGGTTCTCCAGCAAATCTGGGAAATAAAAAGTATTTTGTAATGGCCCAAATCACCTATTTTTCTATCATTTTTTTTGTTCATTAAAAAATGTTTATCAAATAGTTATAGGAGGAAAAGTCCTCTTTCAGTTACTGTGAGTTATAGAAAGATGACTAAGACGCAAGTCCCCAGGAAGTAATATTTCAGTGGGATGCAGTCAGAAAGAGCATAAACTGCAGTGTGCCATGCATGGCTGCAGAGGAAGAAGGGGGTAACTATGTTTGGGAGCTTTGATTCAGGCTCGAAATGACTCGGATCTCAACTAGGCAGAAATGAGGGGACAGATATCCCTGACAAAGTCCCAAGGGCCTGACATCACTGTTGAATGACTAGGTTTGGTCAAAGTTGCAGGTATCTAAAGGAACCTGGTAGAAAAAGAAAAATGGCGGACAGTTCAGGAAGACCTTAATATCCAGGTTAAGGCAGTAGCAGCCGAGCTGCTTAAGCAGACATCTTTTGGAGCATCCATGTGTCTCCATGAGGGCACAGAGCCATCTGCAGTGTACTGACTCAGCAAAATTATTCCTACAACTGTTTGAATTGAAGCAAATTGAGTCCATTTTCACATCGACAGCACTGCCTTGTTATTAACCCTAAGAAGACGAGAACTTTCTCACAATCACTGCTGTCAGAGCAGTTACCTTGGCACATCCTCAAATGTCCCCAGTTCCCTCATGGCGCCTGGATACGAGACAGCTCCATGAGCCTGCAGAGTTGTCCAGATGTGTGTTTCTTCTCACTTACAGGAAACTCCATTACTTTAAATTTTAGAGGCCAGGGCCACTATTTTATGAAGCCTATGTGAAGTCAAAATTACCTAATAACACATCGAGATGTAATCTACTTAAACCCATGGGGCCGAAAATGCACTAGTTACGAGACAAGTTAATAGGTTAAACTAACATCCTAAATTGAATTCACTGAGGAGACCTAGAAATAACTTCAAGAGGCTCATTCAGGGAACCCTGAGGAACCTTACCTGAAAGGTATGACTACAGAGAAAAAGAGAGAGAGAGAGAAAGATAACAGAGAATCAGGGACCAAGAACAAAGTCTCTGACTTCAATAAAGGTCAAAACAATATACTCCAAACTGTTCCAGACAGATAAAATAATCTGTCCAAAATTAAATGATATTATGTATGGTCATTGTTGTGAATCTTTATACAACAACTTGGCAAGACAGAGAGGGAAATATTTTCTCTCTTAATTTGGTGGTATAGTCTATCTACCTCATGAAATGTTAAGGTGAAAAAGTCTCAACTCTTCCATTGTTAATTTATATCTATCCTGGGTTTCTATCTGGTTTGTTGTTGTTGCTGTTTGTGTTTGTCTTCAAAATGTCTTTGTCTGGATACCATAATTATATGTTCTTATCAGAGAAGAGTCCTTACTATGTTCAGCTTACTCCTTACTGTGTTTTAATTCCTTCCTCTTCTTGTGGCTCACCTGACCTCCTCTTCCCAAGGCCAAAATGGTGGACAAGAGGCAAGAACAAAGGAATCAGAAAGATACTGTGATAAGCGTGCTAACAGAAATGGCTCCTATCTTCCCTCACTTCAAAACTAAAGACACCTTTACAATCCTGGATTTGGAATTCAGAACCACTTTCTCCATCTTGTTGTCTCCTCCCAGTGAGTTATTATCACCTCATGGGAGTGTAGAAGGATAGAGGGTGAGCAACCTAGACCACGTTCTACATGGGACCCCGGTTTTTGTTGGTGGTGGTGGTGGTGGTGGTGATGGTGGTGGTGGTGGTTTTTGGAGACAGAGACAGACGGACAGACAGACAGACAGTGCACATAAGCAGGAGAAGGGAAGAGGAAGAGGGAGAGAGAGAATCAAGCAACGTGGGGCTTGATCCCATGACCTGAGCCAAAATCAAGAGTCAGGCACTCATTCACCTGAGTCACCTAGGCACCACTTGGCAACCTGGTTTTACTTTGGTGTGTAGGAACCCCAGAAGTTAAAGGTTGCTATATAAGTCTTCTGTCACTACTATAACAAATTGCCACAAACTGGGTGGCTTAAAAAATAAAAATCATTTTCTCACAGCTTTGCCAACCAAAAGTTCAAGATCAAAGCCACATTCCCTCAGAAGGCTCTAAGGGTGAATCCTTCCTGGCCTTTGCCAGCTTCTGGTGGCTGCTGGTATTTCTTGAGTTCCTGGGCTTGTGGCTCCATCATTCCAATCTCTTCTATGTCTAATCATCGCCTCAGCTTCTATGTCTTTTCTACCTGTCTCAATATCCCTCTGCCTTTCTCTCATAAGAGTAGTGTCATTGGATTTAGGTCCTACCCAGAGAATCCAAGATGATCTCTTCATCTCAAGATCCTTAACTTACTTTCATCTGCATTGACCCTTTTTCCAAATAATATCAACAGAGTTCACGAATTAGGACATAAACCTATCTTTTCGGAAGCCACCATTTGTATGGTTTTACAATGTCCACATACTAAGACATAACGTTCTTGCTGGTTACCAGAGCCTTGCCTCAGGGAGTCAAACACTCTCCCAAGCCAGCCAGTGCCACAAATATCATCCCAAGTCTGAGTCAGAACACTTGACCAGTTAAATGTGTTTCCAAGACAAACAAATGGAAGCCTGCTCCTATTTGAGAGTTTAGACAAAGCCGGAGAAACATCAGATGAGCAATTCTTTCAGCAGGACATAGAAACACTTTGAACACTAGGATTTAGGTACTTCATTTACATGCCACTTGTAAACTATTTTAATATGTACAGGCTATTGTTAGTGTGAAGTCTTTGGGAAGAAATATGCTCAAAGTGGTAACATTTTACCTCAAAAATGACATAGAACCCTTTGCCTTCGTGTACATTACATTTCAAAAAAAGGTAGATATTATACTGTCTTGTACCAAATGCCCTCAAGATTTTTTTTTGAAACCATAATATAAAACATCTTTTTCTCTGGCTCTAATCCAATTTCTTTGAGTGATGTGTAAACCGTACAATTGTTTGTAGCTCTGTGTCAGTATCCATTACTTTTGAAATGACCCCTACATTTCACATTCTATATAACATTTTCCTGTCTTCTCTGGGAATTGCAGAAGATCCTTCGTAGACACACTAATTGCTTGTGACACCCACAGTCCTTTTGAACACTGACGTTTTCTTGGTGAACCAGTAAATACTCTGTTATTTGGAGAGGACATTGTTGCAAAACACTTTCCCTGATTCTTGCTTTCTACTTAAACATCATAATCACACAAGGCTGAGTTATAGCTTCACTGCTGCCCATGCATATTGTACTCTTGGCATTACAGGAGCTTCAGAAACTGCTCAGTCCGTCAAAGTACCAGTAATGATTTCTTTTGTGGGTATATTAATCTCACAGAAACTAAGCATTACATTTTAGACAATAAAGCTTGCAAAAGACCTGTCAAATCTATATTTTTTAAATGCTTTATATTACGTTCTTCCAAAACACACCCCACTGCATTGACCTTTAAGCACATTAACCTCTGCAGGGAAATTTCTTAAATCCACATTATATGCATAAAACCTCTAATTCAACATTTAGCGAGGAAAATAGATCGTAGTTGGTGCTAAAATGTCAATGAGTCATCCACATCTGACAGTAGATTGCTGAATGACAAACAATAGCATTAAGCTTGTCTTAAAAGAAAATGTAGCATGGCTAAAAACACTGTTAGGTCCAAGGCAAATGTTCAAAAAATAGGCACTCTCTAACACACCAAAATCTGATTTACGAAGATTCCTAAATATAAATTGGGGGTTGCAATCTGTCACCGGCACCAACCACCATGACTTACTCAGCATTGTTTCCCCCAACCCAAGTTGCAGTTTCTGGTTTTTCCTCCTTTTTGGCCATCAAATAAATACCCTTATTTGCCCAACCTCCTCTCCTCTCTCTCCCATTTCTTGGCTTTCAACTCTTCACAATTTGGTGGAGTTTAGACAGGTCTTCTTTCTTTTTAAATTGAAATATATATTCACATATAACGCTGTGTAAGTTTAAGGTGCTCAACATGTTGCTCTGATGCATTTAGATATTATGATTGTCTTTGAAGCGTTGGCTAACACCCTTATCATCACATAATTGTCATTTCTTTTTTGTGGTGGGAATAATTTACATCTAGTCTCTTAGCAAGTTTGGTGTTTATAGTACAATATTGTTGTCTATGATCACTGTGCTTGTGCATTAGATATCCAGGACTTCTTTCTCTACTAGCTGTACATTGGGTCTTCTTTCTGAAGTATCCACATATCCTTATCTCCCTCAGTCCCACGCTTCTTCTCAGCCCTCCTTCAAATCTTTGTGGTGACTTCAGAAAATATCCATGCCCTCTTTTCTTTTCCTTACTTTGTTCCATTTATGAGTTAAATAAACTCACCATAGGCACGACTGGGAAGCATTAAGTGTGGAGTCCCGCAACATTGTAAAATCAAAAGAAAGGAAAGCCATACGCTTACAAGTGAAATAGGGCATAG